>NC_089857.1:24849283-26049283 GCF_036373705.1 Amia ocellicauda
TTGTTTCTTATTGTCTCTACTGAATATGTAATGACATGCCGAGTTTCTATTCCTAGGTTGTATAAGAGATAGATAAATACATAGAAATAAATTGCTGATTCAGTTTTCATTGATATGTTTTTGTTATAATTGATATAAGTAAACAAATATGTTTAATTTCATTTTTAAATGATAACCAATCTCCGGTCATTTAAAAATACAAGATACAAGATAGGTATTTTTGCACCAATGGTCAGATTGGGACCTTTGACACCACTGCATTAGTTTATTAATGAATCAACATTATTGAGTCGCATAAGTAAAAACACTTGAATAGCATTGCTTAGACAAAACTGCATTCTCCTTGAATGCATTATGAATGCACTTTGCATTTTAACTTTCCAAGGCTATCGATCAAACAAAGACAGGATGAAGGTATACTTCTAATTTTAACCTCTGTACATTATTAGTTTTGAATCTCAAGGAGATTCATCCCAGCTGTGCTAGAACATGAAAAGAGACCAGTCAGCAGTATTTGCTAATCTAAGATGGACTGTAATGCATGCTGTTACACAGTATAAATAGGAATACAGGCTGGCCATTGGTTAGTTCTGTATAGCATGCCTCGTAAGACTCTGTGAGCTAACAGGTCACAGTGTGTCCTCAGTGTAGTGGCAATACAAGGGTGTTGCACATTGACCAGAAGTTGCCTGGGCTATGGGAGGAAATAGTCTCCCTATGAAAGAGATTGGGAATTGAATGGGGCACTGAGATGCACTGAATGACAGTGGGTTTAGCTGATTAAGTGTCAGAGCATAAAAAGTGTTTCAAATGATAAAATGAAAAAATTCTGGTTGCAAGCAAAAAACATTTCTTAGGTTTATCTGAAGAAACTGAATCTCTAGAAAGGGATCAGCAGCAGGCTGCGGCACATGCTTCTTCAGAAAGTAGACATAAGGCAGAATCTTCTTAAAAATAGGCCAGATTAGTCTAATCTCTTTACTTAGCTCACCAAAATAGCTGATTCCCATTTAGTGTCTTGTAATTGTATTCTTGCAACTTGCACAACTGGTGTATATGGGGTAAATATGTGTGCTACTCTGTTTTATATAGTAGTAAGCATAGAGTTATGGAGCAAATAATACTACAGTTCTGCAAACCCCATTGTACATTTAAACTTTACCAGAGCAGATCTGTGTAATAAAATCAAGCCATTTTATTATTCGATACAGTAAAATGTTATTTATAAAAGACACATAAATATATCTTAGGATTTTATAAATAAGAATTTGTAGCTCCATGGGAACAAACAAAATAAAAACCTGCAGGATATATGTACACATTTTATGACGGGAGCTTGAGCAGTTTTGAAATATCTTCTGTGTAAAGAGTCCTGTAGGCTAATTCCAAGAATCTGTAAGGATTTTTGCCACACAATCCTGCCATATTTTTGTCATACATACTGCAGGATGGTTGACTCAACATACATTTGCACCTAGAGAAATGTATGGTCTTTAATATCTGCACTAAATATATCCTTCGAAGTACTACATTGAAATGGGAATTGTTAAATGCACCAAGAGTGCTTCTTTACATTCATACAGTTAAAGCAGAGATGTAGAAGTAGTTGAAGTGGGCTGAAAGGGGAGCTGAAGAGGCTGCAGAAAGTCTGCTGTGGTGATCAAAGCTTCCCTCGAAGTTGAAAGTGGTGACTGTGTAATCTTTAGCCAAGGGTGGTTGAAATGCTTAGCATGAAGTTCTCTCTCCATGTACAAATAGTTCCCTCCTGCTAGTAATACGATCGATATTGTAACTGTCTCTAAAACAAGCTTGTGAATTGATAACAATGCCTAAACTTACATTATATAATAACTATATAATGTACAATATAACGAGGCACATTAAATAATAACTGAAAAAAGATGCCTTTGAATGTTTTGAAGGTGATTGACATGCACCATACTGTGCACAACTTCAGTATGGGTCAGAGATGCCGTGAATAATGCTAAATATATGTATTTATGTCTGTATGTTTTTTTACATATGATGTTATATTAGAGCAACAGAATTTTCTACACATAAAGCAGCTGTAGACACTATTAATGTAACAGTGAATTGACTAAGGTTTGCCTTTCATTAGCTGTGATTGTTATGTTAGCTTAATGCAATCATGCTGACAAAGGAATTTATATTTTGTTGTAGTCTGAAAAAGTAAAAAAAAACAAAAAAAAAAAACTGCTGATACAGAACTGGCTGTGCACCTGGGCCAGTGAAGACCTCAATTTTGTCCTCAGTGCATGGGCAGTGATTAACAAAGGGTCACTTTAAAATATATCTTCCTACCTGCTAAAGTTAGAAATACCTATGCAAGCATTATTTCTGCCTTCCCCCAGTTAAATTCCATTTATTTGTTCAAGTTTGTCAGTATTATTAATGACCATCAAAACAAAAATGCACACAGCTGTTGAGCTCTATCTGCATTTCATACTTAGAAACACATATCCAAATATACACACAAACATGCTCACACAGCTGAAGTGGAAAGTATTCACCCATTCTTCTGAAACAATGTTATTCTCTGATTCATTCAGTTTAATAAATAACTGCAATTACTATTAAACTAAATGTATCAATTGTATCTTTTCAGAGTACACTAATTATAGTACACTAGAACACTAATTCTGCCTAGAATAAATTAAAGATTCCAGTTCATTGAATTGAGACAAACCTTGGACTGCCACTCCATAAAATCTATCAATTATTATACAATTATGAAAAAATATATATGTATGTGCTGTCCTCTACTATACATAAACATATGTTTGTATATAATCTTCTTTTTAAGAACTTGATAAGCAGTGATATGCATTCTGTACATTTTTATGAAACAAACAAAAAAATATATATATATATATATATATATATATATATATATATATATATATATATATATATATATATGTAATGCAGTACAAACTTGACACCACCTAAGACCTATCTTCTTACTTCATTGGCAATTCAGTGACTTTAAATTAAATTTCTAAGTATACAATTATACTACCAGGAAACCAGTTTATTAGCCTGTTATGACACTAAAGCTTAGTATTCTCTCACAGTAATAGAGGTCCTTTAAATTGAACATCCATGTGGCTCATTAAGGTTAAATCAGTATTTGAGTATGTGTATGGCAATTAACTGCCGGAAGGATACATCGCTCCTCTTCAAAATGGAATCAGTGAGCGAGGACTAAAGTGAGATCATCTGGTCCCAAGGTGGACTACTATCAGTATAGCTTAAGGAGCACAGGCTTAATGAGCCAAGCAACAGGAACACCGACATACACTTCTGACAGAGAGCTAATTACAGAGGCTTTATAGATGTGTGTATTATTATTATTATTATTAATAATAATCATATTTATTGCTTAGCAGACACCCTTACCCAGGGCAACTTACAGTTTTCACAAGACACATTTTCAAAGTGTTACAGAGTGGAGTAAATACAATACGTGCAAAATATAATATATATATATATATATATATATATATATATATATATATATATATATATATATATATATATATCCTAGTGCAAATGAGCTAAAAAAAAGTGCCGAATATTCCATCCCTGGTGCGTGCCAAGGGGTACAGAAGTACAATAGAATGATTAAAAGGCATTAAAATACATAAGTTATGGGGAGCACTAGGGAACATATCAGTTCAATCAGGGAACACATAAAAGTGCTGAGATGTCCAGGAGATGTTGGCTATTGGTATTAGAGGTACAGTCTGAGCAGGTGTGTCTTCAAAAATACCAGAAGGTGCTCAGGGACTGTGCTGTCCTGACCCCTGTGATTCCAATACTTAGGGTTGAGGCTGGAGAAATTACTATATGAAACACACAATATATGCAGTGGAGAAGAGTATTATGGGGCTAACCACAGACCTTGAAATGGGAAGCAAAACTCAAACTTATAATTGGCTTACACCAAAGGTTAATATGAATTTGAAAATAAAATATAAAATAACATATAGTAAGTAATATGTTTTTGCTCCAATTAACCTATTATGAGTCAGTATTGTATACTGATAATAAAACAATCACAGTATTTAACACATGAACTACAGGCTGCAGTGAAAATATATATTTCAAATTTGGAAAGCCTATGGCTCCATGGTTTGCCATGGTTTCAATGTCATGCCAAAGGTTGTTGTTTTTTGTGTGAGGAATAAAGTATCACTGTAGCTATAGAGTTACAGCTTCAGGTTTACTTTTTAGTTTTAACATATTATTTATTATGATCAATGATGTACACCTCTATAGCATCACATAGAGCTACACAATCAGACATTAATTATGCTTGGGACCCCCCCACAGGAAGACAAACTAGTTGCCACTACTGAGAGTAATTTAAGAGAATTATGTGTTTCCATGGTAATAACTAAGCACAGAAGAGTCAATACCCTGTGGAAGGTTGCCGTATTCCAATTGAGGCATGATGGCAACCTTTGGGAGCATAAACAAGCTTCTCAACTCTGCCGGAATAAGCTCCAGGATCTAGGAAGTCATATTAAGGGGAAACTATTTAGCCCATTTTAACTTAAATATGTGGTTTCTGTCTTGATTGTACTCACAAGTTGGCCAGTGTCTGAAGATGCCATATGAGTATTTCTTTCTATATTTCTTGTAAGCACATCATATACAACAAATATTGATATAGATGACATACAAGGAAGAAAACTCCTTCACTGCATCCAAGATGGCACCTTCATTACTGTCAGGTGCCAAGATGTGATCATTATACTTGTGCAGGTGGCCCCAACATCATTTTGGCGGATTTTCAATGCAGCATTTCAAAGGTATGGATTTAAAAGTGAGATATGACGTAACACATATTTCATGAAATTGTATATTTTCTGTCAGTTGGATACATATTGGTTTTACTCCGATTATATATCTACAAAATATTTAAATAAGAAACATAATTTGATACTATCTTTGAACCAAAACAAGCAATGGAGAAAAGACAATATTTTGGTTATGGACCAACTTAGTGGTCTAATACCCTAATATCTTGTTGAATTATTGGTCTGTCTAGAACAAAAGTAAGTGGAATTTATAAATTAATTTCGGGAGTGAACAACTCCGATGTCATCACACTTGCTTCCGGTCAAAGTGCATAAATACCCCATCATCAACGCACACCTCCAGCGCTTCTTTCTCTTGCATCCCACCACCTCCCCTGTCACCAACCGCCTCTGCAGCAGTTCCTTGGCTCAGTCCCTGTAAAAGGGGGGGGGTTTAACGGTCTGGACCGGCTCCGGACCGTCATTCCCGTAGCCAAGAGAATAAGCCAAAAATCAAATAAAATCGCATTCGCCCGCCCCCACGCAAATCGGTGTTGTGAAACTACTGAAGCACTAGTAGGCAAGGGCAGGAATTGTGTTCAATGTTGAACTACATTTTTGGACACGTTTCATTCTTTAGAAAACTAGATTATTGCCCAAGAGTGACATGAGGGAACCAAAAGGTTTTTTTCTTCTGCAAAGCCATTATTATGGGATAATTTGTTATGTAAAAAGTACTGAGAGCACCGTTAGGGAGATGAGTTATTAATTGAAAGGGCACTAACTGAAATTGCATTGGAATCTCAGGGCAAGGAAGCTGTTTCTGGATTCAGAAGGAATATGTGTGTAATTTTAAGTAAAAACATAAGCCTTTATTAATCAAGCATCTTCAATGTATTAAGTCTGACTGTCAATCCCATCTCTCTGACCTCCATAAAGGATATCACAGTTTACTCACCTTCACTATGTACTATGTTGGAAATCCTATTTGAATCCTACTAAAGCTCCAATTAGCCTAGCCTAGTAGTGTCTAGTTTGAAAGCACATCATGAAGAAGCTTATATTAACATATCCACATTATTAAACTGTGGCAAAGACATTCAACCAGAAAACAGTCTGGGAAAAAAAACTGTACATACAGTGTTCTTTATTGTTTTTCATAATGTATTGCAGTTTTAATAGAAAGCCTACATTTTTATATTGAATAGGAAAACTTTTTTAGTACTTTAATTAGTTTTATCCTGGACAATAGTATTGAAACAGTAGTATTGAAACAGTAACATACATAATATATATATATATATATATATATATTATATATATATATATATATATATAGGCTAATGACAACATGTGTAAATAATGCAGAGGTAACTTATTGGTTATTTTACAAAATGGATAAAGTAAAGCACAGCAAACAAAAGCTTGTTCACTATGAATGTTGCTATTGTTCAAACCTAATAAATAACATTATGCTTGCCTAATACAGAAAAGCTTTATTTTAGCATATGTATATTTTTTAAATGTTTCCAGTCATTCAGCCTGCAGAAATTATTTTTAAGTTTTAAAATTGTAAACAGAAAAGTTGGTGAATGTATATCCAAGTACACCTTGTTTGCGATTGATTCCAAAATAATGAAATAATGATGAAACAACTTAAATAACTCAGAAAATAATGTTGTGGAAATAAAAGGATCAAAGGCAGACAGATGACTCAGTGACAGGGAGGGAGGAGACGGATGGACTTAGATCCTCCTATGGAATATGTTTGTGCTAAACTATGAAGATGCCCCTAGCAGCTGGTTTGTTTGTTGTTTTGTGTGTCTAATCATACAGATGATTAGACTGTCAGTGTATACTGAATGTCCTTTCCTTTACAGTTTTGCAGTGTTCACCTACACTCACCCTCAAATTCCCACATCAATGCAATGTTCTCCTCTTGTAATGCATAGTATGCATGTTTACTGTCAGTTAAGACACTTTTATTTTAAAAGTGACTGTGGAAATAATGTAAGTGTATTTAACGCCTGATCTAGGTAGCATATTAATCTACAAATAATACAATAGGTGAAATATATTGATAAATACATTTTAAAACATATGAAACATATTCACAATATAATTATTTTGATAAGGGCAAACGTGATTGAAGAAATATCTTGTTAAAGTAAATTACATCTTCAAATCCAGAGGCATTGCTAGAGGTGGTGCTAAAAGATGCCATTATTACCGTAAGATTGCTAGTTGTCTGCCGAAAATATATTTATTTTTACTTTCTTGGAATATAAAAACATAATACCAAGGTCTAACAGATTTTGCCCAACGTGAGAGACAGCAAATCTGTTCTGCTGAAACAGAATTAGTTGTCTACATGTGACTAATCTTCAAGACTTACAATAGCCCTTTTTTAATCATGTGTAATTTCCCTTCTATGGCTTCCTTTCAAACAGAGCTACTTGGGTGTTTAAGATAACCCAGACATCCCCTCACGAACAACTTAGTCTGTCTCTGAATTTCCATAGCTGAAAGGCCCTGTTACATATTACTCATATTAAATATGAGTGCTACTAGACTGATGCTTGCTGCTGATGTTGGAACAACTATACTTCTATAAATATTAAATTCATAAAACATATTTATTCTTATATAAAAGTGTGTCACTTTGATGGGAAAAATAGAACTGATATCTATTTTGGGGAGTATGTGACAGATGAGAATGTGCTATCGTGGGACCAGCATCCAGACAGTAAGGAAACAGGATACAAAAATACATAAAAAAGAGAAGGAAATAAAAGTCATGCATATACTCTCAAAATATCCTGACCTGTGTGATAGACATCTTAGAAGTTAAAATAGCAATGTGAAGGAAGACACTGGGGAGATATTTTGTATTGATTGGTGGATTGTTTTTTTTTTTCAAGTGTGTTTCCAGTTGGTAAACATTTAATTTAAGTTCCTTTTTTCTATGATTCATGGGATTTTAACAGATTAGAAACTGATGTATTTTAACACAGCACCAGTAGTGTGTCACATAATGTCAATCATTATGGCATAGGGTGTATATACATTATTTAACCACAAAGACACAACAATTCCATTGAAATGTTAATAAAAAAGACTTATATTTCACCATTGTATTGTATTATTTGAATTTATTTATTTATTTTAATACCATATCAGATATCAGGCCTGGCCATGGGTATGTTTTGGTTATAAATACTGTACAAGGTTTAGAACATATTATTCAATAAAATATTTCAAATAATAATGAAGCTACCTAAATACCACTCACCAGTCACAAATTATAATTATTATATATATATATATATATATATATATATATATATATATAATTATTTGGCTGAGGATTTGTGTCTCAAACTAATACAAACCTGACATAAAAGATAAAGACCAGCCCAGCACTCTGAAAATAGCTGTGTTGTGTGTTATTTAGGATGGCCAGTCACCCCAGATGTGATTGCAAGCACCTGTCACAGCCTCTATCCCTTTCATCTCTGTCTGTGTCTCAGATTCTGCCTGACAGTCATTATAAGGATAGTTGTAAGAGCATGAATATAGAACACCCTGCTTCACATTAATTCCAGTTTCTGTGTTTCAACTCTATGCTATCATGTTTGAGAATTGATACAATATGCTATTGAATTGCTATTTGTATTATTATTAAGTAAATGTCTATATTATTTCTAAAGAAAGAGTTATTTTCTTCCAAGTAATCTAATTTGTTTGAATAAAGTGTTGTCTATACACATTTTGCTCTTCTCCGATTTGTGCATATGAACATAAATTAATACATATATGGAAAACATATATAATACATCTTTTTATGTATTAGTAATATATATAATACATAGATGTTTTTTTTTTCATAGGTTATATGTATAAGTAATATTTATGCATAGATATTTTATTTGAACAAGTTCAATTACTGTAAGACAAGCAATCTTCCATGTGGAAAATCATCTAGGGATATTTGCATAATAATGATCCAGGTTGTGTTAACATAAAATGTTTGTTCTAGATGCAAAAATAAATTCTCTGGACAGAAAAATAAATTGTTTCATGAGACACAGACATATATGTTTAAAAACAAATAAATAATTGAAAAGGGAAAAAGTATAATAGCATATGCCGAGATTTGTCCCAATCTTGAAGGTTGCAGTAATAAGGCTATAATTGGATTTTGATGTGTGAGGAATTATTTGTTTTTTAGGTGCTTTTGACAGCCAGACTATCATCAAAATAGCAATGCAGATGTTGACTGTGAGTTTCTACAGGAGAGCATACATCTGTAAGTACATCCATGACTGAAGCAGTAGCAATAATGCAGAAAAATGGAAACAGAAAATATGCTCACATAATTTCTAGTAGATAAAATACCCACAGCTTATTTTCTGAGATGTGTTTGTGAAAAAACGTATCTGCGGTTTTTGCATTGTAACAGTTTTCTACCATATGAAAATGTGTATTGATTAGAAAGATAAACATATATAACATTATAAACCTTTATTAGATAAATAAGCCTTTATTAGCCCATGTACACAATAACCGGTTGATTAATATTCAAAGCAAACTATGATTAAAGGAACGTACAATGGTCCCACAAACAAACATACTGCCATGAAGATCAAGGATCTTTCAAAACAACTCTGGGATAAATTTATGGAAAGACACAGATCAGGGAAGGGGTACAGAAAGATTTCAAAAGCACTGACTATCCCTTGGAGCACAGTCAAGTTGATCATTAAGACGTAGAAGGTATACGGCACCACCCAGAATCTGCATAGAGCAGGCCATCTTCCAAAACTGAGCAGTCTGATAAGAATGGCACTGGTTAGAGAAGTCACCAAGAGGCCAATGACAACTCTGAAAGACCTACAGCGTTTCATGGCTGAGATGAAATGTGTGTCAAAAATAGCTCGTACTGAGCAAATGTAAAATCTAAAATCCTGCTTGGAATTTGCAAAAAGATGTGCAAAAAAAGGATCTGTTGTACAAAAATAACTATTTGGTCTAAATGCAAAGCATTTTGTCTGGTGTAATCCCAACATAGCACATCACCCAGGTAACATCATCCCTACTGCATGGTGGTGGCAGCATCGTGTAATGGGATGTTTGCAGTCGCCATCTTTAATGAGTTATAGATACTAAAGAGAGAAGTTTCTCAAAACTGTGTTGTTTTGCAAGCGGTGGTTCATGTTTAAAATATCAATAGAGAATAAGGTATATGCAGGAGTTTTATTAAAGCTTTTTTCAATTACAATTTTAGAATCCCCTGATTTACTATAACATGGGATGGCAATCCCTCCCTCACAAACAAATAAATGTAAGCCCTGTTACACTCTCTTCTGCAGTTTACATGAAAATAAAAAGCTTTTCACCACAGCAATGATGCAAATCTACCGTGCATTTCCAAACAAATCAGCTCGGGCAAAATATTAGCAACCATCTGACAATAAGAAATATATATCCATACACAAACATGGGAAATTCATTGTGCTTTAAATAAAGATTGGATATCATAAATTTGCTTAAATCAAGCACCATATTCAGGAATCATTTGCTCTTCTTTTTTGTTCTTCCATCACAATTCTCCCTATAGACTAACATAACATGCCAATATACAGCTTGTAAGATAGGAATACCTTTATATATATTATTCAGAAAACATCTAGGTTCACCATTGTCAATGCAGTGGTGACAGAGGCTAATTTAGAAAGGAGTAACAAATTCAAGGATGATATCATTCTTTTGGGCTATAGGATATTCATGACATGCATCTCTCAGTGAGTGCACACCTACTCAAATCGTGACAGCTAAACTAATTACCCATCATAAATACCAACTGTAATGGATGAGGGAAGGCTCCACTTCTCCTTTTTAATGTTATAATGCTATCTTGTGGTAAATAAGAAAAGAAGGTATAATTTATACCTGCCATCCCATGATTGATTTTGGCACTTTTTATTTAATGTATATATTTTTTTATTTCTTCACTTATTCACTTCACTATATATTGCTTTGTCCTTCTGTTTTGACTTCACCACTGCAGTTATATATTTACAGATGACTCAGTACAGATGAATATTGTTGAAATGACTCACTTATTTCAGTGCTATCATAAAAGGGAGCTGTACAATGTTTTAAATAGTTTATCATCTTTTACTGGGTCTGATTACTGTCCATTCTTCGGGAGATAATAAGTCTGTGGGATCTTCACGACCTACACGACATCATGTGATCTCAGACCAGTCCTACATAGCTGGTCATCAACAGAATCTGCTTTTAACTGTGATGAGCATGGTGGAATAAATGACCAAGTGTCTTTAGGAAATAAAAAGCATGGTGATTACAATACAAATGCTGAATTATATTACACAATGACTTCTTTAAACCAAGTGAAGACTCTTCAAGCAATGGAAAACAAAAAGTGTTGAGTGTTTTTCTTTGCTAAAGGATAGCATCACAGTATTTTAAGTGAAATAAAATAGGAAACTTCCAAAAGACAAGGTTTGGAGCACAAACCAAACAAGAATTACACAGAGTAGTAAATGAGCTGTGCATGTTTTAGAGAGCAATCCTAGAAACTGAATTCACACCGATATTGTTTTTACTCTGCATACTTTGAAATAAGCTTTTGTGGGTGTCATTTTTTAATTATTATTTTTGCATCACCTAAACTTCATCAGGAATGTTTGTAGCACCATAGCTTTTGATTTGGCCTAATCTTCAGTGTTATTAATCTCATATTGAGTGACATAGTTATGTCTCTTCAAATTGTACTAGATGTTCATAGTGATCTTTAACAAATTGAACATTAATTTTCAATATCATAACTAAATATTTACAGAAAAGATTGTTATTTTCATGCTCATCTCAAGAGAATATAGCCTTTTATATTATAGTGAATTATCTGACAATATAATAACACAGTATTTGTTTTATGACTGCATACTTCTGTTATTTCAGGACAAAGTGTAGTGTAGTATGTGGAATGTACAGAGAAAACTAATTGTGTAGCAAATTAAGTCAATGTAGTTCGCATAAAGACTTGTTTGGATGATCATATCTATATAATTATAGACTAATTAACATGCAAGAGTAGGAACATCAAGCACTAAATAAGTTATTGTAATGCAATAACGTGGCATTTTATGTGCTGTGAGGCACACTGTAACAATAAGTGCTATTTTTAGATTTATGTCTTGAAACCATGTGCCTGTTGTTGATTTTGCCAAACAAGCTAATTGTTTGAGTTTGTCTTTAAAAAACTATTTCAGATTGAAAACTGCTGAAATTAACATCTTTGTGCAATGTTCTTAGCCAAGAAAAAGTATGATCTGGTTATACACACACAAATCCATAGTAAAAGATAAGACATCTTACCTCTTCCCATTGGTGTATATATCTTATGAGTCGTGAAAGTCTTAATAGACGCAACAGGCTGAGGATTTTTGTAAACCTCACAATGCGAAGTGCCCTGGCGGTCTTGTACACTTCTGAATCGAACCCTTTCTCCACAATTAGAAAGATATAATCCACTGGTATAGAAGAGAGGAAGTCAACCACGAACCAGCTTTTCAAGTAGTTCATCTTTATGACTTTGGGGTCCAGAATGATTTCTGAACTTTCTTCATTGACAATCCCAGTTCTGAAGTTCATAACAAGGTCCACAAGGAAGATGGTGTCTGAGGCTACGTTGAACACAAGCCATGGGGTTGTTGTTTGCTCAGTAAAGAAAGTTATTCCAACAGGAATGATAATAAGATTCCCCACCATCATGATGAGCATAATCAAGTCCCAGTAAAACCTAAAATAAATCAAACAAACAAAAAAACAGAAAACAAAAAAATATTTTATGTTCAAATTGTTCAGTTTAAAGACAACAACTTTAATCTGTTAATAACAGATTATAAATCCAATCAATTAAATTATGTTTGACAGAGGATTGTTCATTCTAAGCAGCAACACATATTGAATTTAATGCAGAATATATTAAACATTTTGTAAAATGACCTAAATCTCTAAAAACAGTGTTGATTCATTAGTCTTTATATAATAACATTATTTAATAAGACAAACAACAAGCAAAATAGCGTATATCATTCATCCTGTAATACCCATCAATAGTTACGGTATTGTGGAAATGGTTAAATCATATAAATCCTTAGATAGAAAATAGACTGGACAGTGAACAGTGGGGCAATATACAATATTCCATTTTTTTCTAAGGAAGGTGAGTTATTTTAATGTTTGCAATAAGATGTTGTACATGTTTTAACAGAGTGTCATGGATAACGTTTTATTTCATGCCTCTGTGTGCTGAGGAGGAAACATTAATAAAGCTGATGCTAACAAGCTTGAATAATGAATGAGGAGGGCCAGTTCTACAAATGGTATTAAAATGGATTCTCTATAAATTAACATTAAACAGGTAATGGTAAGGAAAATGAGGGCCAGCATGCAAAACAGGATGCATCCACTACACAATACATTAATGCAGCAACAGAGCTGTTTTATTTATCGTAGAGGTTTTATTTTACTTCCATTCCATTCCTGCCTGTAGCTATTAGACTTTTTAAGATTGAATCTGAGTGTTTTTTGTTTGTTTTCTTTTTGTTTGTTTGGGTGGGGGGGTATGATTTAAATTTGTATGGATTTTCAAGGATTATGTATTTTTGTTTATGTGTATTATTTTATATTTGGTAATGTTGTTATGCTGAGATTGACAAAATAATGTCCCAGTCAGGATTAATAAAGTAAAGTTCCATTACTTCCATTACATATTTACACATTTCTAATTAATTTTTGTATACATTTGCAGTTACACTTCTTTTTCCATTGTAAATAAAAATGTCTACTCTGTAAATGTCAGATCTAAACCATTAGTGTAATATATTGTAAGGTCTTATTAAAGTTCTATCTATCATGTACATTAGCAATTTCCTTTTCCTCACACATACCATACTTTAAACCATTGCACTTGCAAAGATTGAAACTGCAGTTAATCAAGAATTAAAGTATCAAGGAAATGGTTGGTGAGATGTTATGGTATAATTTAGTTACGTGGAAGTTTAGCTGAAGTTTCCATTTTTCTCTTTCGGAAAGGATCACAACAAAATGAATGATGGTTGGTGTCAGGCAAGTAAGTACTTTTATTGGATTTTTCCATAATTGTATTATGATGTCTACTCAAATACAGATTAACTGAATTTCCTATGTTGTCAGGTTAATACATGTATGAATGAATACAGGTTCAAAACTCATTGATTATGAAGTGTCTCTGGCAGTATTAGATTATAATGATATGTAATCTATTTAATATAATTATATAAACTCTACTATAATTGTTCCCATGAACTAATATAGTATCTCTTGCACACATATATAACGTTATTTGCTGTGAATTGTATTTGTTTGGTACAATATAAAAAGTACTCATGTAATACAACAATGCTACTGAGCTTTTGTTCAAATGTTGAAAAGAACAGATTCAGAATAGATTGTATAAATCCACTTTACAGTATGTTGCATTCAGGCAGAGATGAGATTTTAATGTGTAAATTCTCCAGCAAAGATAAGCAAAGGATGAGAGGAAAGGGTACTGAATCTGAATTTGAAGAATATCATAGGTTATAAATGTAACCTGTATTTTGGGACATTGATATAAATGAATGCGGTATGTCACATTATTTTTCAGATAAAAGTCTGTTGTGACACTTTTTTCTTCTGCTGAATCTCTACATCAATGTTATCAAAATTAATTAAAATCTTGGGGAAATCTGAAGAGGTAGACTTCAGAGGTTACTGGACATAATTTGTTATTACACATTATTGGTATGATATTTTATTTAAAATTGCTTCTGGTTGTAGAAAAATGGGTAATGTATGTCAAGAATTAGTAAGTACATTTACAGTTGAAAAAACATGTCAGGAATACAGAATGTCAACATGCATTTCTGTCAGAATGTCCTATTATACATGTATTTCACTTGGCTCTATGAATTTCAGCATCAACTGTAAGGGTTACATTTCATTTTATATTTTACGAGAATACCAATGTAGAATGCCATCATCCATTTGGTTAAGTAACCCATGGGTACATCAATTATGTAATTTTCTTAACTCAGCTAGTCAGCCAGAATAGAGTATATATTTTATTTGAATATTATGCATTATTATTTGTATCTTATCTCTGTTATCATTCAAACATTAACACTAAAAAGTATTTGAGCTGTTATTGTGGTGGTGTTTTTATTTGTCTGTTTGTTTTCCATTCTGTGTGTTTTACTAAAAAACAAAATGGGGTACTCAAAATAGAACTTAAAAACTTAATAGAACATCATCTGGAGCCTAGATTTTAACTTGCTTGAAATCCTCTCTAGACAATGTGTTTATCTGACCCTTTAAATGGCTGTATGGTTTGCATAACAAAAGATCTGTAAATTTTATCCCAAACAAAATGGTTGACCTGAACATATTCCTTTTTTTAGAATGTAGTTTAACAACTGCAGATTAATTAAAAAAAACTGGAAACAAGAAAGTAGAGATCAGGCTCTTTTATATGCAAAACCACGATGCTTATTTAGAGTCAACGTTCCACTCATTAACTGAAGACATCCAGAAATCATACAGATGCCTCCCTGCTTCTGTAAATGTTACTCTTTGTTCCTCTTCTTTATTAATAGAAATAAAATCCTTGTAACATGTTATGTATTGTGTAAATATATAATGGATATGGTATAGAATTCAATAAAGATAAGCAAGATACATTATTATGCCTTGAATAATTATGAAAACAATGCAAATTATTATTCTTTAGTATTGTTATTCTAAATATTTCAAAAATCATTTTTTAATAAGTTACCAAATTTACAGTCTCTTTGGTCTACGTGTGACAGTCCCAATTAATCCACCTTTTTAAAATCCTTTTTAACACAGAAGTGCATATAACTGACACCGACACAGTACTGTCAACTATATGTGGCTCTAAAAAGTAATCTCAATAGACTTCAAAAGTTATATTGTTACACAAGGAACAACAATTGCAATTGCATAATGAGTCAAATTGTAAAAAAAATAAAAATAAAATAAAAAAGGCCACGGATAAACAAAGTCCATATGGAAAAATGGTCAAAACAAATAAGAACATTTTAAATCTGAAAATCAAATCTAGTTCATAATGATGCTTTGCCACAAAATATCCTATATTGTTCCTGCATTTCATAATTCATGAGTCAGTTACTCTTCCACATCACAAAACCAGTGTGCAGACTAACTGCTTCATTCTTCATTTTTCTGGTTCATTGTGGATCTTGTCATAACAAAATGCCACGTGTCTTTATTGCATATTCTGCTTCAATGCCAACCACATCCACTTCTGTGTCTCTGTTGTGGGCCTCTTCAGATTGTGAAGGAAGCCAGGCATAGGCTTGACTTATTGCAGCACTACTTTTTAATGAATTTAATGAGCTTTATCTTTTGTACCCTGTGAAATGTGTTGGTCAACTCGGCTCACTGACACAAGTCAAGCACAAATCCAGGAGGGATACAAGCAGATAATATATGCTACCCACTTCTTTTCACACTGCATGTCCACAGTGCTACAGCAAAGCTAAAGTGTCACATGGATGACTAATAAACTTTCACTGATAGTACTTTAGGCTAACAGGTGCCTAGGCTCAAGACACAGCAGCAATTCATATGGTTTTGGAAAATGCTGTTGTGTTAACACCTTTCATGTTGAATGTAAAAATAGGATCTGTGGAAGGTTTGACAGATGTTTTATGGCTGAAGATTTTTTTAAAATGTATTTATGTACTGTGATGTAAAACTCTCTCTCTTTTAATCCCAACCAGAAATAAAAATTTGAACCCCCCTCACCAATTAGCATACACACAATGTTAAGGCTAAAATAATATTTAAGTATCATCTTAAGTATGATTTGTTTTTTTTATGTTTGTATGTGTTTGTGTGTTTATGTATGTATGTATGTATGTATGTATGTATGTATGTATGTATGTATGTATGTATTTATTTTCAATTTATACTAATTATTGGTATCGTTTAGAGCACAATAAGCTCTCACAGGAGAAACACATTTGCAGTGGAGTGTAGAGTGACTTCCCAGATAGTACCTACATATTTCTTTCACATCAGCCATGGTAGATACAGGTTAAGGGTGAAAAAATAAGTGTTTGTGTGGGAGCTGTAGCTGGAGTGAACTTTCCTGAATGCAATAAGTACTGATAACATTTTTACAGCCATGCACCAAAATAGAAGCTTACAAGAATCATATCACAGGGTAAACTGTTCTTGGCCCCAGAAGCATGGAGCATTGCAATTTGTAATGTATTAAATGTAATGTATATTATTATTATTATTATTATTATTATTATTATTATTATTATTATTATTATTATTATTATCATTATTATTATAATGTATGTTAAGATATGTTTGAATTAGAGTGACCTTCTTTGAAGGGATATACAATAATGGCTGTAATTGCTAATTTCTTTCATATCCCTAACTTTGTAAATATCTGGTAATCTTGATGATGATAATTGTCTACTTTTCAGTTACAAGTAATATGGTATTACAAAATTTTATGGAAAACCTTAAACTGACTGCAAAATTCCTTAATCAAGTTAACCTATTTAAGGCTCCCTAGGCAACTAAATAGTAGTGTTTCTCAGAACATATCTTGGTCTTGTATTTGAAACATGGTAACTGTTTAAAAAGAGCAGTAATGAGTTAATGTCTGGTAATATGATTGTGTGGAATTCAAAGTAAATTTGTAATGAAAAACAATATTCCTACTATAATATTGTTTTGCATATATTATTTACTTATTTGGCTGATACCTTTATCCAAGGCTCTGGGTAGCATCACTGAGAAAAAACGAGTGAGAAAGGCAGGAAAAATCTATATATTTTTACATATAACTTATTTTTTAACTCTACATTCCCAATTGCTCTCCACTTCAGAGATCTTTGTGGCACCAGTGCTCTTCAGTTACTGATTAATAATACAAATAGGGTTTTGAAGGCAGTAATGTCTCTTAGGGCAGCACTGTCACGAGCTGAAACCTACAAGCCTAAATTAGATGAGCTACCAACTGCACCGCAGAAAAAACAAGTGAGAGTCATGGATCATGTCCTCCCGCTTGGCTGTTTTTCGTGATTATGTACAAACTGCATTAGCTAGGAGCTGTGAACTATATATGTTTTTTTATTGAAATGCATTTTGATTAATAAAATGTTAAGTCTTATATAACATTAAACATAAAATTAAGACTGATATACATATGTACTATAGATCATTGTAATGTCTTAACAGTTTTTATGTAATACATATTACTGTTTTGTATAAGGCACTGCTTCAAAATAATTAAAATGGTGTATTAATGCTAGGAACTTGCATTAAACTTCCAAAAAAATTGTAATACATATAATATGGACAAAGATATTACTACTTATAGAATAACATGAAATGAGTTACATGAGATGAACATTCACTATAGACAAATTTTGCAGAAAACAACAGCTTCCAAAAACAAAGCCACACCCATTATGTAACCTGTCTGAAATCTATGAATAATAAATATTACTAACCAGCCATACATTTTTAAATAGCTGTTGTAATGAGAGTCTGTTCAGAATTAAGTTTCCAAGGACTACATTTGCATACAATGATTCCATACAAAGAATATTTCATACCGTTTTTTTATGTTTTCTTGGTGTCTTGAAAATGTGTAGATGTTGGACACTCAAGAAGGAAACTAATAAATTTAACAACAGTATGCTTAATTTAATGTAAATCTTTATGGTTTAATAAAATGACTTAGCTAAGCAAATTAACAGAACCAGTTACACCAAATAGCAATAAAGCATTGTGAGTGAAGACTATTAACTATGGGATGGTATGTTTGACTTTGAAATGACATGTTCAGCATGTTCATCATACCAGGTTGCATTATAGCATGTGCATGGAAGTGATCATGACCTTACCCTTACTTAGGTATTAGAGATGATGTTGGCTCTAATGTTAATTTTACATCATTGTAAGTGCACAGAACATTGCTTTTTCTGTATGTCATGTATGAAGGTGTCAGCTAGAGTGACATCAGACAAGCAACTGCATAGCAGAAATCTGATCACTTTTTAAAGAGACATTCTGTATCATTTAAGTACTGCCAAATTCCTTTCTATAATAAGGAAAGTTCCTCACTCTTAACAAATTACGTATTCAAACAGCAGTTTTGCTTGTACATGTACATATTGATATATCAAAGTAAGCAGGCTTCCATAAAGAGTCAGTAGAAATCAAAGGCATACTTAAAAGCACAAGGTGGTTAAACTAAAATAAAACTTGAATTATGAAGCTTGAAGACATTATAATCATATATATATATATATATATATATATATATATATATATATATATATATATACATTTAGGCTAATGCTTAAATAAATAGTGTATATCTGTGCTTCTATCAAATCTAATGGGTTTAATATATTTATTTTCAACTGGATGAGAATGCATTTCATCATAAACAGACAGAGTACAATGGCTGTGAAGAGATGCATTGATGAAATACTGAAATCAGTAATGTTCAACAACAGTCCTTTGCAGACCACAAGGCTTTTTGGCTTTCATGCTATGGCATCCTTTTACTTCATCAGTAGAATATATCAAATTAATTGCTCAGTCATTTTCAAATTCTGTATACCAATGTTAAAGCACTGCCTATTTCTAATGTATACAAAAGCAATGTTAATTATTCTCCTTGCCCCTAGTCTATCCCCAACCCCCCTTTTTATATAATTTAGTTAATTAATACAAAACAGACAACTATCATCATAAGACAGAGTATTTCACATCAAAATGAAATGCTAAAATGACTACTATGGATGACCTGTTTCTTGTTTTGGTTTATATAGAAATATCTTCAAAATGGCTGTGCAAAATTGTACAGATCAATAATAGCACTCTATCAATCTAAATATCTTTGTTTTCCTATATATATATATATATATATATATATATATATATATATATATATATATATATATATAGATATAGATATAGATAGATAGATAGATAGATAGATAGATAGATAGATAGATTACAATTGTTGGTGTTGGCTTTAAATAATGATTTGCTATTACTGGAGCCCATTTTAATTATGTAAAATGAGTAACCCACAGTGAACCTATTAATGCAAGGAAACAAGGACCTTAACATGCTTTGAATGCCTAGATTGCATTTAAGTTATTTGCTTATATTAGAAACCTAAAGGTCAGTCTAATTGATACGTAATGACTTTCATGTATAAAACATGTTTTAGTCTCATGCTGTTGTTAGTCTCATGACTGCTGTTGTATAGTAGTCTTCTAATCCTAGCTCACCTTCCATTTACATCCAAGTGTCAGAAGGTGTCATGGGGATTGAATCTTTTTTTCCGCTCTGGTTCACTGGAAGAAATTCTATCCTGAAACTTCAGAGAACCCGTTCTTCCCACACCCAAGGTCTCAGTGGCCAAAATTAGCGCACATATCAATAGCAACAATCGTCTCGTACTCTGTGTTTGCCTTAAAAACTCAAGAACATATTGATTCCTATAAATATGCAGTGTTTCCATTCGCGGCTCTTTTTAAATACCTTATCAGTGAATTATAATCAGCAAGACAATAAGTGTCTCTAATGACCAGTCATACTTAATTTTGCTGCATCAGTCCTTATACGTTAGAGGTGAGCTCCAAGGTTAACTGGTTGAGAATAAGCATTTTCTCTTTCAGCACCATGGCCAGTACCCATGAACAAACAGGCGATAAACAGAAGCGGACTTCCTCTTACAAAAACGAGTTTAATTCATACTGGTATACAGTTGGTAATATTTCATAACATTAACTATGTTGTTGTTGTATAAAATGTTGTTGACAGTTTATATTAATAATCATGATTAGTTGTGTGAGGCGAATATTATAGCCAGCAATACATGTAAACAGGGAAGTGCATACAATGTGTATGAATAATGGTATTACATTACTTGCAGTAAAAATAATACAACTAATGCTATGATTGAACGGTCATTATTATGTTTTTTGTCCCACCGATCATACACATTTTACATGATATCACCGCAATATTTCAAGTTTATAATTAATAATGAGCGTTCAATGTGTCGATATGCCTATAAGTTTCTCATTATGAAAACCACAGAGTACTTTATGGAAACCACAAGTCATTGTGCAGGTTAACTAGACATAGGAAATAACTACCGTCGGGGTAATAAATAATTTCAGTAGATAATCTGTATTATTTTAAAACTATTTGGAATGTACTAATTGATATAATTTAAAACAAAAATCACTGTTGATTTATTTTTATTAATTCGGGTATGAAGCAACCTCCGTCAGGATGCATCAGAAATGGTTTCAAAGGTAAAATACGAAACATGCCAATGAATCGCATCCGCCGCAACCGACGGTAACAATGTAATGTCAGACTCCAGTGCTGAACTCAGACATGACTTTCCCCAGCAAACTTCCCTGCTGCACGTCTTAAATCTCGTTATCCTTATGAATATAATTGCAAAATTATAAAACCAAAGAACGCACCAAGAGGGATGTGTCTGAAATCTGTAAGTGTATTATTCAATAACCAGGGTAAGGAGCGCAAATGCTTTTCCACTATACCTCGACGGCAACATAACGTTTTTACAGATGTAAGCAGATGTTGCAAAGTACACTTTTTCTGTGTTGTTCCTCCTGGTACCTTTGTCTCATGTGTAGTAGCCTCTGTTATCTAACTGCAACGTTGTTCCTCTCGATTTTTTTTTTTTTTTTTTTTTTTTTCTGGTACTGCAGCAGATATTTTCCGCATGTAATATAGAAAAGGGACATCAATGACATAAACGCCAGGACATATCATAGTGTATTTTACATTTTGTTTTTATACACAGGAAACCTATACATTTTGTACTAGTACAGAGGGATTGGACTGCTATTGCTAATAGTAATTTGACAAGGTGAAATGGTGCTGCGCTGCGGTTCAAACGTAAAACAAATATGCAGGAGAAAATGGAATCAAACCATGTAGCCTATGCAACATATTATTCATTCATAATTCTCGGCAAATTCCCAAAGGTAGACTATTTTAGATTTTTCCAATCCACCAATCCACCATCTGCCATTTAATTCTAATGTTTTAATAATTATAATTATAACAATAACAAGTATTATTATTATTATTATTATTATTATTATTATTAGTAGTAGTAGTAGTAGTAGTAGTAGTAGTAGTAGTATTACAATGACAATAATAATGATGATGATAATACTAATAATACTAATATATGCACATCCTTTTGGGCTATTTCTAATGTATTTGTTTATTTAATTTACCAAGATGACATTCACCATTTTAATCCACAAGGACATTAGATCTTTAAACTTAAACACACCAAGAACATTGAAATGATGCAGTGATGATGAATAGAATTGGTTGTATTTTATTATTCATTTGATAGACCGAAAATCGACAAAGAATGAATTATGATATGCATTTTGAAAAGGTAGAACAGCATGTGAAATAGTGGTAATGTAGTGTACTGCGGACCTGTATGTGACCACGGGAAGGTGACTTTCGACTCCTTACCTAAAATCGCTATAGGGATGGATGATCCAGTACCCTGCCGTTTGGACCCTTTCTTGCTCCTTTTCCACTGCCTTCTGACTACCGAACATCCGAAGGGAGAACTTATTAACCCCGGGCTGAAGCATGGCTCCGATTTGCCGCTGCATAAAGCCATACTGTCTCGATGACCCATCCAGATCGTCGAACCCAACCATGGCTTCTTCCCGATCCATCTTAAAGCCTACTGAGTTGCCATGGTCTTTCATGTTCTGGCTTCCCATGTTATTCTTTTGTATCGAGTCTTGCCTTTGAAACACATTATTTCCATCGGATTTGTCTTCTTTGTTGCTTGAGAACGAATTGGATTTATCTGCCATGTTTTCAAAACGGACTGTCTCCTTGCTTTGAAGACAGGCTCCACGCAGAACTCAAGAGGACCCGCTGCAAGCTTTCCTCTTGTTTCATTTGATGCCCTTCAACTGATCAGCTTCCCTGCCTCCTGTGCAAATGCTGCAAACTGGTGCTGTGAGTCCTAGTGAACCCGCCAGATCAGGTTTCTTGGGCTACCGCCATCTACTGTTAGGAATTACAACTCAACCAGCCTCATTGCATTGCATTGCATTGCTGTGTGAATGACAGGGAGTGGGGCGCTACCTGAAAAGCATTTTAGTGCAATAAAATATCCCATAATAGTTTTCAATAATTACGCGTTGCTTTGGTATAACAGGCCTAATGAGCCTGCGATGACGCGTCCTCCAGTGTACGCAACCGGTTTAGATGTATAATCCAAGTACTCCCTTTTTCCCAGTTTGAAAAAATATAATAAATATGAAACGCTGATTACAGTAATCCATGTACCCTGGATGCTGTTTGACTTATAAATCTGCTTTGAATCACTCAGTTCTTTTATATAAAAAAGGTTATGCCAAATAATAAAGTACAATGATACACATATTTTAAAGTTTGATTATTTATTTGTTGAATACAGTATAGATTATACACTATGTGTCTTTGATTCCTTCTTTGTGGTAAGTGGTGTGTGACTTTAATAAATATACAGTGTGAATGAATGAAACAATCTGATTTTCTCCCTTCCGGACAGCATCAAAGAAGGGTTTCAGTTTTATGGGTAGCTGTCAATGTTGAGAGCACATGTGGGGAGTACAATTTTCTTTTCTTCATTCTTTTTAACCTTCCACAAGTTTTAATTTGTAAAGGTGCTGGATGACATAATATAAGCCAAGTTCTTTGCAAAGTGCAAGTTCAGGGGCTGAGGGTTCAATTTTAAATGTTATACACAGGCGTAAATCAATAGAAAGTCCAAGAGGTTTTGTGCTTTTAGTTTTTGTGTATGTCTGTGTTTTGTTTTTATCCAGTCTAAAGTCTCATTGTGTATACATTTCAGCACAATATTGTTCATTGTTTTATTGTGTTACCTGTTAATGTTAGAGCTCTCTGTGAAGATACATGTTTTAGGTAAATACATTATTTTCAGGTTAACAGCACACACTTCTATAGCTAAGCTTTATATAACATGATAGATTTGTACAAGATTCTCAAACAGAACAGCAGGATGCATTGAAAAAATGAGTTATTTAATATAAGAGTGCATTTATATAACACATCTATGAAAAAATAGGAGGCTGGTACACCTACCTTCAAAAAGAAATGTGCAGAATCACCTGGCTGCGGTCAACTACACTGACAGTGTGACTCAAAATGATAATAAAAGTTCAACACACACACATCAGTAGCAGCAGCCTTTGTCGATGGGCGACGGCCTCCCCATAACTTTTTCAACTTGTTTCTGTTTATACAGTTGTTGTTTTCATCATTCTATCTTCTATTTAAACTTTTTTCTTTATATTTTTTGTCTTCTAGGATCCATTCCATAACATCTTAATCTGGTCAGTTCTTGCCCATAGCGATTTTCTTCACTCTTTGAATGACATCACACATCTTCGGTTTGTTCTCAGATATATTCAAGTTTTTCAATCTGTTCTTGTTAGCCCAAGCATGCATGTTTCCATGTTTATTTGTGTTGTTTATGGTTTCTGTGCCACTTTTATATTTAAGGTTTTGGAGCCATAGGTGAGCACTGGTAGAATGTGTAAGTCAAATGTTTTATTCTTGAGGTAAATGGGCATATATATATATATATATATATATATATATATATATGCATACACATATATAGACATAAAAAGTTACATATACACATATATGTGTTTGTGTGTGTGTATATGTGTAATTAGCATTAACCAATACCAATAATAAATATGTACAAGTTGTAGCTGAAATATGCCACCTTGTTTAGGTTTTCATTTATTAGTTATTATTGTTTATTTCTTAGCAGATAATTAGTTATTTAATTATTCTTTCCCCATAACATCAGATTATCATGTGTGTATTAATTACACCCTCAAAGGTACTTATGAAACATCAATACACTATTCTTAGTTGTTTCATTAAATACAAACACACTACATGATAAAATATACATAAAATATATAGAAACCTTTTCTGATAGGACAGACCCACAGTTAAACATACTTACAAACAGGTGCAGGATAAAAGAACACACCAACATTTAAAAGCACAGATTCTTCACCTTGTCTATAAACTTGTTACACATGCTACCTCCAATCTAGTGCTCTAGTGATTAGACTTGTCAGGGATTAATTCCTCTTGCATATCTGTGTAGGAATACACCATCTGCAACAGGAGCGCTAGGGCACATAGTGTGTGTAATTATGGTAGGGTCCTTGCTAAATTAAGTTTCTGTCATGCTATTTTGTTAATATTTGATTGGGTAATGTTGTATATCACATAGGGTGAACATGTGGGGATAGGTGGCTGCTGGCAAGGAGGGGTTATACCTGAACAGAAGTCACATGTTGTAAGGGGTGTTATAAGGGGGAGCACAAAGGTCCTGGGCTAGTTGACGCCCATTAGGAGTGAAGCTAACCCCTGCATTTAGTGTTGCAAAGTGTGGGTGAGTGGCACTCTAAATAAACCTTTTTTTCTTGTTGTTTAAAAACATCTAAGTGCTTGTGAGACTAATTTTCACTACACCATCTATTAACCTATTGAAAGTGCATCACAGTGGGAACTATGGGAGCATATCCTGTGGAATTGTGGGTTCTCCTTCTAGTATTGCATGTTTTTGATGGTTTGAACTATGGTATCCTGACTGCTACAATGTATTGTATGACATTTTGGACAACAATGTACTGAAAGCATTAATGACATTAGGTCCCATACATTGACTTGATTGACCATGGGCAATCATTCATATTATGCCATGTATAAGTCTTATACATATGTGATATTACAATTCTGAAATGGGATAATATGAATATATGAAGAATAAATTACTGCAGTTATGAGATTAGATTAATGGAGTAATGTATCATTAGTCCTAGTAATAATATATCAAAACTTGTTTTCTGTTTGTATGCTTAATTGTTTATCTATAGATCTTTTTAGTTTAGGTCAGTTTAGGTTAATTGAAGATAATTGCTTCACTCACAGGTTAGGTTTGATTCCACTTTTTGTGCTTCAGTGTTTAGGCTGTGATCTGTATTTATTTCTAGTAGTTCTGGTGTTACTGGTATAATATCTTCCCTTGAAGATATATTTTCATTACATTATCTTGCTTCCTCGATGTCCATCTTCATTTATCTCAGCCACCTCATTATTGCTTACTCTTATTGTCTGGTATCAGTTCTATCCCAGATGCATTGATTTGCACATGCATACATCCACCAGGAACAATATATATATATATATATATATATATATATATATATATATATATATATATACAGTACTGTGCAAAAGTTTTAGGCAGGTGTGAAAAAATGTTGTAAAGTAAGAATGCTTTCAAAAATAGACATGTTAATGGATTATATTTATCAATTAACAAAATGCAAAGTGAGTGAACAGAAGAAAAATCTAAATCAAATCCATATTTGGTGAGACCACCCTTTGCCTATTAAAACAGCATCAATTCTTCTAGGTACAATTACATACAGTTTGGGGTCGTGGTCATGCTGCAGAATAAATTTGGGGCCAATCATATGCCTCCCTGATGGTATTGCATAATGGAAAAGTATCTGCCTGTACTTCTCAGCATTGAGGAGACCATTAATTCTGACCAAATCCCCAACTCCATTTGCAGAAATGCAGCTCCAAACTTCCAAGGAACCTCCACCATGATTCACTGTTGCCTGAAGACACTCATTCGTGTACCGGCGAACAAACTGCCTTAACATTATGACCACTGACAGATGAAGTGAATAACACTGATAATCTCGTTATCATGGCACCTGTCAGTGGGTGGGATATATTAGGCAGCAAGTGAACATTTTGTCCTCAAAGTTGATGTGTTAGAAGCAGGACAAATGGGCAAGCGTAAGGATCTGAGCGACTTTCACAAGGGCCAAATTGTGATGGCTAGACGACTGGGTCAGAGTATCTCCAAAACTGCAGCTCTTGTGGGGTGTTCCCGGTCTGCAGTGGTCAGTACCTATCAAAAGTGGTCCAAGGAATGAAAAGCAGTGAACTGGCGACAGGGTCATGGGCAGCCAAGGCTCATTGATGCACTTGGGGAGCGAAGGCTGGCTCGTGTGGTCCGATCCAACAGATGAGCTACTGTAGCTCAAATTGCTGAAAAAGTTAATGCTGGTTCTGATAGAAAAGTGTCAGAACACACAGTGCATCGCAGTTTGTTACGTATGGGGCTGCGTAGCCGCAGACCAGTCAGGGTGCCCATGCTGACCCCTGTCCACTGCCGAAAGTGAAAACTGGACCACGGGGCAATGGAAGAAGGTGGCCTGGTCTGATGAATCACAAGTTCAAGGTGTTGACTTGGCCTCCAAATTCCCCAGATCTCAATCCAATCAAGCATCTGTGGGATGTGCTGGACAAACAAATACGATCCATGGAGGCCCCACCTCGCAACTTACAGGACTTAAAGGATCTGCTGCTAACGTCTTGGTGTCAGATACCACAGCACACCTTCAGAGGTCTAGTGGAGTCCATGCCACGACGGGTCAGGGCTGTTTTGGCAGCAAAAGGGGGACCTACACAATATTAGGTAGGTGGTCATAATGTTATGGCTGATCGGTGTGTATATACACTCACCTAAAGGATTATTAGGAACACCACACTAATACTGTGTTTGACCCCCTTTCGCCTTCAGAACTGCCTTAATTCTACGTGGCATTGATTCAACAAGGTGCTGAAAGCATTCTTTAGAAATGTTGGCCCATATTGATAGGATAGCATCTTGCAGTTGATGGAGATTTGTGGGATGCACATCCAGGGCACGAAGCTCCCGTTCCACCACATCCCAAAGATGCTCTATTGGGTTGAGATCTGGTGACTGTGGGGGCCAGTTTAGTTCAGTGAACTCATTGTCATGTTCAAGAAACCAATTTGAAATGATTCGACCTTTGTGACATGGTGCATTATCCTGCTGGAAGAAGCCATCAGAGGATGGGTACATGGTGGTCATAAAGGGATGGACATGGTCAGAAACAATGCTCAGGTAGGCCGTGGCATTTAAACGATGCCCAATTGGCACTAAGGGGCCTAAAGTGTGCCAAGAAAACATCCGCCACACCATTACACCACCACCACCAGCCTGCACAGTGGTAACAAGGCATGATGGATCCATGTTCTCATTCTGTTTACGCCAAATTCTGACTCTACCATCTGAATGTCTCAACACAAATCGAGACTCATCAGACCAGGCAACATTTTTCCAGTCTTCAACTGTCCAATTTTGGTGAGCTTGTGCAAATTGTAGCCTCTTTTTCCTATTTGTAGTGGAGATGAGTGGTACCCGGTGGGGTCTTCTGCTGTTGTAGCCCATCCGCCTCAAGGTTGTACGTGTTGTGGCTTCACAAATGCTTTGCTGCATACCTCGGTTGTAACGAGTGGTTATTTCAGTCAAAGTTGCTCTTCTATCAGCTTGAATCAGTCGGCCCATTCTCCTCTGACCTCTAGCATCAACAAGGCATTTTCGCCCACAGGACAGCCGCATACTGGATGTTTTTCCCTTTTCACACCATTCTTTGTAAACCCTAGAAATGGTTGTGCGTGAAAATCCCAGTAACTGAGCAGATTGTGAAATACTCAGACTGGCCCGTCTGGCACCAACAACCATGCCACGCTCAAAATTGCTTAAATCACCTTTCTTTCCCATTCAGACATTCAGTTTGGAGTTCAGGAGATTGTCTTGACCAGGACCACACCCCTAAATGCATTGAAGAAACTGCCATGTGATTGGTTGGTTAGATAATTGCATTAATGAGAAATTGAACAGGTGTTCCTAATAATCCTTTAGGTGAGTGTATATATATATATATATATATATATATATATACACACATGCACATGTATATACTGCATTTAAAGTGTAACTGTAGAGTTGTAGAGCACCTTACAACCAATAGCACTGGTGACAATTTGGAAACATATTGGATTTTCATATCAATCTTCATCAAATATATTTTGGTAGTCCCACCTTTCCTTCTCACTCAATCCTATTGATGTTCTGCCACTTCAACACCAGCCTGTGGGCACTTTCCCACACAATCAAAAGCTTCAATCCTGTCTCTGGAAGGCAGTGTGAAGTAATACATCTCTTGTCAGGTACTTGCTGTACAACCATTTGCTAGGCATCCCCACGTGGAACCCGCTAATGAGGAACGTACCACAAGTGCCCTGATACGGTGTCCCTGAAGGGCAACTGCTGAAAACATAAAGCAGCGGCTGTGAGATTTGGAAGAGCTGAAAAAATAAAGCAGTGGATGCGAGATTTGAAGTGCTCAAAAAATAAAACAGCAGCTGTGAGATTTGGAACTGCTGAAAAAATAAAGCAGCGGCTGCCACATTTGCAGTGGCTGTGAGATTTGAAAGTGCTGAAAAAATAAAGAAGCTGCTGCAGCATTTTCAGAAGCAATTACGGAAAGGGAGATACATTGTAAAATATATTTGACTGATGCCATTGGACAGCAAGCAAGTCACGTCCGTCGAGCCTGCTTCTCCAAAAGAGTCAACAGATTTTGTGAAAGGGGCACCAACTGCGCAGTGCACAAAGTATTCATATTAATATTGTTGTGATCTTCTGCTCTCTATTCACTTTGTGGTGACATATTAAGAGTTATAGGGCTGTCCTAAAATGTATTAGAAATTAATAGATGCTTATGGTATCACTAATTTAATTAAACATGTATATTTTCATATACAATTACAGTACTCAGCCTATATGTAAACTCTAAGAAGTGAAGGTTGTAATAAGAACCTTTTTGGAGTCCCAGAGTTGATACTGTAGAGGATCATTAAGGTTCTTATTAGAACCTTTTACCAAGGTTCCCTGCAAACAAGGATCCTACAGAACCTTGAATGTATATTAAATCAATCGCGATCATGATGAAAATGGTTCTTAAAGCTCGGGTCTGCAATCCCGAGAGGCCAGCAGTCAGCAGCTTGTTTTGAAATCATAGAGCAGCCCTCGCTTCAGAGGCGTCTCCAAAGCCACGCCCCCTCTATCACACATGCGCACACACACAGAGCAGAGTCTCAGCGCCAGGAGAGACGTGTGGGTGGAATCGATCGCAACGCTTTCAGATTACCTCATGTCTCATTCACAGGTTAGACATTACAATAATAACGAACATAAACAACTTCATTACGATTATTATGTTTTTAAAAATAGTAGCTGCGGCTCGCCTTCCATTCTCGCTCTGCACAGCGTCAAGGTTCCCGCGCTGATGACGTGTGATTGTCTGCGCGAACAAGTTGCGCGGCGGTATGCAAATATAGATTGACAGACAGGAAGGACATCCTATCATTACATTCGGGCATTACATTTAGACCACTTAAAGTATTGATTGCTATCAGGATGTGAAGAGACTTTCAACCAGTATAACAAAAAATGTTTCTGGAAAAGATTGCATACCCTACATTAAATGCTCTCTTGTGTTACCACGGAGCTCACGGGTCTTAAACGAACCCTTTAACTCACGAACCCAAAGGGTCGATAGAACCGCTGAAGAATCATACATGTTTAGAGTGAGTATGTACTCGGTGGGTGTTTTTTCTGTTACAGTTATTAATTTACTGTAGAAGCTTTATTTTCTGTTAACTGTATTTGAAAGATTTTACGTTTAAAAAGTAAAGCAGTCCTGATCCAATGTAAATTACAATGTCTGGTCACGGATAAGTGGGGCAGGCTAATTTGAGAGCAATTCCAAAAGATAGAATAACACTCATTAATAATAATAATAATAATAATAAAAGATGTTGCTGTTTATATCAATTAAATATACTTTTCTGTGTAAATGGGTTTATTGATTATATATATTGTGCAGGCACATTTGTAAATGGTTTATTTGAAGTAGACAACCCAACAAAGGTTAAGGTTCCCAACAGGTTTTGTACAGAACACTACAGACAGGACATGGTTTTACAGCAGAAAAGTACATTCAGTATAAAACGCATGTAGAATGAAGATAAGTTAGAGACAATGCAAAAGTCCTTAATAAAATAAAAATGCATCCAGCCGGAGCCGATCCCGGCAGGAATACAGCCAGGACTGACGCAGCCCATTGCCGGGCAGTTTCGCTCTGCCGATCAGCCTGGCGGACGGTGGGAAGAAGCGGGAGACCCGGGAAACCGCGCAGACAGACACCGAGCCGAGACCCGAACCAGCGCCACCGCGCCGCCCTAGAATAAAAATACTATCTTATATTAATGTGTTGTTTATTATTGTTTCTTCGTTTTTTGGAGATATTCATATTTGTTAAAGCCGTCTCTCTAATTTTGCATTTCCAAATTATCTCCTGCTCTTGTCTATTGAATCAGTAAACGGCTCCTTCTGATGGAATTGTTAACGGATGTTTTCTGTTAGCGCTTAAGAATAATAATTAAAATAAAGCACTGTCACACTGCCTTGTAATAATGAAGTACAGTTGTTAATTTAGTAAATATAGCTACTTTTAACCCCATTCTGTCTCCTACCTAAGCTTTCATTAATTCTAATACATGTTAGGACAGCCCTATAACTCTTAATATGTCAGCACGGTGGACAGAGAGCAGAAGACACAGCGATATTAATATGACGCTTCTCGCTCCGCGCAGTTGAGCCCGTTTCTCAGATTCTGTTGTCTCTTCTGAGAAGCTGCTCGGCCCACGTGACTTGCTTGCTGTCCAATGGCGTCAGTCAAATATATTTCACAATGTCCCTCCCTTTCCGTTATTGCTTCTGAAAATGCTGCAGCAGCTGCTTTATTTTTTCAGCAGTTGCACTTCAGGGCCACCGTACCCGGACCATGGGACATCTCTGAAATTTGATTTAGCATTGTATGACAACAAAAATTGACTGACTGGGCAGTAACATGCACTTAGTTATTATTGAACTTCTCTTCATAGCTGTGTGCATGCCCCAGACTGCAACTTCATCCCTCACAATACTGAGTACGCTGTTCACATACTGATGAATGTTTTTTTTAATTGAAAGAGAATGTAAGGTTGCAGTGCAATCCTGGATCTCTGAAAGAGTAAAGCCATCACTAGATTTAAAGATAATTTCAGTGTGTTGTATGGCTTATGGAAAAAAGAGGTTACTGCAGTGGGGTTTGCAAAAGGGGGCATGTTACTTCATCACCTTACCGAAGGACCTATCAGCAGCTTTGACAGGCTGAAAAACTCCCACATGTGTAGCGCACTTCCCATAATGATGATTGCCTCTCTTAGTTAGCCAAGGTTGCATTGCAATTTAACAATTAAAGAATCATGAAATGGCAAATCATGGTTATTTATGTAGAATATATTTAAATTAATCTACATTGTAATAAGTAGTTTGTTTTTAATTTTCAGCAATAAGTTAAACAGTAGATGTATAATTATGTACACTCATCTCACTTATCTCATTGGTTCATTATTATAAATCAATACAAATTAAATATTATGTATTTAGTTTCCCAAATGTTCTTTAAAATAAACATGGAAACTCAAGACCATAATTAAATGTATTTAATTTAAAATACTTAACCAACTTGAGTGTGCTAGTGATTTCCCTGTCTATCAGTTCACAGACTAGTCTTGAGTATCCTAGTTGGTAGCACTTTATCTTGAATGTAATATATAGCAGTTTAATATATATTAAATTAACTCATAAACTGACCTTCTGTGAAATATACATTGTTGGTCAATAAATATATAATATCTAGTCAATCATATCTGATGGCTTTAACATCTTTCATATAGGTAGTGAAATGAGTTTGCTAGTATTTAAGAAGTATATAAGAATGTGTTTTTATGATTCATATTAATGTGAAAAAAGATAACCATTACAAAACAATCTAATACCTTTTGAGTTTTTTTATATTTAAAAAACTATAAGAAACATAATAAATATTGATCTAATTTAAATGTTGTCTGCCTTTATAAAAAAAAGTATGATAGGTAAAGTTATAATTGATCACTGATGAAATTGACAATTTTAAGAATTCAGATGAACCAACATACCAAACCTTGACTTGATAGAAAATGTACAGTACAGTACAGTACAGTAAACTAGTGTACTGTTTTCACTGTTTGAAATTAATGTGAAAAAGTTTTGATCTGATTACTAATCCTAACACAATAAACAAACCTGTTTGAATTAAGGCAAGTTTAATACAAAAAAACAACAACAACAAAAAAAACAATCGTACCTGTTCAAGGTACTTAAGTTGTTTAAGATCCTAAAGACAAATATGTTTTCAATTCCATTCATATATTTTGTTTTCCCTGCTAATTGATCTTAAGAGAAATCATTGTTTCCAGCATGCTTATGTATTCTGTGTCACCTTATACTGTCTCAAGGATAACTACTAATGGCATTTGTATTCAATAATTTTGCAATATGGTTAACTCATTAGAAACCATTGGCAGGCATTAAATATAACAACAGGCTTACCAAAGAAACAACAACACTACATTTGTATTTCTTTATATTGAATTAAAAATTGAAGAATCTTATCAAATTGTCAAAATCATGGGTTTCACAATTATTTTTTAACTTTTGTAAATGACAGCCATCTGGCGTATTTTTAGGGAAATTCATATAAAAACATGATAAACCTATTTCTTCCATTTATGTGTTAAGTATGAATTATAAATGTCATTGTTCATCAGAGGGTGGTAGAGCTGCAAGAACTGGGTTAAAAGAAACATATAATAAGTTTGTATGCTGAAGGTCACTGTGGGACGCAACATCATTTTTCATTTTCTGATGTCAGTAGTTCAAATTGTAAATTTAAATGGAATTACCACTTCTCAACTGACTTATATTAGCTTCTTCCTTATCTTAAATAGAATTGTAAATACACTTCAGAGCTACTGCAAGCTAACGTAATAAGAATGTAACACAAGTGTTTATCTTATGTGCTTCACATTTGAAAAAAGGAGAAAACAGGTGGCACAAACTTAGTTCAGTTAGTGAATAAATAAACAAATTTCCAAGATCTGAAGGAGGTGATTAATTTGTTTTGCAGTCTTTGTCAGTTATTACTACTTACACTTACACTTATTTTTTTTAAAGATGAAGACCTTAACACTTTACAATAAGGTACCAAAATTCCTTGAATACCATAGGATTTAAACATCAATACATCAAGAACATCTGAGTTCTGATGCTGAGCACATGAACCCACACTTACCCTAATCCTAACTCAAAAACCTAAACCTAACCCTAACCCTATTAACATTTGATTAACATAAGAACTCAGATGAAGTGCATGACAGATTCATGAGTTTATCCTGTGGTATTCATAGATTTATTCATGAGGAATCACGGCACCTTATTGTAAAGTGTGACCCATACATTTCTAGAGGAAGAGCTTCAATGGTTGTGGTGGTTCAGTGTACCATCGGGATGGGGGCAGATATTTTGACCTTGGTGATATATTGGAAATGTAATTATTGAACTGTTTGATACTGCAAGGATTTTATGTGATTGTGTAGTCTATGTCTGGGAGGTTTTTAGTTGTGTAAAAAGTCCTTGCAAAAAAAAGACCTGCTGCCCACTGCAAGAAAGCTGAAACTGCGACAGAAGTTCACCTTTCAGGATGACAACGACCTGAAGCAAACACGAGTGGCCAAGGAACAAAAAGGTAAATTTTCTTGAGTGACCCAGTCAGAGCCCCGATCTAGGTTGGTAAGTTGTGCAAAGTTGGTAAAGACCTACTCCAATAGACTCAGAGCTGTAATTTCTGCCAAAAGTGCTTCTCCCAAGTATTAACAGGAGGAGGGATGAGGGAGGGGGGTGAAGACTTATCCAATTATTATATTTCATTTTTTGTGGGAGGGGGGGAATTATAATTTTATAACTAAAACTTAGGCACTTGCACAACAAAATGTGAATACAGGGGTGTAGACTCTATAGGCACTGTATATGCACTGTAGGTGCATATTTGGTTTTACATTTCTTACTGTGTATGTTTCTACTGCTGCCACCTACTGCAATTTTAATAATTGTAATAATAATAAAACTTTATTGTCCATTCAATAGTGACATTAAATGTAAATTTGTTTTCAGCTTACATTGTGGCACAATTACACATCAAAAACATAAAACCGTGTCCACATATCATTAAAAAATATAAAAATGTCAATATCACAGAAGCAGCTCACTGTTAAACCATGATTGTCTATTTTCCCTACATCGCTAGGATTGTTCTGTCTGTAAGCAAGAATACTGTAACTGTAATCTTAATACTTACAGGTTGGTATGTTTTGAATTCATTTGATATTTTGGATTTATTTGATCTTTACTGAATTATGAAAACATGTTTTTTTTTTTTTAGATAAAATATTGTTGGATTTACAAAGGTATTGTGTGGGTAACAACAAAGTCAATAGAAATCATCTGAAAGAACTTCCATATAACCTTTATCCCGCCCACCCCCAAATGCAGTTTCTAAGGAGCTGATGCATTTTTTATAATTCATATTTGTGTTCCTCATGACAAAATGCCGAAGTTATACAAAAGGCAAAAAAAAAAAATCTTAAAGCTATAAGGAGAGGAGGAGGTTATGTTGAAAACCTAATTTCAAATATTAGAATAATGTTTGTCAACAAATTGAAAGGGTTCTCTTGCCCTGGATGGAGTTCAAAGAAAACAGACTAGAGTAATTTCTGATTTCAAAGGAATGTCATACATAGACAGGTTACAATAAATGAATCTCTGTAGTCTTGAGAACAAGACATTTTAAGAGGATTTCAAAGAATTCAGAATCTTCAAAGGTTCTGCCAAATGCACAACAAAGGACTACTTCAAGCTCAACAAAGAAATTAAGATTCAAGGTCACAAATATAAATTAAGAGCACGTACAGTAAGGACTGGTAAGAGTAGGCATAGCTTTGCATAAGCAGTTGTGACTATGGACAAAAAAAAAACACCTAGCCATTGAGCTAAATATGACTCTCACAGTTATATTCAAGAAGTGGATAGGTAAGATTGTAAAATCAGTTTTAAGCAAACCAAGAGAGAAAGTTGGCTACATGATACTTATGTGATTTAGCAAGATTTTAGCCTGGTTTCTGCTGGTGCCTTAAGGGATATTTTTCTTAGATATATCTGTAGTAGATCTCATTTTCCTTTAAAGTTCAGAGAGCTATTACAGTTCTAGACAGCACTACCTTATTTTGTGACTGCCTTTCAATAAATAGTTATATATTTGTGTGTTTAGTTTAAATGATAATTGCATATTAACTCTGAAATGTATCCCTGACACATGCACATGCAGTATGGTACATCTCAATGTAATAAAACCAAACAAAAATACCCTTTTACCTTAAGCCAAATATCTTTCTAATTATGAGACAAAAAGTCCTGTAAAATAAATGCATGAGGATGGAGCTTGGAGAATAGAGCAGAATGACCACAGTGTTGGTATAATGGACCCTGTTCAGCCTTACTCAAATCTTTTAGCAGGGGTTTATTAACATTGTTCGCCCAAGCACCTGAGTGTCTTTTAGTTTTGGACTCTCAGTTACTTAACATCTTAAGTTGCTGCACCAGTAATTTCTAATTATTACACCAGCAAAAGTGTGAACTAATTGAGAGTTCAGAACATGAAATGAAAAACAACACACAGCAGGCCCCCAGGAACAGGCTTGAAGATGCCCTGTCCTACAAGATTTAATGAATCATTCATGTTGTTTGTGTTTATTGCATGATACACAATGACTTGATTGCAAACAGTCTAAACTATTTCAGATTTATAATTTTAATTGATCATAATTCACAAAGCACTTTAGATGATTTCCTCTTCATAACATTCACCTCACCTCATCCTCACCAACACATCAGGTTTCTCTGTAACATGATGTGTGTCAGTTTCTGCCTGGATGGTTAATTGAAAAGACTTCCAAGTGTAATATCCAGAGCTCTGCTGCTGAATCTGATTCTGAACTCCTTGCAGGCACACAGGCATACTTTAAATTCAATAACAAAACCAGCCAGCTATATAGTTCTTAATGGCATCCCTGTTACACATTTGAATTACTTAATAATGAATTTTCATGTAGGTGGAATTATAATATCAAACAAATAGTGACTGAATATAACATGAAATGCAGGGAAAGCAATATTTTAAACATTTTAATTTAATTTGCCATTGTTGTGTAAATTGTGTGATGCACTGAACACTGAAAATATTGTCAGTATAATGTCATGTTTGTTCTGAAAACACATTTTCACTTGGAATACCCTGGAGTAATCTGAGGTTGTTACAGAGTACTTTGAAGAGCAGTTAATTATTTGTGAAACATTGACCTGCCAACAGGAGTCTTGACAGCCACTGTCTAAACCCACCTGGCAGAATTCCCAATGTGTCCTGGAAAGACTTGTCAACAATTGGTCGAATACAGGTACCTTGGTTGGGGGTGGGGTGGGTTAAAGCTGGATGGTGAAAATACAGTTGGCTACTCCTGTGGCTGCAGGTGCCTGGATGTTCAGGGTGTTATCTGTTCCATCTGTTCCATTTTCACATCCTAGTATCGTTACCAGCTAAATTTAATAATTTTTGATTCTAGATTTGGGAGGAAAAGGAGGCAAGGGGATTATCTGAGATTCTAATTAAAAATACAAATACAAATTTACAATAATATAAAGCTATTTACTGAAGTGAGTTGCACTAAATGAAAGTGACTGATTCATCTTGTGAGAACCTGTTTTGCTTCATACCGTGCAGAGAATAAGATTGTCTGCATTTAGGCCAGTTTACTTCACAGGCTTAATCATCAGATTGGGATAAACTACACATGCACAAACTTAATTTAACTTTGTTTTTGAAAAAGGTCAGTGAAGATTTTCAGCCTGCCAGATGTGGCCTTACAGCAAACCATTATTATTTTAATTTTTTTCTTGTTTTTGTAACTCAAAAACTACCAGAAGGATTTTCATGAGATTTTCGAAAAATATTATCTGTCACACTGACACTAAGACTATACAATTTCATCCTGATCTATTTTGAAACAACCAGGATACCATAATACTTGAAAATCATGTTTTGACAAGTCTTCCCAAACATGATGTATACTCTGTTGCTACCCTTCAGCAAAAGCTGAACAATAGACTACCTTTAGTACATATCACTCCTGAATATCTCCACTGTAAACCCCTTAAACTGTTACTAATTAATATGACAAAACAAGTTTTTAGAAAAGACAATTTGAATTGCCAAAAATGTTAACCTTAATATAAATGTTGATGTTTAGTGTAAAACTTTCAGTTATTTTGCTGTATTCCTTGCTTTGACAGTATCAATTTGGTGTGTATCTATAAGATTTATCTACACATTTTAGCTAATTTTATTTTTGTGTTGCTGTTGTTTTTTTTGTTTTTTAATCATACAATGTTCATTAATTAAGTTAATGGAACTAGAAAAATACATATTAGAGCAATTAATGTATACAATACACAACTGAACATAACAAACATACAATCAAAGGGACTTTATTTACAGCAGAAAACAGAATATCATTCTTCACAAAAAACAACCATGAGAGTGTGAGGTATAGCCTCAATGTGTGAGACTTGAGTGCAATACTATACTTGAGGTTATGACTCCCATCCCTGTTTTGATACATCAAAAGATTGTCTCAATGGGCTATTATAGATCACATGCCTGATGTATGCAGTTATAACACTGGATTTAACTGAATTTAACTGTGATTTTCAAAACCTGTGATCACTTCAGTGCAAATTTATTAGACAAAATATCAGTACCTTGAAATGTGTCAACTCATTAATGAAGACTATATTAAAATAAGACAACAGCTACATCAATTTTAAGTTAGTTCTAAGTTGAAATTACAACTAATACAGGTTAGGCATTCGTAAGCCTTTAAGTTGTGTATTAAAATAGGGTCCTTTTAGTAGGCAAGGTTAAATGAAAAACTAATGTAGGTAATCACACGGTCATCATCTAAGGGACACCATCATTCTCCAATTACTCCAACACAAATTATCTCTGACTCATCAGTTAACCTAAGCTTGAATACATAAGATAAATATAGAACTTTTATTCCAGCAAAGAAAGAAATTCATAATTCATTTTAATGATTTCTTTTTTTTTTATCAGTACATTTCCTGGAACAATTAAAACAGCACAGCACAAACAGCAGCACAAGATAATTAATTGTGACTGTTAACAGCCCCTAGATAATGAACATAAAACATTTTAATCTAAATGAATGTTTTATAAGGCAATAGTTACAAAGTATATAAGCCTGATATACTATTTATATTAGATGGAAAAATGTGAATAAACGTCTATCATTCTCTCCACATCCATTCTCTCCTTTGACACTTGTATTTCTGGTTGAAATTTACATTGCAGACATGTTATGAAATAAAACCTTAAGGCATTTTCCAAAATTACTGCTGTTATAAGCTTTATATTACAGTATTTGACTGACTAAAGAGCTGACTAAAGGTAAAACTCATTTTTGTCATTTTCTTGTTGTATATAATAAGAGACTTTTCTCACGATAAAGCCCGTGGACATTGTGCAATCCATGTGGAACCAGCATCTGCTCCTGCAACTTCTAGGCAGGCGGATTCCATGTATGCAACAGCGGTGGCGGAAAAGAAGAGACTGGGATCTTTCTCACCAATAGGGGACTCGTGTCCAGGCTGGTTCAGGTGAATGCCATATTAGGCAAAGAACCTCTTTGCCCTAATAAACAGGGCAGAACAATGGACGCCATGCTGAAGAAAGTGTATTCTGCAGAGACTTCAGCGGTCCAGGCCAATAATGCACAGGCCATCTTAATCCTGTACATGGGTTACCTGATGGGATGCCTGTGTCTATGGCGGATGTGCAGGAGATGGAGCTAGTCAATGCCTATATAACTGACTTGCTGCAAGAAGGGGCAAAGGCCATGGGGAGATCTCTCGAAGCTATGGTTGCAGCCAGACGCCATCTATGGTTGACACAGACTAAGCTCCAGGACAAGGAGAAGTCCGTCCTACTTAATGATCCCATCACCCTGGGTCAGACGTTCAGGGAGACAGTGGACCTCTCTATCGAATGGTTGGCAAAGGCAAAGGAGACAGCGTCCAAGTATGCTGATCTTCAACAGGCTAGACAGCAGCCACATTAGCGCCTATGGGGATCCCAGCAACCCAACAGGCCGTGGCCGAGGCAGGGGAGGCCTCAACCCAGGCCACAACAGTCTACAACGCAGCAGAAGTCAGCCACAGGCGAGACGGAGGAACAGGCTCTCCAGATGGAAGCCTAAAGGCAAGACAGACGCCCAACAGCCCCCTGTGAAGATGCAGGATCATCCCTGAAGGGACGCAGCAGCCATCGCCACTCCCACCCCCACCCCCCAACAGACCGACCGGACTCGACCAATGGCAAGCCTGCACCCAGGACTCCTGGGTGCAAACAACGATGACCCACGGATCCGCCCTCCAATTCCACTCTTACCCCTCCCCCTTCAGAGGGGTGCTGACCACTACTATCAGATGTCCTGAAAGGGCTCAAGCTCTTTCTCAGGAGATCGCTGTGATTTGGGAGAAACAAACGATACAACTAGTGGCCAATGAAGACTCTCGAGCAGGCTTCTACTCGGGGTACTTCCTGGTGCCAAAGAAGGACGGAGGCTTCTGGCCCATTCTCGATCTGATGGGCCTCAATGTGTTTCTGAAGAAAAGACCCTTCCGTATGTTGACAGTGCAGCGTATCCTCCAGTCTGTCCGGCCGGGCTACTGGTTCATGTAAATAGACCTCAGGGATGCTTACTTCCCTGTCCCCATCCTCCCAGCACACAGGAAATACCTATGCCTCGCCTTCTAGGACCAGGAGTACGAGTTCAATGTGCTGCTGTTCAGCCTTTCACTGGCTGCATGGGCGCAGCCTTGGCCCCCCTCAGGACAAAGGGGATAAGGATCCTGAACTACCTGGATGATTGGCTGGTGTGCGCAGACTCCAGGCTTCAGGTGGAGGAACATACAGTGGCGGTCATACGTCACGTGAATGCACTGGGTCTTGCAGTTCACATAGAGAAAAGCTCCCTCGAACCTGCACAGATGGTGGGCTTCTTGGGAATGCAGCTAGACTCTCAAAAAAATGCTTGCCTACCTGTCCAGAGACAGAATCGAGTCATTGGAGAAATACATGGCATCATTCAGAAGGGCATCAACTCTCCAGCTGGTCAAATTTCAAAAGCTGTGGGGGCTGATGGCAGCCGCCTTGAATATTCTTCCCTTGGGCCTGCTGCACATGTGCCCATTGCAACACTGGATAAATGCCCACAAGCTACACCCAGCGATACACAAACACCACCCACTGACAGTGACCTCAATGTGCTGGCGGGCACTGTCCTGGTGGAGAAATTGGAACAATCTATGCCTCAGCTCCCCCCTCGGATGCCCGCACAGATGGGAAGTCATCACCACAGACACCTCTGGAACAGGCTGGGGCGCTGTCTGGAATGGGAATGAATCCTCAGATGGTGGAGCAGATCTGGAAGAAGCTGGGACGAGCTCCGGTCGAGCTCTTCGCTACACAGGCGACAACCCACTGTCCTCTGTGGTTCTCCCTGGAGACGGGAGGCGGCCCCCTGGGTGTGGATGCCTTTGCTCACCCATGGCCGCAGGAACTGCTGTATGCCTTCCCCCCACTGCCACTTCTTCCACTGACACTGGAGAGGATTCACCAGGAAGGAGCTCGAGTTCTCCTGATCGCCCCCCGGTGGCCTGGCCCCTGAGCAGGATCGCCTGATGGCTTGGGGTCTGTCAGTTTCTGAAAGGTGTGCTCAGGCTGAGGCCTACCCACGCTCCTTCTCTGCCTGCGTGGCGCCTTGATGTAGTGCTGGACGCACTTTCCAAGGCCCCGTTTGAACCCTTGCAGTCAGTTGACCTCAGATTAGATTCACTGAAGACGTTGTTTTTGTTGGCAATCACGTCGGCAAAACGTGTGAGCGAGTTACATGCCCTGTCCGTTCACCCTGTGTGTGTCCGTTTTGCGGGAGATGGTTCCAGGGTTATGCTTCGGCCTAATCCTGCGTTCCTCCGGAAAGTGCGGTTTCCTTTCCATATCAACAGGCCTATTGAGTTGATGGCTTTCCATCCTCCTCCCTTCTTTTCAAAGGAGAGAAGGCTACACCCGTTGTGCCCGGTGCGGGCTCTCAGGTGCTATTTGGAGTGCATCAAGGACATTTGGTGCTTGGACCAATTGTTTGTGTCCTACGGAGCATGGACGCGGGGCCAGGCGCTTTCAAAGCAGCGCCTCTCGCACTGAATTGTGGACACCATTACCACGGCTTATGAGTCGGCTGGAGTCATTACATTACATTACATTATTTGTCATTTAGCTGACGCTCTTATCCTGGTGCCTGAACACCTGGTGGCCCACTCGACTCGAGGTGTAGCCACGTCGAGGGCCCTTTTTCAAGGTACACCACTGGCAGACATCTGTGTGGCTGCAAGTTGGGTCTCGCCACACACCTTTGTTTGGTTCTACAGGCTGGACGTGACAGGCCCAGGTCCTTCTATTGGAAATTCGGTGTTAGCTTCAGTTGAGGCTCAGTAGCCTATCAGGCACTGGCTCCTGGCTTTTCTATCCCTGTCTGCCCCTGTTGAGCATGCTTGGGAAAAGCAACGCAGAACTGTTTTCCCTTCCTACCAGACTGTGACTTGTATATAGTTCATTCTGTAGGCAGGAGTGCATGTGTTTGCGATGGTTTGGTTATACTGTAACCCTTCCCCCTTGGGCAGTGCTTCTAACTTGAATGATAACGATAGGTTGCGTATGCAACTGTGGTTACCTGAGAAAAGAAACACTACCCAAGGGTTGCAAGGTCACGCAGGAGTTCAAACTCCTGGCGAAAAGAGGAAGTCTTTGTGCAGACGTCACGTTTTATACAAACAGGAAGTGGAAGGGTCCTGTTTGAGTGACGGGCACAAGGGCCAATAACAGCTTTGATAGACAAATGTCTTCGATACGTTCCAGCGTGCGTGTTGAAAACCCCTCCCCCTTGGGCAGTGTCTCTTTTCTCAGATAACCACGGTTGCATACGCAATCTATCCTTACTTATCATGTAAGAACTAATTTTGGGGACTCAGAACTTTATAGATCTATACCTGAGTATTTTACAGTAGAGTATTTGACCTCGTAGCAAAAACTTTCCTTGAAGGAGCTTGAATGTTTCGCTATTTTCCTCATCACTACTTGCCATGAAATCTTAATCAGTTGTTGTTAAGATGTATCCACAGCATAATACTGAGAAAATTATTCATAGGTTCTGAAAATAACCCATAGTGAGAAAACTGACACATTAGATGCACAATGAACAATATCAGTCAAAAATTAGGATTGAGGGATGAACAATGAATGCCATTGGGTAACTCTCATTGTGGAGTAACAATGAAGGAAATAGAATCAGTGTCTCAATGATACAATATTATTATTTGTGATTCACAGGTAGGTTAAAGTTTTAATTTGGTTGCTGGTATAGTTAAATTTTTCAGTATGATAACAGCAACAACTAAAGTACAACTAGAAGTTTGGTAAAATAAAAGTGGGGCATCACTTGTAAGTCACATTATGTGATTAAGAATGTATTAAACAGATTTTATTATATTTCTGGTTTTTTAATTTAAGTATTTTATTTATTTTTAATTTCTTTTATCTCTCAGTCACCAATTTATAATAATTTTGGCACACTTCTCATACCTTTCAGGGAAAAAATTAAGAAAGACATGAATCCTCTGAAATATGCAATGTCAGAGCACCCTTCTTTTCACACTGTGTGCCCACAGTGTAAACTACACAAGTACAGCATTGTTCAAAATGACTTATGCATGTCTTAGACCAGTGCTGTCTCAGGTCTCCATTAAATCTGATAGGTCACTACTGTGAAGCAAGCTGCGAAGCCCTGGCTGCCTTTTAAATTAATCAACCACAGCAGGACATGGCTAATTGCATGGTTAGTTACCACTTTATGGCAGTATTGTGTTATATAATCAATAATGTAATGTTGCATCAATGATAAGGGTTTGTTCTCAGGAATATAAGTGTATCCTGAGGAGTGATGGTGTCCATAATTGGCAGAAAGTACTTATGAATCAATAATGTGCTTTTTTTAATAGACCACTTTAATTGATACATCAAAAAGAAACACAACAATAATTATTTGTATTGCTTTTATACAATATAAGTCATATGACCACAAGCTATTCTAAAGTTCTTTAAATTCCAAAAGAAAATTAAACTTTTGTAGGTTTCAACTCTCTGCCTATATACTTACCATATTATCTGACACTGTTACTAGGTAACCGTCCCTTTAAAACAAGTAAAGTGTTACACTGAGTGCAGCTACGACTCACTCTGATAAGAAGAGACAGAATAAGGACTGGAATAAAATGACTTGATCACTTTGAAATTCAGCTTTATCTATTCTTGCATCTACAACAAAGTACAATTAACATACTTTAGACCAAAATATTTGCATTTCCACTAACCAAAAGGCAGAAATTCAGTTTGAACTAGATGGAAAATTAAACACAAAAGGATGTTATTCGGTTCTGTTAATATGTTTATAAATTGAATAACTCAAACAGGCAATATATTTTTTTACACTAATAGTTGTAAACACTTGTGTGTTTCGACTTTAACATCTTCCTCTTTAGCATCATCGACAATGCTCTGAGGAAGATGTTAAAGTCGAAATGCATAAACATCGCATTTTTCACAATTTCTCGAATAAATTAATAATGTTTTTAATACATCGATGATTGTGTACTGCTTATAGACAGGAGCTGCTGTCCATCCTTTCCTTGAAAGGTTCTTTCATGAGAGGATAATCTATTTCCTATAGTCTCCATGGGACAAGGCACCCCACATTTAGCGCCAGGAACTTTATAACTTCAATATGTAAGAGATGAATTTGAAATATCCCTAAATTAATTCCACACTTTTTATCTCCAAATGTACTTGACAATAATATATCTGCAATTCATTTTAAGATATCTGAAATACATTTCAAAATAACTTCATGCATGTTGACCTTAGATTATCACTGCCTGGTCTGTAGTTCATTTATTTCTATGTAACTGAACGAGTAAACAGGAAGTGATAATCTACACGTTATTTTGAGATATCTCAATTTCAGATATCTTGAAATGTATTTGATATATCTGTAAATAGAGTTAAATGAGATACCTGCAATTCATTTTAAGATATCTGCAAATCAATTAAACACATTTCGAGATATCTAAAATACATTTCTCTAAGTGTTCATTTGGTTTGCCATACTCCTCCAGCCTGTCCACAACAGGAAGCAGGTCTCTTCCCGTTGTATCGAGCTGGGACCCAGTTACAGGGACATGAGGGCAATGGATGAGCCACTTCTCCCATTTAATCTATCTCCTCCGGGGTTCAGGAAGGGGCAGAGCCTTATAGAGCACTCTCACCGCGTCTAGCCACACACGGCACCACAGAATATATATAATTGTTTTACTGATAAATTAGATACTATGTAAGTCTAACAGTTTGGTTTCCTAAGTGCTGTCATATATATAGCTAACATTTCAGCCATACGGTAATAATTAACAACTCTGAGGTTTACTTTGCTGTGGCCTTGGGCACTGTCAGAAGTATGGTTTCAGAATGTTCAAAACTCATTAATTTAGCATTTAATAGTGAAAATTCCAATTCCTACAGTGTCCTGAAACCTTTCATGAAACACTGACATTTGCACACTATTAGTTGTGTTAGTGAACAGTTTATTGGTTGAAACTTATGAAGATTAAAACAATAAAAAGAGTAATGAGTTATAAATTAAATCACAAAAACAATGCAAATGAAAAACAAAATAGTAATAACTGGGAATTTGGCCAGATTAATATTTGATACACATTTTTTTTAGGAGAGTCATTGAGTTTCCATGTGTTTTCTATTTTTATTTGGACTAAATAAAGAATGACCCAAGTCACTATTCAATTTACACCAATATGTCTTCTTCCCCCAGGAACACAATCTATTCTCACAAAATATATTCATAAACAGCACATACCCAACCATGCCTGGGTTACATTAATTGTTAAATATCATCATATCATGTAGTATAAAATGAATGCTAAGCTTCCCTTTAAAAAAACTATAATTTAATAATAAATCAACTAGCAAATAATTTCCTAAACTGTCACTATCATTACATTTCACACAACTAACTGGGCTTCAAGGCATTCAAAATGGAAAACAGGAGACACTTCTTTACACAGAGAGTCGTCACAATCTGGAACAAACTCCCCAGCAATGTGGTAGAAGCTGAAAGTTTGGGAACATTTAAAAATAGACTGGATAGGATCCTTGGATCACTTAGATATTAATGGACACCAAACGAGCACGATGGGTCGAATGGCCTCCTCTCGTTTGTAAACTTTCTTATGTTCTTATGTTCTTAATGTTCAGCTATTGCGAGAGATCTGGCCCTAAATTAACAACCACATATGGAAATAAATTACTTTGAGATACCTGAAAATAACTTTAAGATTCATTTTTAAATTATTTTAAGATATCTGTATATTAATGTATCTGAATATTAATGCAATACTTTTTAGTTTTTAGATAGAGTTCTAAAATGAGTATAATGTGCTCAGAATGTTTTACAGATATCTAAAATGCAGTTTGAGAAAGGCCTATCTTTAAAGTACAATTTGGCTTGCTATACTGGTACATGGGTCCTGTCCTAAACATCTGTTCCTTGATGATAAATAATGCTTCTTAAAGCATGTATATGGAACCTCCAATAAGGGTTGCAGGTTTTTGTGTTAACTTGCTAGTGTAGTGTAATGGAGAACAGGGATTTTAATTTGGGTCTTATTCACTATTGCATTTTCACAGATAACACTTGCACCAAATTCCACATTAGAAAATTATATATATATATATATATATAAAAATTGTATAACTAAACAAAAACTGTAAAAAACAGTTGGGTAATTTCAGACCTGTCATTGTTCCAACGTGAATCCTTAATTGCTGCAATCTTATTCCGGCATACAAGTGTATGTATTATAATTAAGTGGCATGCCCATTGCTAACAGGTAGTGAAAGATTCATTCATTTAAACTGCACTGATGAACTGTTGTGACATGACCCGATATATAACTTCTATTAAAGTCCATCACATATTGGCTGCTATACATTATTTTCCTCTTGTTGATTTGCTTCTTGAAAAACAAACCAACAAAAAAAAACAGCATACAGCTGCTATTATGACAGGTCACAGCCAGCAAAGGAAATAACACTTCCCAAGTCAGGATGTATTTCATGACACTTTCAGATGAGGAAATAGCACATGCTGCATTAAGAACTGCCATTGAGAAAACTTTTGGATTCTTCAAGATGCGATTTTGTGGTATTGATAAAGCAGTTGGATCTCTTCAGTATGATCCACAAATGTGCTGAAAATGCAGCATGCTGCAGTTTGCTTAAAATTGCAGAGAGAATCTGTTAGTTCAGATAGTGACTCTTTGGCAATAGAAAACGTCATTCTCAAGGGGAACCATCTTCCAAGACAGAAGTGGGGAGAGAGAGATGACATCTTATTCACACTTTTCTTCCTACAAGACAGAACATGACTTATGTATCATGTACTGATTTAGGTTCATACTTTAGGTTTTTATCCATATTCTTAATTAAAGTTTATGTGTTAGAAGGATTGAATTGGGGACTATATTGTGTTATACAAAATAGATTGAATATGCAAGCTGAATTCATGGACATTAAGTGGACAGTACTGGATTCAGTTGGAGACACTTTTTTTAAGATTTAATATTAATTCATTGTGTACCATTGACACGCTACACATAGACTAAATATAGAACATTTCATGTAATAACACTACATAATTAAAAAGAGTAACAGACAATCTACCTAATCTAATACACATTTTGATCCAAAGTTGAACAGTGATTGATAACCTTCTCTATCTTTAAATTGTTCTTTAAATTGAGCTAATCCCATGTTAATTAGCCATGGAATGGACATTCCCACATTGTGAAAGATGATTCACTAAAGCCACTTCCAAAGGCTTTCAATTGTGTTTAAGGAATCAAAAGATTTCTGAAGCAATATTGGAAACTGAACACTTGTTAATACTGAAAAGAGCACTTTGAATCAGCATAACACCATGCATTTTATGCATGCTGATTGGGTATGCATGCTGATTGCACTGTGCCATATGGTTCTACATTATCTGCAAATGGTGTTTCTGTTAGTGTTGTGTCACTCAAGGATGGTCATGATTTGACCAAGGGAAGGATGTAAGGAATGCTTATGAATGCTCTTTTAATGCTTTGTTTACTTACTAATTCTCCAAGACCTAAGCTTATAGTGCTTCAATTTAATCCTGCTAATTGTGTTTTTTGTGTCATAGAATGGTTGACTTTGTACAGTGTGCTGAGAATAGTACAGTGTGTTAGAGCAAGTGTTGAAGGTCACTGGTAGTGAAAGATGTTCCTAAAACAATAGTTATTTGGGGACACATTTTGACTATAATTATGGCAACAACTAACAAAAGAACTCATCCAGGGAACAGCTATGGGCTATGAGTCAGTAAGCAAGAACACAAGATCAATGAGTACATATTGTATGTTGTAATCCTTACAAACAAAGATGGAGATGTTCATAATTGTATTGTAAAGTTACTTCTCTCTAGTCCAGAATGCCTAAATGCTCTGTATCCCTTTTCTTAGCTCATTGATTCTTTGGAAGCAACGTAACATGAAGTATTTGCTTTGAACCAGGGGTGTAAATTAACAAAGTACAAAAACTTTGTTCCTGTCCTTATGTTTTTCGAGTATTTGTACTTTACTTAAGTATGTATTATTTGTGGCTATTTGTGATTTTTACTCCACTACATTTATGAACAAAATAATGTACTTTTTTCTCCACTACATTTCCCACAGACCACTGCATTAATGTTTCTCACTTCCAGTAGGTAATTAATATGAATATTAAACTGTCTATATGCTTCATTCTGCACCATTCATACGTCAGTTACACACATTTTACCATTGAGTTTGACGAGTTATGGGAGAAACAGAAGGACACGGACACCTGCTCCAAGCACATTTCAATAGGAGCTCCACACTGTTTTAAGGAAAATTACGATCGCTAAGATTTAAATGGTCTACTTTCTAGATTTTTTTGCCACGACTGGAAAGAATCTGACCAATCAGAAGTGACGTAAACCCACCTGGAAACATGCACAGTATATGCACGCGCCCCATAACCTACAGTGTGGATGATGAGAAGTTAATTTATGAGGCACAGCAATATCCATTACGGTATCATTGTAAATTAAAAGACAAACAAATCCCTTATAAAGACAATGATTGGGTGAACATCAGCTTTACTTTAATGACAGCTGTCCATAAAAGATACATATTAATAAATAATATGCATAATTAAATGTGATTTTTATTTTACATATTAGCTTTATTATTCACTTTATGATATAAATAGTACAATCGTATATGAGAATCATGTCCATGGTGATGTTTACACTCTATATAAAACAAAAGTTTCTAAGATGGAATGCGTAAGGACAACATCAAATTTAATAATTATATACAGTACTGTGCAAAAGTTTAAGGCAGATGCTTTCAAAAATAGACATGTTATTAGATTATATTTATCAATTAACTAAATGCAAAGTGAGTGAACAGAAGAAAAATCATATTTGGTGTGACCACCCTCAGCATCAATTCTTCTAGGTACACTTGCACACAGTTGTTGAAGGAACTTGGCAGGTAGGTTGGCCCAAACATCTTGGAGAACTAACCACAGTTCTTCTGTGGATTTAGGCAGCCTCAGTTGCTTCTCTCTCTTCATGTAATCCCCTTTGTGGGGGCCATACCATCACTTCCAGGACTCCTTGTTCTTCTTTACACTGAAGATAGTTCTTAATGACTGTTGCTGTATGTTTGGGGTCATTGTTATGCTGCAGAATAAATTTGGTGCCAATCAGATGCCTCCCTGATGGTGTTGCATGATGGATAAGTATCTGCCTGTACTTCTCAGCATTGAGGAGACCATTCATTCTGACCAAATCCCCAACTCCATTTGCACAAATGCTGCCCCAAACTTACAACTCTGCTACAGCCAAATATTTCAAAGTTTGACTCATCAGTCCAGAGCACCTGCTGCCATAGTTGAGTCGCTTGGCCTTGTTACCACGTCGGAGGTATGGCTTTTTGGCCGCAAGTCTTCCATGAAGGCCACTTCTGACCAGACTTCTCCGGACAGTAGATGGGTGTACCAGGGTCCCACTGTTTTTTGCCAGTTCTGAGCTGATAGCACTGCTGGACATCTTCCGATTGCGAGGGGAAGTAAGCATGATGTGTCTTTCATCTGCTGCAGTAAGCTTCCTTGGCCGACCACTGCGTCTACGGTCCTCAACGTTGCCCATTTCTTTGTGCATCTTCAAAAGAGCTTGGACAGCACATCTGGAAACCCCTGTCTGCCTTGACATTTTTGCCTGGAAGAGAGCTTGCTGATGCAGTATAACTACCTTGTGTCTTGTTGCTGTGCTCAGTCTTGCCATGGTGTATGACTTTTGACAGTAAACTGTCTTCAGCAACCTAACCTTGTTAGCTGAGTTTGGCTGTTTGGTATAATTAATCATACATCTGACTATATGCCTACAAAATCCCTGACTTTGTGCAAGTGTAACTAGAAAAATTGATATCCACCAAATATGGATTTGATGTAGATTTTTCTTCTGTTCACTCACTTTGCATTTAGTTAATTGATTAATATAATCTATTAACATGTCTATTTTTGAAAGCATTCTCACTCACAATTTTTTCACACCTGCCTAAAACTTTTGCACAGTACTATATATAATGAATAAAAAATATTTTGTAGCCACACTCTCACTTATTAGGTATTTATAGCCCAGATGAAGACACAGTAGTGTGGAAAGGCATTGTTATTCAATAAAATTAAACTTTTGTAATACAAGAGTCCTGTCTAAATACCTAATAAGTGAGAGTGCGGCTACAAAATCAATATTTAATTATATATTTTTAGCTTATTTGGGCCAGCACCTCATGGGAATGAAGACGCTGCAGCGCATGGATGCTTTTAAGTTATATTCATATATATTTAGTAACATCCTGGGGAGTTTTGAGATTCAAACCGAGTCTCCTACACCATAGTGCAATAGATTACATTATAGCAAATGTGATCACTACAGGGGTACATATTTTATTTTGTTTATTTGTTTTGTGTTTTAATATACAAGTCTTTGGGATGTGTGACAGTGACTTTGATAAGAAACCTGAAAATAGGCTATTATATAAATCCCCCAATGTTACCCTTTGTTAATATTCAATACAAATGTAAGTAATTTCCAGATATGTGCCTAAATTACATTTATTTTTGCTGGACGTGGTTTTCTTCAATGTACAATTGAGGAACCATAAAAATAAAATACTTATGGAATTTATGGAAAATAAAATATTGGATTAAAACATCAAATGAATCTCTTGCGTGCCTCTTCATAAGACTCACACACAAACACATGCACCTTCACTTTATTACTATGAATGAATGGGTCATTTTTTGTACATTTGATTTCTCTTTTATACTAAATCTTAACACTCACAGCTCTTTCATGAATTAACAAAAAAGACTAAAGATTGATTAATCATATCCTCTTAGTCTTGGCCCCTGATGAGGCTGGGATTAAATCAAAACCTTGATACACCAGCTAATAGAAGACTACAAAATTGTAGTACATAATTGCTGTGGCTTAATTTCTATTAACATGCTACTTTCTTCTCATCATAACTGTACCTGCTATGATGTACAGTTTTGTACTATTATTAGCAGGAGGGTCAAAGTTTTTATTTAATCTGGCCTTATATCATTATGTTGTTTCCAGCTTTGCACTCAAGAGAATGGGACTCGTCTTTCTCCATACTAATAAGTGGCGGATCAACACTAGCCAATAAGCCAATGCCCGTGGCTGGAACTCAACAGGAAAGGGCATCAAACTAGCAATATACTAATTATACAGTTCACCTTCAGTCCACAATATTTTAAAGCATCATTTGCCATTCACCAAAATAAAATGCTACTCATATGCAGTGGAAAGAACTTCAGGCAAGCCATTTGCATCATTTCACACTCCGAAATATAATAATTTTGAAAAGGTCAGAAGGGAACAGTATATATACACTCACCTAAAGGATTATTAGGAACACCTGTTCAATTTCTCATTAATGCAATTATCTAACCAACCAATCACATGGCACTTGCTTCAATGCATTTAGGGGTGTGGTCCTGGTCAAGACAATCTCCTGAACTCCAAACTGAATGTCTGAATGGGAAAGAAAGGTGATTTAAGCAATTTTGAGCGTTGCATGGTTGTTGGTGCCAGACGGGCCGGTCTGAGTATTTCACAATCTGCTCAGTTACTGGGATTTTCACGCACAACCATTTCTAGGGTTTACAAAGAATGGTGTGAAAAGGGAAAAACATCCAGTATGCGGCAGTCCTGTGGGCGAAAATGCCTTGTTGATGCTAGAGGTCAGAGGAGAATGGGCCGACTGATTCAAGCTGATAGAAGAGCAACTTTGACTGAAATAACCACTCGTTACAACCGAGGTATGCAGCAAAGCATTTGTGAAGCCACAACACGTACAACCTTGAGGCGGATGGGCTACAACAGCAGAAGACCCCACCGGGTACCACTCATCTCCACTACAAATAGGAAAAAGAGGCTACAATTTGCACAAGCTCACCAAAATTGGACAGTTGAAGACTGGAAAAATGTTGCCTGGTCTGATGAGTCTCGATTTGTGTTGAGACATTCAGATGGTAGAGTCAGAATTTGGCGTAAACAGAATGAGAACATGGATCCATCATGCCTTGTTACCACTGTGCAGGCTGGTGGTGGTGGTGTAATGGTGTGGGGGATGTTTTCTTGGCACACTTTAGGCCCCTTAGTGCCAATTGGGCATCGTTTAAATGCCACGGCCTACCTTAGCATTGTTTCTGACCATGTCCATCCCTTTATGACCACCATGTACCCATCCTCTGATGGCTACTTCCAGCAGGATAATGCACCATGTCACAAAGGTCGAATAATTTCAAATTGGTTTCTTGAACATGACAATGAGTTCACTGTACTAAACTGGCCCCCACAGTCACCAGATCTCAACCCAATAGAGCATCTTTGGGATGTGGTGGAACGGGAGCTTCATGCCCTGGATGTGCATCCCACAAATCTCCATCAACTGCAAGATGCTATCCTATCAATATGGGCCTACATTTCTAAAGAATGCTTTCAGCACCTTGTTGAATCAATGCCACGTAGAATTAAGGCAGTTCTGAAGGCGTAAGGGGGTCAAACACAGTATTAGTATGGTGTTCCTAATAATCCTTTCGGTGAGTGTATAGGAAGCAGAGGGTGTCGATTAGAGGAGTTGCCTCTAACTGGAGTGAGGTTGTTAGTGGAGTTCCACAGGGATCAGTACTAGGGCCTTTGCTTTTTCTAATCTAAATTAATGATCTGGACTCTGGGATAGTTAGCAAACTTGTCTTATTTGCAGATTATACTAAAATAGGTGGCTCAACAGATACAATCTCGGCAGCACAGGCTATTCAAAGGGACTTAGATAATAATCAGTTATGGGCAGATGGCAGATAAAATTCAATGTGGACAAGTGCAAGGTATTACATGCAGGTAACAAAAATGTCCACTATAATTACACTATGGGAGGAATAGAACTAGATGAAGTAACGCATGAGAAAGACCTAGGAGTCTATGTGGACTCCTCACTTTCTCCATCCAAGCAATGTGGGGAAGCAATAAAAAAAGGCAAACAGAATGTTAGGGTATATTGTCAAAAGTGTAGAATTGAGAACAAGGGCAGTAATGTTCAGACTGTACAATGCACTTGTTAGAGCTCATCTGGATACTGTGTACAGTTCTGGGCTATACTTCTAGAAAGATATCGCTGCTCTAGAGGCAGTTCAGAGGAGAGCAACCAGACTTATTCCAGGTCTGAAGGGAATGTCCTACTCGGAGAGACTGAGGGAACTGAACCTTTTCACCCTGGAAGAGGAGACTATGTGGGGATTTGATTCAAGTCTTCAAAATCATGAAAGGCATCGATCACATCAAACCAGAGGAGCTTTCCAGATCAGCAGGGACACACGCACCCGGGGACACAAATGGAAATTGGGCTTCAATGCATTCAAGACAGAAAACAGGAGACACTTCATCACACTGAGAGTTGTCACAATCTGGAACAAACTCCCCAGCGATGTGGTTGAAGCTGAAATTTTGGAACATTTAAAAACAGACTGGATAGGATCCTTGGATCACTTAGTTATGATTGGACACCAAACGAGCACGATGGGTTGAATGGCCTCCTCTCATTTGCAAACTTTCTTATGTTCTTATGCTCTTAAAGTATTTTTAGTAATGGACTTACAGATGCCCTCAAACTGACCCCTTGATCACATGTAGATTACTTAAATAGTATATGTCTGTGTCAGTTTAAGCCAGTCCCTCTTTCACTCTGTTGTGGTTTACCAGAAAATTGGAATGTCCATCCTTTACAGAAAAGTATTAGTATTAATGTTTATAAACGTACAGTAAATAGAGCAGTTTTGCTATTTTCCATAGACCAACATGGATTCCATTCTTTATGGAAGGCCTGTCTTTATTGTTTAGTGAAATGTAATTTTGTATTAGGCCTACTTAACAATCATTTATGGTATTACTATCAATAAAAACATTGTTTTAATCATCTTCAGGTAGACTAATTAACCTCTGTAAACACTGTAATTTTATATCAAGATTAAGTATCATTTCCCAAAAATTGTATGTTAAAGGAAAATAAAACGATTGTACTATTGTTATGTTTACATGAAAGCTGCTAATGGAACACATATGACTGGTTTCACAGACTATGATTAGCACTAGTCTAGAACTACTCCACCTAAAAAGACATTGAGTAGTATACAACTAGTGCTAATTTTGGACTATGAAACCAGCCCATAGATTGTTCACTAGTCAGAATCTAAGCTGAAACTGTAAAAAAAGTATGAAAACCCACTCACACACACACATGCTAAAGGTACATTTTACATCAAAACATTCAAGAAAATGAATACTTGCCTCAGATTTTGGGATATTGAACTTTTTGAAAGCAATGATTGATAATATATTGTGACAGTCACTGACAGTTGGAACCGCCCAGGCTCATCAATATGCGGAAGCCCCGTAGAGCCTGATGATAAATGGACCCCCGAACTGTAATTACTCACTCTTTGACTGTTTAAATGTGAGTTCACCCCTTTTTGTGTTCTGTCATAAGTGTATCTGTCCATTTCCCTTTGTGTTGTATTTGCTTTAATGTTGATCTCCTTCTCCCCTCTGAGTGAGTCCACTTTTGTCAGAGAAACCCCCCCTTATTCTCTATTGCAGCAGTTCTTTCCACTGCCAGTTCTGCCTTTGTAAAGGCAAAACAAAAGAGCAAGTACGAAATAAAGAGCACGGTTTACCTTCACTCTGTGTCAGAGCCTTCCTTGCTCACTCACAAAGCTATCCTGTTACAATATGTTCAAATTATTTAATTGTTGTTTTTTTCTACAAAATTATTAGATGATTATATATAGTGTATGCGGTCAGACCTGAGATTTAAATCACTGCTCATCCAAGCACCAGATTGGTACAATTTATGTAAACTATCATTTCCCAGAATGATACTTCATACAATTGCCAGAACCTTGATGATAAAGTATAATGAAAACTAAAATAAATTCTAGGACAGTAGTAAATAATATTTTTAATTTTGCTAATTTAAAAGGCTGCAGGGTTTTGATAGAATCTCATAAACGCCTATCTCCATCATAAAGTATTACATTTTTTGCAGGTCAGATGGAAAAAACAATCATTTATATAACCACCGTTATTATATAAATTATTAATTTAAAATTTAAAAGAAATAAAAGGTAAAAGATTGGCAATCTGAATAACTGAGTTTCTTGGGAGTGATCAGAAGTTGGGAGGTCATGATATTACATTAGGAGTCTCGGCAGGCTTGGTCAGTTCTGCTCTGCCTCAACAATTAATTTAGCATAATAATTGCTGATTTTGACATTTCCAGTCTATTTACAAAATCCTCTTCAAACTTAAAAAAAAAAAAAAAACTCAGTCATTTTAAGGCTTTGAATGGTAATAAGGAGATAACAGACCTAATATTAAGGGTACAGCTTTAAGTTCATGTTAATTAAATACTGATGTGTTGCCTATAGACTGCTAACCAGTTGATATTCTCATGCTGAATGCATTGCACAGCACATTGAGGAATCCTGGCCCATGCTGATCAAATCTGTGACTGCCACAACAGCAAAATCAAAGAGTGGCGGTCGATGTGTCTTCAATCTGGTCTATCAACTGTAATCATTACATATATCATACAAATATAGTTTCATGAACAATGTTTAATCGACTGAACAAAAGACTAAATAACTATTTCAAATTATTGGTGTGAATACTTTGAGCTTATTATAAAATAAACAATGCATAAATAAACATTACAATTTTCTGAACACAGCAGTTGTTCATTTGACTTGAAGTTGACCAGTGTTTTCTCAGTAGATTGTGTAACAAATAAAGCAAATTAAAGCCTTAGACTACAACTGTAGTGTGTGTTTTGTAGCTAGATCTTCACTTTTCTTTATAGTCTTGCTGATATTTAAATTGATCAAGGAGAGTGAACCAAGCAACATACTTAGTAAAGGTTATTAAATGGACATTTTCAAAATAATAACTATCTTGTCATTCACAGAATGAGTTAAACCAAGTTATTCTACCTGTACATCTGTACTTTGAATATGATCAGGAACTACACATAATTAAAATAACATGCAGATATCTCACTGTTTTGTATGTTCAACTTCGTACAATTAGAGAAAAGGTAAATAAAAAAAAGATTAAAAAAGCACACTAAGAAGTCAGTTCAATACAATAGTAGACAACATAATTCAGTAAACCTTAAATTTGTGCCGAGTGTATAGTTTAGGACTGGACGTCGGCACCACTTCAAAATGGGATATGCTTCAATGAAAATGAAGATTTTAAAACTGCCAGTGTTAAGTGCAATCTTACTACAACTGTCAAGCTGAGAAGATGTGTTTTTAACTAATGATGGACATGACTGAATGTAATGTAATATTAATAGATAATGCTAAATTGAATGTCAACTTTTAATACAAGACAATATGTCTACTTGCAAAAAAAATATCTGAAATGGAAGGTTACATTATGCAAAGTAGAATTCCTAAAAAGAAATAGAAAATGATTATGACTTCAAATTATAATCTTTCCACTGTGTCTATGGAATTCAGCAAAGCATCTTATGTCCTGAGTCATATGACACAAAATGCTTGTCAGTAAATCTAAGCTCTAGAAAAGCTTTATCAGGTATAGTACTGCTTATGAATCAAGCACACTGCAGTGCATTTACAATGTATAATAAAGGAGATTCATAAGGGGTATTTTTAGACGTGCTCTCAGGGGGTGCGAGACGTGGCATATTTATTTATTTATAAACAGTGAGTTTGTAAAAGTGTTCAGTTTGGCAGCAACTCACCAACTCGCCAGCAGCTCCCCCCATTCCCCCTCCCCTTCACTCGACAGTTAAGAATCACTGAATTAAACTTTTAACTTTAAAAATCGCAATGAGCAGCAGAGTTCTCGGTATTGTACAGACTATACCTTTTCTTATGTGGCCTAAATATAAAAATATTTGTTGGGCTGACAATTCTCCTATTATGACTTATGTATTGTACATTGTATGTGTCTCTGTGCTAACCACCTGCAATGGCATAGGCTGCATGTAGGCTATTTCAGAATATTTGTGCTATACTCTGATGTTCAGAGTTTCAGAACTATAATTTGACCTCTGCTGAACCTTAGCTCCAGGGGACATTGCATGCATTTAATATATGCTAAGATTAAGGTGTATGTTGCCTCCGGAGGGGTTTTACATCAAACTAATGCTGTTCGTTTTAAATTTGTTTTTTAAAGCTCCAGCAGTAACATTTGGCTAATGTAGGCTGTATTAAAGACTGCTTCTTGGATACATCTGCAGCAAGCAAATGTACAATTTTACAGACATGACAAATTATTTAAACTAGTTTCCAAAATTAATCAATATTCATGTTTAGCCTTACAGAAGAAATAAAGGCAAACAAACTGATGATAATATAGCAGTCAGGAAAGGGGAGAGAAGAAGGAGGAAGAATGCAGGGAAAGAATGATATGCATGACAGAAAATATAATTAAAAGCTACTGGGCCGAATGGCTGAGGTTGTACATGGGCAAGCTACAATCAAAACAGCATCAGTGCAGATTCCAAAGAGCCTTTCTACCAACCCACGTAATGCTCTGGGTATTTAGCAGCCTTCAATTCCACTGGTATATTGTGACTCTTCAAGAGGCTTTTGATAAATAAAACAACCATATTCCGGAAGACTATAAAACAGAACCCAAGTAGAGTCTATGCTTATCAACCTCTTGAAAACTCTCCTGTTCAGACTGCTCTAGGAGGTTAATAGTATACACTTTAGCTGGGCCATGTTAACCGCATAGGATACCAACATCCTGACACTATTGAGACAGCTAGAGAGATGGCAAGTGCTCTGGCTCTCGATCCCAACTACGCTAATGCTGTCAGCGGTGTCAGCAGGGGGGTCGGTGGCTCAGCCAGTTATCACTAGCAGAGAAGAGGGGAACACCGCTCTCTTTGAAGATGACTACACCATAATTGACGAGGGAGATACAGAAGGGGCCACCTGTACCGCCAAAGGAATATGTCTATCCAAAGCACCGGACCAGGCTGTGGAAAATGAAGCTGACATAACTTCATCTGATGTGGCATGCTGGGGGGCCATTACAGAGGTATTACGCTCATATTGGGTAAGCAAGGGTGTGAAGGAACCGTTATTGTGTAATAATAAAAACATTTTGTTTTCTACATCAGAAAGAGTTTTCAAGAACAAGCGCCGATGCTTCAGCAAAGCCTTGTTTTTACGTTCTTTCAGAAAATGAGAGAAAGTGGAGAGAGATTGGGGGTTTATTCCCCCTCAGTTGAAAGTCTGTTCTTTTTTTTGTCTGTTTAGTGAGGTGAAGTCGGCTTTTACTGAGTTTTCTGACTGGAAAAATGCATCACATCGCTTTGAGGAACATGAAACTGGTCAAGTATATCGTAATGTGGCTCTCACCTGGCTCACACACACCCATGTTCGTGGCATTGACTGTCACCTCAAAGAGCAATGCATTGAAGAGGAAAATTATTGGCGAGAAGTCTTACGGCATGTTGTTTCAGTTCAAGCTTTTGGCTTGCATTCAGAGAGGAAAATGAAGTGCTGGGCTCCCCCCATAATGGCAATTATCTAGGGATTTTGGAGCTTTCTCATGGACCACATGAAGAAATATGGAAATAGGGGCAGAGGAACACTGTCATACTTATCCTTCACTGTAGGTGAGGAATTTATTGTCTTAATGGGACAGCGTGTTCAGGCAGAAATTATTTTGCAGGTGCAAAAGGCAAAATATTTTTCTCTCATGTTCAATTCTACCCCTGATCTAACACACATTGATCAGCTTACTTTTGTCATCCGTTATGTATCACAGAAGGGTCAGATATTAGAATGATTTTTATAATGTTTACCCATATTTAGCCATATGGGCGAGTCTCTATTTAAATCGGTTACAGATGTGCTTACAAATATGAATCTTGACATCAATATCTGCAGGGGGCAATACTACGATAATTACAGCAACATGAGTGGAGTGTATAAGGGACTGTGGTCACGCATTAAAGAAGTTAGCCGTCTTGCTGAGTGGATTCCATGTGCAGCACGTTCACTTAAACTTATGGGGATGTGTAGTGTGGACTGCTGTACCGAGGCCAATAGTTTTTTTCAGATTCACATTAAAAGGTCTATCCGACACAAGATGGTCAGCCCATTGACAGGCACTAAGGTACTTTACCTAAATTACACAAATATTCAGGATTCTCTGACAAAAATAGCTAAGGATGAAACACAGAATGCGGCTACACACAACAAAGCGGGCTCTTTGGTTAATAAGCTTTGATCAGTTCACAAAAATTATGTTTTCTCATGTCAGTATGAGGTTAGTAACCGGGTGCTGAATTAATTAATCCTAGGTAATTACAAAGTGAACGGATATATATATGGCTTAGACATTTTTTTTTCTGTTCTCTGCAATGTACTTAGTCAAAATGTATGGTATAATTTCCGGAAGACATAAACATAGTAAAGCAAGCAATACCCTGTGGCTTTCCTGAACTTTGAAAGACCTTGAGCTTACCTGTGACAATTTGTACCAGGGGCAGGAATTCTGCAATAATGAATGACATTGTCCTTACAGTGACCATAACAAAAAAAATTGGATGTAACCTAGTAATCATTAATCAAGGTTACTAAATGCATCACAGACGAAGGATTGAGAGTGAGTAAAAGATTAGTCTTCATGAGAACTAATCCAATCTAGAACTGTTGCAGGTATTAACTTTGTTAGGAGAAATCCTACACACGCCAGTAATGGTAATGCTAGGATCTCAGATTTATAGCTTAGCTGCAAGGCAATTCTACAAGGAGACAATTAAGACAACAACATATCTGTGCGGTAATGAATGTCAATCCAATGCTACATATGTATTTCAGTTATAATAGTATTATCATTTGTGCATAAACCTTAACCAAACTAAATTGACATAAAATTCAGAATCATATTATACAACAAAAAACGTATGTTAATTTTATGTGGAAGTCTGCATTTTATTTTTTGGCAGAAGTAATAGTTATGTAGGATGTCTGAGTAGAAGAGCTTATTGTTCTGCATAGCATTACATCCCTCACCACACTTACTCACACTTTTGCCAATGATGTAGGAGAACGAAATACCTTAAAGCAATTAATTTCCCTTTGGAATTAGCTTTCGATGGGCACTACACCTTTTTGCATCAAATGTACAATAAAATTACAAAGAACACTTGGTATTTTCTGATCCCATGCTTCAGTGAACTGTTGTGTGTAACCTTGCAGTATATAAACAAATCAGTTTTCCCAGAACTGTTCAAGTTAATGTAAATAAATGAACCCTGTTTGTAGTTGTACCTGCTTTATTTATTATTTGAGACAAATGTAGTTAAAGCCTTAAAATACAGTGTATTCCAAATCCAAATGTACTACACATTAGTGTCTGAAGTAATTATAGCCTGTTTTGTACAAATGGGCACTCAAATGTTCTACACACATTAACAGCAGAGATTGCACTGCAGAAGTTGAATGTCTTTTAATCTTTATATTGATGAAGTGTTTGAGATCACCAATTTCCACTCAATGTCCTCTGTAATATAGTAGTTCTTTCTGCCAGGTGATGATGTTTTATGTGTAATAAAATCTCCAGGGAACAGTCATAGCACTGGCTTCGTGACACATCAATATAACAACCATTTGGAGTGAGTTAGGTGTGGTACCTCACAAGGAATATTCAATTGGGACCTAACATCTATGTTTCTTGGATTCACATGCACATGGCACAGATGGTCATATGATGGTCTACTTTCTTGGCAGTGGCAGTTTAATCAAAAAGACTTGGAAACATATATTTAAGGTGTCCTCTACAATAGCCACCTACAGTCATATTTGCATACACCTTTCAGAGCAACATTTTAAGAAAACATAACATGATGCCTATTCAACTGCTTATGAATAGACATTTAAAAAGCTGCTTTGCTTTTAAAGATGTACTCTGCATTCTTGACTGTCTGCCTTAATAAAACATTTGATATAATGACACAATATCTTCTAATCAAATGTCCTTGGTGTGGTGTACTCCATCACTGTTCTTTGTCTTACCTGCCTTGATTATAAGCACATTATCTTATTACATATACCTTTTCACAGTTAATCATGAAAACATTTGCTGTCATATATTGCTTTTTGAGTCAAATGATGTCAAGTATTTTCTGACCTGAAAAGATATTGCCCTCTGTTGGCTTATTCTGGAAGTTATTTTCCTTGAGTGCTCTGTACATTAGTGTCTTGTTTGTACAACATGAATTATGAACCTGAATCAAGTTTTCTGTATAGTAGCTCACTGATGTAGTGTTTCCCAAATGTACATTGACTGTTGTCAATCTCTATACTCCACCTAGGTGCTGAATAATTAAATTAAATTCATACCTTTTGTATAAGATGAAAGTGTTTGTAGACATGTTCTACTCTGGAAGGTGGCTGTGACCTGATGAACTGATATGTGTAACACATTAATGACTTTGCTTGATATGTTGTGCAACTTTGCTGCTACGGGGAGAGCGAACACCACCGAAAATACATTTCAGTTGACTCTTAGCCTTCAATCCTTATACATTTGAAATTAACCTCAGTCTTCTGAGGTGAGTTTTGAGAAAAACAAGTCATGTTTCTATCCTGTCTGCCAGGGTTCCACAATATAGTGCTCTTATAAAATGTATACTGTACCCATGGATACAAGTTTAAATATTCTACTAAAACATATTTCATATCCTGTTTAATATTTCTAAACTAAAGTGACATTGTCTGGTTTAAATGCTTACAAAAACAGTAGAGGTAGACTTATTTTAAGGTAGTATGGCTGTACTATGTAATGTTTTGGTTTAGTATTATTTTAACTTAATTCCTGCTTTGGACCTTTATGATTTATTGCATTGATTGTCATGTAATGTTTAGTTAAACATAAACCAAAACTATGTAAAACTATAACCAGACACAAATATGTCTACAGACCCTCAACTGTCATAACGTGTTTACTAGCATGTCCAAAATGTTGCCATTGAGAAGATGAGTCAGTGGTTCTAAACTACTGGAGTACTACAGCAACTTTTTTTTTAGCTCTACATTATTTAATTAAACTAAAATGGATTTTTTTATTTTTTTTTATTTTTTTATTGATATAGTCCAGTTAAGGAATCAGATGAGATTAATTGAGCATACAACTGGAACAAGGAAAAAAAAAAAAGGTATTCCACCATCAGAGTTAAGATCTGCGGATCCAAGCCATGTAGTGAGGGGCCTTCAATTAGAGAGATTAAATTAAAATTCAATACATTTACATAGCATTCAATTTTCTGAAAACTAATACAGTGAGGGGAAAAAGTATTTGATCCCCTGCTGATTTTGTACGTTTGCCCACTGACAAAGAAATGATCAGTCTATAATTTTAATGGTAGGTGTATTTTAACAGTGAGAGACAGAATAACAACAACAAAATCCAGAAAAACGCATTTCAAAAAAGTTATAAATTGATTTGCATGTTAATGAGTGAAATAAGTATTTGACCCCTTCGACTTAGTACTTGGTGGCAAAACCCTTGTTGGCAATCACAGAGGTCAGACGTTTCTTGTAGTTGGCCACCAGGTTAGCACACATCTCAGGAGGGATTTTGTCCCACTCCTCTTTGCAGATCCTCTCCAAGTCATTAAGGTTTCGAGGCTGACGTTTGGCAACTCGAACCTTCAGCTCCCTCCACAGATTTTCTATGGGATTAAGGTCTGGAGACTGGCTAGGCAACTCCAGGACCTTAATGTGCTTCTTCTTGAGCCACTCCTTTGTTGCCTTGGCTGTGTGTTTTGGGTCATTGTCATGCTGGAATACCCATCCACGACCCATTTTCAATGCCCTGACTGAGGGAAGGAGGTTCTCACCCAAGATTTGAAGGTACATGGCCCCGTCCACCGTCCCTTTGATGCGGTGCAGTTGTCCTGTCCCCTTAGCAGAAAAACACCCCCAAAGCATAATGTTTCCACCTCCATGTTTGACGGTGGGGATGGTGTTCTTGGGGTCATAGGCAGCATTCTTCCTCCTCCAAACACGGTGAGTTGAGTTGATGCCAAAGAGCTTGATTTTGGTCTCATCTGACCACAACACTTTCACCCAGTTCTCCTCTGAATCATTCAGATGTTCACTGGCAAACTTCAGACGGGCCTGTACATGTGCTTTCTTGAGCAGGGGGACCTTGTGGGCGCTGCAGGATTTCAGTCCTTCACGGCGTAGTGTGTTACCAATTGTTTTCTTGGTGACTATGGTCCCAGCTGCCTTGAGATCATTAACAAGATCCTTCCGTGTAGTTCTGGGCTGATTCCTCACCATTCTCATGATCATTGAAACTCCAAGAGGTGAGATCTTGCATGGAGCCCCAGACCGAGGGAGACTGACAGTTATTTTGTGTTTCTTCCATTTGCGAATAATCGCACCAACTGTTGTCACCTTCTCACCAAGCTGCTTGGCGATGGTCTTGTAGCCCATTCCAGCCTTGTGTAGGTCTACAATCTTGTCCCTAACATCCTTGGACAGCTCTTTGGTCTTGGCCATGGTGGAGAGTTTGGAATCTGATTGATTGATTGCTTCTGTGGACAGGTGTCATTTATACAGGTAACGAGCTGAGATTAGGAGCACTCCCTTTAAGAGAGTGCTTCTAATCTCAGCTCGTTACCTGTATAAAAGACACCTGGGAGCCAGAAATCTTGCTGATTGATAGGGGATCAAATACTTATTTCCCTCATTAACATGCAAATCAATTTATAACTTTTTTGAAATGCATTTTTCTGGATTATTTTGCTGTTATTCTGTCTCTCACTGTTAAAATACACCTACCATTAAAATTATAGACTAATCATTTCTTTGTCAGTGGGCAAACGTACAAAATCAGCAGGGGATCAAATACTTTTTTTCCCTCACTGTATATTCTGAAAGCTGAATCAGAACATATGAATGTTCCTTTGTTTACCTGACAGCCCAGTTAAATTTGTGGTGTATGTAGCGCAATCATACAAATGCAGGCTGAGCAGTAAATTTCAGATAGCACATGTGTAGTACATTATCAAAATGTCTTTTCCCAAAAACTGTGTTTACATGACATTTTGGAATGTGGTGCAACTTTAACTTAACAATTATAAATTGGAATCTGGCAATTTTCAGAATGTTTTTATCCAGTGCAAAATGTGCTTGAAATACTCATTATCCATGATATAAAATGGAATGGACCTTCTAGTGTATTTTTTTTAAGTATGTCCTACATAGGTCTTTAGTTTAGATTTTAGTTTTTTTTTCATAATCTGTTCAAGATGCCTTTTCATACTAGAGCAATGATCCTCTATCACATTCAAAAAGCTAGACACAGCTCTACTAGAGAGAAAAAAATACTTAAAAGAAACATTCATACATAATTTACACTTCCTTAATTCATCCGTATTACACATTTTAAGTCAAACGTTAGCAGACTTCCAGATATTCTTACAATAATAATTCTGACATGCCAAACCAGTCAGAAAATAACTCAGGAAAGAATATCCCTATGCAGTGCTCTTTAGATGATTTTAATACATTTTAGCACTGAAATGTGTAACTCCCCTGTGAGTCCATTTTGCAGTTTATGACACTTATACATCCATCTAAAACAGGTCAGTCCCCAAGCATACTAAATACTTTAAAAGTTTAGGGAAATGAGCAGTGGAACCAAAAAGAAATGCAATAATGGGGCAATGCAATTTAAACAAAAAATCCATACTTATATAAATAAACTAATAAAACTATTCTTGCACAAATAAAAACAAATAAATATAGAAACTTAGAAATTATAAACAAAAGTGTAACAGTAGTTAAAAGTAAGATTGATCAAGAAATGTTCTCTTCTAATTATTTTGTTCTTAAGCAATGAAATTATATATTTACTTTTAACATTTCACACAAACTCTAGACAAAACACATACATTTGAAGAAACATTAAGTTTTGCAAAATCCCAAAATAAAACTGATCGCAGGTGATTTTTAATCTAAGATATTAATTTATGGATCAAGGTATTAATTGTTAAATCTGCATATATTGATGATTTGATTTTCTAAACACTAAACACCATTAAATAATATGCATATTCTCATGCAAATGTAATTAATTGTAAAATAATATTATTCCATAAGCACCATTTAAATAATTCTAAAGATTAAATTCCCAGCTGAAACATTTCAGTTTATTGTTGCTATTAAATGACTGTCTGTGTATATATTCTGTGTCCTTGTCAAATAATAACCTTTTTAAGATCAAGTTAAGCAATTTCACACTTTTCACTCTGCATTCACACAACAAACAGGGGGCATGCACAAAGTCTGTCAAATAGACACTGCAGATATTAACTACTAGGCAAAGCCATAATAGCAAAACAGGTAAACTGCCAGTCCCCACCAGCTGTGACATTTAATTAGTGGAGAGTTTCAAGAGTCTGTAAATTAGTACATTGCAAGGTGTGTTACACTAGAGTGTCTCTGGTGAGGGTTCATGAGATATCTGGCTTATAAAATCAAGGCAGGATAAGGAACTATAAAACATAATGATCATTATTTGCTGCTACACTGTGACCTTGAAACCATATTTCTTTGAATTGTGCTTGAAGGTAATCTTGTAACCTGTTCTTTCTTTCTTTATATAAAATTGGAATCTTTCACTTTTATACCTTCAAGATTAATTTGCTCAGCACAACTCTATATAATGAAAGAATCAGGAAGCTTGCATACATTCCCTGAAATGTGCATTGTCAATATATCTATTTATGTATTTATATATATATATATATATATATATATATATATATATATATATATATATATATATATATATATATATATATATATATATATATATATATAATTGCACATCCAGAGTGAAAACTAAAGCACTGTAGGGGGACTAATGAAGCTTTAAGAGATAACACTGCAGACTAATAGTGTGCCATAGGACCTGCTGTTATGCAACATTGTAATCGAAACACCCTTCATTTGAAGCAGTGTTATTGGGTGTGGCTACACTTGTTTATCAAAATATTTTTTTTCTGAGTTTGTTGAACACTGATTTTGTCATTGTCAGTCCAGTTAGAAGTTTAGTTAAGAGTGATTACAATTTTGACTGCCACAATTACCTGGGTATATCCTCAAATTGCTGTGCTACACTGTCTCAGCGACTATGTACATATAGAATGAGATAAATAGTAGGTTTCAGGATTTTCCTTTAACCTACACACTAGTATCCAAACTCATAACTGGCCTATATTTCAAAATCATATCTGAAATACTAATACTGTCAACAAGGTCAATACTTTGGTATCTTTTTTGGATTGTGCATATTCAGGGTTTATCAGCATTCTATAGGGATAATTCATGTTTGAATAACATTTTCAGGTTGATTTGCTATAATCCAGAGGTGCATAATGACTCTGAGTGAGGGACTGCAAAACTGCAGCCTTCTCAAGGACAAGTCCAGCTCATTGACTCCCTGGAGCACCATTGTGCTGTCTCAGCAACAGAGCAAGGTTGAGTAATATAAACCAATGTTGTTTCCCACTACCTCCCTCATTGAAATATACACTTGTGTGAATAAGATAAATTCACTCTCTTGAACATACTCTTGAAGTATCTATTTTTGTTTCTAAATTAACTATATTGTCTATAACTATATTTCGTGTTTATTTATGTATACATCATTAAATTAAAATCATTGCTGGGACTGATGAATTGAATCTACACTGTCAATATACCATACATATAGTACAACTATGTAAAATGTGTGAATATTATAACAATCATGAGATGTAGTCCCATATATGATATGATGCAAACACGTTTCACTGTTTATTTTTGTTGTTAGTTTGGATTGTTAATCAACAGAGATAAAGCAAGCAGGCTTTACCCAAAGACTACATATTAAGGGGCATGGTTTTCAGTTGTGTTTTCGCATAGCCATGTGTCTCAATGTGATAAATGCACATAGACAGTCTGATTGTCACCTTCCTTAGCAAGAACAGACATCTCAATGTACTCTTTTGTCCTTCTCTTTCATTAGATATATTTATATCAGCCTATAGTGTTGACACATCATATGCAATGCTTCCTGATGTGTGTCTCAATCAAAATTGCATGTCATGTTACTTATTTTGACTAAATAACTTAAATCGTGTGTTGAGGGATTCATATACATCACCATGTTTTGCTATGGTTTGATTTTGTTTATGCAAAATATTTTATTATCTAGTTTATATCCTGATATTTTATTATTTTTACAGTACTTATCTGAGGTTGGTCTAATTCCATTGGTGTGGTGAGCTCCCCAAGTGTGTCCATTTAACCCCACCCTGCCCACATCCTTAATCAGATAACACAGCAATAATAAGCCAGAAATACTGTACATTTATTTAAATATAAACTTTTGTAATGCTTTAAAATGTTTCTTGTGTAAGCTGTAAGTCACCCTGGATAAGGGCATCTGCTAATAAATAAATAATAATACTGAGCAACTGCATTTCCCCAACTGTTCCCAATTCTGCAGTAAAGGAACATGCAATTCTGCAAACTTTTAACCTGGAACTGCCATTTATTCAGTAATGCATTTTTTTGCTACATCCTAATAAGGACATAAGGACAAACACTGAGACCAAAGACAGAAAGGAAAGGGAGAAATGCTGTGACAGGCTTTAGACAAAGCCAGGGTGGACAGACAAAGGTTCACACAGAGGGATGGGAACACACAGGATGAGTCCACACACATAAGTACCCATTTCAAATGAAAGACCCAGGCCACTCCCTTGTCTTCACAGTACAGTGAAGGTCTGTGAAGCTAACCATTCCCCCCACCCCCCGACACTCTCTGCACCCAAGGAGCTCTGAGTTAATCCTCTAGTGCTGAACTGCACCGATGGACGGCTCTATAATATATAATAAACAGAATGAGAAAAACAACTCAACATTTTGCTGTAAGAAAAGTTGTTAGGAGGTTAACTATGTGAAAACAATACAAGTATTTTACTTAGCAACTCCTAGTAACATCAAAGCTATCATGAGAGAAAAAATAGCCACTTGCATCATATACATACTATAGCCAATTGTTATCTACATTTATTTATTATAAGTCGAGGGTGATGTATAAACAGCAATCATCTGTTCTATGTACTAGTGTACATACACAATTGTCGAAACACACTGTCGAAACATTTAAGACTGGTAGGTACTTTTTATGTTGAAACAAATAAAAAAGCAATATGGAACAAGATAAATCATATTATTTAAGCAGTGCATCATGTGTACATAAGCCTTGAAGTAAATCTAAACAAATCATACTTGAACTCTATCTGAGTCATCATGAAATGTTAACAAATGACCAAAGGGCTTTGGGACTAAGGGATTAATGTATTTGGGTCACACCTGCATGTATAACTATGTCCTTTTTCAGTCTTATGTTTATCTGTGATGTCTTCAGCCTGAAATACATTGATTGCCAAGTATGTTTGTCAATGAATGGAATTTGCTTTTAATAATTGATCCATTCTATGCATTTTATGTAATACTTTGTACTTTTATGATGAACGTTGTATTTTTTTTCACATTGACAACATTTCATTGTAGATTGGTAATGAAAGCAATCATCTTATGCTTAAACCTTTTACGTTCTTCACCCAGAAGTTTACCAGAATCAGACTCTGATTCAACACATGTATTAAGGCAAGAACTGATAATTCAAACTAATATGAGATGTCATTACATGTAGAATTAAAAAAAAAAAAAAGTACTCCACTCCATACATTCAGACATGTCAGACAAGTTAAACAACCAAGGCGTTGAAAATATCTATATCAACCCCATTTACAAGATGATCAAGTTGTCTGTAAGATTCCACAAGGACAATGAGAAAACCTATATCATCAAAGGTGTCTGCAAAAGGGATACGATAATTATAAATCTTTTAATGATCACATTGGATAACATTTTCAAGACATTGGATTGGAAAAGGCCAGATGATTAATGGAACCTACTTAAATTGCCTGTGATTCACCATCACAGAAGAGTCAATCTGGGTTGGACTAGGTTCCAGGAGGCCAACGAAGAAGAAAAAAAACTCCTGGAAAACAGCAAGATAAATTCAAAGATAATGAAGTGAAGACTAAAGAAGGTATCCTGAAATGGTTTGCCTGAACTGTGTGATATGTAATGACAGAAAACGTAAAAAGTATTGATCATATCTTGGAAAACATGTAATTTTAGAATAAACAATATACAAATAGGGAGCATTTCATGATGTTGAAGAATCAAATTATATTTTGCCTTTATAAATGCACTTTCTGCAACAGCACAAATTAAATGGTGTATTGTAGTATACTAAAATATAAGGGAATCAAGTTTTGGTGGACCAGATAAAGGTGGACCATAATGACCCTTCAGAAGGGTATACTTTGAAATTTCAAGAAATGTAAAAGGAAATGTTTTGCAGCACATCATTGGCATTAGATGTGCAAACAAAACTGACTCAGGTGGAAAAAATAAAGCTTGTACAAACTGATTATTTCAAAGTCTAAAGCTAATCACTGCTCTTTTCAATTCAATGTTAATTCTATCCAGATCTAATGGAAAAAGTCAAAATAAGGAATGTTACAGCTCAGAAACTTTACAAAAGAGAACAACATATCTAGAATTGACTCAAATGTTTTATTATATATCAAAAGAGCTATGAGGAGAGAGATATGGAGAACATGGAAGTGTACAATAATGTACATAATTTTCGGGGAACACATGTCTCTTTTGAGAAAGTTAATACATTTTCATAACTAATATTTTGTTGTGGTTGTTGTTGTAAGAATATTCAGGGGGTAATATAATTTTGCCACTGGTCAAAGATTGAGATAACCTGACCTCACTTTGTTTCCATATCCAACCAAAGCACAAATATGGGCAACAAACTCCATGACTTTAAATTAGTTTATCATGTAACTGCATATTCACAAGAGCATTATTCCTTATTTACTCTGCAAATGCTCTTAGACCATTTCCATAAAGACTTGGACACTTTTTAACTTGTGATGTGCAAGAGGTTGACTTCTCTCTAGATAGGTAAAGAGAAAGGTCAAGGTCACTCATAACAGTAATATGGGCATTTGAACAATCCATATTCATAAAACAATTTAATTTCTGATCACTGTGTATCTTAGGCAACGTATTTAGAAAGATAAAATTATCAAACACATCAGTGTTGCAGTTGCAGTGTGTCTTATATAGATGGGATTATGCACAATATCATTAGGATTAGTTATCCAACCATAATGTTTGGTCTACAACTGCACTGTGTAGGTATAAAACAATTTGACTTCCTGTGACCTAGCTGAAGGAAAGATGAGTTTATCATTCAAAACAAAACAGGTTAAATGGGTCAAGTATGCTACAGAACTAAAGTAATGACGAATTTAAAGTGTTATATGGTGTGCAGCTTTTAAATATGGTTGTTATTTTTATGGAAATAGAAAATTCTGTTCTGTAGGAGTCTGGGTGGTATTTAAGTTCTAAATGTACAAACATGGTGTGCTGAGCAGGACGTCAGCATCCAGCAAAGTTTGTGTGTTGAAAGAACGTTCTGATAAATTAAGTTGGTGCAATACGAATTCAGGTCACTATAACGAACAGCCATAAATACTTGGTTCAACTTCTGTTTGTAGTTCTAGGGATATATTGATGAACATTGTGTCATCACCAAATAAAAAAAAAAATGAATATATATATATATATATATATATATATACATATATATATATATATATATATATATATATATATATATATTATTACTGAATACCTCACAAAAATAACCTACATGTCGGTTTTTATGATCTAACTGTATTTATTGTTTTTATTCCAATATAATTGATAGTTTAATAGCAGTGTGTTTCAATATGTATTTGAAACATTCTGGCCATTCTGACCAGAACCTAGATACAACGTTCAAAGATTGTTTTGGGAATTAGACAAAATAACATTCTGGGAACATTCATTCCCAATGTTGCTAAAATATTACACAACCCAACTGGAAATGCAAAATTGTTAGCTGGGTAATTTGTTCACATTTTACAGGTGCAATTGTCTTTTTAATTAATATATAATTACCACAGGAATAATGTATCTGAGTTCTAATTTTAATTACATGTATAAATAGGCATAGGTTTAGGGGGGGACATTTGAGAGAATATTTAATAGTCTCCCCAATAATGTGTGCCCAGCTCCATAGGTGTAGTGGACACACCCCCCCACGATTCTGAAACCAAACCTACGACACTTTTATTATTATTAGTTTTATTTCTTGGCAGACGCCCTTATCCAGGGCGACTTACAACATAAGTGCAAACAAAGTGCAAAAATACAGAAGTACATGGCATCAATCATTACAAATTCAACTTAGATCAAACATAGCAATTCAAGATAATACATTTTACAAATTCCAATTTACAATTTACACACTGGCACTGGAGGAACGCAGTGGTCTGGAGGGGATGTATGGAGAGACGAGTGACTGAAGGTAGCTTGATGCAGTGTGGTCGAGACAGCGGTAGGTGAGGGTCAAAGTCTTGAACTGAATGCGTGCTGCTATCGGGAACCAGTGGAGGGAGCGGAGCAGTGGAGTAGCGTGTGCAAATCGTGGCAGAGAGAATACCAGATGAGCCGCAGAGTTCTGGATGAGCTGGAGCAGCGGGTAGTGGATGCAGGCAGGCCAGCCAGGAGGGAGTTGCAGTAGTCCAGGCGGGAGAGGACCAGTGACTGGACGAATAGCTGAGTTGAGTAGTCGGTGAGAAAGGGATGGATCCGGCGTATGTTGCTCAGGAAGAATATGCAGGTGCACGTCATCGTGGTGATGTGTTGGGAGTAGCAGAGTGCAGGATCGAGGGTGACTCCTAGATTTTTAGCAGAAGAAGAAGGAGAGAGTGTGGTGGATTCCAAGGGGATCGAGATGGGGAGGTCAGCAGAAGGTGAGGAAGAGTGGGGGAAAAAAAGGAGATCTGATTTGGAGAGGTTGAGCTTGAGGTGGTGAGAGTGCATCCAGGGGGAAATGGCAGACAAGCAGGAAGAGATGCGAGAGGGGATGAGAGGGTCAGAAGAGGGAAAAGACAGGAAGATCTGGGCATCATCAGCATAGAAGTGGTAGGAGAAACCATGGGAAGCGATGAGGGGACCCAGGACGGAGCCTTGGGGAACACCTGTGAGGAGAGGTTGAGGGGTGGATGAGGAGCCTTGCCATGTCACTTGGTAGGACTGGTCACTGAGTTAGGAGGAGAACCAGGTGAGAGCAGTCCCAGAGATCCCAAGGTCAGCGAGGCAAGAGAGGAGAATGGAGTGATCAACGGTGTCAAATGCTGCAGAGAGGTCAAGGAGGATGAGGACTGAGGAGAGGGAGGCCGCCCGAGCACGGCTGAGGGAGTCAGTGACAGTCAGGAGAGCCGTCTCAGTGGAGTGAGCTATGCGGAAGCCGGATTGCAGAGGATCAAGAAGTGAGTGTTGGGACAGAAAGTCCGAGAGCTGACGGTGGACCGCCCGCTTGAGAGTCTTGGAGAGGAAGGGAAGTAGGGAGACAGGGCGATAGTTCTGAGGAGAGGTGGCATCAAGGGTTGGTTTCTTGAGCAGTGGGATGACAGCAGCTTGTTTAAATGCAGAGGGGAAACAGCCAGAGAGGAGTGAGGAGTTGAGGAGGGAGGAGATGAAGGGGAGAAGATCAGGAGCGGTTGCTTGGAAGAGACGAGAAGGGAGAGGGTCCAGGTCACACGTTGTGGGTTTGTGACGTAGGAGGAGAGTGGAGACTTCAGCATCTGAGAGAGGTGAGAATGAAGAAAAGGAAGCTTGGTCGGTGGGAGGTATTGGTGTGATGGGAGATGAGGGTGGAGTATTGAAGAGCCTGCAGATGTCTGCAATCTTGGAGGAGAAGAAGGAGGCGAAATCATCAGCAGCACGGAGAACAGCAAAGAGCCAAGGCTGAGGAGGGGAGGGACAGGCAGGACGAGACGTGAGAGGACAGAGCGAGTCAAGGGAGGAGGTGAGGGAGGAGAACAAAGAGGAGGTAGTACAGTTGACAGATAGATTTGAAAAACAGTCAATGGAAGGCAAGAGAGTGAGGGCAGTGGAGGCAAGGGTGGAGGGGAAGACGGAGTGGAGATTATGGTGGAAGGTGACAGAGGGAGTGGGTGGAGTGGGGAGGGAGGGGAGGGAGGGGAGGGGAGGGAAAAGGAGAAGGAAAAGGGGAAGGAGATGAAGTGGTCCAAAATGTCCATGGGTGTCACAGAGAGTGTTGAAGGGGAGCAGCCTCTAGAGAAGATGAGGTCTAGCTGGCGGCCAGCCCTGTGAGTGGGGGGAGACTGGGAGAGAGAGAAGTTAAAGGGTTGAAGGAGAGGAAGAAGTCTGGCACAGTGGGAAGGGTTAGAGAGGTGGATGTTGAAGTCTCCAAGGAGGATGGTAGGTGAGGACAGCGAGGGGAGAGAGGAGAGAAGAAAGTCGAGTTCGTCCAGGAAGGAGGTGAGTGGACCAGGTGGACGGTAGAGAACTACAAGGAAGAGGTGAGAGGGAGAGGTGATTTCCACTGCATGGAATTCAAAGCTGTGGGATGAGATAGAGGAGAGAGGGGGGGGACAAAGAAGATGAGAGAAGGGGAGAGCAGGAGCCCTGTTCCTCCTCCCCGCCCAGTAAGACGAGGGGAGTGGGACAGGACAAAGAGAGAGGATAAGGCAGCAGGGGTGGTAGAGTTGTCTGGGGAGATCCATATCTCGGTGAGAGCGAGGAAATCCAGAGACTGGTGGGAGGCGAAGGCAGAGATGAAGTCGGCCTTGTTGGAAGCTGAGTGGCAGTTCCACAGGCCTCCAGAGAGTGGAGTAGAGGAGAGGGAGGAGGAGGGGGGGAGAGGCAGAGAGATGAGGTTGTAGGGATTAGGGAAACAATGGCGTGCAGGTGCACACCGAGAGGAAGGAGAGAGCAGGACAGGAACTGGAGAGATTGTCATGGTTGCCTGTTGTTGCTGTGCGGTGTCTCCTCGCAGTCTTCTCCTCGCTAGAGTCCCCGCAGCTAGAGTCCCTGCCCTTTGGAGATGGGGCCCTTCAGAAGGGGGGCACTGAGGCTACTGGCACTGACTGCTGGCACAGAGGGGTGGGGGGCTGTTAAATATTTCACCTGTAACTAATGAGGACAGTGCACACCTGTGTTGCGTTGAATGACACAAGGCTGGTCAGGATGGCCCTCCCTTCCATGCAGGACTGCTAATAGCACAATTACTGGCCGCTTAATATCTGAATACAGACAAAGACAGTGCCAGATACACGCAGTTACACTGAACAATAGCTCGTAGTAATGTTAAACAAATGCTAAATAATCACAGCCTACACAGTGTAACGCTTCTGATTGCAGACAGGGCGTGTCGAGTGCGCTAGGTTACTGGCTGAATTCACTAACAAACTAACAAACAGTCGCTGCTTTTCCGACAATACAGGTGCAAGATATACAATTCTTAGCTAAACAACAAACCACGTAAACAGTCTATGTAACTTAACTAAACGAAGAAACGCGAGAGAAAAGCGATACTTAGCTGCAGCTACTTGAGCGACTTCTCAGCTGTCTTGTCCACTACACTGCATGTATAATAGGATTAGGAATAGACATAGGATTACAGACTAGGATTGGGATTAGAAACTACACATGTGATCAACAGCAGAGTTCAAAGGAAGTGGGTGTGATTGTGTTACCAATTATATATATATATATATATATATATATATATATATATATATATATAATATTATATTTAAAACAGTGCCTCGCAACAGTATCTCCCTGCAACTTTTCCAAAATATTCCACACAGTCTGAGTTTGCATTCATTAAACTTTCAAATAGGACTTTATGTTTACAATTCACTCCAAAGCTACAAAAAATCTGATACTTTGTAAATAAGTAAATTAGAAGATTCTCAATTTCATAAGTATTCAACACCTTTGCCGAGGACCCTAAATCAGGTGCAAAAGATTTATTTGGAAGGTGAAGAGACGTTATTAATGTTATATATCATCTGTATTATGTTTTATATTAATAATAATATGCAGACCAAGCAAAGTAAATGTATTATGGTAGCAACAACCATTTTGCAAGTTCAGGGCATACCCTCTAGACATTCCTGTCAATAATAGAAATGATCAAACCGCAGAGAGAGAGAGGGCCCACAGCTGTTTGTTAAAAGTCTGTTTGTGGACTAAATATTTTCTCCATATAGGCAGGAACTGGTTTTGTTAATGAGCGATTGACTGACAGTTGTTACATGATGACTGTGGATCGGACCTTTCCTAGTATATCAAAGGAAGACATCTGTTCTTTGGATCCCACACCTCTTCTGAGGAAGACTACCATGAACATTACAAGGGTCAGAAATCTGACATCAAGATAACACTCTGGCAAACCCCCAGTGACAGACCCCGGCCACAGACCCACATGTCCTGCAATGTATATAATGCTGACCACTTGTGCTGTTCAATAAGTCTTCCATGTCGGGCCCCTTCCAGGCCTGGCATGTTAAATAAATACATTTACCATCTATGCATCCAGGCTGGGGTCTTCAGAAGGTTACAAAATGTATGTTATCTATGTGTAATCAAAATGGTTTAACTTGACTTTATGATCAATTAATCTCTTTCTGTAAGTTTACTCAGTTTTACTGAAGGTTTTTAATAATATAGTGTTAGGTTTGATCATTCAAGTTTTGAAAAAAAAATATCATTTATAAAATTGGTTTATATTATTTGTCATTAATCAAAATGTGAAATTTTAGGTAAGAAGTAAATACTTTTGCTAGACACTTTATGTAACTAACTAATACTCCTCATGTTCATATGCATTACTCCCAATTTGTGTAAAGAATGAAATGATTTGTTATGTTATAAAAAACTAAATATATTTGGCAGCATTTCTCATTAAGATTGTTCCTGTGAATTGAGCAGGCTGTAATAAATACAATTATTATTGTGACTTTTTGCATTTGATTTTGCTTTTTGCATTAGTTTTGATGAAAGACAGCTTATTATAGCAAATCTAAAAGCAATCTTCCCTTGAATGCGGGTGATTATTTTCAAAATAGAGACTGAATAATCCAAAACTATTTTTTAAGGTCAGTATAACTTGCAGCTACAGTAATGTGACACAACCTGCCAGTGTGGAAAAATAGCTTTGCCCCTGGGTCAGTTTTTCCTAAACATTAGCATTAATGGGCTTCCTATTACATGACATCAGATTCTTAAGTGAATGGATAGAGATTTAAGTGCTAAGCTCAGATAACTATACTGGATCCTCAATTGAAAGGCTTAGAGATCACATTGTTTGATAAAAATTATTGCACAACCTGTGATTTATGCCTATATTTATTTATTGATTTGTGTATTTTGAAGAGGGAACCCTGGTCTAAGACGATTCATATGCATATTTAAATCAGCAGCTCTTGAGGGATCATCTGGTTTTGTCTCAGCTGTACGGCAAGCCAAATTATCATTTAGAGATATCTGTAATTCATTTAAAGATATCTTCAAATATTTAGAGATATCTCTAAATCATTTAAAGATATCTTCAAATATTTGAAGATATCTTCAAATAATTCCAGATATCTTCAAATATTTCAAGATATCTCTAAATCATTTAAAGATATCTGCAAATCATTTAGAGATATCTTTAAATCATTTAAAGATATCTGCAAATCAGTTTAAGCAGTTAAATTTTGTTAAACAAAATGATTCCATGATTTCATTTTTATCTCCAAATGTTTATTTGTTCTATGCTTTAATTTCAGAGTACATTGAGACATTAAGCTGCGAACATTTCTGGAAAAATGTAGGTGTTCTAAAACTTTTGACCGGTAGTGTATGTATATTTATGAGAACTTGAATTATAGATAAATTGGAAGAATAAAATAACACTATTCTAGGGAAAGATCAGCAAAGAATTTGAAATGACATATCTTGTTTACCTAACTTGTTACACAGCCAAATGTGTCAAATGATCAAATACATAACGTAATTATTTAACCAATCAAAGTTGTGAGAAAAGTCATGTGATTCCTGCTTCACCACACAGAAATGACAGATCAAAACCAGTGTGGGATACTAGGAGACTATTTTTTTACTATGAATTTGTACTTATAAATAGTAGAGGCCCATCAATAAGTGTTAAAAGGTCACCCAATTTGTATGCAAATTAAATTTGTTGTGGAATTAGCTTGACAATAACTTCCTTGAATGAGCTGATTCTATATTGATGCTAATGTATTTTGGGATATTCTAATTATTTTGTTGAACTGATACTGATTGGACAAATTGTATTTTTTATGTATTAATTATGCTGGGATTGGTATTGGAACATTAGTTTTAAACAGCAATGACACAAGAAACACATTTCTATTTATATCTATAGAAAATCAACTATAGTTTACTCACACTATGAAAAAATAAAAAAACATTTTAAATTTTGTTTCTGTTTTTGTGAAAAGCTGTGAGTATCCTAGCAGAACGCATGAATATAGCTTATTTATTGCCTTGTTTATTGATGGGACTGTAGAAAACATTGAACAGACATTTAAACATTTAAACGTCTCCCTATTTACAGTTAGATTCATTGACAAGTTGATATGTTCAATACAAATTATTATAATAATTATAGCCTAATAATACATAATGACAAATATGGATGATACATATTCAATATTTAATTGTTAATAATTTAATTGTCTATCCATAAACATTCTATCTAAATTCTCTACAAAATGTAGAATAGTGTCCCCTGAAAGTAGTAGTCTTGGTTTCAAAGCAGGGACTCAAAAGGCCAAGGCCAGGAGACTTTTAGGTAAAGCCCAGTCAAGGTCAATTACAAACATTTTAAAAGACAGTTTATTCATTGGGTTGGATGTAGACAGGTTATAATCAAATTTGTACAACAGTAAACTATAAAATAACTCTTTTCCAAAATCTACAGTACAGTAAACACGTTACTCCAGTAGAAAGTAGAATGTATAAAAGAGTAGAAAACAAAGCAAATTAAATGTTGACCACATAGACATTCATTCAGAACCACACTGTTCACTTTGCAGACTGAACAAAATCAAGATTAGCTATCAAGATAACTAAACTAAAAAACAAATAGAGAGGTACCATAGTGAAACAGTGTTGAACAACACAGGAGTGAACCCAGCCTACTGAAATACGCAGTGTAGCGTAAGGTACACTTATAAATTTCAATTAAAGAAGTGAATTTATATTATCACCTTATCACGAATCCTGGAATCTTGTAGAACTCAATTTCTGTAATAATTGGACGCAGACACCAATTCCAAAGATATAAATTGTCAAATTTATTCAAAACAAAGACTAAATGTAGCACTACACTAATTATACAAAAGGGAAAAACTAATTAAAATTCAACTCTAGATCAACAAATCAAAGACAAATCACTTCCGTGACCTAATCAAAGACCCTGGGATCGCATATGATAACACAAATCATAAAACAAAAAAGGTTATAAACACATTGACTACAATACCGGTTAGTAAGACGAAGGTGAGTCTCTCGTTAGTATTATTAGTCAGACATTAAATAACTATGCAGGTTAGTATTTATGTCAGGTAACTTCTCGTTATATATATCAGTCTCATTTACGTTTAGGTGCCGAGAAAGATCATATCATTACTTGTTACCACAATTTCCCTTAACTGATTATTATTCAATGATTAAGGATAGGCAGGGCCACCAATAATCTAATGTCTATTAACTTGTGTCAATTTCAGACTAAACAGTTAAACAGGAATGAGAAGATATTTCTCGGCATTGACAGATTTTATTTCTAAAATTATCAACAAAACAGTTTAATGCAACACACATTTTACTTTAAGAAAACTAAATGATATTACACATTCTAGAGTTATGAATCACAGGTTAACATTTCTAATTGATTTCTCAAATGTCATGAATCATGAACTCCAAACTGTTAAACTTATCTGAACTTCATCGCAGAGAGGCCTCTCTGGCTTCGGGCTCAGATAACAGCACACGGCACGAGGTCCGTGTGGTTTGGAACAAAGGCAGTCCAGTTCGACTTTGTCCAAGAACTTCCACTCAGTCGATGCACCTGGAAGATGGGGTTTCGCGAATGTAGAGTCGTTTCCAAACAGATTTTCCACTGGTTTGAAGGCTCCAAGGTTGTGCACAAAATCTTCTTTGTAAGCAGGGGTTCCAACGTAGTTACTTGAAGATTAAGTCTTTGAGGAAAGCAGGGCCCTGTTTGTTCCAAGGGTCAAGTTTCTTAAGACTCAACTAGCTATTTAAATGACTGACACTTTCGTATACAGTCAATTGTCCAGCTGTAAAACTCCACTGATCAGGTGGGCACAGGCGGGCAGCAAGTCTGTAAAGTTCTTTATTTAATAAAGTCCTTTAAAAGAATTCTTCGTACGGCTCAATCTCCTTCTCCCAGTTTAACTCTTCTGTTGCCGGCAAAGACTTGGTTGGTTTCTGGTTCCGGTTCTGGCAACGGAGCTACAGGTTGAGCTGTGTCAGCGAGTTACTGGTTCAGGTGAGAGAGAGAGAGATAGACTGTCCGCTGTTCCTTATAGTCTGTCAGATCAATAGGTGATTGGTCCCTGAGTTCTTGAGATTGGATTTCGGTTTCAGCCCCCAGTGTTCTATTGGAGGGGGACTTGATTTATGACTGATGTCAATCCATGCCATCTTTTGGAAATGTCAGTTGGCCTGGGTTCGTAGCTCTATGTCGGGATTTCGGCTCTCATCCACTTCAAAGAGTTTTGATCACCTACAGGCCCCTTTCTCCAGACATCTCATAGCAGAATTCCAAATTATTTGGCCTCTTCTCGGTGCCATCCTCCCCAAAACTGTCACTTTGATGCAAACCAGTTCCAAGCTGATGAGCTAAGGAAATCTGATAACTTTGGGGGGGGAGAGGTCTTCTTTAGATCAATGCTTCAGCTCAGAGCACAAATGCTCTTATCCAAATACACCCAACATAACGCTACAGCAGTTTGTAAAGGGTCTTATGCACAAACAAGACACAAAAAGCTCACATTCTTGAGTCCAGCAAAGAGGCAAAAGAGGAAGAACCTGTGCAGATGTCACCTTTTATACAAGAAGGAAGTGGAAGGGACCTGTTTGAGTCAAGTGAGCTGGATCCAATGGCAGCTTTGTTAGAGTGACGTTTCAATCGGGTTCATACGGAAGTGTGCAGAAACCCCTCCCCTTGGGTAGTGCTTCCGACTTGAAAGATAACTATCACAAATGGAGTATTTAAATGGAAATTTGAACATGAAACATTAAAATGATTGGTATAAATAACATCAAAGTAAATAGTCAAAGCAAATAAATGCGTAAAACACTCTCAGTGTCCAGTCAATCTGACTACAGTTGTAATGCTATACAATGCATGTATTCTTCAAGCACATGAAAGACTATAGGCAGGTGAGATAGAGATTGTGACTTAAGTGTGAGACTGATAATTGTAAAGGGCAGGCAGGATTTATTTAAAATGTATTTAAATGACCAGTCAAATTAACCGATTTTGACTATTCTAGGTAAAAGTGTTTATAACTTATTTATTTTTGTGTTTATGCAGGTAAAACTCTGTAGGCATATTTAATACATATATTTAGGAAAAGTCAAGAATGGGTATACACAGTGTATTCAGGAACACAGAGTAATTCAAATTAAATCGGTCAATCTGACCAGCTCAGCGCTTCTAGTGTTAAATTATAAAAGCGAATCATGCAAGATATCACATCACAAGAGCTACAGTACAGTATCTGCACACAAATTGGAGGGTTACAAGACGCTAAAGGGAAATCTACAGTCTAGTTTCATTTGCAAACAATGCTTTTCTTACAAGGCCAATGTGAGTAGTTTACAGTATCATTTGTGAGCAAAACATCCATTTCTTGTGGCGATTATAATTTAGTTTGCTGATTATAATTATTTAGTTTTTTATTTAAATATACATTTCTAATTTTTTTCCAATCCTGTTCAGTGTCGTTATACTGAAATATCAATGCCTAGTATTAAAGTATTACTGTGTGGCACAACCACAACCACTGTTACAATGATTTTAATAAGTGCCCAATTAATCTACAGATGAATCAACTAATGCCCGTTGATTAACTGATCAAACATTTGAATTAACTGACAACTCTAATATATATATATATATATATATATATTGCATCATATGTTTTTAAAAACTATTTGCTTAAGATTCTTTAACTGAATCTGGGGCAAGGTATAGAGTGGAGTTATTTTGGACCTTATATGATGCATACCTCATACCATTTGTAACACTGCAGTGAGGTGACGCATTTCCCTAAAGGCCTTGGAGTGTATGCGGTCAAACACTGAATCCAATTGGAGAAAAGGTGTATAAAAAGAGTAGGGCAAGTCTGATTTGCTGCATATTTTGAATCTTTGAGAGTAAAGACATGGATATGTAATTCCAAAATAATAAATCCATAAAAATCTAGAAAAATCAAATAAGACATATTTGAATGGGAGATTGTTATAGTTTACTAAAGTGTACAACTATATAGTCTTCGATATAGTAACATAACAGCTTAGATGTGCTCCAGGCTGACGTTATTAGTTTGTTGGGTGTTTTTTTCTTGCCTTAAATATGTCTTGTATGTTGTGCAGCACTCAAAATATAAAATAAAGATGGGTATAAATCTGTTATTAAAACACTCTTTGCCACTTGGAAATGTATTGTTTGTTTTGACCCCATGTTAAAAATCCTAAGGGCTGTGACAAAGTCAAGATAGCACACATTGGTTTATCACAATATACTTTTAAGTACTAAGGCAATGCAAAATGTTTGAGATTTTCGCTGTCCCGGATTTAATGTTTTCATTTTTGTTGTTGTTTGTTTTGTTTTCTAACAGTGAATTACCAGAATGTATTTTAAAAGTAACATAGACATTACAACATAAGTGATGTACATTAATTGTATGTACACTACCATTCAAAAGTTTGGAGTCACTTAGAAATGTCCTTGTTTTCCATGAAAACATACATGAATAGGAAATATAGTCATTGACAAGGTTAGAAATGATTTTAAGTGAAATAATAATTGTGTCCTTCAAATTTTGCTTTTGTCAAAGAATCCTCAATTTGCAGCAATTACAGCCTTGCAGACCTTTGGCATTCTAGTTGTCAATTTGTTGAGGTAATCTGAAGAGATTTCACCCCATGCTTCCTGAAGCACCTCCCACAAGTTGGATTGGCTTGATGGGCACTTCTTACGTACCATATGGTCAAACTGCTCCCAAAGCAGCTCAATGGTATCAAGCACTCCTCCAGTATCTTTTAATTTGGTCTGCATCTCACAAATGTTCTTCTTTGTGATCCGAACACCTCAAACCTAGATTCATCTGTCCATAACACTTCTTTCCAATCTTCCTCTGTCCAGTGTCTGCGTTCTGCCCATCTTAATCTTTTCTTTTGATTGGCCAGTCTGAGATATGGCTTTTTCTTTGCAATTCTGCTTAGAAGGCCAGCATCCCGGAGTCGCCTCTTCTCTGTTGACATTGAGACTGGTGTTTTGCGGGTAGTATTTATTGAAGCTGCCAGTTGAGGACTTGTAAGTCATCTGTTTCTCAAACTAGACACTCTAATGTATTTGTCCTCTTGCTCAGTTGTGCACCGGGGCCTCCCCCTCCTCTTTCTATTCTGGTTAGAACCAGTTTGCACTGTTCTGTGAAGGGAGTAGTACACAGCGTTGTACGAGATCTTCAGTTTCTTGGCAATTTCTCGCATGGAATAGCCTTCATTTCTCAGAACAAGAACAGACTGACAAGTTTCAGAAGAAAGTTATTTGTTTCTGGCCATTTTGAGCCTGTAATCCAACCCACAATTGCTGATGCTCCAGATGCTCAACTAGTCTAAAGAAAGCCAGTTTTATTGCTTCTTTGATCAGCACAACCGTTTTCAGCTGTGCTAACATAATAGCAAAAGGGTTTTCTAATTATCAATTAGCCTTTTAAAATGATAAACTTGGATTAGCAAACACAACGTGCCATTGGAACACATTGGACTGATGGTTGCTGATAATGGGCCTCTGTACGCCTATGTAGATATTCCAAATTACAAATCAACCGTTTCCAGCTACAATAATCATTTACAACATTAACAATGTCTACACTGTATTTCTGATCAATTTTATGTTATTTAATGGACAACAAATTTGCTTTTCTTTCAAAAACAAGGACATTTCTAAGTGACCCCAAACTTTTGAACGCTAGTGTATGTGTTAGGGTATATGATAACAATAGGGAAAATAAATTCTACACACATTAGGTACAGAAAAGGGAAAGCTTGCACCTTTAAACACTGAAAGCACTGCAGCAACCCTAACCCTAACCCTATATATATATATTTATTTATATATATTTATTATATATATATATATATATATATATATATATATATATATATATATATATATATATTTATTTATTTTTTTGGTAGTAATAACACCATCCTGATATCAATGGCTGGTCTCTGATGGTGTTTAAGGGAGTGAAAATCAGTCTTAGTAACTGCCTGCATGAAAAGCAATTCAAAAATGTTTTAATCCATTTTGATGAATGTTGATTCAGATTTCAGTATCTAGTAATATTATCCCCTATCCCAGCAATCTGCAGAATATGCATCAAATGGATTGGCATGCTTTCTTTATACACTTTCCCTTTTTACTTCTTTGCCAGAGCAAACACTGTTAAAAATAACGTGAAATTACTTCATGGTAATGACATTCTGTGTAACTGTCTTACTCTTAACAGTTTACACTCAACACTTAATGAGTGTCTTTCTTAATTAATGAAGATGAAAAGTCATAATTTTGTTGTAAAAAGTTTACTAGAATGTTGTTTATATCTGTTTCTGTAGATATGTCGATAATTGACAAAGCTGCTTTGCTTTAATATTTAATGTATTTTGTTGTAAGAATATAAGAAAAGAACATAAGAACATAACATATATTCTTCTTTTAGTTGATTCCAGTTTGTAATGGTTTGCCCAAAATAGAACTAAGTATTGTCTTCTTCAAGTTTTGTTTGATCTACATCGATTTTCTTCATTTTTGCTAAACTGTTAGCATTTAATTTGGTTTTAATTAAGTTTGGTTTGATGTTAGCCTCTTTACTTGCATCAGAGATTTTTTTTAAATCCAAGCTGCAGGTCCACAAGCATTTTGGCAAAGATAATGTCATCAGATAATCACAGCTGGCTTAAATAACGTGTTTGTCTTAATTCCTTCCCAGTCCAGTGCCTTGAACACTTTCAATTTTTGCTGTGAAGAATGTCAGACACAGTGTCTCCCATATCTACTACTATGAAGATCTTCGTTGTGTTTGTGCTTTGGTGTAGTCTGATCTTTGATTCGGCATTGTTGTAGATATATTTTAACTAAATTAATCTGTTTCCTATGTTTTTATATTTCCTAAACCATTAATTACCAAATATGAATCAAATGCTTTTTTAAAGTCGATAAATCGTTAAGGGAACTTTTTATTCTCTGCATCTTTCTAAGTCCTCTGGGACAACTTTAAAATGATCTAGTGTTCTGTATCCACTTCTGAAACCTCCTTGTTCTCTTGGTTAGGCAAGTCCCAGGTGACTTGAATCTGAAGTGTTAGTACTTTTGTAGATGATGAGCAGTAGAGTCATGGTACAAAAAGTATGTTTTCTTTGTTTCCTTCGTTTTTCCCTTTGTCTGGAAGTTAAAAGTTAAACTATTTTCCAAGTATCTTCTCCATTTCTTCTTCAGCTTCTTTTTGTCCATAGTTCCCCCACACCTAATATCCAAGTGTATCTCATTTGTCATCATTGTTGAATAAGTTCTCACATCTTTAGTAAAACATTTCCTTTCTGCTATGCAGAGCTCAATGTAATGCATTATTGATTCAAGGTCTTGATTGAGCTTGAATCACTGGTTCCACTTGGCACATTTAACACTTCACATGTTTGTGATACATCTAGGTCCTCTTGTTGGTCATTAATGTATACAAAAGTTATTCTTCAGTTCTAGTTGGTACAGGTTGTCAGTGGGATTCTATAGTTTCCGCATTCATTTTCTTCTTTCCACTTTTTAATGCACTCTACACCTCCGTGGTGAGTACATACATTTAATTAACAAATACCTCACATTTCAGACAGTAGTGTGTAGGAATAATTTATAATAAAACAGACAGCTGAATATAAAAACAAACTGATTGTATTACAGATAACATAATTTGTAGCAATAAAACTAAGAGAGAGATAAAAAGTAATTAATCAGAGGTGCTGACAATATATACATGGATAATGTAATTTAAACTTAGTCTTAATTAAGCTGGTCATGTGACTAACTTAAGACAATGGTTAATCTTTATCAGTACTGCTGGTCTGTCATAAATATCTACATATGTTAGTGCCACAAGAGATGAAGAACAGGCACTTAATTCTCACTAATTAGTTGGATGCATTTAAGTCTGCCACTTTTATTAATTGATCACTTATTTGTTTTATTCACTTTTTGTTTATGAGATTAATTTTAACCACTTTAACCACTCATTATGGTATTATTGTATTGTATAAATAGTCACTGAAATTGACTGCATGCTGCTAGAAGAGGTGTTTTCTTAATTCTCCACAACTGTGCCTCCCTACCTTTCTGAAGCTCTCAGGGATTAAAACAGCAGTCCATTGGTGATCAGGAGTGAATGTGGGCATACGGGCAAGCACTGCAGAGGGACAGAACTAGAGGATTGGAAATGCGAGGATGGACTCTTGCTGATGGTTTTATTAAATTAATACTGCAAGGAGCACAGTTTAGGAATAGGTACGGAACTATAGTGATTCTAATTATGCCCTCCCCATGCTGTATTGCCCGACCACTGTGTGTATGATTCGAGAGATCAGAACAATGGCCACTGGTGATAGAAACTTTAATTTAGCAGTTGTTTTAACAGGTGTACATAGTTGCTTTTCTCATGTTAGCTATCTTTGTGCCTTGTCTCTCCTGCTGCTTCTGCTTCCAGTCTCATTCCTATCCATAGCCTGTAAAGAGAAAAATAAGCAAGTTCAATTTAAAAAAAATGGGAGAATCAACAAAATAAGAAAAGGTTACTTAGCTGCAAATCTCTTAGACTCCTTCTCCACTTTGCTGCATACCTGAAGCTGGAGTGCCTGGCTGCTGCTGACCTGGAGAAAGAAAAGCAATAGAGCACAGTGAGGAAGAGATGTACAACCTGTATTGAACGGTTCCAATGTGTGAATGGGGAAATAAATAAATGGATATTTATAGTTCTTTCCCTCAGAAATGCTATTTTCTCTGCCTTGAGGTGCTGCTGTCTACCTGGAACAAAAGGTCAAGTGAGCATACAGATTAAGGAGGCGCCTCCCTAAAGTTATTTACCTGGACTCAGCAAAAGAGCGAAAGGGAACAGAAGTCGTATAGAGAGATACATATTATTCTATTTCTATGGTGATTCAGCCCCTGTCTTGAAGTGGAAGTTGACATCCACCTTATCCTGGCCCTGCTGTACAAAGGCCCAGTCAAACAGGCTACAAAAGTGGAGGATCTGACAGGGTGTAGCAACAGCTACCCATGAAGAAGACTTTGGGACAACTAATGCTGTCCTGCACAACACACGTTCCCACTGTCTCTGCTCCACCCTCTTGAGATTGGTACTGCCAGGTACTGCCCAGCATGTATCTAGAGTTGAGAGGATTATTACAGTAAATTATTGAGAAGGGAATAATTAAAGTAGTATGTGGGCCATACTGGTGGTCCTTCACAATGTGGCGGATTTTATGGTCTACCATCGACTAAGTTATCATGCTGCTTATTGTGACAGTATTTGCTATCATTAAGAAAATCATTACTGTAATGCAAAAAGAGTGTTATGATTCCACTTAGGTTGATATGTCTTTTACCAATATTTCTTATATGAACTGATTACTATCATGCTTACATATAGACAAAGTCAATATGCAATTTAATCTAACATTCACTTTCGTTCAAGATGACTTCAAGCAGAAAGTTGAATATATTTTTTAACATCAATGGAAAATTCATTAAAATTACACACAATGAACATTTACAATAATTTGAAAAAACTTAACACAGGAAATAAAGATATTTTATATATTTGGGATTATACCACAGGTTAATTACATGTTGAATATTAGTTGTTCAAAACATATCAATTTGCCCCGTAGGCCAGCCAAGATTATTCTGATAATTATGCAGTCTCAGTACTTGTATATAGTTGGTGCTGCAGACAGAAGCATATCTGGAGGTCTGGTTTGTTCTCCGATGGTGAAGGAGTTTGAAAGCAACCACAAATTGGTATTATTCCAACATTGTACCTAGATAATGATAAACATAACATATTGCTCTTTTTGAGCTATACATATGTTTTCAATCTCATTAACCAGGGAATATCTAAATACACAAGAATGAATGTTCAAATAAATTCCACTTAAGGAAGGTGTAATCAGAGCTGATAAACATATTTTGATATGCCACCGCTTGAGCTATTATAAGTACTTAGTATAAGTATAAGTTATCCTTCACAAGTTAGTTCATTATGTATGCTATAGCCTGCACCATTTTATTCAAGTGTCTTAAAAGTTTCTGTTCTTTTGCCTGTGAGTGTTTTATCTTGAATTTGATCTTATCTTTTTGATAAGAATCAGCTTATCACCAACACACAATAAAGGTAATAAATCCTGCTGTCTTCTATGTTTTTTCTAACTATGTGACATTCTAAGGGTTGAGTAGGGGATGCAATAATTTGAGGGTTATTATCAATTAACTATATATGTTCACAATAGTTCCATGCCATGATCGGTTTGCTGGTTTAGCAAGATACAGCAAAAACATGGGTTTATTTCTAGGTAAAGAAGAGATTCACAACAAAGTCTGGTAGCCAAATGAATACAAGTGAAAGCAGAAAAAAACAGAAATCTTACTGATTACTTAAAAGTCCAAGGATAATCCTTTACTAACAATCACTTGCATTGTTGTAAAGATAATTTCCAAATCAGAACTAACAGTAAACAGATATATACAAGGAAATATGATTCTTATAGCTGCCATTCAAAAAACTCTACAAAATGAGGGAAATAGCTGCAATAGGCACTAAAACTTGAAGACTTGATTGGACAAAAGGAATTTCACAGTCCTAAGAGGAAACAGTGAAGAAACCCTCTTAAATTGACGAAAACGGCAGTGCAGCAGTTGTGTTGCAAACGGAAAAGAAGTATTTTATTCAGGCCGACCCTGAAGAAGAAGAACAGAGTGAACGCGAGGTGGTCTCGGGTTCAAACAGCTTTTTCTTACAGTTTTCTTCGGGGTTTGCATTTTTATACAATTCTAAACAAAAGGTGCATCATGTCCAATCAGCAGAGGGCAGTGTCCCGGATGTGCATGTAGATTGGCTCAGCCCTCGCTTCTCTACTTCCTCTTCCTCCTTTGGAGAGTGGAGTTACCAAGCATCGGGGTGATGTCACCAGTTCCTCCGCAAAGCATTCTGGGATGCACAAAGTTTTGCACGTGGAACCAGACAAAGAGAAAAGTGGCTGTGCAGGGGGAGGGCAGAGTTGTTCCACATGTTTTACACGTGGAACCAGAAAAGTGGGTGTGCAGGGGGAGAGAGACAGACAGACAGAACTATACAGCAACATTTTACATATTCCATTAAAAGATATATATATATATATATATATATATATATATATATATATATATATATATATTCATATACACTTGAATATTTATGCAGCGCTGATATGTCATTTATTGTATTTAAATTTTACAAGACCTCAGGTCTTTCAAACAGTATAAAATCAGACAAGATGCTGTTAACATGCTGTGTATCACCTACATTAAAACATGGAAGTGTTTAAGGGTTGTTTTGCTCGTGCATGAAAAGGAGATGAGGTAAAAACACAATATCACTGCATTCTTCAGAGTCTTGCAGTAGCTTTTAACTTGTAGGTGATGGGTTTGTTCTTCAGCATAGTAATGTTAAAGGGAAACATAAGAACATACGTTTACAAACAAGAGGAGGCCATTCGACCCATCGCGCTCATTTGGTGTCCATTAATAACTAAGTGATACAAGGATCCTATCCAGTCTATTTTTTTAAATGTTCCCAAATTTTCAGCATCTACCACATTGCTGGGGAGTTTGCTCCAGATTGTGACTACTCTCTGTGTAAAGAAGCGTCTCCTGTTTTCTGTCTTGAATGCCTTGAAGCCCAATTTCCATTTGTGTCCCCAGGTGCGTGTGTCCCTGATGATCTGGAAAAGCTCCTCTGGTTTGATGTGGTCAATGCCCTTCATGATTTTGAAGACTTGGATCAAGTCCCCACGTAGTCTCCTCTGTTCCAGGGTGAAAAGGTTCAGTTCCCTCAGTCTCTCAGTAGGACATTCCCTTCAGACCTGGAATAAGTCTGGTTGCTCTCTTCTGAACTGCCTCTAGAGCAGCGATATCTTTCTTGAAGTGTGGAGCCCAGAACTGTACACAGTATCCAGATGAGGTCTAACTAGTGCATTGTACAGTCTGAACATTACTTCCCTTGTTTTAAATTCTACACTTTTGACAATATACCCTAACATTGTGTTTGCCTTTTTTATTGCTTCCCCACACTGTTTGGATGGAGAAAGTGAGGAGTCCACGTAGACACCTAGGTCTTTCTCATGCGATACTTCATCTAGTTCTATTCCTCCCATAGTGTAATTATAGTGGACATTTCTGTTACCTGCGTGTATTACCTTGCACTTGTCCACATTGAATTTCATCTGCCAGGTGTCGGCCCACAACTGAATGTTATCTATGTCCCTCTGAATAACCTGTGCTGCCGAGATTGTATCTGCTGAGTCACCTATTTTAGTATCATCTGCAAATTTGACAAGTTTGCTAACTATCCCAGAGTCCAGATCATTAATATAGATTAGAAAAAGCAAAGGCCCTAGTACTGATCCCTGTGGAACTCCACTAACAACCTCACTCCAGTTAGAGGCAACTCCTCTAATCGACAACCTCTGTGTCCTATACATCAACCAGTTCATAATCCATCTGTACCAAGAAACACAGATTAAAAACTAGGTCTGTACCTATTATACAGTCTCTACAAAACAGATTATTAAAAAAAAAGCCCAGAAAGAAGTCGACTTCTTTACCTCCACCTGTCAAGAAGAAGCAAAGCAGTTCATAAACCCTTAGTTTCGGGTTGAAAAAATTTGAATCAGTCCTTGAAAGTTCTTAAAAAGCCCTTGAATTTGAATCTTCTAAAAGACCCCGTTCACACTTCATATGTGAATGGGGTCATAGATTTAGGCCAGCCCTGGGCCGGGTCAAAACTAGTCCCGCTTTTCGACCCGGCCTAATGCGGCCTAAATGTAACTGTGAACGCGCCGGGCCTGGGCCGGTGGAAAGCGTCAGCGTGTGACGCAACTCAAGCCCCACCCCCAGAGACTGCGTGTCTGAGAGACACAGAATAAACACAGAATACACAGGGGCACCGACTTAGCTGCACCGCTGCAGGATACATTATTGTCTCTATATTGTTTGAATGTTATATCGATCTATAGCCTTAAATGTACTGTTACATTTCACTAGCTCACATCTTTTATATATATATATATATATATATATATATATATATATATATATATATATATATAATAAAAGTCTAGGCTAAGTAATGAGCTATAATGTAAACAGTTCAAACTACTCGGTCGATTCAAATAAAAGTATGGAGCTGGTAAACTTGCTATTGTTTGTTCTTGTACTAAGTATGATTGAAGTTTGAAATTTAACAGCATGCATTTTACACGTGGAAATTGCATTGTGAAATTGTGAACGGGACCATAACTTTATGAATTATCCGAATTGTGCATTAAAACGATATACATTTAACCAAAGCAGGTTTCCATTCAAATCAGTTCATTTTAATACAAGACCAGCTATTTACTATGCAATACGAAATAGCGATTATTTTGAGCTGAGCAGGACAATCACAAATGCCGGCGTTAGAGGTAAAAACTGGGCCGATGCAGAAATGAAAGCGCTGTTTACAATGTGGATGAAATAAAGTTAAAACTGAAACCGCAGGAGCGCAGCTGCTGTCTGAGGATATAAAACTACAGACGCATCACAGAGGCTGCTTTCCATGCAGACGATTGCACACTAATGCACACGATTTAAGGCAGATGTGCTAATAAAGGTGCTTCGCTTTCGGGTGGATTGTATAACAGCACTTTTAGACTTGCAGACCCTAAGATAGACATTTGAAAAGGGAAATATATGACTTAGATTCCCCATTGAACCAGCACATTTTTAATTATTTTAGAAAGCTTCGGCTGCAAAGGGTTAAGATTACTTTCAAATAAAATAGAACCGAACAATAGCCAATCGATGTTAATAAGTTGTGATTAAATACAGCGCACACACCTGTAAGCAGCGCTAATGTCCTTCGTCACTGGTTTGTTTGAGCAGATTTGTTTATTCCCGGCATGCATTTCGTTTAGGCCGCCTTTTCGCCCGCATATGTGACGCACTGAGGCTCCTAAAACCGCAAGTGTGAACGGGGTGTCTGGAAAAAGCCGGACTAAATTTGAGACGGCCCAGGGCCGGCCTAATAAGCGTACAAACACTAGGCAGAGTATTCAAAAAGAAAAATCATCTACATCATGTTTGCAATAAATTCAAGGGTTTTAATATGACATTTATTTCCAGGCTATTTTAATAAACATGCATCTTTTACGAAACTTCCAAAAGTATTTAGAATGGCATTTTACAGTAGGCTACACTAGTAGGCCCTACTGTACTACAGTAATTGTGTAATTGTTGAATGCTATTTCTATTTTTTTCCAAATGCAACATCACTTGTTTCAACCAAGTAAAAAAAAAAAAAAAAAAACACGAAAATGTTTCTGTACTGTACAGGTGGTCATAAACTTCACTGTACGTGACCCTATGTCACAAAAGCTAAACACCGTATGCAAAGCTTGACAAGCCTGTAGGAGGGATGTTGGTTCATTATTGCTTATATTTCTATTTGTTTGTGAAGTTGGCAGTTGATGGCAGTATAATGGGTAACAAAAGTATAGTTTTCATATTGGTAGACATTTATCCAGAATGAATAGCAGATGGTAAACAAGGTTGGCGGTATAGCGGGGGGCAGTATAGCGCAGGAGCACTATAATGAATTGCATTATTAACGTGTTGGGGACAAAAAGACAAATTTATAAAGACTGTGTGATGAGTCCATCAGCATTAAGTCATATTTTCTATTGTATTCTTTCACATTATATAGTGTAAAAGAATAAGCTTATGCAAATATTTTATTTATTTCTAGTAGGGCTGGTCGATATGACTTAAAAAAGATATTTAGATATTTTTGGAAGTTTGGGCGATACACGATATATACCTCGATATGCCTTGTTTTTATCCAATCAAGCTACAAAATAAGACCAAAGACATTTAAACAAGTCTTTATTTAATTTAATATGCAAAACTAACAAATACTACATGCAGGCTGTCATGGTAAATATATGCAGAATGCAATATATAACAGTGCAAGTGGTGTGTGATTACTATTACATGTGTTATGTTATGGGATATATATATATATATATATATATATATATATACACATACATACATACATACATACATACATACGATTTACTGTCACATAACAATAACACAAGTAATAGTAATCACGCAACACATGTGCTGTAAAATGGTACAGATTCAGGTAGATTTACCACAGCCGGGTTTACAGTGGTGCATTAACATCTGCTAGACAGGGACATTTCCTCTCTGACTGTCACGTTTCGATTCTACTTACTTTAATTATAATAATATTAATAATAAAAATAAATAAAATATAATAATAATAAAATATTAATAATAAAATAAATAAAATATAATAATAATAAAATCTGTTATACCACTTCACCATCTAATGAAACTTTCTGCATCTGTTTGCATTGCTTTCCAATTTATTAAAATGCAAACAAACTATTATTCTTTAATTTTATAAAATTATATCCGTCTAAATTAGTGGGGGTTGGGGTGCAATTGTGTATTGTCGTGGGTGCTGCTTTCAGATCGAGTTTAGCCCGGCGATGAGAGCGGGGCGGACCGTGTGCGCTTGTGCATTAAAGTATCTTTTGGTTATGTTGGTTATTGTTTGTCAGATCACTCTCATCCATGTCTGTCTGTGTTTCTGATGCACATTTCTTGCCGCACCCTGCACATGTGGAAGAACCGGGGAGAACGCAAAGCGTCCAAATGACGAAAAATACTGCCGTAAAGAGTGCGATTTGCGACACCACGATATAAACGATAGACCATAATATGAAACGATAGACGTTTTTCTATCGTCATACGATATATATCGTCATATCGCACAGCCCTAATTTCTAGCAAAGCACTATGCTTTTAAAAATGAAAATGAAGCTGCAGTCAGAGATAAACACTCTTGGGGGTATACTATTAGTGAAAGAGTACTTCTCTGAGGAAAGAATATGATGCATTTTTATTTTACATTACCTTTAACCTTACAATATGCATTCATTCTCAGGTTTCCTGGTCCAGAAACCTTAACATTGAATTTATTGATGGGTAATTGATTAATAAATGTGAGGTAATGATTACCAAAAATAAAAAAGGCATTACATGTTAATTTAATGTCAAAAGTATGAGGTACTCTGAATCATAAATGTAACTAAGGGTTAGACCAAGAGTCTGATTAAGTAAGTATTTGCATGCTGCTGATGTGAAAAGTTGCAAGAATATCACAGCCCCACTTATGGCAGAATTAAATCTAAAATATCAGGATCTCTGAACAGTTAGGGGACAACCCACGAGGCAAAACCCCTCTGGTGAACATTGAAATTACATTTATATCCAACATCCAAATTAAATCCAAATCTAAATCAGCTAAACATCTAAAATGAAAATCGTATCAACACCAGATTTAGATGTTGATGTAAAACTGGGACCCAGATGTTGTCTCAAGAGTGTAAGAGAGTGTTTAGTTTGTCAGACAATTCTAGCATTCATAAATCCAGCCTGTGTCAAGTGCTGGGCTGTCTCATTTTCTGTCAGTACTGTCCATAATCTTTATCCTTAATCTGGGATTCATAGTTCAACACATACATAAGCACTGTTAGTGTCATGTAAAATTTAATCCATGAAAATTATTAACACACAATGAGCATTTCTGGTTAATTAGAATGGAATTAAATCAGTGCACAAAAGGTATGCTATGTCTCTCAGAATGGCACACAAAGTGTGTATTTTAGTTGTGATATTTGTGATGTCCTAGTTTGTGTACATATGGTTAACTCAGAAAAAAAAAATCATGCATAGGGAAAACAAACAACAAAAAACATCATAATCAAATAAGTGTAACTAGATGTTATTTTACTTTAAAGAATGTTTAAATATTGTTTTGCACATATTACTGATTTTCATTCTAATTAATACCAATACAATTATTGGAGATGGGAGGAATTAAATAAATAGAATGCAGAAAAAGATACAAATGCAGATGTATCTCTCTGCTTTGCTGGATTCTGCCACCTTTCAAAGGTGTAAAATACCAACTGTGGATTGGTCCACATGGGTTTTATTTTAATTTCCCAGTTTCCTGCCCACTGTAGCCATATGCCTGTCTTCCCCATTTGCAGGACAGAGAGATTTTGTTTTTGTAGTGTGACTTGGAAGTTAAGAATTAGGAGCCAGAGATTAATTGGCTGCATATTGCTTTTGCAGGAGTGAAAGGATTTTGATTTGGTCTAGGCCTAAGAATACATCACAATAAAATAGTGCAAGAAAATTTGTTTACTCTCTCAAATGAAATGCAGCAATGTATGTTTACTGGAAGCTTTTCTCATTAGAATACTGGTTTGTTAGTAATTTCACCTGCACATACTTTACATATCATGTCACACAACTCAAAATGTGTATTATCATATATTTATGTTCACACTGAATAATTTCCAGGAGCATATTTATGCTGCCTACATTGTCATATTGTGAAATATATAATATTACCATGGGATTAAAGTCAGGGGACAGGGAATGCCAGCACATGAACATCTTTTGTTCATATTGTGATGGAGTGTAGTCATGTTCAAAAGTAAATTCTTCACAGACAAGTCACCTTCCCAATTGTAAGTTTGACATCGACATACATATAATGTATTTATCCTTCATAAGTGCTCCTGTTTATGCACCAACAATAAAACACAGACAAGTTCATGTTGCCACATCCCTTTTTCCCTGTACCATGCAAAATATTGACAAATCCTACCAGCTCTTCCAAAGATTACTTCAAACTTTCTTGTGAAACAGAGATCAAAAGTCACAAGTAGAAATCAAAAATAGTTTTACTCTACAGCTAAATATCTTAATATAAGTGGTTAAAATTAGAACATATATTAACAGATATTATCTTCCTTAATTAATCTAATAAAGTTTTAAAATGTGTGACTACAAATGTATTTTGTGATGGATGATATATTCAGTCTGGCATACCTATGTGCCTCTGTATGTGTTTCTTCTGCACCCTGTACAAAACCAAATACAATATTAATTGTGCCCTGTGACTTACCACCACTGATGGAATGGATACGTATCTTAAGGCCAGTGTTACAGCCACCTGGTTTGAATATTTTATTCTTTCGAAGGAATCAAGTTTTTTTGTGTATCTTTCCCGATGCCAAATATATAAAGTGACTTGCCTAAACTGTCCCCATTTACATCTAGCTTGGTTTCTGTTTGCTTTTGTAAATGTAAAAAATGAAAAATGTCCCACTGAAAAATCAATCAATCCATTTTTATTTTTATAGCGCCCTTCGCAGGGTAGCCACAGAGCGTTTTACAGACTGGTAAACATACAACAAACGTACAGCAAAATAAAATACATAAATACAATAAAATAAAATATAGACCTGTAAACATTTTACATGATTTAGAATAAAGTAAATGTTCACTCACTTTATTCTAGATCATGTAAAATGACAATGACATTGGGACGGATTAAATCAAAACTTTGATCCACCTGCTAATAGAAAACTACAAATCTGTACATCATAGCGGTTACATTTATGATTAGAAGAAATCTTAGTCAAAATGAAGCTGCAACTGACTACAGTTCTGTAGTTTTCTATTAGCGGGTGGGTAAAACTTTGTATTTAATCCGGCCCATAGACTATAGTTCCGTTGACAACCTCATTAACATGAGGTCAGGATTGTTTTGTTTTTTACCCTTTTCTTTCTAGAAAAATGCAAGATTGTCTTTATTGTTACTACCAATTTAGTTCAATAGGAAATCAAGCTGTTTTAAATGTATTTTATTTGTATTTTTGTTACAAAATACGATAAGGCAATTTTTTCTATGATCTGGAAAATGAATACAGTTAGATTTAAAATACAATTTAATGCAGCTGATCCACAAAAAATATAATGTTGTATTCATTTTTAAAATTCAGTTGTTTGCCAGGTTAATGGTATACACATTACACACTAATAAACAGTTAGAATGTATTAGTATTTTAAGTATTTTAAGTGAGCCTTTTCTGTCTGGTGACTTGATTCCTCAGAGCTGCAGTGATCAAGGTTTGTAACGTGATTAGCTTCAAGTGACCATAGTAGTTAGCAGCTGCATATACAGTGAGGGAAAAAAGTATTTGATCCCCTGCAGATTTTGTACGTTTGCCCACTGACAGAGAAATGATCAGTCTATAATTTTAATGGTAGGTGTATTTTAACAATGAGAGACAGAATAACAACAAACAAATCCAGAAAAACGCATTTCAAAAAAGTTATAAATTGATTTGCATGTTAATGAGGGAAATAAGTATTTGATCCCCTATCAATCAGCAAGATTTCTGGCTCCCAGGTGTCTTTTATACGGGTAACGAGCTGAGATTAGGAACAATCTCTTAAAGGGAGTGCTCCTAATCTCAGCTCGTTACCTGTATAAAAGACACCTGTCCACAGAAGAAATCAATCAATCAGATTCCAAAATCTCCACCATGGCCAAGACCAAAGAGCTGTCCAAGGATGTCAGGGACAAGATTGTAGACCTACACAAGGCTGGAATGGGCTACAAGACCATCACCGAGCAGCTTGGTGAGAAGGTGACAACAGTTGGTGCGATTATTCGCAAATGAAAGAAACACAAAATAACTGTTAGTCTCCCTCGGTCTGGGGCTCCATGAAAGATCTCACCTCGTGGAGTTTCGATGATCATGAGAACGGTGAGGAATCAGCACAGAACTACACGGGAGGATCTTGTTAATGATCTCAAGGCAGCTGGGACCATAGTCACCAAGAAAACAATTGGTAACACATTACGCCGTGAAGGACTGAAATCCTGCAGCGCCCGCAAGGTCCCCCTGCTCAAGAAAGCACATGTACAGGCCCGTCTGAAGTTTGCCAATGAACATCTGAATGATTCAGAGGAGAACTGGGTGAAAGTGTTGTGGTCAAATGAGACCAAAATCAAGCTCTTTGCCATCAACTCAACTCGCCATGTTTGGAGGAGGAGGAATGACCCCAAGAACACCATCTCCACCGTCAAACATGGAGGTGGAAACATTATGCTTTGGGGGTGTTTTTCTGCTAAGGGGACAAGACAACTGCACCGCATCAAAGGGACGATGGACGGGGCCATGTACCGTCAAATCTTGGATGAGAACCTCCTTCCCTCAGCCAGGGCATTGAAAATGGGTCATGGATGGGTATTCCAGCATGACAATGACCCAAAACACACAGCCAAGGCAACAAAGGAGTTGCTCAAGAAGAAGCACATTAAGGTCCTGGAGTGGCCTAGCCAGTCTCCAGACCTTAATCCCATAGAAAATATGTGGAGGGAGCTGAAGGTTTGAGTTGCCAAACGTCAGCCTCGAAACCTTAATGACTTGGAGAGGATCTGCAAAGAGGAGTGGGACAAAATCCCTCCTGAGATGTGTGCAAACCTGGTGGCCAAATACAAGAAATGTCTGACCTCCGTGATTGCCAACAAGGGTTTTGCCACCAAGTACTAAGTCGAAGGGGTCAAATACTTATTTCCCTCATTAACATGCAAATCAATTTATAACTTTTTTGAAATGCGTTTTTCTGGATTTTTTTGTTGTTATTCTGTCTCTCACTGTTAAAATACACCTACCATTAAAATTATAGACTGATCATTTCTTTGTCAGTGGGCAAACGTACAAAATCTGCAGGGAATCAAATACTTTTTCCCTCACTGTACCATTTGCTAGAACTCTAAGGCTGCTCACGATATCTTTATTGATATTGGTTAGGCTGATATCTGGGACTAGAAATCATATGTTTTAATTTACTTTGATATGCTTTTAAAGCATTTATGTCTCTTGAAGTGCCAGTGAGCAGACCTTATTCACATTATTTAATTGTTGGTTAACCCCATTTGCCCTCCAAATCTACATCACTAAATCAAGGATCCGTACTCTAAGGCTCTAGCTGGAGAACACAGATAGGAGCAGTGCTGTGGGCAGCAACCAAAGGGCAAGCAACGTGAGAAAAGGGGAGCAGCACAGAGAAGAACAGAGATGGACAACAAACTGAAATGGGTCTGGAGACACAGTAATACAGAGAGCTAAGTACAGCTTTATGGAATTGTATCACTGGAGGTTGATACTGGTGAAGGAAGAAGTAAGGAACGAGCAGTTTACAGAAACTATATTACATTTTATTCATTTATTTGAAGCCCCCACCACTCAAAAGTGTAACCATCTCCACATTCAAGAAGAATGCTGGTCCCTGCAAAAGAATACACGATCAGAGAGGAAACTTTGAACAGTCAAAACAAAAAAACATAAAATACAAACTGTACCTATCCCTAGATCCAGTGTTACAGACTCCTCTGGAGACGGCGGTGCTCCACATGCTCCAGGTTCAGGGCTGGCTACAGTGAAGATACCTGTGGGGAGAGAGAAGCAGAGCGATGCGTTAAGGAAGGGAGGTATCCCTTGGTGACTGCCACTAAGTTAATTGAGGGTTTTTGAATTGTTGTAGAGATGCCACGGAAACTAACCGTATCTTGATACCATTTGTTCTCTCCCCCCCTTGAGTTGTAGTATCTTTGCCTGGGGGAGCTGTCTGGGATCCTGGAGGAAAAGAGATTGGTTGAGGAGCACCACCCAAGAGGTGCCTTGACACCCACTGGAGTTGGAAACTTAACCGCTACTTTTGTGGAAGCTTGAGACTTGTCTGATGAGCAATATTGCACTTTCTTTTTCTTTTATAAGCCTGTATTTTTGAATAGCTACTAGTTCTTGGTATTAGGGAAAACATGTATTGCTTTAGATTAGATTTTGGTCTTCAGTTCAATTTGCTTCAGTTGTTGTCTTAATTCTTTAGGTTTTAGTCACCCTGTTTTATTAAAGGCAATTTTAGCATTTTAGGCTTAGATTTTGTCTCCCTTTGTTTTCCAGGGGATTTGTGTATTGCAGTCTTTGTGCCCTGCATTGATATCACATTTTCCCTCTATTGTATAGAAGTGAAATAAATATGTTTTCCTTACCTGAGCCTGTTATGTTCAGGGATCCTTGCCGAACCTGCATGGGGAAAGGTGGTTACAAGATGTCCCCATTCTTGAGAAATATCTGGTGTCATAATTTGATGGTGTGTTGCTGTCCACCTGTGACATTTACAATAGTCTTTAATTATAAAAATTAATTATGAGGAAGAAACATAATTTGCTTTTCAAACATTGATTTTCACTTTAAAAATGCCATACCCCTAGAGACGTTCCTTAAGCCTGCAAAGTTACGCAATAGAAGCTTAATTCAAATTAACTGACATACTGCAGTGGCACCAAGATGCAGTCTATGTGTCACTGAGGCCATATTATTATTTAAAAGGGTACATTCTTTACAGAAAGAACATGGTGTGTTGTATGTAAGCTGCAACATTTTTAATTAGGAACAGAATATCTTCAGGGGTTTCTTCAGCCTAGCATGCTTTGAAGAGATGAAACTGCTTGTGCTGATTCCTACTAGGTATTATAAAGGGTAAAAATCCAAGTGACATTTCTTATCAGATACTTTGTAACCCGTATAAATAATTCTACCCTTATTACTCATTAATAGTCCCTGCATCTATAAAGTTACACCACCTGACCAGAAAGCAGTGTTGAGTAAGACTAGACAAAAGATCTTCATTCTCTGTACTAGGAACAGAGGGTTACTAATCTTTGGCAATGCGCTCAACACCATCTTGGATTACTTAAAACAAACTGAATTTGTCAAAGGTATTGATTAATTATACCAGTACTTAATTTAACCTTTAATTTAAGGACTGTGACACATATGTTTTTTTTTTTTTTTTTTCGGGTTGTGTTTTTAATAATCAATGTAGTTTCCCAGACAGATTTGCCTTTGCTCCCTGGATTGTCATTCAATGCTGCCCATATAAAACAAATCAATGGTTTAGCCAGGGATCTCACTTTACACCCACTAAATACAACAATACTTACATTGAACATATGTATGATACATTATGGCATTGAATACACCATTCAATAATTATAATACCTAATGGAAATAATGTAAACTTACCTTAACAATATCTTGCTTTCAAGTACCTTCTCCCCAAACCTGTAATAATACATTACATTTGTTTTGCTTTAAGTCTAGAGTCCACTAAAAATCTAATTCTGACCCTAGAGTAGAAAATACAATATTTCCGAAAATTGAAACTGAAATGTGTTAAACAGAGTTTACTGTAATACACAGAGACATATGTGACCCATGTTAGAACAATGAGTAGGATTATTATGGGCAATAAATCCTGACAATGATTATTTTTTCTAAAAATGTTAATTAAGTGTTTTGCTGGTTTAGGCTCATTGTATGGAAGCACTCTGAATCATTCCCAGAGGCATTAGTGGCATTGATGCAAAAGAATTTCACCCTGCTATTGTGTACCATGTATGGTATGGGTTAAATATTAAGCCTTATTCATACTTATTACAACATTATGTACACTCACCTAAAGGATTATTAGGAACACCTGTTCAATTTCTCATTAATGCAATTATCTAACCAACGAATCACATGACAGTTGCTTCAATGCATTTAGGGGTGTGGTCCTGGTCAAGACAATCTCCTGAACTCCAAACTGAATGTCTGAATGGGAAAGAAAGGTGATTTAAGCAATTTTGAGCGTGGCATGGTTGTTGGTGCCAGACGGGCCGGTCTGAGTATTTCACAATCTGCTCAGTTACTGGGATTTTCACGCACAACCATTTCTAGGGTTTACAAAGAATGGTGTGAAAAGGGAAAAACATCCAGTATGCGGCAGTCCTGTGGGCGAAAATGCCTTGTTGATGCTAGAGGTCAGAGGAGAATGGGCCGACTGATTCAAGCTGATAGAAGAGCAACTTTGACTGAAATAACCACTCGTTACAACCGAGGTATGCAGCAAAGCATTTGTGAAGCCACAACACGTACAACCTTGAGGCGGATGGGCTACAACAGCAGAAGACCCCACCGGGTACCACTCACCTCCACTACAAATAGGAAAAAGAGGCTACAATTTGCACAAGCTCACCAAAATTGGACAGTTGAAGACTGGAAAAATGTTGCCTGGTCTGATGAGTCTCGATTTCTGTTGAGACATTCAGATGGTAGAGTCAGAATTTGGCGTAAACAGAATGAGAACATGGATCCATCATGCCTTGTTACCACTGTGCAGGCTGGTGGTGGTGGTGTAATGGTGTGGGGGATGTTTTCTTGGCACACTTTAGGCCCCTTAGTGCCAATTGGGCATCGTTTAAATGCCACGGCCTACCTGAGCATTGTTTCTGACCATGTCCATCCCTTTATGACCACCATGTACCCATCCTCTGATGGCTACTTCCAGCAGGATAATGCACCATGTCACAAAGGTCGAATCATTTCAAATTGGTTTCTTGAACATGACAATGAGTTCACTGTACTAAACTGGCCCCCACAGTCACCAGATCTCAACCCAATAGAGCATCTTTGGGATGTGGTGGAACGGGAGCTTCGTGCCCTGGATGTGCATCCCACAAATCTCCATCAACTGCAAGATGCTATCCTATCAATATGGGCCAACATTTCTAAAGAATGCTTTCAGCACCTTGTTGAATCAATGCCACGTAGAATTAAGGCAGTTCTGAAGGCGAAAGGGGGTCAAACACAGTATTAGTATGGTGTTCCTAATAATCCTTTAGGTGAGTGTATATTATACACTTGGCATTAGTTTATTAGTATTACACATAACAGAAAAGGTGCGCTGTGTTCACATTCAATTATAAAAGAAGAAAATTGATAGAAATCTGCTTCCGCCACCCACAAAAATATATAGATAAAAGTGCAAGATTTGTTTTTCTTTCAGGGTCCCCACAGTATCTCATTATTTCAACGTAGTATCTCATTATTCAATATTGGGGGTATTTTTTTTACGTCTGATCATATACGCCCTTGTTCACACATCGTGAGTCTTCATGACAGGATGGGATTTTAAAGACATTATCATCTCAATCATACATTATTTACATGTAACAAATACAACAAATAAAGGCTCATTACACATTTGTATCGCTAAGTATTTGTCTTTTTGTGTTTGCCATCATTCATACATTAAAATTGTTGCAATTTTATTGCAAGTCACAATAATGAGATACTAACAAAATATTCTGAGATAGAAGTAAGTAAAATAAGATACTAAGTGGAAATAATGAGTTACTAAGTTGAAATAATGAGATACTGCATATACCCTAAAAGAAAAAGAAAAAAATCATAGCACCCCATGGGCATTAAGTCACTAAACAATGTAGAGATCAATGTAGAGTTGGGGATATCAACATAAACCATGAAATTCCCTCTTTTTTTTACAAAACGTATTAAATGCATTATTTTTTTCTAGTAATTCATGAGAGGAACTGAAGTGTGTGTGCATGTGTATGTTTTTTTAATGTACTAACTGCATTACAGTTAACCAATGTAGACTGCCAGATAACTCCTTTAGTTCATCCAGTTCAATAGGATTTAGAATTTATTCACGTTTTAATAAATAGTTTTTTACATTTTGTTTCATATGTAAAATGTGTAATTTTGTGTTTTTCTTTTAATTTCCTCCTTTATTATTCCAGTGGTCTGAGTTAGGCTGATTGCATTTAATATTGTATTCTGTTCATCTTTCCCTTCCACTGTTGCTATGGAAACTACATTGCAACATGCCTATTGGCTTTCTAGGCTTCCTATGTTCTGTATTTCCTGCCTTCTGATTCCTGTCCGGGTTGCATAAAGAAGATTCTCAGAATTGAACTGGCTATTGCAATGGTATATTTAAATACAGCAGAGTATATGTGTTGTTGGTACAGATTAAGGGGCTTCTTTGTAACAAGAGCTAGAGTGTGTCAGTTATTCTGTGGAAATTCACATTGGAGATTATTTTGCTATTTGCCTTTGGAGATTATTTGATATTTGTTTATTATTATTTTTTCCTAGATGTATGCTTTTACTAATGTAACACTAATATGCTGTTACTAAGATGACATACTATTACCAAAGATCTTTTACATATATCAGATGATGAAGGCTGCTGATTTCTGATCTTCTTGCTGCTGTATCACAGAATTATACTGCCTGGAGGGGAGGCAAGCCATGGACCCTCAGAGATGTAATATCTCCTATTATAACCTGCCATCCCATAAGTGTTTTTGTTTTTCTCTCCTTCATGCCTACTGGTTTATTTAATTTGATTTATATTGTTTAGGATTTTTTTTTGTGTGTGTGTGTCTGTTCTCAATCTATAAAGCCCTCTGTGGCTACCCTGCAAAGGGCACTATACTAAATAAAAATTGAATGATTGAATTGATTGATTGATTTAAAATTGACACATCTGTCTCCATTTAGGTGGTGCATTGTGGGAATACAAAGAGAGTTCAGGTGGAAAATGTTACAATATAAACTGTTAAACCTGCCTAATTTTCTATTCCAAGTCTTTTTTTAATACAATTGCATTTATCAAACACATCTCACAAAGATTGTATTAAAGACACCCTCCTTAACAAATACATTGTCATATTTCTACAATATATGTTTTCAGTTTTTCCAACAAAAACTCTTTCGTTCTCTCTCTTTCATGCATATTCATGAGCAATCAAGGCATGGTTTGGTTGTCAAGGTTAAAACATGTTAGAGGAATTCCATATAGAAGATCTTTGAAAGTGGGTTGACTATGCCTGTTATTATTATTAATAGAACTAGTATCAATGCAGCAGTGAGGAGTAGTGGTTAGGGCTTTTGACTCCTGAGTGGAGAGTTTTGGGTTCAATCTCAGGTAGAGGACACTGCTTGTACCCTTGAGGAAGGTACTTTATCTAGATTGTTCCAGTAAAAACCCAGCTTTATTAATGGTTAATTGTATGTAATAAAAATAATGTGATATATTGTAACAATTGTCACCCTGGATAAGGGCATCTGCTAAGAAATGTACTAATAATGCCTTGGAGGTGTTGTGACTTTAATAAGAGCATTTTATTATTTACTTTTTTCCAGATTGACCTGGACTGGAGGACCTAGTCTTTATCATATGTACCAGTAGAGTTGTTTTTCACTTAGTGTTTTAATAGAATTCTCTAATATATTTGTCATTAAAGGAGTTCATTCAAATAAAACATGACAGACCCCATTCCTCATTCACATCCTAAGGAATGTCCAAAATAATTCCCCTCTAGTAGTTTGTCATGGTCTCCACCTAAGCAATGAGCAGTGTTCTTTTCCTAAGGAGACTATTCGTAAGTTCTGTAAATATATTGTGAATTGTAATTATTTTATTATATGGAATTATTTACAAATATTTATATTGGTGTTATTTTATTGTATATGTATTTATGACTGCTCATCTTGTTATATAAGTATTTAAGTTTTCATAATCAAGTGAATCATTTAACATATATAATGTAATGTGAGAGCCTAATTGATTATATGTTTATACATGTTACTGTAATATAAAAGACAATACAACATAATTTAAATTAAATTTTAAATTTGTGATTTTAATCCTGGCATAGTGACTCTTTATCAGTCAATTCACCATCAGCTCTCTTCATTTCTATCTAAATACTCACTCCTCAATCCTGTGCAATCTGGTTATCGCTCTGCTCCTCTCCTCTCTTGCCAACCATGGCATTTCTGGCACTGTTCTTGCCTGCTTCTCCTCCTACATCACCACCATACTTCATTGTTTAAATTCTACAATTATTCCACTTGGAGTGGTTCTTTGTCCACACCTCAACCTCTCTTGATAGGTGACCCCCATGGATCAGTCCTAGGCCCTCTGCTGTTTTATCTCTACACCCGCTCTCTGGGCCTCCTCATCAGAATCTTTATAGACGATTAGCATAGCTTCCTTTCTTTTCCCTCTTCTGATCTTCTCATCCCCTCTTGTGTCTTTACCTATCTGTCTGCTATCTCCTCCTGGTTGCACTCCCATCATCTCAAACTCAACCTTTCAAAACTTGATATCTTCTTTCCAGGAGGGTGTACAACTCACACTATCTTTTTGTCTGTCCCCAGGTCTCCAGATGCCAAAAACAACCACAGCAACAGACAGGAGAGAGAGAGAGAACAACATTGAAAGGGGGAAAAAAAAGCAAAGGAAGGTCATCAGAGACTGTGTGATTCAGATCTGGGTGGGTAGGTCATTCCAATACTTAGGAGTTCTGGTGGAAAAGAAGTGGGTTCTGGTGGAAAGAGAGCAGAGAGAGGGTTCAGCGAGTTTTCTGGCACAGGAAGACCGGAGTGGCCTGGACAAAATGTAAGAAGAGATGAGAGTCTGCAAGTTACTAGCTGCAGTCAGGTCAGACATTGGTAGGCAAAAACCAAAGTCTTGAACTAGATGTAAGCTGAGATGGGAAGCCAGTGGAGAGAGCGGTGTAGTGGAGTAGTATGTGTGAATTGAGGCACAAAGGACAACAGAACAAAAAAACAAATCACAAATAAAACATATCTTCATCAAATTGCTCACTTACCTCAATTTTCTATCCTTTCCTTTGCTTTCCTTATGCTTTTTCGCTGGTATGCAGCCATATTGGGGGGTGTTTCACAATGATTAGTATGTGTAAATCCATAAAGATAAAAAATAAACAGCTGACAGCAGCTGATGCAATTGCAAAGTGTTTATAGTAGCCAATGGTAACCTGTATAGCTTTCCCTGGAACTGTACAGGCTTTCTAATTCAAATTAAAATTTCTGGTATGGTACGGCAATACCAATTTGAGCCCAGTCAGCAGTTGATGTACTGGTATGGCTGTATGATCCAAAGGGTTAAGTGTTGGGAAACTTTGGATTGTGTTTGGTACTCGGTAATAACATTTCTCATTGAGGCCAAAAAGTTCAACCTTTGATTTTGATTGTGCTCTTTGGCTCTTATAATTATCCCCTTTTATGGAGCTTGTTCTGTTTACTGTTTGTTACCAGGGTTCGCTGTTTACTGACAGAACCAGGGTTTACTTACATTGGCTCTCAAATGTATTCACCCCACTTGGACTTTTCCACATTTCATTGTGTTCCAACATGAAATCAGAATGGATTTAATCAAGAGTTTTTGCCACTGATTAACACAGTAAATGTCAAATTGAAAATTAAAATCTGCAAATTGTTCTAAATTAATTACATAAAAAACAGAAAATAATTGAATGCATAAGTATCAACCCCTTTCAGTCAATTTTTGGTAGAGGCAACTTTGGCAGCAATTATGGTAAGTCTCTACCAGCTTTGCACATCTGGACACAGCAATTTTTTCCCATTCTTCTTTGCAAAATTGCTCAAGCTCCATGGGGATCTTTGGTAAACAACAATTTCCACATATTATCAATTGGATTGAGGTCCGGGCTTTGACTGGGCCACTCCAGGACTTTGACCTTTTTGTTTTTAAGCTAATCCAGTGTGGCTTTGGCTGTATGTTTGGGGTCATTGTCCTGCTGGAAGATTAATCTTCTCCCAAGTCCCAGGTCTCTTGCAGACTTCAGTAGGTTTTCTTCCAGGATTTCTCTGTACTTTGCTGCTTCCATTTTGCCCTCTATCTTTACAAGGTTTCCAGGCCCTGATGTAGAGAAGCACTCCATAACATGATGCTGCCACCACCATGCTTCACGGTAGGGATGGTACACTCTGGATGATGTGCAGTGTTTAGCGTAGTGCTTAGCGTTGAGGCCACAAAGCTCTATTTTGGTCTCCTCAGACCATAGAATCTTCCTCCACTTGGTCTCAGAGTCTCCCACATGCCTTCTGGCAAACCTGAGATTTGATGCGAGTTTTTTTATCTCCTATAAATGCCACTTTTATGAAGCACCCAGGCTATTGTTGCAGTATGCACAGTGTCCTTTAGAGCTGCCATTGGTGGCCTCTCTGACTAGTGACTCTTTATTACTTATTGTTTGTCTAATTAATAGATCATATTATTTCTAAAGACAAATAATTGTTTAATATAAACCTTACTAGATAATTAAGAATAGACTGGTGTTGATTCAAGAAGGATATCATAGTGAAACTATGGAAATTCTGTAATTATCATTGGGCTTCAAAAACATTTTCTTATCTTAATTTATCTTAATTTCTACACAATCAACAGTGACACATGGACAAGAGGACACAAGCAGAAATTATGTTGTGCTTTTAAGGATGAAAACTGGAGGGCTTTCTTTAAACAGTTTTGGGAGTCTGCAACAAGTTCCCAGCCAATTTCAATAAAGCAGACACCCTTAGATCCATCTAGAAATAGATGAATTAATATTTTGGATCAATTCATAATTAATATGGAACCAAATGACCTAATGTTGACATGCGCAATAAATAAATAGTAAAATTAAAAAATGGGGATTAAATAAAATAATGCAATAAAATGTACATGCTGCTTTAGATAAATGTATCTTCCAACATTAGGCCTTTAAGCTTTATTATTATTATTTTTAATCTGTCTTACCTGTTCTTGACTATAGAGATCAAATCAAGACTAAGCTTTTTTGGGCATGGACTTTAGGTAGACAGATGGAGAATTATCATGTTTGAAAAATACTAATAATATCCTTTGTATTTGGAATTAAGATTACTTGTATACGGTTAAAAGCAAGATTTCATTCTAAATGAATACTTTGTTCAAATCAGTAGTTAGAGATTACCAAATAGAGAAGATCTATGAAGCCGAAAAGCACATTTCTTTACAGACAGAGGCATGCAAATAAAAATAACATTTTATATAGAAATTAAGATTTGCTTTGATTTCTCCAGGGTGCAGTATTGTAAGTAAGTTAGTATTTCAAAAGTTTTTGTTCCTTTTCTTGTTTTATCTCTGTCCTTATGGTAAAACATATTTTTATAACATAATAATAATCACCCATTGGTAAATAAATTAATAATTAAAAAAGGGCAGAGCATAAATATCTGTGAGTTTAATCATTTATATGTTTGGTGGAACAAAGACAGACAAGCTCAGCAGTCAGTTTGAGATATACTGTGAAGTTTACTCTGGCCTGTATTCAGTATCTATTTGTTTTAAATAAATGTACACATAACTGAAAAATGAATTAAATGTTTCTCACACACAGCATTCCAACTGTATGTGCTGTGAGTGACTTACACTTATTAAGAAAACACATGATTAATTTTTAGATTACATTGAAGTTAAAATCTACAAATCATTGTATCATTCAGTTATTAATTCATAACTATATGAAGTACTCATTTTGTTGTGCTTTACACATCTGAATATTGATATTGTAGTGTATATGTGGAGTTGTTTTTATTTTTTAATAATTATATGTACAGAATTTAATTTAATTATTTTTGGTAATGCACATTTCTTATGTGTAATATAATGTTAGGTAACCTTATGTTTATGTTTCATTAGTTTTGATAATATAACTTTCCAGAGCTCATTCATATATTTGTTTTGTGGTTGTTTAATTAGTCCCATAATAGATATGGCAGGTTACAGTGGCAATTCTATGTAGACATGACAGACACTGAGTTAAAAGTCAAGTTGAATTGTATATGTACTACATAGTGCTTTCAAGTCTTCAACTCAGATGTATCCTTATTTAAAATCATAATGTCCCACATATAATATTTATTTTTACCTTGTAACACATCAGATCATATATAATGGCCAGTGCATTATACACTGACATTTAACTGACATTTCAGTCATCATTAAAATCTAACAAGTTTTCTCTTTTAAACACATTTGACTCTTCTTAATTCAGACAATGGCAGTAGCATCTGGAAGAAGCATTTGTATCACTTAATTAACTATATTACTTGAAGCATTTAGCATCAATGGGCAATGTGAAAGACCACCTGTTTAAACCTTTTGATGCATTTAGACATAGCTACAAAGGAGTTATTTGTTAATGTCAAGAGTCTGGTTAGGAAGTGTAATAGGAGTTTATTAAGAGATTTTAAGGTCAGTAGCATAAAAACTGTATTTAAAATATGTCCTTCTATTAGAAGTGAAAATCTGAATACATGCATATTAAACAGTTATTACATGTGTATTCCTCAAGTCCCTGCTAAAATCAGCCTGTGTTGGACAATCAAAGTACAGTGTCATGTGTGACCCTCTACCACAGAACTAGGCATAAGAACTAGTCTTTCTCCACTAGATTTGGTGGTGAAGTGTGTGTGGATTATTTTTGTTTTAAAATAAATTAATAGATAATACATAAGGTAAGGCTGCCTACTTATTCATTATTCTGGCTATTATACACAGCCCTGTTACAGTAAATAACAAGCCAGTGTGCTGCCACATAGTTCTTTGACTGAAATTAAAGAGTTGTTGAGAGTAATTTTTAAAATACAGAACAACAACTAACAAGATGTATTCTGAATGACTGAATGCATACTGACTGCCTACACTTGCTTAATTATTCTGTATCTACAGATTGCAGTTAAAATAGTTTGGTTAATTGAAAGCAGTTTTCAATGAATGCTTGATTCTTCATCTGATGTATTGATTTAAGCTGTGCTATGTGCAGTTATTGTTTACTTGTATTGTTAAATAAAAAAAAGAATGGCTTATGCCTGGTTCAGACTACCATGTGAAGCAGAAACCACCACACGTGCTAACTGTATAACAAAGTACTGTTTTTTATTCATTTTCTACTTAATTTTGGAGCTCAAAAGAAAAAAGGAGTATAGTTAAAAAACTCATTTGTTTATCACTTTATTATCAATGCATTGTGCTTCTGTGTTGCAGTACAAATTACTGTAGTACAAATTGCATACATTAACATTAAACTCACTTGCAAATGTGGTATTGTATCAAAAGAGCATGATGACATCAATAATCTCATCCTTTGGTCCTAGTCTAAATTAATGTAGAATACAGCACAACTTCAAAATAGAAGAGTCAGACCTGTCTGTTGTGAGTGTGCTCCAGCAGACCCTTCAGGACAGTCTGTAAGAGTGAAATAGATTCAAGATGTTCTAATGATCAGACCTAATGCAGTTGGTTTTAATATTAGACTTCAGTAATATTCTGCAATGCATTCGTTTTAGAGTGATTTGTTTTTTAAGGCATGCTCACAAGCTTTAATAACGCATATGATCATAATTGCGTCTAATTAACCTAAGGCTACTTTGACAGTGAATCACAGTATAAAGGTTGTTCTTTATTGGATTGCCTTCAGAAATCTGTATTGTGTGAGATGCCCATTAGCGGCAATACAATCTTTAAAGTGCTTAAATACTGTTTTGAAGAAGGTTTGGGAGTAAATGGCTGATTCCACACTGATGTTCCCTGTGTGCCATGCTGATGATATATTCTGACTGTGCTGGGTCTGCAGCAAGCTGCAAATAAATAAATGTTCTACTGCTGTGGCCAGCAGTCAATAGGAGAAATATAGAACAAATGCTTTGAACACCAAACAAAATATCTTATTGACATCAGAGTTTTATATCACTCAACAGCCATCAAAGATCTTGGGTAGAAGCCTCTATATCATATCTCTATGAACCTCTATGAACCTCTATCTGGGTTGTACCGAAAAACGTACAGAAAAACATAATACTTTTTGTGCTGTACCATGTTTGGAAAATACATTTGTACCATACTTTTTAATCTTAATTAGATCCAAAACAATCCCCTTACATACCATAATTGTGTACTGTACTGCCACCCTTGCCCATGACATACTAAGTGTCTGTCTCCCAATAGAGATGGTCGCCTGGCATTTCAACTGTACCCACCTTCAAGTATATGCTCAATCTCCTTGACAGTAATGTTGAAATTGGTACCATGCTTTTGCAAGCTATATTGTTTGGAAGTTTGCATTAATAGCTCCGACATCTCTCCTGGCACAATTTGACTGAAATACTCAAAAGGTGTTTGCAGCTGACCACTTGGAGGGACAACACCTGTGAAGATGTTAGTTCTGTCTTGTGCCAGTGATATTGTTGTTGTGCCTGGTTGCTTTTAGCGTGTTTTGTTACGAGGGATTAATTTTCATTGTCACTAAAGCTGTTATTACTAGCAACAGAGCCTATATCACCCTCATCAGCAGCAGAATTTGGCACATAGTCCTCATCACTATCACTGTCCTTTTCACCATCTGACTCATCTCAGAGTCACTAGCCTCACCATCATCAATTGCCTCAAGTGCATACCACTGTGTACAGCTCCATTCTTAGTAATGGACATCCTGAAAGAATAAAGAAATGCCTCATTTAACACTGCAAATTACTCACATTTCTACAGTGCCATGGCAGAATAAAATGTACACCTCTATATCTTACTATAACCTAAAAAGTAACAGATTCATTTCATATATATATATATATATATATATATATATTCATACATATTCATATACACTCACCTAAAGGATTATTAGGAACACCATACTAATACTGTGTTTGACCCCCTTTCGCCTTCAGAACTGCCTTAATTCTACGTGGCATTGATTCAACAAGGTGCTGAAAGCATTCTTTAGAAATGTTGGCCCATATTGATAGGATAGCATCTTGCAGTTGATGGAGATTTGTGGGATGCACGAAGCTCCCGTTCCACCACATCCCAAAGATGCTCTATTGGGTTGAGATCTGGTGACTGTGGGGGCCAGTTTAGTACAGTGAACTCATTGTCATGTTCAAGAAACCAATTTGAAATGATTCGAACTTTGTGACATGGTGCATTATCCTGCTGGAAGTAGCCATCAGAGGATGGGTACATGGTGGTCATAAAGGGATGGACATGGTCAGAAACAATGCTCAGGTAGGCCGTGGCATTTAAACGATGCCCAATTGGCACTAAAGGGCCTAAAGTGTGCCACGAAAACATCCCCCACACCATTACACCACCACCACCAGCCTGCACAGTGGTAACAAGGCATGATGGATCCATGTTCTCATTCTGTTTACGCCAAATTCTGACTCTACCATCTGAATGTCTCAACAGAAATCGAGACTCATCAGACCAGGCAACATTTTTCCAGCCTTCAACTGTCCAATTTTGGTGAGCTTGTGCAAATTGTAGCCTCTTTTTCCTATTTGTAGTGGAGATGAGTGGTACCCGGTGGGGTCTTCTGCTGTTGTAGCCCATCCGCCTCAAGGTTGTACGTGTTGTGGCTTCACAAATGCTTTGCTGCATACCTCGGTTGTAACGAGTTGTTATTTCAGTCAAAGTTGCTCTTCTATCAGCTTGAATCAGTTGGCCCATTCTCCTCTGACCTCTAGCATCAACAAGGCATTTTCGCCCACAGGACTGCCGCATACTGGATGTTTTTCCCTTTTCATACCATTCTTTGTAAACCCTAGAAATGGTTGTGCATGAAAATCCCAGTAACTGAGCAGATTGTGAAATACTCAGACCGGCCCGTCTGGCACCAACAACCATGCCACGCTCAAAATTGCTTAAATTACCTTTCTTTCCCATTCAGACATTCAGTTTGGAGTTCAGGAGATTGTCTTGACCAGGACCTCACCCCTAAATGCATTGAAGCAACTGCCATGTGATTGGTTGGTTAGATAATTGCATTAATGAGAAATTGAACAGGTGTTCCTAATAATCCTTTAGGTGAGTGTATATATATGTTTTGCATATTTAGTGAGCATGCCATTCCAGCAGGATGAATTGGACAGTAAAGAAAAGCAGGGTCATTTGCGATGAAGTATATATTTTTTGTGTAATTTACCTACCTGTCATAGCTAAATGACTTATCTCCATGTTTTAAAAAACACATCTTGGTTCTTCTTTAAGACCCATTTAATATATTTAATAAAAAATCTTATACATATATCATGGCTGCATATTTTATTCTGGCATGGCACAATAGTTAGTTCCAAGTGTATAGTTTATAAACAGGGAAGAATTGAACACCAAGGGTAGGATTCAATCAAAAATGTTCTCAAACTGCGAATGTGAAAAGTTGCGGAAGAGTCGCAGGACGGAATCTCGCAGCTCAGCTCCTTGCTGAATTAAATCTAAAATATGAGACATGCAAGTCTCCTGTTGTGGCGCTGAATTCATCAAAGTTCTGCGGAGGGGTAGGGTCAAGGGTAGGTTTCTTGAGGAGTGGGATGACAGCAGTTTGTTTAAATGCAAATGTTGTAGGTTTGTGACCTAGGATGAGAGAGGAAAGTTCAGAGTCCGAGAGAGATGAGAATGAAGAAAAGGAAGCTTGGTCAGTGGGAGACTTGGGCGTGGTGGGAGAGGAGGGGGGACTGTTGAAGAGCTTGCGGATGTCTGTGATCTTGGAGGAGAAGAAGGAGACAAAATCATCTGCAGTAAGAGAGGAGGGGGGGCAAAGAGGGAGGAGAAGGTGGAGTATGGTTTGTGGGGGTTGTGGACAGTGGATTACAATTGGCAAAAGACATTTGAATGAATTGGGTATTTTGGTTGAATGCACTATTGGACTTACCTTACAGGCTTTGTGGCTTCCAGTTCCGTGGCACCTCGGGCTCCGGATCAAGCAGTACAGAGGGAGAGGAGCATAGTAAAGGGTGAGAAAGGGACGTGTTTAATACCAGCCACAAGTGTGTGTGATTGCAGTACTTATCTTTGAGCGAGCGTGTTCTTCCCTAAGCCTGTTCCATTCTTTCTCTCTCCCTCTTTTCTCCGAAGCGGCACTGGTTGCGTGGATGAGTAGGTCTGCTTGGAGGAGAGTGCAATTGTGAGGATCTTCATTCCTATCCTGGGACGGAAGCCGTGTTTGGACCCAGATTGTGATTGGTGGTGATCACAGTATAGGACTGTGCATTGGGACTATTCATTCTCTTTTCTTTCTTCTGTTATATATTGCTGCTAGTGAACTCAGGGGTATTGTTTTGGGCTTAGTTTTAATTAGGGTTTTAGTATAGTTTATTTTTCTATTTTTAGCTTTTGTATTGCTTATAATATTTTTATTGCCCACACCAATCAAAGGCAATTTTAACTGTTGAGAAAAAATACTGAGGGGACTGACAGACTTCTTAAAAAGTTGCATTCAGTATACAGAGATGAATTATTGAAAACCTGTTATGTCCGAAATTCGATTACAAAATGCACACATTAGATGCACATTAGATAATCTGCGGTGAGTGCGTTACTGCACGGCTTCTAGGGTACAGACACACTAAGAAAGGAGAGTTACACTGATTTCTATTGTATCTGGATGTGAGTGATGGTGAATGCTCAACTCGTGAACTGCTGGCTGATATATTTGAACAACAATATGTATGTTAACCTAATATAAACAGATACTGGGCTGGGGGTGGGGCCCCAAATGGGAAAAACTCCGTCCGCCCCCCCCCCCACTGGAGAAAATACCAACACCGTCAGGAATTATTTTCCCTGGGGCCCCCACATACCCTAGAATCGCCTCTGCATGCATGGAAACACCGCCCTTATATATGATATATGCTGAATATACATAACATTGTAGTGAGTACGATTGAGGATTAATATTTACTCGATAGTAGGCACTACTCCCACTAAAGATGTATTAAGAAGGAAACCATTTTTAAGACATCAAATAATTTTCAACAAACAAAGCAACAGCAGAATAAACAAACGAGTGAATTAAACAAATAAGTCATGAAAAAATATGTAAAAAACATAATTGAAACACTGACACATTGCTGAACAAAATATAATATAAAATGACATTCAATAACAACATATTTTCTGTCTGTGCACAAACAATAGGCAGCATTTAGTTTGTGTGGATGTTGGGCGCAACATGTAATTTGTTGCCCGCACTGCACACCTGTATTGTAGTTACTGTAGCAATGAGCAATCATTTCCACTGGACACACAGAGCCGCGGAGGCTTGAATGAACCCGGAGCTGTGCCTGCGCAAACCTGTGCCGGATGGGCTTTCTCTCACTGCGCCGCAACCGCAGAGGCTTCAGACAATCCGCAGTGTGAGACACTAGAGCAGCTGAGCGCATTGTCAGCGGGTTTTCTCCATATATTGTCTTGATTTAATGCAGTGAAAATGTAACCACTCCCACTGTATTGTAACCCCTCCCACAAACAGAAGTATTTACAAGTTGCCGCAGAGAGAGACAGGAGAGTACAGGTGAGAGGTAGCCATCTTGTTGTTTGACTAGTTTCAGAATAGTCTTAGCATTTCTCATTTTGTTTTAAGTTTGCCTTAAATTGACATTAGCATTATCTGTAGTTTGTCTAAATTGAAGTCAATTCAGTTCAGCTGTTGAGTTGGTGAAAGTAAACAGGTTGTAGAAGGGAGTTTTGTCTAGGACTAGCAGGAATTGTGTTGCAGGAGGAGCCAGGTGGGGCCAGTTTGGTGTGAATTGGGGGTAGGTAGACAAAAGCTACTTAAAGCAGCTGTTGAGAAAGAGCTGTGCTGTTTCTCAGTGACAAAAGTTAGGCAGTTGACTAGCAGCAGGAACCAAGAGAAGTATAAAGAAACAAACAAACAAAAAGTAACATTTAGAAGCATGTGGCCACTACAGTGTCAGGTTTGCAGAATGATTGCCTTCCTGGATGAACTCATCCAAGGAGGCTTCATTTGTGAATGTTGTCGGCAGGTTGAAATCCTAGAGATCAAGGTTCGTGATCTTGAGGCTCAGCTTGTCAATCTGTGCTGTATTAGGGATATAGATTAATTGGTCAATCAGCCCATGAGCGAGATGGTGTGCACGCCAAAACCTAGGAGAGTTGAGACCTTAGAGCAGGACAGCGTAGAGAACTGCTGGGTTACAGTAGGTTGTAACCGCAGAAAAGGGCGTGCACAACCCCTAGAGACACCCCAAGAGCTTGAATTGCCCAACAGGTTCCAACTACTGGACAGCGAGTTGGACAGTGACAGCTCAGAGGGTGATGGGGGGGCAGTTGAGCACCAGAGCACCATGGTGCCCACTCCCCCCCAGAAGAAGGAGGTAGTTATAGTAGGAGACTCAATTCTTAGAGGTGTAGATCACACAGTGTGTTCTAGTGACAAGGAGATCTGCATGGTATCTTGCCTGCCTGGTGCTCAGGTTGCAGATCTCCCTAAACTAGTAGACGGGCTACTGGCCAAAGCCTGGGGGAATCCACTGGTCATGGTCCACATTGGAACCAATGACATAGGAAAAGGTAGGACAGAGGTTCTGCAAGACAAATTGAAAGAGTTAGGAACAAAACTAAAGAGCAGAACCTCCACGGTAGTTTTCTCTGAAATACATCCGGTACCACGTGCCAGGCCAGGGAGACAGGCAGAGATTAGAAAGTTTAACACGTGGTTGAAAGCTTGGTGTAGGGAAGAGGGGTTTAGGTTTATGGAGCATTGGTCTTTCTTCTGGGATAGATGGGACCTGTACAAACAGGACGGTCTACATCTAAACAGAAGGGGGGCTAATGCATTGGGAGAGCGTATGTGCAGTGAAATTGAGAATAATTTAAACTAGGAACCAGGGGGGCAGGGAGCTCTGACAATGGGAGATGTTCCACTAAGGAAAGAAAACCAAGGGAAACTGCTAGTAGGAAAGTCCTGAAATGTTTGTACCTCAGTGCCAGGAGTATAAGGAACAAGATGTTAGACTTGGAAGCCACAGTGCTGGCAGGTGACTATGATGTTGTAGGAGTGACAGAAACATGGCTTACAGAAAATGATGGGGATGAATACAAGTTGGAAGGATACACACAGTTTAGGAGAGGGGGTGGGGTAGCATTATATGTGAAAAATGACATTGAGGCAGAAGAACTTGTATTAGATCCCAGTAACAGAACAGAATCTTTGTGGGTGAAACTTTTGAACAAGAGATCTGGAGGATTAGCAGTAGGAGTGTGTTACAGGCCACCAAACTCAGATATTCAGAAAGATGCTGAATTGTACAGTGTAATCAGGACTGCATGTAGCAAGGATGTGGCTGTTATAATGGGGGATTTCAATTTCCCAAACTTAGACTGGGAAAGCCAAGTGGGGACTACAGAAGCAGAAATGGAAATGGTTGAGATGGTAAATGACTGCTTTCTAACTCAATTTGTCAGGGAACCAACCAGAGAGAGCGCATGCATTGACTTGATCTTTTCAAATGACCAAGATAGAGTCAGGGGGACAGTAGTTAGAGAACCAATGGCAAATTGTGATCACAATATGGTTAGCTTTGAGGCATTCTTTCAAAAAACAAGTCTAAAACAATGGTCTACAATTTTAGAAAAGCAAACCTTGAAGATATGAGACGGCACTTAGAAGAGGTAGACTGGAGCACACTGGATACAGAGTTAGTTGAAAATGGATGGGTATGTAGCGTTATGATGGGTTATTTTGATAAGAGCATTTTAGCTCTGAGCTGAAGCACTGATCCAAAGAAGACCTCTCCCCCCAAAGTTATCAGGGGCTGAAACCGAAATCCAATCTCACAAACTCAAGAACCAATTACCTATTCATCTGACAGGCGTATAAAGAACAGCGCACGGTCTCTCTCTCTCTCTCTCTCTCTCTCTCTCTCACCTGAACCAGAAACTCGCTGCCACAGCTCAACCTGTAGCTCTGTTGCCCGAACCGGAACCAGAAACCAACCAAGTCTTTGCCGGCAACAGAAGAGTTAAACTGGGAGAAGGAGATTGAGCCATACGAAGAATTCTTTTAAAGGACTTTATTAATTAAAGTACTTTACAGACTGCGCATGCCCGCCTGTGCCCACCTGATCAGTGGAGTTTTACAGCTGGACAATTGACTAAGTCGACTGAATACGAAAGTGTCAGTCATTTAAATAGCTATTGAGTCTTAAGAAACTTGACCCTTGGAACCAAACAGGGCCCTGCTTTCCTCAAAGTCTTTGTCTTCAAATAAGTACGGTGAGAGACCCTGCTTGCCAAGAAGATTTTGTGCACAACCTTGGAGCCTTCAAACCAGTGGAAAATCTGTTTGGAAAAGACTCTGTTTCGCGAAACCCCAACTTCCAGGTGCATCGACTGAGTGGAAGTTCTTGGAAAAAGCTGAACCGGACTGCCTTTGTTCCAAACCACACGGACCTCGTGCCGTGTGCTGTTATCTGAGCCCGAAGCCAGAGAGGCCTCTCTGCGACGAAGTTCAGATAAGTTTAACAGTTTGGAGTTCATGATTCATGACATTTGAGAAATCAATTAGAAATGTTAATCTGTGATTCATAACTCTAGAATGTTTAATATCATTTAGTTTTCTTAAATATAAATGTGTGTTGCATTAAACTGTTTTGTTGATAATTTTAGAAATAAAATCTGTCAACGCCGAGAAATATCTTCTCATTCCTGTTTAACTGTTTAGTCTGAAATTGACACAAGTTAATAGACACCAGATTATAGGTGGCCCTGCCTATCCTTAATCATTGAATAATAATCAGTTAATGGAAATTGTGGTAACAAGTAATGATAGGATGTTTCTCGGCACCTAAACGTAAATGAGACTGATATATATATAACGAGAAGTTACCTGACATAAATACTAACCTGCGTAGTTATTTAATGTCTGACTAACAATACTAATGAGAGACTCACCTTCGTCTTACTAACTGGTATTGTAGTCAATGTGTTTATAACCTTTTTGTTTAACGATTTGTGTGATATCATATGCGATCCCATGGTCTTTGATTTGGTCACAGAAGTGATTTGTCTTTGATTTGTTGATCTAGAGTTGAATTTTAATTAGTTTTTCCCTTTTGTATAATTAGTGTAGTGCTACATTTAGTCTTTGTTTTTGAATAAATTTGACAATTTATATCTTTGGAATTGGTGTCTGCGTCCAATTATTACAGAAATTGAGTTCTACAAGATTCCAGGATTCGTGATAAGGTAATACTATAAATTCACTTCTTTAATTGAAATTTATAAGTGTATCTTACGCTACAGGTATATTTTAAGAATATACTACTTGAGGCTCAGGAGCAATTTGTACCAAAACTTAGCAAATTGAGGAACAAAAAACACTGGCCAAAATGGTTTAATAGAGGTATGCAAAAAAATATAAAGAGGAAGAAAATATTGTATAGCGCATACAAAAGGGATGATGACGAAACAAAATACATAGAATATGTTGAGCTGCAAAGAGATCTTAAGAAAGGGATCAGGAAAGCAAAGAGGGAAATAGAAAGAAACATAGCTCTTGGAGCTAAAACCAATGCAAAGAGCTTTTTTCAATATTACAACAGCAAGCAGTCAATAAAGGAGGAGGTGAAACAGATAAAGGGCAAAAATTGAGGTATCTTGGAAAACGAAAAAAAGATGGGGCAAATATTCTAAATTAGTATTTCACAGAGGTTTTTACAAAAGAAAAAAGAGATGACATGCCACAGGTTGACAATCAGTCCAGTCAAACCCTAAGATAGATCAGGATAAATGAGGAGGAGGTACTAAAGGGACTAGCAGAATTAAAAACAAACAAATCACCTGGGCCAGATGGGATATTTCCAACAGTACTTAAAGAAATGAGGGAAATTATTTATAGGCCGCTAACTCGATTATTCCAAATGACACTTAGAACAAGGGGATGTGCCAACTGACTGGAAGACAGCAAATGTCATACCAATCCACAAGAAAGGGGACAAAACTGAGCCAGGAAATTACAGACCAATCAGTCTCACCTGCATCACCTGTAAAATGTTGGAAAAAATGATTAGACAGAAAATAGAGGAGCATCTCAATGAAAACCATATTCTTGGAGATAGTCAACATGGGTTTAGACGAGGCAGATCATGTCTTACTAATTTATTAGAATTTTTTGAACATGCAACTGCAGCTGTAGATCACGTGAAAGCATATGATATGATATACTTAGATTTCCAAAAAGCTTTTGATAAGGTTCCACACCAAAGACTGATCCTCAAACTGGAAGCTGTAGGCATTCAGGGTAATGTAAGTAGATGGATTATGAACTGGTTGATGTATAGGAAGCAGAGGGTGTCGATTAGAGGAGTTGCCTCTAACTGGAGTGAGGTTGTTAGTGGAGTTCCACAGGGATCAGTACTAGGGCCTTTGCTTTTTCTAATCTATATTAATGATCTGGACCCTGGGATAGTTAGCAAACTTGTCAAATTTGCAGATGATACTAAAATAGGTGACTCAGCAGATACAATCTTGGCAGCACAGGCTATTCAAATGGACTTAGATAATATTCAGTTGTGGGCTGACACCTGGCAAATGAAATTCAATGTGGACAAGTGCAAGGTAATACATGCAGGTAACAAAAATGTCCACTATAATTACACTATGGGAGGAATAGAACTAGATGAAGTAACGCATGAGAAAGACCTAGGAGTCTATGTGGACTCCTCACTTTCTCCATCCAAGCAATGTGGGGAAGCAATAAAAAAGGCAAACAGAATGCTAGGGTATATTGTCAAAAGTGTAGACTGTACAATGCGCTAGTTAGACCTCATCTGGAATACTGTGTACAGTTCTGGGCACCACACCTCAAGAAGGATATTGCTGCTTTAGAGGCAGTTCAGAGGAGAGCAACCAGACTTATTCCAGGTCTGAAGGGAAAGTCCTACTGAGAGACTGAGGGAACTGAACCTTTTCACCCTGGAACAGAGGAGACTACGTGGGGACTTGATCCAAGTCTTCAAAATCATGAAAGGCATCGACCACATCAAACCAGAGGAGCTTTTTGCAGATCAGCAGGGACACACGCACCCGGGGACACAAATGGAAATTGGGCTTCAAGGCATTCAAAATGGAAAACAGGAGACACTTCTTTACACAGAGAGTCGTCACAATCTGGAATAAACTACCCAGCGATGTGGTAGAAGCTGAAAGTTTGGGAACATTTAAAAATAGTCTGGATAGGATCCTTGGATCACTTAGATATTAATGGACACCAAACGAGCATGATGGGTCGAATGGCCCCCTCTCGTTTGTAAACTTTCTTATGTTCTTCTTATGTTCTTATTGTTGGGCGGGATTAACTACTTTAACCAGCTGCTAATAGCAAACTACACAACTGTACATCATGGGATTTACTTTAAAAATTAAAAGAGAGCAGCATCTAACTAAACATGAAAGCGTGACTGAGTACAGTGTGTAGCGTTGTAGTAGCGGCTGTGTTTTACTCTCTCACGTTGTGCAAGAAATAAGGAGCTGGGGCATTTTGCGGCGCAAATCTATGGGCTCAAATTAGTAATTAGTAATGAATAAAAAAAAACTGTAAACAAACAAAAAAGTGGAGAAAAGATTGATGTTGAGATCAAAAATAAAAAAATCGAAAGCAAAATGTATAGAATTGTAAACAAAAAAATTATATCCAAAGCAAAAAAAACAACTTGAAAGCAAATAATGTTACATCGAGAGCAAAACTCGGCTGCAGTCCCTGTGTTTGGTTGCGCTGCTGCGAGCCTCGCTTTTGCCGCCAGTTTCTTCGCTTTCAATTGTTTTTTTAATCGTTTATGAGTTTTGGCTGTTTTGTCGGGAGGGCAGGATTTACAGGGAGGCGTGGATCCTGGGTTTCCATTGGTCCAGCAGGTTTGAGTGATGGTTCTTCATAACCCAATCAGTGAGCAGAGTGGGCTGGTCTGACAGTCACTCTGCAACACATCTTTGACTTCACTGCTGACTGACATACTACATGTCTTCGGAATTTAATTATGAACAAAGCATGCTCTTAATAAAATTATATAAAAGTATATATATATATATATATATATATATATATATATACACACTCACCTAAAGGGGTGTGGTCCTGGTCAAGACAATCTCCTGAACTCCAAACTGAATGTCTGAATGGGAAAGAAAGGTGATTTAAGCAATTTTGAGCGTGGCATGGTTGTTGGTGCCAGACGGGCCGGTCTGAGTATTTCACAATCTGCTCAGTTACTGGGATTTTCACGCACAACCATTTCTAGGGTTTACAAAGAATGGTGTGAAAAGGGAAAAACATCCAGTATGCGGCAGTCCTGTGGGCGAAAATGCCTTGTTGATGCTAGAGGTCAGAGGAGAATGGGCCGACTGATTCAAGCTGATAGAAGAGCAACTTTGACTGAAATAACCACTCGTTACAACCGAGGTATGCAGCAAAGCATTTGTGAAGCCACAACACGTACAACCTTGAGGCGGATGGGCTACAACAGCAGAAGACCCCACCGGGTACCACTCATCTCCACTACAAATAGGAAAAAGAGGCTACAATTTGCACAAGCTCACCAAAATTGGACAGTTGAAGACTGGAAAAATGTTGCCTGGTCTGATGAGTCTCGATTTCTGTTGAGACATTCAGATGGTAGAGTCAGAATTTGGCGTAAACAGAATGAGAACATGGATCCATCATGCCTTGTTACCACTGTGCAGGCTGGTGGTGGTGGTGTAATGGTGTGGGGGATGTTTTCTTGGCACACTTTAGGCCCCTTAGTGCCAATTGGGCATGGTTTAAATGCCACGGCCTACCTGAGCATTGTTTCTGACCATGTCCATCCCTTTATGACCACCATGTACCCATCCTCTGATGGCTACTTCCAGCAGGATAACATAGCACCATGTCACAAAGGTCGAATCATTTCAAATTGGTTTCTTGAACATGACAATGAGTTCACTGTACTAAACTGGCCCCCACAGTCACCAGATCTCAACCCAATAGAGCATCTTTGGGATGTGGTTGAACGGGAGCTTCGTGCCCTGGATGTGCATCCCACAAATCTCCATCAACTGCAAGATGCTATCCTATCAATATGGGCCAACATTTCTAAAGAATGCTTTCAGCACCTTGTTGAATCAATGCCACATAGAATTAAGGCAGTTCTGAAGGTGAAAGGGGGTCAAACACAGTATTAGTATGGTGTTCCTAATAATCCTTTAGGTGAGTGTATATTGAAATCGTTACTTATGGCGCTAATTTGAGCCCATACAAATCGTATTAGATTTAATACCACAATAGTTCAGCAGCGAGATTTCCATTCACAGACATGAGCTAATGCTTCTGCAAGCGACTCGCAGTGCAAACATTTTTGATTTAATCCTGCCCCATAAAAAATGAATACCAAATAAATGTTTTGGAATATTTAGTTCTGCCCAATCTTTACTTCATGAAGATTTAAAAAGAGAAAGGAAAAAAAAAACACTTACCTGAAATGTTTACAAAAATAGTTTTAATACTATCCATACAATTCAAAAGATGCACACAAACATCAGTGGGGCTTAGGATAAGGGAAATTTAGTTTTGAACTCGTTGAGCACATGACTTTTGGTTGGGTTAAGCATTTTATTGCATATCTATAACGCAGGGTCTCCCACAGTCTACTGCATAGTATGCAAAACAGTGTAAATAAATATGTATTCTTATCACTGCTATTTCCTTATGAGCATTACATAAGGCATTATTTAATAAAATGGGAAATATAAGAATGTCCTATGGCTAAAGGGAAGCTTTCCAAGCCTTACAAACACTGAATTTATAAGCACTGTATATAAACAATAACAGTAAATAAGGTTGTTTTTAATTAAATAATATTCACTTGAACTTACATTTTGTATGGTACATGTTTCACTCAAGAAGTACTAATAATCTGAGGGCATCATGCTGAAATCTGAGGCTACATTAACTTTGCCTTGCTAGATCGTAAAATGGTATAGGCTCAAAGGCTATTATGCCTTTGAAGATTACTTTGTGCATGTTCCTGCAACATCAATAGAGAGCAAGATAGAGTTCAGTGTGATGTCAACTGTCATGTGGTCCTAGCAAGCACTGAACCTACTTTAATTTACTGACTGCAACATCACTCCAGGAAGCAAGGTATTGTTCTAACTGGCATGTGATGGTAAACAAAGAAAATGCTCAGAAGTAATTAGAAGTAAGCAATTCATTAAAAATATTAAATTTCATAGTATATTATTACTTCCACTTTTAAATTTTCTGATTGGTCACACAGCGCTTGATGTGCCTGTGCTGACCACACACCACTGCTTCAAAAATCTCTACAGCATATCCACACATATTCCTATGCATCATTTATTTTGGTTCAGACTTTTACATTCAAACTCAGTGTGATAATCTTATCTCCAGTACACCACTAAAATAAATATTCCAAAAGTGTGCAAAGTAAAGAAGAAAATATTAAAGGAAGAAAATAAACCTAATTTCCTGTGCAGTGATAATGAGGATTTCCCCTGCCTTCCTATGCTGGTACATTAGTCAGTCAAGGAGACAGCAGTTACACCAATATACTTTTGAAGAGTAGAGCTATTAGGAATTACAAGAATGCATTACAATCTTTCTAAATGTATTATATGTACTGTATACCAATGTCTCTTCCTCTTTGTCCCATATGCTATGGAATGCATTAAAGCATTAAATCATCAATAAATAAGAAAAAAATGGATACCAAGAACCTAATTAGCTAAAGTTTCACAACCCCTGGAGTGCTGAGCTCACTCTGATGCATCTCCAAATGGCCTAACCCAGCACCTGTACATAATCTGTGACACTTACATAACAAAGTTAAATTTTCTCCCTCACAGCATTGAATCTGGATGCCAGTTTTACATTGCCTGTGAGACCCCAGCCAAGATCAGTAACACAGTCATGCTGGGATTCAGTTCACTGAATTAATGCCAAGTTGTTCCACTGAGAACATTATATGCTTATTTTTTATGTATATGTGTTGGAAGACGCAATGAACATTTGTTTCTGTTGGTAAAAATATGTTAGAGTCATTTGAAAATGGCAGCACTCACACAGCTGTTTCCATTAGAGATTTGTGTTGGTGCAAATGGCTTTAGCAAAAGGATAATTCTGTTCCCTTGAGAAACAACAAAAACAAACATTATGATTCAAATGTATCATGGTCATATATATTGAGATACTACACTTTGCAGAATAACAATAATAATATAAAAAATCCAAGAGTTAGCCTCAATAGAAAGGGTTTTTTTCCTCTCAAAGAAAAATCACTGACTTCATCATGTACAATGACCCCACTTGTCTTTCTCCGTGGAGATCTCAAAAATTAGTTCCTCGAGTCAAGGTTATTTTCCAAATCATAGAGTGACTATAAAAGAGTGGTTATGTGCTAAACCTGAACATTGTGTTCTAGGGTCGTGCTTAAGGTCAGAGAGAGAACCATGCAGTGCATTGTCTGTAGCAGAAATGGAAATGTTCTCTTTGCTTTTCATTAAATTGGTTAATAATATGAATAATATGAATTGTCATCAGGAGCATGAACTACCAGGAAAAAATGTTAGTCAATTAGAAATAAAACTCTTACTCTGATTGACATTCACAGCTGCACAATATGAAACTGATGAGGAAGTAATTCAAATATTTTAATTTAAACTAGAACCGCCATAGCCGCACTTTGAACAGGTTTTGCCATTTAAATTTAAATATCTTTGTGTTTTATTTCAATGAAACATGCATGCAGTGTTTTAGCTGCAGAATCGAAAAAATGAATACATTATAAGTACTTTCTTTATGTGGCATATTGAAATGAATAAAATACAGCTGACAGTTTAGTCTGGGCTTTGTAATAAAATCAAACTTACTGTTACGTAACGTATTATAATCCTTTTGAGTGCTAACAAACTGACAAACGTCATTCTACACATTATTTGTATTATTATTATTATTATTATTATTATTATTATTATTATTATTATTATTATCGTTTTTGTTATCATTATTATTATTAATTTCATTAGCAGCTGTCAACAATCACAATACAGTACATATAGCTACCCTACTTTCAAGTCTGACCCCCCTCCAACTAAGCTCATCAAGTTGGTCACGCGTGATGTTTATAATCTCATCATGATAACATTGAAAACCACATGTAGTGAACAATGCCTTGATGAGTCACAAGAAACATCTTTTCAGGTGTATGCTAATTATTTTGTATTAGGTATTCATTAATAAAGTTGTATCCGATTGTTTGTTTTTCATTTTTATATCGAAGCCATTTTAAAATGTAGCTGCACATTGTGCAGGTGTGGTGGTTGTATGTCGTTTGAAATCCTGTCGGTTCTAGAGTGTTAAAGCTTTCATCTGACAGGGGCTGCAGGTGGGTTGTGAGGGGATTCAGTCAATGCAGAGCTAAGCAACAAGCTCAGGAAGCCACTCCCTGGGACATTCTGAAGTTGCAGTTAGTGTAAGTATTTGTTATGCATGTGTGCAAAATAGATGTCTAAAAATATGATCATAGACTTAGAGCTGTCCAAGTGTTACGGTATACCTCTCTGCACCTCCAAAGTACCTAAACCCTGTCTTTCTAGGGGTAGTAGTTGTAGTACTCAGCTTTGGAGCTATAAATATATGTACATTCATCATGAATAAATTTGATATACAGAATATTCATTATATCCACTAGCAAAATGTTTCAAACTATTTTTATTATGAATTCTGTTTAAAACTAATCTAAAATTATTGAAGCAGTAATGTACATACAGCTTAATTGTGGAAAGTTGGAAAGTCAGCTATCATTTCAGCTTCCTTCAGGCTACACTTGCTATTCCTGCAGCCTTCTTGGTCAACTATCCATACTATGGATTTTCTATTATGGATCTGAACACCATACCCTTAAACAATCTGAGTGATGACCGTTAGACTCTGAATGGGGGACCTATAAGGGAAAGGTGTTTAGGTTTCCATCCTCTTTAAACTATTGGGGTGTTGTAGTTGTGTAGAAAGGGATAAAGTGTCATTGTTGCCCGTGACACATACAAGGTGTATCACTCTCACATGAACACTTGATTAGTTTCAGCCAGCTGCAGGGGGAAGTGGAACTCCTCTTGGGATGGTTGTTGGTGCACGTGTCACAATCCAGTGGATAAGGAACCTGTGGATCTGAGTCCAAAGCACCCTTCCGGCTACATCAACAAAATGGCAGAATTGCTCTAGGACACAGCAGATGGCTTTTAATATATAAAGACCACAGTGCTGCATTATTAGTAGTAAAAAAAAAAAAACACCAGGAAGTTCCAATCAGATGTGCTACCATGGCCACAGACAGGTTCTTAGAGTCCTGGCAGGACATGATCACCCTGAAATGGAGAGAGGCAGAGCAAAAAGGGTAAGAAGGAACATATACCCCACAAAAAGAACACTACCCAATTGTGTGTGTTACTACATTCAAGGAAAGTTTCTTGCATTATTGTGTTGTCTCTACCTCCAAATGTATCTAATCTGTCACGCCCTCAAACCAGATGTGGTCCTTGGATCTGCCTAATGCATATCTTGAGGAGAAAAATACACAATAAGACAAAATAGGAAGGGAGGTACCTATAAAATAATACTTACTTGAGCATGTGGGCTATTCCAGAAACCATGGCACACTTTTGATTTCCTACTGTTACTTATTGAAAGGCCATGATGAAGATGGCAGTGACAGCCAACACAGAGTTCGGGAGAAGCCAGAGAGAGCAAGGAGGAGCTAAAGCCAGCTGACATCAGAGAGGCAGTTTAGGATATCACTCTTGGCTTCTGTCGTGAAAAATGACTTTTCCTCTCCTGGACTGATATAATAATTTGTTTGATGGCCTATCCATAGAAAGGGGGTTTGGATGCGAAGCATTTCCAAAACTCCTAAAACAAGCATCTTGGGCATCATACATTGTTTCAGAATCGTTTAATCAAGCATCCATGTCTCTTAAAATACAGTGTACATACACTGGGGATCACTGCATTGTGACTTTCTTTTGCATTGTAAGACCTTTTGAATATGGCTTTTATATATTTATATTTAGTCTTTTAAAAGCACATACCCCACATAACATGTATAGCCCCTAAAACACACATAAATATTTTAATGTGTATTTCTTACAACCTTGGCTTGTTTCTTTTCCACAACAGTTGTCTTTTTTCTTTTTCATTTTAACAAATGTCTTAACCCAATAAACGTAAAATTCAAACATAAAGGCATAGGTTTAACAGAATATGGTAATGATGCAGGCTTTATAAAATAAGTCAAATGCTGAATTATAAAATGTGCTTTTCAGTTTGAGTTTGTTTTATCTGTTATATAACCTGTACATCTCTGTGGAAAATGTGAGTGAAAGTGTTTTGCCGCTGGACTAATTCAAATTATTGCTATTGTTGCAGTGATTAGCTGGAAATACACCAGAACTTGTCAGAGATTGGGAATTGTTTTTATTTTATTTTTTATTATAAATGAAAGTGAAGTGTGGCCAATTTGTGGTGCATGGGTTGACATAGAGATGGATTTGATAGAGTGTGTGGGGTATTTCAAAGTGTTTGCCAGAGATTGGGCATTTTTCATTTTAAATTTCCAATCATGAGGGCAATGTATTCTCAGTGATATGCTTACTGTATGCTATAGGGAGGTATAGACCACCCCTAAAATCACCCCAAGAACTATTGTGATGTTACCCCTGCTCTAGAGTAAGATTAAGCTGTTTCTAAATTTAGTAATTTTAGGAAAGTCATTGAATTATTAATTCATTAGTATATGAATTATTATTTCTACTATATGATATATCCACTTTGGTATATGATATATCCATTTTGGTATATTAATATTTTTTTCTGCTATATGACATATCCACTTTGGTATATGATTTATTTTTTCTGTTAATTTTGAATTGAACCTCATAGCAGCGATGCACAACTTGGAACTCGGACCACACTTCGCCAGCACCCCCCAACCCCCCCGGACCACAATGCCCCTTTTTAATTTCAGCTACTGCCCCCCTAAATGGCTGTGCACGTTACCGAGTGTCTCCTTCACCCATGACACATGCATTCCTGATTAGGCTGGATAGCACTGAAGTTGTTAGGACAATGTTTAATGCATTGCACTGCATAACTGATCAAAACAGATGGGAACAGATTTATTAAAGGTGGTGTAATAAACACAATTCTTTATAAAAAAAAAGCTCATTCTATAATAATCCTCCTTAATCATGTTTTCATTTGCCATTTGTTTTTTATGCAGAGTCCGGACAGTTCCTTACAACAAATTACAACTATCCTTACATCCTGGTACTCGGTACTTACATACCAGGCTGACTGACACATTATTGCTGTTAATGGTTGGTCCCAGGACATACATTCTAACCTCTAATAGTTTTTGTAACCAAAATCAGTCAAGTTAATATATTCAATACAAGGCAACTCCAAGCATTTTAGGTCAAACCTAGGATTATATTTTCAATAATGAATCGTTTATGCTCTTATATCTCCAGGAGTCTTTCCTTTCTGTATTTTAAATAGATTTATTTTCCTCAAGGAAATATAAGCAATTGTTTCTTGAATCGAGTTCTATTAAAATATGTTTCTCAATTGCTCTTGGTTGTATTGCTTGCAGAAGATGTACATTTAATGTATAGCCTAATGTAACTAAAGTAGCAAGTTTGTTTTCTGACAGTCATCATGATAATTCATATAATTCCTGGAACAAGCTGTCATAACAGAATGTGCTGATCATTATTAAGATCAAACTTAATAATCACAAATGTTATGGCAAAGTATCCTGGTTCAGTCCACGACTCCTTTATTTTTAAGAACAGTAAAATATTAAACCATCTGAAACAAAAGAAATATGGAAATGGCTGCCTATTGGGTATGTATTCTTACTTTAAATAGTACATTAATGTGTAAGTAATTGGAGTAGTGTAGTAGGCTATACACAAAAAAGCTTAATTCAGCTGCTGCTACTTATTTCTTAGATTGTTGCAAAGATCTTGAAATGCACCACATGCAAATATTTCATTAAATATCTCTTACATTTATATTTTTAACAATTTTACTCTGCACAACAAAGTTGTACTTGTGATATATTTGTGCTACAACAGCTTTCTTAGTTCATCTATCTCATAGTGTTTTACAAATTAATCTATACACACTAAATCAAACCATATTTAAAAAATTCTGACAATGCCACAGAAGCAATAACGTGTGGTAAGGCAGCCTAGAATATATTATTACAATATGAAAACAAAAGAGGAATCTAATACATAATTAAACATATTTAATGTTAACCATTATATATATTTAACCATAATATATTTCTTAGCAGGTGCTATGGGAATGATTTGTGAGATTATCACTAAATGATAACCGCTATATATAATTACTGTATTGCCTTGGAATCAATACATTCCATTCAGAGTCTGCAAAATGCTAACCATGGCTCTCAGTTCCCTTAACTATAAGAAAAATTCCTTTCAAGATCAGTGGTTTTGAATGAGTTTCTGCAAGGGGAAATCATTATAAGCTTGATGTTGATGGATGATATCTGATTTTAAACCACACACTGCAAACTATACTGCAAAAGCAGTGTCTTGATGAGTAAAAAAAAAATCTCAATCTCTAACATAAAATGTGTAGGACTACAGTATGTTGGAATATGTGAAATTTAAAAATAATCAAAGATGCAATGTATTATGGTTTCCAGGCTATCAGCAGATCGGTGACTCAGAGAGTCCTGTTTGTCCTGAATGGGGGTGCTGAAAGGTGATCAATGGCGCAGTCCAGGTATTCTTTGGAGCTGGTTCTATCACTGGGGGCCAGGGAGGAGATCAGTGGCACAGGAGGCAGAGGAGTGAGTAGAAATCACAACAAAATGTCCTGTAGAATATGAATACAGAATACATGAGACGATATAGGGATAGACAAGGGATTAAAACTAGGAGCGGTAAGACTGATGCAGTGTTAAGTAAGAACAAGTATTTGAAATTGGACATGGACACTGTTAAAATTGCTGATGGCAATGACACCCACAAGACAGACATTTCTTTGTTGTTTTCCCCTTAGGGAAATTAGGAAGGGTACAATACATTGATAAAAGATAAATGAATATTGTTTTTGAGATCTGTGGTATGAAATTGAAATCTCAAACCAGCACATTAATTTCTGTATAAATCCTAGGCCTATAAAGAAACCTTCATTTTATATATATTGACCTTGCCCTTACATGCAAGGAAGGTGTATGATATGTGCATGATGCATTAAAAAAACATGACTGTAAGTGCATGTTAACATTAATGCCTCATTTATTTTTCTTAAATGTATGTGCAAAATCTGCATTACTGCCACACTATCATTAATTATATTCTTGATATAGGCAATTGCATAAATGGGACCTTAGACTGAGTGGTATACTAAAATATAATTCAGTTCTAATTAGATAAGAGATACAATTAGACAATTTTAGGTATTAATTGTTCTTTCAACCTAGTAAGTGACCTGTAATGCACTCAGCAAAATGACAGCACCATCTATACTTGCTTTATGTGATACAGAATAGTCTCAGTTTAGTGTACTTGAGAACAGCTACTGTCGTTACTGCACCATATGTAAGGTGTGTGGTTTCAATAATATTAGAAAATACTGGAATGTATCAATGAAGTATATGCTCTACTCCCTGTATATACCAGTAAACAAAGACCATTTTAATCTCTTATCTGTGGATCACCTGCACTTTTACCAACACATACATACCATCCTTTCAGTTTTCTTGGCTTTGTTTTTATTTCCCAAGGGAAATATTATCTGTCACCTGCTTAATTATTTAATTTTAAACAATTGGTTTATCAATAGTTCCCTCTCTGTGTTTTTCTTTCACTATTCATTGTATTTCTTTCCTTGGTCATGGGAGATGCTTGTCTTTGTGTCTAGAGAGGACATGATGGCATTTACCTTAGCATTATGCCTCTCACCAGCTCTTTTTCCCAGAAGGTTATGCTGCATGCTTTTAAATACCACAAGGTGTATCAAATATAGTATGTATTCTAGTATGCATATAAGACTCAACCCAAGATGCATGGTATTGGACTTTGTATTAACAGAAAAAACAAACAAAACTTTCAATGGGTTGATGACATGGTTGGATGGGATGACAAACAAATACATTTTCACAAAATGATTCTGAATCAAACATATTTCAAACATGTTTTAAAGTGTTTTTAATACTGATACTAGTACTTTTTCTTGAAGTTTCACAGGGGCATCTCAGACATCATTTAAATTGTCCCATGCATTTTCTAATTTGTGAGCTGTTTTCTTCCTTTAATCTAATACTATTTACTATATTTGAGTCAGCACTCAGTGGGACAGGAAACAACATTAAGCAAAAACAGGTGGTGGGTGTCCACTTCCAATTAGTGAAATTATTTGTATATGTATAGTTTTTTATTATTATTAATAAACTATAAATAATATTGAAATAAATAAAAGGAGCATATTTAATAAGCATAGCAGATGCACATGCACACACATACAAACATAATCTGTGAGCTGCTGTTTGATTTAAAAACAACCTAATGCCTGTCACTGCAAGACGTCTTTTCTTATTTTATTTTTTTTACATGGAATTAGTACAGTATTTATTTAATCAGCTAAAGAGTTCCATAAGTCATAACCAAGCTATCTGGATGGGACACCAAAGTCAAAAAGTAAGGATGTTTAGAATCTCTGGATCTTTACATTTTTCAGTGTTTTGTCAACAGGATAAATTCTGACTCTTGACATTCAAAAATGTGTCATTCATGATCACAACAAACATAAATTAACCTGTCAAAGTCAGGTTTAATGGACTGGCATCCCATCATGAGTGTATTCCTGCCCTACGCCCTATGCCTGCTGGGATTGGCTCTGGCTTCCTCGCAACCCTCGCCAGGATAAGTGGTTTTGAAAATGGATGGATGGAAGTCAGGTTTAGCACTAGTTACCATGCAATGTAGCCCATACATGTTCTTTATTATGATACATCTAAATTCCTTCTTCTTAAAGAAAAATCAGGTGAATCTTTTTCAGATTTTAGGCAATTTCATACAATGTAAACCAGGAGAATGATATGTGTGTGTTTTTTTGGCTGAACCATAGTATATCTAAATATGTACATTCATTATGAGGAAAGAAAGATTAAATGAAAAACAAAATCTGCAAGATTGCATTGTTTGATTAATAACTTTCTAAACTAAAACAACAGCAGACATAAAACCTGAGCTAACAGACATTTGTGAAAAGATTAATATAAGCAGTATCAAATCTGCTTTCCAAATACAAAGTAGTCATATCAATTTTGCTCCATATGATTTTCTCTAGCTTGATCTCCATAGTACATTCCCTGGCAGAGTATCATGAATGGGATGCCAAGCTGTCAGATAGGATCGACCAGATGATGGGTTATGGAATAGTCTGTAATCTTCTGCCCATAATGCAATTGCTATTTGATAATGAATCTCTCATGGCACATGAAATACTTAGCTCAAAGTGTCTTTTTCTCAGCTTTAGGTAGAGACGTAACATTGTGTGTGTCTCGCCACATTTGTAACAGCTGTTATACAACGTATGGTTGACCCCATTAGTGTCACACAATCAGCAATGTGATTGCAATAATTTGGCTATTACCTGCAGTTTGTGTTTTTCTTTTCATCATGACCAGAATCTGTTTATAATCCTTGAAATAAAAAATACTATTATGACACAAAATCCCAGAGCCTAATTTTGTGTGGTGATACTGCTCGTTGTAGCTGAAACATGACAGTGTGTTGCAGGATAGATGTCTTCAGGTTTATTACTTTTAATACTTTTATGTATTGAAGATGAATATTTTAAAAAGCAAAAGATGTACCTAGGTAGAAGATTGTAATTTTAAATTAAATACTAAAACCAATACAAAAGACTAAAAGCTACAAAAATAAACTATGCTAAAATCCTAAAACTGAGTCCTAAAAACCATACAAAAACAGCAGCAAAGAATATAAAAACAGCAACAATAAAAAGAGAAAAATAAATAGTCCCGATTCCATCCAGCGGCAATAATAATGCTGGTCCCAAGTTGGCCTGAAAAAAAGTCTCCCGTTCCGGGCTAGGGATGCAGGTCTCTCCCTGTGGCACTCTTCCCTGATCGGACCCACTCATCGATGCAGCCAACAATCAAACACAGAAAAGGGAAGAGAGAAAGAATAGACAGGCTCAGAGGGAGGACACACTCATGCTCAGGTAAGTGCTAAAAACATGCACACTGAAGATAGTATATATTACGTTCCTTTCTCAACCTTTACTGTGCTTCTATCTCTCTCCCTGCTGCCTGGTCCAAAATCTGGAGTGCCGTCCACTATCGAGGGGCCTTGTTCCCAGCCCTGCAAGGTAAATCCAATTACTGACCCGAAATTCAATGTCCGTTCAATCGCTCTTTGTCGTTTCAAGTTCAGTTATTGTTTTGCTTTCCCTGATAACACCAGGAGAAGAGAGCCCAGCAGCAAACGTTCCTCGACCCAGCGTTTTCCGCAAGGAACCTTGGCACCCATGGAGGCTTAGCTTCCACCAGCTGGTAACCTCACAGCCAGTATATCCACATTCCGCAGCCAAGCGTGCTGCCTTCCCTGTGGTCCTACGATTACTTCTGCTGGTGCTGGTGCTCCGAACTGTCATTTGTTGCTGGTTCTCCGCTGCTCTCTTTTTCCTCTGATCAGGGTAGCTTTTATCCAGATTATCCGCTAAGTGCTAACAGGTGATGTCGATATGAGTGAAGGGTGGGGCGCTGTTTAGTGGAACAGGTGTGCCACATTAGTTGTCAGTGTCTTGTGTACTCAAACACATGTGAAAATAAAGTGAAAACAATCCAACATATCAAATAAATCAATTAGTGATAATAAAACAATTAGTGAATAATTAGGGAAAAATCTAAAGAACAATAAAGAATACTATAAGTGTATAAGTGAAATAAAGAGATAAACAAAACCCCTGGCACCCTCTGTGACACTCCCCCCCACCAAACCAGACCACCATCCTCAGCCGGTAAATTTGTTGTTCCTGCACTAATCTCTATATCGCTGAGGCATTACACCCATATTCTCTCGTTGGGACCTCCGGACCTCCCTGCCCTGAATCAATGGGGGCTGTAGTGCTAGGCCTGCCCCTGGGGCATTAAGCTGGGTCTGGTTCATGCGCTCGCAGGCCCCATTACCTTGAGGATGATAGAGGGTGATCCTACTCTTCCCTATCCCATACATGTTGGCAAGACTGGGATTCAAAGCTAGCCCCCCGGTCACTAAGAAATTGTTCGGGACAGTCGAATGGCTGTATTACGGTCTTCCATAGGGTTTTAACAGTGGTAGCCACTCTGTGGTCACGAACAGGGACTGCCCAAGTGTATCGAGTAGATAGATCAATAATAACAAGAATATAGGGTAAATAATCCTCAGGCCTTCCCAGCGACAAGTGATCAATAGCCACTATCTCTAATGGGTATGAGGTCATGATAGGCAGTAAGGGGGCACCTCCCTCCAGCCATGCCTTGGCCCAGGAGCACCGGGTGCACTCGCCTGGAGTCTTCCCCCATCCCGTACCAAAAGTAAGTCTTCCTCAAGACAGATAGGGTGCATAGGTTACTCACGTGACCGGCCAGTCCCCTTCCTCAGCTCCGTGGGACAATGATCTGTGCCACTCCTTCTCCACCAGTGGACCGCCCCCGTGTCAGCACATCCTTGAAGACCTTGAGCTCCGTCCACTCATGAAGGATCGTTTTGGCTTCAGGCAACAAGGTCCAATACACAGCCAAGGAAGGCAACTGTCCTGTAGCAACCCACTCCCACACCTGCCGAATTGCGGGGTCATCTTACTGCCATTGTGCCCATAGAAACTCTTCACCTGGCTCAGTCTTCTGGGATACTAGTCTGTCCCCAGCTTCCACAGCCTGCACCCAATTTGTCTCTTCTTCTAGGACCTCCCCTGGGTGTCTAGCTCCAACTGACCCCGTGGCCCAGGTAACCCACCTCCTTCTGTACAAAGAGGCATTTCCGCGGTTGCAATTTCAGGCCATAGGTGTGAAGAGTGACAAAAACCTGCTCTAAATATCTGAGGTGCTGTTCAAAAGTAGGAGAATAAATAATGTAATCAAGGTAAATCAATAACAACTGGTTTACCTGCTTCCTAAGCACCTCTGCATTAACCACTGGAAGTTCACAGGTGCGTTGCAGAATCCAAAGGGCATCATCACGAACTCGTACAGTCCTAATGGTGTGGTAAAGGCCGTCTTTTCACGTTCCTGCAGATCCACTTTGACCTGGCAGTAACCACTGGCAAGTTCTAGCTTTGAATACCACTTGGCGCCGGTCAAGTTGGTCAAGGACTCTTCGATGTAGGGCAGGGGATAGGCGTCTTTGTGGGTGACGTTGAGTTTCCTATAGTCAACACAGAATCTCCATGGGTCATCCTTCTTCTTAATGAGGATGACTGGTGCGGCCCATGGGCTGCTGTTCTCCTTGATTACTTCCTGGCGCTTTATCTGTTGAAGTAGCTCACACAGTTCTTGGTACAGGGCTGGAGGCACCAGGTGATGTCATTCTCAGGAGGGTGGAGCAGCCCCAGTGGGAATGTGATGATACACCATAATGGTCCACCCAAAGTCCTCTTCGTGGGTGGCAAACATAGACTGCCACTTTTGCAGGAGCACTTGAGGGTCGATGAGGGACTTCAGGCACCTGTGCCCTTAAGATCATCTCGGTGCATGGGGGAATATACACAGTGGCTTGTTGGGTCAGTCTGGCCGTTCCTCATTCCACAGCTTGTATTGCCTCCGACTCCAGTCTCCTACAGAGAGAAAAAGCCTGCTCCCAACACTCAGTGCCCCCAGCTGCCCCCTGGAATTTTGTCCAATTGGTGTCTTAGCCTTCGAACAATTGCTTCCAAAGAGGTCCTATAACATTCATGACCAAAATCCCTTTATCGGCGCTCAGTTTTTCATCAGAAACTATGACTACCCCCTTCTTAGGTATGTTTATTTCTCCAATCTCAAAGTCCAACAGAACATAGCTGAGATAGGGAAGTTGAAGGCCATTAGCAGCCCTCAACTTTAACCAGGGGGTTTCATCCTGTCCAGTGACACTGCGCTGTCCCAAATATCTTTTAAAGAAAGCCACACTTAAGAGGGTGCCCTGTGAGAATGTATCCATGGAAACACACGGGCACCCTCGACCAGAACCTCTTTCCTGGGACACTCTCCAACTAAATCAGGTTAAGTTATAATGGAAGCAACCTCTGATTCCTCCCCTCCACTCCATCCTTCAGTCTCCAAAGCCCGGGCCTCTTGTGGCACCTGTTGGAAATTCTGGGAGACATCCTGTCAAACTTGCCGCTGTACTTCCGACTTCATCGTCACAGATTAAACTGTGCTCATAATCTCACTTTTGACACTCGTTCTTGATATAATAGGTCTAATGCCAAGAAGACCTGGTCCTTATTTGCCCTATCCCCAGGCTCCAGCCGCAAAACCTCCAATTTTGCGCACCCTGCTAGTGCCCCAACCACGAAATCAACCTGCTGTCAATCATTCAATTCTTGTGCCCGCAGCATCAACTGCACTTGGGATTTCCAATCTTTATAACCATTTCCTCGCTCTTCCCCATTAAACTTGGGGATCCATGAAGTTCTCAAAAACTAAGGCATCACCGGGAGCACCACTGGGGGCACCTGAAGATCTTGCTGATGCATGGTGTATGCACTGAGATACAGCCAAGACTATGCCAAAATTGGGACAGAGTCATTTACACAACAAAATATCCACAATATAATCAGTAATGGGGGCAACTAGCAGGGCACAATGTCTGCTATTCCCAGGGGCTCAATCCTAATCTAAAATACAGTTAAAATTGCCTTTAATTATCTGGGTAATAAAATACTAAAAATACAAAAGACTAAAAGCTACAAAAATAAACTATGCTAAAATCCTAAAACTAAGCCCCTGTGAAAGAAAGCTTACCCCCCTGTGGCCCCCCTAACTATCACTGCAGACAAAACACCGTCAGCACCCCTCCCCCTCGCTAGCATTGCGCACAAAACACCCCCCTATTCCAGCACCGCGGATAAATTAATAGCCCGCCTAATATTACAACTGGCCCCAGACAGGCCCCAGCAGCTGAAATGGTCTAGAACTACCACTGCCAACAATCAAAAGAAGAAAAGGGAAGAGAGAAAGAATAGACAGGCTCAGAGGGAGGAGACGCTCATGCTCAGGTAAGTGCTACACACATGCACACTGAAGATAGTATATATTATGTTCCTTTTTCACCTATTACTGCTCTTCGCTCTCTCTCCCTGCTGCCTGGTCCAGAATCTGGAGTGCCGTCCACTATCGAGGGGCCTTGTTCCCAGTCCGTTCAATCACTCTTTGTCGTTTCAAGTTCAGTTATTGTTTTTGCTTCCCCGGACAGCACCAGGAGAAGAGAGCCCAGCAGCAAATGTTCCTCCACCCAGCGTTTTCCGCAAGGAACCTTGGCAGTCATGGAGGCTTAGCTTCCACCGGCTGGTAACCTCACAGCCAGTATATCCGCACTCCACAGCCAAGCGTGATCCAACAGATCAAGTAAATCAATTAGTGATTAAAAAACAATTAGTGAATAATTAGGGAAAAATCTAAAGAACAATAAATAATAATATAAGTGCATAAGTGAAATAAAGATTAATAAAACCCCTGTCACCCTCTGTGAAATCCTAGAATATCCCAGTCAAAGCACAGACCTCAATCCAATTGAAAATGTGTGGCAAGACTTGAAAGTTGCTGTTAACCAACAGTGCCCATCCAATTTTGCCAAGACGAATGGGCAAAAATTACAGGAAGCAGCTGTGCAAATCTGGTAGACTTACCCAAATAGACTTGCAGCTGTAATTGCTGCCAAAGGTCATTCTACCAAGTATTCACTCAGAGGTGTGAATAATTATGCCACTAACACATTACAGATTATGTTTAATTAATTAGTGTTTCACAATAAAAACATATTTTGCACCTTCAAAGTGTTGTGTATGTGGTGTTCAAAGGGAAGGAATCCCAATTAAATTTTATTATAACCTAATAAAAGTTGAACCAGCTAGCTGTCATATTGTCCCAAACCTTCTGGATTTTGTGTTGTAGACCTCTATATTTCTATAATGTGAATATCACCTGTGGCCAGACAGCTTAGAACATATATCAGTCACTAGATTTTGCATGTTAGCAACGCTCACTCTTTCTCACAGGCCCACATTACCTTTAATTACCTAGGCCCTTCCAGTTCAGGTTACTCTAAAAAACATTCCACTCATCGCCTGTCGTGTAAATAAAGGTTCCCAGGTAACACGATGCATTTGCTTTTCAGCACAGTGATGTATTTTTACAGAATAAATAATAGAAAGAGAAGAAAGGACCTGATGTAATGGGATGATCAGTCTTCAAGAATGGATTGCATGATAACAGCTTCAATGAAAGTGGACTCCCACTCAGTTGTACATGCAACGACTGATAGTGCCACTTCTGACATTAGAGAGTAAATTATGGAACTATACTGACACGACAGAAATTTGTCTGAAGGGAAAGCAAGAAAGCGAAGACTGTTTCTCAATAAGTGAAGCCAGAATTTGTGTATGTATGTTTTGTTAACACCTCCCTAATTACCCTGCTACAGAAACTTGCCATGTTATGACTGTATGAATTTTTCTACATTCCCTACTTTGTTGAATAAATATCTATCTTCTGACTTATAGGTACATATAGCTTTTGCATCTGGGTCAGGTACTACATAATGCACAAGGCCATGCTACCAGATACTGTTGTGTTTGTGTCTGTTGTTTTGCAGTTGTTCTGCTGCAGCCATGTTATCTTATGGCAAGGATGATTATTTCAATATAGCAGGGCTGTACAATTGTTTTTATTCATCTGTGAAAAGGAGCCTTATTTTGATGACAAACAGAATACTACAGACATGTGCAAACACCCAGTGCACAGCTCTCTGTAGAAGTAGGAAACAAATACTTCTACAAGGCATCATTACAGCAGATGATAAACTTGCACAACATCTTAAACTGCTGTCAATGGTGCATTCATTTTATTCGTACTGATGAACTAAACATGTGGTAATGTTTCAGTCTACTACACTCTAAAAAAGTTAGAACATTTTGCTTTTGTATGTATTCAAAAATAGCTTCTTCCATTCACATAGCATTTAATTTGGTATGCAAGTTCTTTACAAATGTTAATTTAGATCATAAAATAATAATACCAGCAGTATTATTTTATCATATCACACTGTGAGGAGAAACAAGATTTCTCTGGCATTAAGATTATTACATTTTCCATCCTTCTTCTGAATGCTCTATGGGAAATCATTGAGATACTCTGTGTCCCCAATGCCACATTGTGAGACCGCATACTTTTATAAACATTGCTACAGAAAAACTACATTTTTACTTTATTAATTAATTGATTGAACTGAACAGAATATGAACATTGCCATTTTGAAATGAGCAGCCTTGACAAAGATACAATACAAAAGCCACAAACCAAAAGCACTATAACAGCTAGTTTGGCCTTGGGCGTCATGCAGAGCCTGCTACAGGCAGTTATACAGAGGGCTGTTATTAAGCCACAGGTGCAGAAAGTACAGGAGGAAAAATTGACAATTCCAGTATTTATTGAGGTGCCCAATTTTATCTTGTTTATGATTCAGATTAATGTAAGTAGCTTTTCATTTAAAATGAACTTGTTTCACAATTACTCACAGATTACAGGAAGCAGTAAAACTAAAAAAATACACAATACAATAAAACACAACAACTAATTATAAATACAGTCTTCCATGAACTTGCAAAGTCCCAAAGCAAGCATTGTTATTGGCAACATTTCAATTTTTCATTTTAGAACAGCCTCAGCCTGCACATCAATCAAAATTAGTACGTTCATAGATCTCTGTTCCAGTAGAGTTCAATGGGCATGAAGGACAACCTTTTCAAAAGTACAATTCTCTTGAGAAAGAAAAACGTTCAATATAATACAGGAAAACAGGACAAATATGTATTATTTATCTTTACTTTAGAGATTAGAATAATATTCCTAATCAAAATCTGCTCAACTAAATGACCCTCGCTGCAGTTGGAAAAGGGAAGATAGTACATAATCAAAACTAAATATTTAAACAGGTACCAGGGACTCTAAAGTTAGCATTGTGAGTGATTTATGTGACATGATCTCAACTTCATAACTTTGCTTTCTTATTAATACAAAGCATGTGTAAACATGCATGGTGGTGACAGGTTAGGAATATGGTACAAACTTTTACAATGACATATAAATGTAAATGCTTGATGAGGAATGTATTCAGCAGAGTTATTTGAATTGCAGGCTAATTCAACAAAGTTGTCATATAAACTTAACAAAAAATCATTCCATACGGCAATTTAATTAATGTCTAATACAGGATATATACTCCATATTTGCATATGGGCTCTAACTTTTACATACATATACAGTATTATTACCCTAACCGCTATCACTTTACAATATGTCTACAAATTATTATGTTAGTTACTCGTAACACACTTACAGTGTAATTATGCATTTGTTAACATGTACTTAATGTGTAAAAAGTGGGCCGTGCCTGGTAGGGGCGTAGGTTTAGTTTCAGAACTGGTGGGGGGCACTGTCAATATTGGGGGCGACATTGTCAGTAGTAGGGGGGGAACTATCAATATTGGGGGGGATGTGTCCCCTATGCTTTTGGAGGCTGGCATACAATTTTAGGGGGACATTTTAAGGTTCTCTCAACATTGGGTGGGTGTGTCCCTCCCCGCCCCACCACTCCCCACCCCGCCCCTAAACCTACGCCTACGATGGCCAGTATAGCTCCAAAGGCATCCTTACCAGAAAAATGTATACTTACATATAGTGTTAATCTTTTTTACACATTAAGTACATGTTAACAGATGCATAATTACACTGTTCTTATTAGAAACAAACAAGTAGTTACTGAGTACCTACTATGTTAATAAACTGTAATTTCAGAGACCTATTGTAAAGTGTTACCCTTTAACCTATTCTATTTATTTTATTATCATCCATGGAAGGACAAAATAAGGCCAAAAATGTGAACTATGTGTAACTATCTCTTCACTACTACAGAAGAGGTGTTCATGACGTTACAATGAGAGCTCATTAAAACACAAATGTATTCTGCATTCGGAAACCATTATATACCTTTATTGAAGGGAGTGGAAAAGTTACCGCAGTAGAAGAAAGGCTAGTTTCGCACAGCAACAGATTGATATAATTAGATGTTTGCAATAATACGTTTCGTAAGAAAAGACGTCCGCGACCCTCGCCAGTTTTGCAGATGGATGGATGGATGGATGAATGGTAAGGATATGTTTGTTTTTGTCTACTTTGCTATACATAAAATTAAGAGACCACTTAACATTGATTTCTTGGAGTGGTCTCTTAATTTTTTCCAGAGCTGTATATTTGAAATATGTTTAGAAAAAAAAAATGCAAAGCTGTGTGGGTGCGTGGGATAGAGAGATAAGTCAGAACATTTTGTACATAGAACTGTCTTTGGTCAACAGAGAAGAAACTTGGCATCCTGCCTAGAATGAGGACAGCCAAGATATGAACAAAAGGGCATATATAGAGTATTGCTGTAACCACTGAAAGTTTAGTGTGCATTCTGTACTGCCTGACATTGAAAGGTGCTCTCCCTGTTAGCAATTAATAAACTGCTCCTCCTTGGGTGTTCTGGGTTTCAGGGGGAATATTTGTATTCTGCTTGCACAGGTAAGTAAAGTACATCATAGTTTAACTAGTTGTGGGGGTACAATGATGTAGTGGTTAGCATTGCTGCCTAACAGCTCCTAGGTTCAACTATGCATTTTGGCGAGGCTGCTTAGGGTGATTGGCCTCCCTTAATTGCCCTGTAGTCATGTGAGTGTGGTGTATTCACAGTTTGAGGTTGTACTGGTGGCTTTATGCTCTACACAGCCAAGTCATCCATGTATTTTCACACTGAGTAGACAGCACAAACAGCAGAGCTACACTGGCATTGGGAGGACTAATGCAACTGTCACTGATAACACTACAGAGCTCAGAAGTGTCACAGGCAGAAGTGTTAAATGAAAATCCCAGTAACAGTTGGCTATGACATAGTCTAGATTCAAATCAATGATGTATGGACTATACGGCTCAGCTTGCACTCTTGAGTGAAGGCTTTTACCAGTTAAGCAATCTATTTTGGGATATTGTTACATCACAGCTACCATTAAGGTTTTACTCAGGAGCTAATCATAGAATTACACAGGAGCTTTGTTACCCCCTGTACAACATTCATCCCAGGGCTAATACCATGGGCTAGATATTAAAAAAGAGCATATTAAACTGATTTGGGACTATGTCATGACACAGAAAGACAAATCCAAGAATAATGTTTAAGCAGTGTGTAAACAAAACAAAAACAAAAAAGGAGAAACATGCTTTAAAACAGTTAATGTTCTCCTGAGGAATTGCAGTTCACCAAGGGTGCCCAACAACCACTGATGAGGTGTAATATTACTGTTGGCACTGACAATGTGATACAGTTCCATCTGGAGGAGAACAGGAAGGGAAGATTCCCACACCATCTGGATCCCTCTGACTTGAAGCACACCAATGACACATCACCCTGGACCTGGATGCTAAAGGGGCAAAAATGTAAACCTCAGTGACTCATATTGCTCATACATGGTTAAGGAAAAATTATGCTTTCTGCTAGTAAGTTCCATTTCAAAACAATCACAGATAAACATAACTTTACTTAACATTTACTGATTCCAGGATGCGGAAATTATATGTATAGTAACACCTGCATTAGACCACAAAGGAGCTAATAGAGCTAATCTACATTAAAGTATCACTCAAAGTAGATTCATGATCATGTAAATCCACAACCAACTACTTCCATTGTTGTACAAATAGCCCTAGAGGAAAGGGGTTCACTCAAGTCAAGAGAACATTGGTTCGAATTCTGCAAGAACCAGAACATTCCCAAATTAAATGATCAAGGTTTTAACAGATTTTCAATACACCTCACTTATATCCGAATCATTACAGCTGCCTATTGCAGTGCTAATTATGGAAAGGTATGAGGAGACATTAGTTTGAATAAAGCCAATACTGCTGTGGCTGCAAAAGCCAGGGAAAAGGCCTGGCAAACAATAGCAAATACGTTAAATGCTGTAAAGTTTGTTTTTTTAATTGTCTCAATGTCAATGACCCCAAAACATGGTGGTGTTAAATATAATTTATCAGACTTATGCAGATATTATGTAGAGCTCTGTGCTGGCCAACAGTATAATATATTGAAATAAATATTCATAATTTAGCCATCGATATTATTTCTAGGCTATTGGAACTTATACTGTGTTTGATATTGATTACAGACTATTTAAATATAATGACCAGTTGCCTGTTAGGCCTATTTGAATTACAGTTCCTTAAAGATGAGGAAGGTGGGGAAGGACAAAAGGATTAGAAGCTGGCTGTGAGTATGAACTTGAATATCAAGGTTTCAAGCATCTAGTTTTAGGCTGGATCTGATTAATTATCTATCTTCTTATTCACAGGCTGATCCCTGATATATTTGGTGCAATAAACTTATTTTTGAAAGGAAAATATCTCCTTGACAGTGTTTTAACTCTAAAATGTCACCCTATTCCCACAACACTTATCGTCAAAAACTCAAAGGGGATTTAATTAAACTAAATGATGGTAATAGGTAATTAAATGCAATTAATCAAAATAGTGTATTATCTACACAGTACTTACAAAGAATAATACATTACAATTTCACACAGTTGGACACTGCAGATTTGCTTAAATGTTCTGATTTGCATAGAGGAACGTACTACTGTCTAAGTATGCATGACTGCGGCGGGTCGCATTAGTGATAATTAATCTTAATAAATCAACTAGCTAAATCATCCCCCATTGGCACCATTGCCGACCAAACCTGTAACGCTCAAATAAAAAAATCATCTGTATGATTTAAAGGATCTTGGCGATCACAACGATTTTTTTCTGGCCGAATGCCAGATCTGCTAGGAATAAAATGGCCATTGTTGTGGGGGTGTCAGCTGTCATTTAATTGGGCAGAATTAAATATATTCAAATTTGTAGCCAGCTAACTTCAAGTTAACCTGCCAGGAAGCAGAATTGAGATGCTGGACATGTTGCTCTGGTAACATAGCTAACAGAACTTTAAGCTGACTTTGGAGAATGGAAAATCCTGTGATTATGCCAAGTTATCATGAAATTTAGCAGGCTAACCTGGTAATCCATGTATGAAGAACGCACCCCAGGTGTTGACCAGATCATAACACATGTTAGTTTTCACTTTAGAAGAAAACAGTTTGTTCATTTGTCTATAATTGCAGACACAGACAACACTATTTTTTATTAATTAAAATTACAGCACAACAGTAGAAAAGAAAAACAGGCACAAATTCAAATCAAATATTTGAAAAATGCAGTGTCAGCTCCTGGTAGCACACAACTCCCACTTTGTTTCAACATAATTTGGATAATCTTTGAAATACATTAATAATGTAAATTTAAAATAACAGTAATACCAGGAAAGCCATATAATACACAGGAATACGGTCAGTGTAGATGTCACAAAGAAGCCCTTCCAACAATACACACACATACACACACACACACAAAAAAAAGATCTGTATAATTAATATTAACTTACTGGCAGTTCAAGTTGAAAATGGGATACTGTACTAATTACAACAGTACAATACAGTACAGTACTATGTATAAAGTTTTGATACTCTAAAAGTTAGAGTAAGTTTTTACTGTTTTTTTTTTTTTAAGTACATTACTGTAAACAATGGTAAGAGTTACTATTAGATACTATTGAATTATTAGTGCTGTGTAGACTAGGCAGTAAAAAACAAAACAAAAAACAAAACTATAGAATTCATTTATGGACCGGTTTGGACTTTTATTATACCAGTATTTAAACATTTTCCATGTTAAATTGAATAATTTATTAATGTGTCATTCAGCCATAGCACTCAGCTACCAATAAACTTGGTCACGTTTGCGTATCCCACAACCTGCTGCACCGGCTGCTTGTGGCTACGCTCTGTCTGAAGTCTCACAGATCTGATGAAAGATCACTGGTCGCGTTCATGTGGCTCAGATTTACAAAGATCTGCTTGGCTCCACCAATGGGATCTGTGGGAGTCTGCAGAACTGCGAAAATCTGAGCTATAATAATGCTGCCGCCTTTATCTCACACACTGCAGAAATCCAGCTACATAGTGAGGGGAGCTTACTACCTTTATAGGCAAAACAATAGGGTCAGGGGTGCAGGTGATGGTAATCAAGGAGGTTTTGCGAGGAAGTCCATGTGGGAATGTGGCCGTGCGTCGTATGATTGGCTGTTAACATCAATAACACAAGTGAAGCAATCTGCCAAGGTTATCAATAGTTTAAAAATTAAAAAGGTTGGAGATGTAAATAAAAAACAAAAAAAGGAGATTTATACATTTAGCTGTATTTATATAAACTAAAAATGTATTTTTGTTATGACTTTTGCACCCTAACAGGACCTAAATATCTAGGTACTCCAGATCCAATTAATGATTTATTTTCAAGACTACAACTGCAGTCTCTGAAAGATAAAGCAATAATGATGTTGTCTAGTTGAACTGAACAGTCACTGAACTTCTAAAAAAATCTGAGAAAGTTGTGTTTGGCCAACTCCCTTGCTTGTTCCATGCACTTTGAAACAGGTGGAGGTTTCTGCAAGGTTGCATGGTTCTGTAAGAGATTAACACCTTTCAGGGAATATGGAAGAATCAGTCCTGTTACAAAACATGTTTGTCAGTCTGCTGTAATAGAGATTTAGATTTTTTTTTAGATTCTTAAATTTTGCATTAAACCCATTTTTCTTAATAAAATATAGCATGTCAAAATCCTAAGGATAGCTGAAGTGGCTTGAGGTGTTGGCAGCATCATTCTTGTTATGCGTGTAATTGGGACAACTGAAATTATTCACACAAATGCTTTCACATGGCTTAGCTACAGCTGCTACATATATGTGAATACAGGTCATAAAGAAAAAAAGCTATATCATGATTGATGTGATCTTACATTGCCTTAATTGAGGAGAACTGAAAAGCGTGGCATGTCAGCTACAGTTTACATATTTCTTTATGCAGTGTGGCAAATCTCTTATATAATGCTTTCCTGCCCTGTTCTGTCCTGAAATGTCATCTAGCTCAATCATTATACTAATAACTTGTATGTGAACAGCTGGTGCTAATAGTGATCCAAGTTTGTTTTTTTGTTCACCCCCAAGGTCATGACCACTGTCAAAAATATTCCACTACAAAAAAATACCACATACAGTATTACACCAAATAAATCCTTCAAACTCAGCATGTTCATTTGCTCTTTATTTTAAAAGTATGTATGAAGTATAATTTACTGTTACTGAAAGTAATGCTCTAGACACAAAAGGACAGATTTCCTTAAATGTATAAATTACTTCCTAATTCATGTGACCAGCAGTTTTAATCCAGTTTACATTTTTCAGTGTTTAAAAATAAAATTATTTACGTGGGTTTTCTGCAAGAATTTTGGCTGAGAATATATTAAATACAAAAAACTAAATTTTAAGTGAAAGTAAAAGCTGTCAAAGTCGAAAAAGGCAGGAGATTGTCAAGTAAGATTGCCATTGCACTCTTACTTCACACATGTTCAGACCAGACCACACACACTGCTTAACTTGTATGTAGGTTGGCTAACTTCAAACAACATAAATAGGCAGGTCCTTGAGTTGCTGCTGGGGATTCCAAAGTTCTCTGAATCAGCCTAATATATGCCTTAGACCAGTGGTTCTCAATCCTGGTTCTGGGGACCCCTCTGGATTTACATAACTTTTTTCCAACTCAGTTTATTTACAATCAATTTAACTAACAATTTGCCTAATCGCAGATGTTTAATGATTTGAAAAAGTTGGAGATTTCATGCTGTGTATGAAATTGTATAAAGAATCTATACCGTGATCTATACCACAAAAATGAAATCTGTGTCAAGGACACAAACATGGCAAATGCCACCCTGGCATTAAAATGGCAGAGAAAACATACCCCTCAAAATTTAGTTTAAACAAGAGCAGTCACTCTTGCTATCATCACTCTGTAATGCAAGTATAAGTGTATGCTGTAAGTTTCAATTATTACTGCTCTTACTCATTAGGCAATCTGTAACCAGCTTTGGCCCTAAAGCATAAAGCTAAATAACTTGTTGATGTTCTCAAGCTCTCATAAGTCAAATCTCTTAATATATGTTAATTATTATATTAATTAGTGTTATATACCAAATTCAGATAAAAATACAAGTACATTAAAACATTCAAACTTACATTGTATTTACATTATAAATACAATGGTCAAAGCATGTACTTACAGAGTAACCAGGGCAGTAACTATTACTAATATTATCAGTATAATTATTTTTAGTTATATTTCATTATTTGTATCAAAGTTATGATAATAAAACTTCAACAGGTGTAGTTACTCTGTAATTACAATGTAGTTGAAGTAGTAAAAACATTGAATTACTCTTAAAGCATATAATCAGGCCAGTAATTACTTTTTGCAATATGCAATTGTAGCAATATCTACTTACATTTACAAATGTACAAATGTCCCCAGATTATATGTAAAAGTATATAACCTCTTATGAAAATACCCTATTAACCATTACCATGATCATTTGAGTTTAAAACTATTTGAACTGAAAAGTTTGTAATTCGTTGTAATAATTAATAGTAATGTGAAGCATATTTCTCTACAAAAGATACATAGCAGCCTTGCCTGGTAAAAACAGGAAATATTAATACAATTACAATGTGTATCATGATAGTTTCAATAAAATTCTACAATTCCATGTAATTCCTTTGGAATTGTACTATTTTTTGAAGTGACTTCACTGGTAATAAAAGGAAACCTGAATATAATTACATTGTGTGTCTTGGTAAACCAATGTAATTCAAGGTCATAACCCCAGACGTGTACAGTATTTTGAAGTATTAGTACCACTGTCACCTGGAACATTATGAATAGTATCATCGTAATTATAATAAAAACAATGTAACTCTTCATGATTTGTTATCAGTAATAATACAAAATTATAATCTTAATGACAATGCTATAACCATGAACATTATATTGTCAAACGTGCTAGGTTGAGAACTATATTGTTGACCCATCCACTAACAGAAAACTACAGAACTGTACTCAGTTGCGGTTTCATTTTCAGTAAGATGCCACTTTCTTCTAATCATAAACGTAACCGCTATGATGTACAGGTTTGTAGTTTGCTATTAGCAGGTGGGTCAAAGTTTTGATTTAATCTGGCCCTAAGATTTATTAACCTGTACAAAATGAAGTACAGGCACAGCTTTAGTGTTTTTATTTCAACAGAACAAATCCAAACAGAAACCATATTGTTATATGAAACCATATTAACAGCATGTTGACATCTTACAAATATTACATTTATACTATTGTAGTGATCTAGTGCCTCACTAAGAGACCTGGGCCTTTTAGTGATGCGGTAAGTTCGCTGCATTGTGGCGCAGGTGAATGGGGTTCGAGTCCCTGTCGTGGCTGGAACCCCCAAGTTGTTACATTATCATTCAACATTGCTCATTAGCTCTTTAGCTGGTGTCTACATCAGGGTGCAGTGAGTCACCTGACACATAGTTTCATTAATATTGTTGAGAATATTGGTTCAATAATAGATATTAATTTATATATTCAATAAAATAACCAGCCTGCTGGAAAAGAAAATGTTAAACAATTGGATTGAAATTGGAAATTGTATTTAAAGAAATGTCACAGAGCTAATTTTTTAAATAATACATCTTGACCTGGAGTATTTCTAAAATGACTCTTGATGATCTTAAATCAATGCAAATCACAAGTACAAGTACCAACACTTTAGTTACTACATTAATGTGTTCTGAAAAATGACCCCAAAATTGAAATATATGCTTCAAGCCTAAGAAATAGCTGGTCTTTTTATGCAAAATGGGCATACCAGGATATTTTGCAGTTTTTTTAAAAAATATATTATTTGATACTGGTAAAGCTGATTTGGTCTAGCCCTAAACTGATGCAGAACTGTATGAGGGAAACATTTTAGCATCTTAAAACTGATACACATTTTAGCAAAATCCTGAATCTTCTTCCTGTTTCTGTCAAAGTGAGGTAGATGCTTAAATGTGTCAGGTGATGCAACCATAAGCAAGGGGATCAGATTAAGCTCCTGTATTATTCCACCATGTTGTCTCATAGAAAACTCAATACATTAGATATATACATTATGAACAGAATATCAAGTAGTGTTGAAGTCATAAGCTTCATTCAACAACACAGCATAGAGAAGTAGAATCCCAAAAGTTTTAAATATTTAGCATCTGTGTATGTTTTACCTCTAGAAATGCTTTTCTTATGATGCTTAATTTTCAACAGTCTGATTCTGTCTCTCTCTCTTTTGAGTCTGGTGCTGAGGTTATAAATTATAAGCTTGTGCTATCCTCTTGGTCATCAGCTGAAAGAGTAGCTTGCAGCTGCTGCCTTAGGACATCTTTTTCAGTTTGCTGTCTGTGCGTTGCTCCTGGAGACTGATCTCTGTTGCAAAGATTGTACTTCCACCTTTAACTTGTGAATGGATTTCACAGCAGTTTGAGCTACAAAGACTAAAGTAAATCAAGAAAAAACAAAATAATAAAATAAAACACAAAAAACAGTTACATATAAAACATGCAATGCAATATTAAACTGTCTATTTATGTGACTTCAAATAATTGATCAGTAGTAATTACTTGAACCTGGAGTGCTTAAATGTAAATTGTTGCTTTGAAGTCATATAATATGCTTCAACTTCAAGGAATAAAAGCATATGTAGGTAAAGGAGTCTTTTACCAGAAATATAATGTAATATAAACAGTGTATATATATATATATATATATATATATATATATATAACTGTTAGTTTTGTAGTGTTTCCTTTCACTTGGACGCATTTGATGTTGAATTAAACTAATCATTTTTTTCAGGGTTATTATGAAGTCAATACTTAAAGTTTAAATACAGTTTAAAGGTAACTATCTCTACATTTAACTTTTCTGCCCTGGACAGAATATATGTATTACATATATTATTATTATATAATGCTAAACATTCAGTAAAAAATACAATGAATGTAAAATAACCTAAGACAATAACCATTTCAGACACATGTATGGATGGGTTTAAAAAAACAGATTGCTCACAGAACTCTACATTTCCCAAGGATTAAGTGCTGATATTACCCTGACTCTGTGAGCTGATTCTTGATAAGCACAGCATCTGACTTGATGTCACTTCCCATACTGAGAGACAATCCTGGGCATATTTGCTTATATAAGGACTATCATTGCTCTCAGATATTATTAGGTTTCCTTGCACCGAGTCTAATTGTCACACTACAGGTATGTGCTTACAGGTATGTTTGAGCACCTGACACTTACCCCGTAACCGTATCTTGATGGTCCTCTCAAACTAGAGAACCAAAGTGGCATTGTATTTCTGCAGACCAATGAGTTATTGCTGAAGGTCAAATTGAATGAAGGCTACAGTATTCTACTAAAAATGTTAGAAACAAATATGTTTTCCAGATATATTTTGCTTTCTTTCTTTGCTTTGAACTATCTATATTTTCTAACCCAATAATAAGAATAATTGAAATTATTGTTTTGAAAATACATGAAATGCCTTCATTGACATTAACATGGAATTAAATAGACAATATTATCAACGTATATATGTAAAGCTACTTGCAGTCAGGTTTCATTAAATGGTGTGCATATAGAGATTAATTTGTGCTGAACTCCACTGATACTTATAGTTTACATTGGTAAATAAACCATGTACATTACAGTACATAACATGCAAATTAAATACATATTCCATGAATATATAAAACTGCCAAAACACTGTGAATACCAAGCCATTATAGCTATTCTGTATAATTATCATAATCTCCTCCCACTGACAATGGATGGTGGATGGAGGTCTCACCATAGCAGAGGCAATGAGTTACTGCTCTCTCTCTCTCAAATTCAAATTTCAAATTCATATTCAAGGTGCTTTATTGGCATGACCAGAAATAAGTATATATAAGCAATGGTGACAGAACAGTTTCAAAACATATACATGTACATTTTCATACATACATACACATATGTATGGTAAACAATTAATATTAGTAAAATTTACAATAATTCAGAGAAACATAAAATGAATACTGAGTGATAATAATACTTAGGTGGTGCATAGGTATCATTGCCTGTGTCCAGGTGTGTCCCCTGTGTGAGTGGACTGAGTGTCCACTGTGTCCCTCAGGCTGTGGCAGGCAGCTGTATACTGGGCTGCCAATAATATGCAGCTGATCTCCTCTCCTAGAAGGACTGGCACTTTCTCGAAGTCTGGCAGGTCTGGAAATCTCTTACAGAGATCTGCTATTTTGAGGAAAAATTTTGCTCGTAAATGTTCATATTTTTCAGATTTTATTATAAAGTGCAGCTCTGTCTCAACTTCTCGGCGCTGGCAGTGGTATTCTGCCAATGTGTAGTGTCTTTTTAGGGCCCGATTGCACTGCAGTTTACTTTGTGCTTTTGTGTGTGTTTCCCAGTGGGTGATGTAGTTTTCTTTGTGCTATGTGATAATTTGATTGACTCTGATTGTGTGCATGTGTGTGTTGCTGTCCTGAGGCTGGCCGGTGTCGGTGTGTGTTTGTGCAGTGAGCCTCTGGACCAGCTGGCTAAGGGGGCTCCTCTCTGGGTTCAGCTCTTGGCATCACAGGGCCTTGTGGTGGTAGGAGTGTGGGTTGCTGTTTTTTAGATGCAGCCAGAATTTAATTGCTCTTTTGTGTATATTGATTAATAGTGGATATTGGCCTAATTCTGCCCTGCATGCGTTGTTTGGTGTTTTCCTTTGAACCTGTAGAATATTATTGCAGAACTCTGAATACAGGGTTTCTGTCAGGTGTTTGTCCCACTGAGTGAACTCCTGCCCTGTGAGTGGAGCCCACACCTTACTGCCATACAGAGCAATGGGCTGGATTATGGATTCAAATATTTTTAGCCACATTTGTACAGGTATTTTTATGCTAATTTGACTCTTTATGGCATAGAAGGCCCTGTGCGCTTTCTCTCTCAGTGTCTTCACTGCCACGTTGAAGCTTCCTGTTGAGCTGAGTGTGAGGCCTAGGTATGTGTAGTGGGTGCAGTGTTTGATGGTGCTCTTTCCTAAAGTGAAGTGGTAACTACTTCCCTGAGGCCTGACTTTTTTCTGGGATATCATAATATTTGTCTTCTTCATATTTACTGCCAGGGCCCAGGTCTGACAGTGCTGCTCTAGCAGGGCCAGGTTCTGCTGCAGCCCCTGCTCTGTGGGTAACAGCAGGACCAGGTCATCTGCGTAGAGCAGGAACTTGACTTCTGTGTCATGTAGGGTGAGGCCAGGGGTTGCAGATTGCTCCAACATTGTGGCCAATTTGTTGATGTAAATATTAAATAGCATTGGGCTCAGACTGCAGCCCTGCCTCACTCCACGAGTGAAGAACTGTGCGATAGCGCTATCTCCACACAGTACCCAAGATTGGACTACACTCACCTTGGTCTAATCATTAGAGATGAAACATCGGGGTGACTGCATTGCCAATATTTTGTGCGTGGCTATAAAGTTTTATAAACTTTTCTGTTATTATTTACAGGTAAGCTGTAACTTAACTCTATATTACATAATTGTGTGGTATTATTGATTTGTACTTTTGTATCATTAAGTTGTGAAAATAAAATACAAAATAAAAAACGATCTAATAGGTACAACAGTAAACAATCGTAAAACAGGAAGTGGAGTTTGCATGTAACGATAAGTAATGTGGTTGAATGTATTGAATGTTAATACTGTACATACGTGGACATGTTTAGAGTACTACACTGCAAGGAAGGTCGAATATAAATCAGAACAGTACTTAGAAAAAACGGGAACTGATGTTATTAAAGAGGGCTAGTCAAATATTATTTTGTTTATTGAACTACATTTTGTTAAAGCAAAATAAATGGTACATAATTTGAATTAAAAGGAATAAAACATGTTACCATTGATATGAAGATAAGAATTAGAAAGTGTGATTGAAATAGAATGTTTAACAAGTGTTTAGATCTGCTGTAATTCGAGACTATTACTAGTGCACATGTGTAGATTACAGACTTAAATATGAATGAGCCTGGATAAGTGCAGGATTTAGTTTATTCTATTATTATTGACTAAACGGGGAATGCTAAGATTATATGATTTAAATGTTAATTGCAGTAAAAATAAACTATTATTGAAAATGTTTGCAAGATTTCATAAATTCTAATGAAATCAATAGAGATATATTGATTCAATTTTGGTTGGGATTATTGAAATGTCTGAATATGTTGAAATGTTGACAGAAATGTTACCGGAGCATTTATTATTTGTGATTCTGAAAGGTACTGTCTCATCATTACAGATGAAACATTGGGGTGACTGCATTGCCAGTATTGTGTGTGTGGCTATAAAGTTGTATAAATGTTTCTATTATTATTTACAGAATATAAGAGGCTACACTGGAAAAAGTAAGTATGTAGCAGAATCTGACAAACCGGAGAGTCAGAACTGTTACAGTAATATATCTGTGTACAAACAGTTATGCATGTATGGTATATTGGTTTACACATTCATTATTTCAGTTTATGTCCATTCAATATTGATTTGTCTTGTGGGTGAAATATACCACATGATCAATTTGACATGCAGCATCACAAGGCACTTGCACTCGATAGTGAAATACAATTTGCTCTTGTGATTCCTATCTATTGGTGCGAGCATATTATGGAAACAAGTAGATTACATTTGTGTGGGTATGATACAAAAACATTTAACTTTCTGTCAGGAGGTAAAGTGAGGCACACACATTTAGCATTGCTTTTTACTGAGCAGTAGTTACTGATAATCCTTGAAATTACAGATTCACAAGTACCAGTTCTGGCCCTCTTATATCTTTATAATAAATGCTTAGATATATAGACCAATATACCAGATACCAACATTGATTGACAGAAAATAACATGTAACTGCACCAGTTTTACTATATGTTGGACAAATACTGGATCTGTGTTGCTGCCAATGTAGCTGATGCTTAGTCATGGGTGTCTGACATTGCTGGATCAGTTTCAGCAAATATAATTACAATGAGATGCATAGATAGAATGTAAACTTACAGACCTACAGTTGCCAATATTGAGCTATCAATGACCTAGCATGATTCATTTAAGTTACACTGGTACAACAGTCTGTTGATTAAACATTTAAATTAATAACCATAGTGATATGTTAAGGCATTGTGATTCAGTGATCTCAGTGCCTTGTGACCTCACTCCCTTTTTTATAGATGGAAAAACAAACACCCAATGGTACATTATATATACACAAGTACTTTTGTTAACTTTTTTTGTTAAATTAATACCCTGAACATTGCATGCACCACTTCTCAACTTCTTTTCCCCCTTCAAGGATTTCAAGGATGTATGTAATTTCCAAGAAGCATCATATATCATCACTAAAATATGTATCTTGGAAGATTTAAAACAAATTTTCCTTGAGCAATTTTTATTATTATTATTATTATTATTATTATTATTATTATTATTATTATTATTATTATTATATTTAGACACCCTTGCCCATGATGATTTAGAGTTTACATAATAAACATTTTCAAAGCGTTACAAAGTTCTGTAAATACAATAGGTGCAAAATACAATAGATATACCCTAGTGCAATTGAGCTAAAACAAGTGAAGTGCATAACAGAGTTCCATCCCTGGTGTGAATCAAGGGGCAGGGTAGTCATAAGTACAGAAATGGTAACAGTACAATTTAAAATTAAAACATATGCTATAATTAATAAATAATCAGGGACACAGGGGAGCATTAAAATTAGTTAAAATGTCCAGGAAATAAATACAAACATGCATGTGTTTTAAGACAGCCACTTTAGATTTACTTTAAGTAAAAGCAATATTGTGTCACATTTACTGTCTTTTATCTCCATACTCAACTGTTTTTTAGTACCTTGATGATTTTGTTTTTTAAAGCTCGCAGTGGCTCACCACAGACCAGTACAAATATTTTCAACCATTAAAATATGTCAGGAAATGTGTTTGTTTTCCTGAATAATCTTAATCAGATATTTCAAAAATGTTTGATGGAAATACTTTACAGTAAAACTAATACAAATTGTATTAAACATTGATGAATATGTTAAAACTTGCCAAATGCAAATGGTAATTACAATACATAGGATTCTTCCTTCTACGTAATGCTAGCCTGCCATCTAGTAATGAGTATTTAAGCAGTTCTTGGTAAATGGGTAAAATGTGTTATTTTTTCATGGCCCAAATATTATCCAAGTATGAATACAGATGAAATCCTACCTTTTACACATTAACACAGATTTATAACGTATTTTATATAATTACATCAAGATTTAATATGAATGCAATGTTTCAAGTGAAGTATTTGATTACCTATTATTAATTTCTTAACAGATATTATAGTATATTATAGAAATATGTAAGCAGTATGTGAGTGACTTGCACATTATTTTCAGTCTACAGGGCAAATTCAAAGTGCCCCTGACAATGTCTTTTGGTGATTGATAACAACTATATAATATAAGGCTCTTGATCAGTCAGATTATTTATTGTATTGAATGGTTGAATTTATGAGTCAAATATTGTAATAAAACCTGGCATTTATTTCATAGTTAATGTATGTATTGTTTGTTTTAAGTTTATATGCGTCACCAATATCCAAATACAATATTTGAATGTTTTATATGTCTACATTTAAAATAAAATGTAAATATATGCATCCCAGGTCTTGTTTTGGAATGTACCTGCAAACGCTTTGTGTCAAGACATGTGTCACTCTCAACGTCAGTCTGTGATCTAGGCAGGATTAACCAACTGATTATTCTTAAATTTAATTGACAATGTATTTCTTTCCTGCTTTGCTTGTTTTTAGGTTTATATTTTATGTAGGTGTTTTCACATATGCCATGTTCACTTCACTGATTTTGTTTCTGTTATTATTATGATGCAGAAAGTGAGTGTAACATATTTTCTTATAAGAAAGTGACAATGTGCTGCTTGCAAACAACCTTGCATTATTATTATTATGTTGTTGTTGTAATTAGATATATATATAAATTGGGAATCAGTGATGATTTGTCGACAAAATAAATGTTCCTACTAGTAAATGAAACATTTCAATAATTCAGTTTACACATTCTAAGAAATAATGTCATAATACGTGAAGAACCGGTATAATGTTTTATATTAACTGTATAAATGTTTTATATTAATATTAGAATTAGAAATAATAGCATGTATACAGACCTAGCAAATTGGATCTATCAAAGCCAGCAAGGCGGTTGTTAAGAGTTCCTCTCGCCACTTCCACTTCTGTTTTTCTATGATAAGAGAACAACCCATGGATGTACAGCACACAGGTTTCTGCCAGTTTGTTTAGTGTCCGTTTGTGGTTTCCTGTTCTTCTCTCAAGCTGAAGATGTTACCTCATTGGCCATCTTTAAAGAAAACCATGTGATTGGGCAGTTTGTATGCTGTAACAGGAAGACATCTGCTTCCATTATGACCCCCCTCCCTCTGGAAGAACAGCCTATAAACTTTGCAGGACTTGCACCTTTTGAAGCTTTTGATTGGAAAAACAGTCACAGTACCATATGTCAGTTTTCCTTTAAAACTGTGCTAATTTCTGCTAAGAATTAAGTTCCACTGTGGGGTTTCCCCTTGCATGTGATTCTTCGAGCTCGTTAAAGAAATTTCTTATTCTATGTGCTTCAAAGACTTAAATTCTTTACGGGGCTCTTCAATACGTATTAGTAATTAAGGGATGCATGTCCCTTTAGATAAAAGTCCATAGTTGCTGCCATTTTATCAACGCGTCGATGTGCCTTCATAGAATGGTTAATGGAAATGATTAAAGGGAGATTAATCAATAAGTGGTTTAATGAAGCAGACTAGATGGTCACCTTGTGGTGGTAGGAATGAAGTGCAACCATAGAAGCAGGTTGCATAAAACACAGGGCCCTAAGTATTACCTTACGTTAAACAGTTAAACAGTTAGTTTAAACAGTTAAACAGTTCAATTAACCGTAAAAAGTTATTCGAGAACAGACAGATGATTTCAATATAATCGCTGACTATGCAATGAAGCTCTGGGGCCCCTCCCATGCATCTGCTCAGTGCAGTGTTGCGACATAAGTGCAGAATGACATAAGAAGAGACAACATAAGTCGGGGGATGACTGTACATGTAATTTTTTTAGCAGGTACTGCTTTCCTGCTGGAAAGGAGAAAATAATAGCTTAATTGTTTTATCCCACAGCCTTAGATACAGTAACATGTTGTCTATGGAAACTAATTGATAACAAGGAGAAAGCATTTCACAGCCTATCATCTGACATTATTTTGTAAGTTTAAAATATTTACATTTAAATATGGACTGTAACATAAGTCTTAATTATACACTATATCAACATGTAAATATGCAAATAACCATAACTTTAACAACTGCACAAGTTCCGCTTTAAGAAAAGTATTACTTTCTGTAATAATAGAATATCAGAAATCCTCAAACTTAAGTATTATTAATAAAAAAAATATATATCAGAGAAGTTGGTATAATGCAGTTTCCTATATATCTGCTATTTTCCAAAATCATTGTGTATATGGCTTGTGTTTGACAGAGAACATTTATTTAAGAACCAATTGCTAAATATTCCCTCAGTGTGTTTTTATATGAGTTTGTGATTACGCATTTATCAAAAAGTTTTGCCTGACTACTCAAGTCAAATCACATTTCCAACCAAATTTATTTACAAGATATAACATTCCTTCTTGTACATATACAAAGATCTTTGTATTGTCATTTCAGTTTTGAACCTTAATGATTTCAAGTTCATGTTTCCATAATTCCAGGAAGAACAATTTCAGTGATGCTCAGTAACATAGTTAGTGAGGAATTTTCAGAAACAAATGTGTATTCTTTTGGGTACAAAAGCTAGAACATATTTGTCTGGGCACTAATTTTAAATAATTGTACATTCTCTATTTTAATTAAAATGATTTCACTTTCTATGAATGTGTTCTGTATAGTTCTGTTTTTTAATTATTATTTTTAATCTAATGATTCCATTCCATAGTACATGAGACATAATGCATTTTTTACCCAAAACATATTGCCTATCTCTGTGCGAGACATCATATAACATGTCCCCTTCTGAACCAACAAAGCTAGACAGCAGAGGGGCATATTATGTAAATAGTGGACAAAGAACATCTAAAATGTTTATCTCTTTATTTCATTCCAGTTATTACACTTGAAGGGTACACTTTAGATAATCTGCTGCTCACATGGACTAATCACCCATATTCAGGATTGAGGGGGGGGGGGTGAATCTGATTAAAGTGAATGTCATGTTTAGAGAACTGATACCATCTGCCCAGCAATTTGATATACCATTTAGAAATTCAAACATACTTTACCCGTGAAAGCATTTGTATAAATAATAATAAAAAAAAGGATGGAGGTGAATGAGGAAGCATCCATTGCTGAATTGATCAAATACATTTAATCAAACATTTAGTAGGAAACATTATAAAATATGTAGTGTAAAAGTTATAAAACTAAGGGCACTATAAGTCTATCTGCAAACCATTGGCAGGTGTCCAGTGAGGGACATTTCTAGACTTTAAAGATGAGTGGTAGAAATGTGGGCAGTTACGATGAATTACTTATAATCTCAACTGGCCTATTGGGAGTTCTAGAACAATGCCAAAAGCAGGGCCAGTGGAAAAGTAAGGGATACTAAGCAAACTTTCTCCCAGGGTCCCTGAGATTATTAATGTGTGTTTGTGTTAGGTGTAGGATTTGTAAAACTTGAATGGAGTAAAAGTGATAGTTACTCTGCCACTGCAGCTATACATTATATTACTTCAAAAGAACCTTTCATTGTAGGTTTTTTTGTAGGTAACAATTTACAAAAAGGTACCGTGATTCCTCATGAATTAATATATGAATACCATAGGATTTAAACATCAATACATCATGAACATCATCTGAGTTCTGATGTTGAGCACATGAACTCTAACCCTGACCCTGACCCTTACCACCCCAATGAATAGCACTTGAAGAAGGCTTAGTGAGCCAAAACGTCATGTTTTACAAATAACATTTTTTTTATTTACTTTCTTACAAATCCTTTTACACTGGTCTAAATGAATTTTTCTAAAAAAATCCTAACCCTTTTATATTTTTTTGACCACTATTAGGTTTTATTGTTTATTGTTTGTTTTTTTAATAAAGATTTTCTGTTTAACAGTTTTCATTATCAACTCTTTCCTCTCCTCTTGAAGGGAGATGGAAATGGGGCGACAATTCGTCCCCTTCCCCCCCTGGGGAACACCTTGAACTCGTGATTCATCAGACCAGGCCACCTTCCTCCATTGCTCCGCGGTCCAGTTCTAATGCTCACGTGCCCATTGTAGGCGTTTTCGGCAGTGGACAGGGGTCAGCATGGGCACCCTGATTGGTCTGCGTCTACGCAGCCTCATACGCAACAAACTGTGAAGCACTGTGTGTTCCGACACCTTTCTATCGGAACCAGCATTAACTTTTTCAGCAATTTGAGCTACAGTAGCTCATCTGTTGGATCAGACCATATGGGCCAGCCTTCGCTCCCCACGTACATCAATGAGCATTGGTCGCTCATGACCCTGTCGCCGGTTCACCGCTTTTCCTTCCTTGGACCACTTTTGATAGGTACTGACCACTGCAGACCAGGAACACCCCACAAGAGCTGCAGTTTTGGAGATGCTCTTACCCAGTCGTCTAGCCATCACAATCTGGCCCTTGTTAAATTCGCTCAGATCCTTACGCTTGCCCCTTTTTCCTGCTTCTAACACATCAACTTTGAGTACAAAATGTTCACTTGCTGCCTAATATATCCCACCCACTGACAGGTGCCATGATAACAAGATTATCAGTGTTATTCACTTCACCTGTCAGTGGTCATAATGTTATGGCTGATCAGTGTATAAATACACACACACACACACACAACTATTTTGTATTATTTATTATAATGTATGTTTTTAATTGATACACTAATTTGAGACTGTAACCCCAATAATTTTTATACAATTAGTCACGACAGCTGGCAGCGATGGCTGCAGGCTACTTAAAATAGGTTTCAGGTTAAAATTGTGTATTTGGTTGGTGCAGTGGTTAGGGAACAGTGCTGTGAAACTGGCCATCTGGGTTTGATCCCTGATCTGTATTTGTTATTTTCTTATGTGTGCATTATTATTATTTTTTTTAAATATATAATTTCCTGGAGTTAAATGGTATCGGAGTAGAATGAACAATTAGAAGGCTTTTGAAAATACAGTTCCTAAGGGTGATAACCATATCATCCCACTTACATCCACCTACTTGGAAAAGGAGAGACATAAATGCAAATCAGTTTTGATATTATCAATCTATTACTGCTATTAAGTTATATAATATGATTATATAATCATATTATATAACCATGTTATTAATGTTGAACTTTAAAATATGAATTAAGTGGATAGAACAGGAAATGCTGCTTTAAGCATTCTTTAAGTCAACAAAATTTCATTTTCAAAATTTGATTTTAACAAATGAGAATGACTAATGAGTAGCTGTATAATCCTTATTAGATAGAAATAAACTAAAAAGGAGTGATATAAATTAATGAATATGAATGAAAATGAATCTATCTATCTATCTATATATATATATATATATTCACACACACACATATAACAAAGTAAGGTAATTGATAACAGAAGGTTGCAAATGCAACCCTGGTTATCTGAAAGAGCAAATAGTTCCCAAAGGGAGTATGGGACATTGCTCCTCACAATGAGAAGGATTGCAACTTATAGCAATGCTGCCGATAGGCCTGTGTGTGTTGTCTGTCAGATCAACCCTCCACCTGTTACTGCTTATTTACACAACATACAAACAACCTACATCAAAAAGGCAGGGTGTGAGACTGAAATTGCAGTGAATAGTGGATTTTTATAATTTGGAAAACTTGACTGTCTGCTCCTCAATACCCACTATTTCACTGCCACAGTGGACTGGTACAGAAACCTTGTCTGCTCCAGGTGATGATGACAATCACCTAGAGGACGCTGTCACCATGTCACAAAGTAATGTAGCAGAGTGGTCACAAGAAGGAAGAGTCTCAAGTCCAGGAGGATTGGTTCTTTTTGGGAGTTTATTTGTGAAATATATAAAGTTCAAGGATGCCTTGTGAACAAACTCAGTTTTCAGTTTTTCCACAGAACCAATTAAAGTTATTAGAATATAATTAGAGCTAGTTTGTTACTAGGATATAACTGCAGCAAACAGAAACCAATAAAATATGCACTTTATGGATTCACCTCATAAATGATCTCAATGATCATCCACTCCTTTTGTTTCAAACACACTGAACATGTAACTAATTCCTCACCAGCTAAACCATGACACAGGTGTATATTATTTAATAAAAAATAAATGTTTAACAACAGTAATCAGTTGAATATGTATCTTATGAACAGATAAACAAATAACAGTTGTGATACCTCCCTCCACCAGAATGCTCTCTTCCCAACACTTATATACTCTTTGGGTGCTGCCTGCCATACTGGAATACAGGAACCATTTTGTGAACCTGGCAGTTTTTGTAGTGTCCAGTCAAAGTAAGTTTAAAATTTAAATGTGATGATTTGTTTTAATTAATAAACCAGGGGACTTGCCGAGGCACAGCCCAGCACAGCTATGAGCACACTTTGTTTTTCATTCTAGGTATGTGAAGGGAAACCATTCTTCCATTTGTGCTGATTATCAAAGTTCCCCATACCTAAATCTTTCAAATGACAATTGGCAGAAAAGACCAAGTATTACAAATTGAATAGTATTCACCAACATCCAACAAAGTTTCTCAGCTTCTGAGTGAATGTGACTTTCCACATCTTGTATTTTCAACAAAAACAAGAGCAATCTGTAATAACACTACTTGCAAATGTCTTGGAGCAATTTAATGAAACAACAGCAGTATCCTAAGGAGACACATACACTATAATTGTTGATGTGATGCCATCAGTTATTGCACTGCAACATTTTCTCACAGTTCAGAGAACAATGTCAAAGGCAGATCATACAAAACATTATGTATCCGCTGTCAGTGCCTTTCACGATTCCTTGTGCTGCAAATTGAAAGGTTTGTTACCTCTCCTGCAAATAATCCCACACATTGATCCTGCCCATCAAAGTAGACACTCATTTCTGGTAATGTGTTATATATGATGTCAAGTGCCCTGGATCTGAAGTTTTAATTGCTTGAGGGGCTCATAGTGTGTGAAATGAGCCCAGTATAGTGACATCATTCCCTCTGGACTCGGAAGAGCATTCCAACCCTGTTCATTAGGGGACCGGTCTTTTGGCAAAGCTGGCTCTGTTGGGGTTGTATGGATCAGGTGTTCAGAGGTGTGCCTGAGGAAGTAATAAAGGTTGGAAGATAATCATCCAGTATTACACATACTGATATATGCCCTAAAGATTGGTGTTTTAACTCTACTCGAGACATTATGCATAAATAATTCTCTCTCTCTTGGTAATTACAAGGTCTTAGTTTATTGCACTCAGGACAAGCAGCTGTTAACCCAATGTCATGCAATTTAAGGAGAAAGTAGTGAGTTAATAAGCAAATTAGCTATATGTATAGCACTAGTGGTATTTTTACAGGAAAATCCCTGAAAGGGTGGTTTACATGCACAGAGAACAGTACTTGAGACCCTTACATCACGGAATTCATGATTGTCATGTGACAATGTGTTCAAATGAAACAGTGTACAGCTGTGGTGTGTGCCTTTCATCTAGTTGTTTAATAATTTGTTTTAGGGATCTTACCGGAGTTGTTTTTCACTGATGTAGCTAGTAAGCCATGAATATAAATGTTTCATAAAGTTAGGATAACAACACAATTTAAAGTACTGAACAGTGCACAACAGACACACACAAATATAGAGAGCATAATTATAATAGAAAAAACAAATCTGCATTACCATTAACATTAAATACACCATTGCTAAACATGAAACGTCTGTCTGCAACTTACTTTCTGACATCCTGAAACCCACAATAAACTGACCAGTTATCTTCTACTTTTATAATGTGGTATTAAGGAAATACAATAATCTCAGTAGCATTTGCACGTTACATGCATATTTACATTTGGAAATAGGTGTGTTTTTCTTCCTTTTTACGTAATTTTCATAAGTATTTGTGACTTATTTACAAAACATAGAAAGATATTGTACAAATAAATAATATCAAAACCAAACAATGTATTATCCAATTTAATACTTTTAAATGAGCTTGAATATAATAAAATAGTTATATACAAATAATGTATTGCATAGTAAAGCCAATCCAAGTGTTCCACCACTTAAATAATGTGGAGGGGGCAATTTGTAAACAGCAAACCCTTCTTAACATTGGAGATTGCAATAAGACCCTTTGTTACATCATGATTTACAGTAGCTAGTATTGGAAAGGAATCATTTCTTTTTTATTTCCCCAAATGCATTTGACCCCTTAAAAAGCTTGGAAGAATGGGAAACAAACATACAAAATTGGGATATAGACCAGAAAAAAAGAATAAAGAACAGAGGAGTTGAATCTGAAACAGAAAACGTTAAAACATGTTAAAACAACAAATATTGGAATAACAACAACAGATACAGGTTAAAAAGATACAATGTACACAGTGGAGAAAGAAAATTGGAAAAAAATACTTTACACAATTCCACTTACCACTCAACAAATCTTGAATGAAGGGATATACCAGAGAACAGTCTCAGTGATGATACATCAAGTGGAGAATTCAGATGTTACACAACTAATAACACCAACCACTTCAACACCAAGTTTACAAGACAATAGTAATGGGGGAAATGTTACAGAAAAGATAAATTAAGTGTGTGTTGAATTATGGGGCATACTGGATTACTGGAGATAATACCCTATTCTTCTTTCTGCTCCTTCAGACAGGTACCAGTCAATATTTTGCTCCACACTAGTAACCAGCAAGAGATATTTGTTTTCTTTATGTCAGTCTGTTCAGTACTAACCTGTCTTGCTGTTACACAATGCCAGACCTCATTAAAGCTGTGAGAGACTAACACACGATCCTGAAAAACATAGAAAGATTGTAATTACAGTTGAGCTTGTGAACAATTCCAACCATACAGAAATATATAACTGGTACTAAAATTGATTTGATCTTATGTGTCCCAATTTAGCCTTTTATTGTAATTATTAAATGATAACGTATAATATACCAACTTTTTCTGTGGTTATTTATTATTATTTAGATCTTTATGACTGGAATGGCCTGATGAAATGCTTCAGTGAATTTCACGGGGATTTATATAATTTATTTATAGAAATCTGTTGAAATGATCAAGTTTCATTAGGGTTTGTAACCTTTGATTGACGACTGTATATTATCTGAACACTGTTGAAGTCTTGTTTATAAATATCTGTGAATGTCAGCATACAGTGTCATTCATGTACATAGAAAATAGTATCCAAAATGTTTTTATCTTGGTTATGGTTATTATTTACTTATTGCTTTTGGTGCTGTGACCTAGACTATGGGCAGTATTTTCAATGACATATATTGTAATGAAACACCTCAGCTAGATTCTGCATTTCATTGTAGCTTAAAAATAAAAAATAATTACAACCTTAAAAAATAGTTAAACAGATTCCTCCAGAGACTAATATATAATTTTCTATTCTGCATTTGTTTAATTAACTCCACTATATATGAGGTTAGGCGGATGAGGAAAGCAATTTCATGGAAACTTGTGATTTTAATGTTATCAAAACCATACGACAAACATATGCAACTGGAGCATAAAAAAGGTGCATGTATGAATGCAATTAGTTACCATGATATCATATACTTTTTTAGAAATTAAAAAACATCAGTAGTGGCTGGTGGCTGAAATATTTGGGTGTTCACACCTCAGATGTAGCTGGTGGTCTATGGGGGTGGCATCCAGGGGTCTGATCTCAACCAGCCCATAATGGTATAAAAGACACCTCTAATATTTAAAAACATTTTGGAAAAAATTAAAATAAAGCAAAAATAACTTACAGAATTGTATATGTATTTGTTAAACAGTTTACTCAAACAGGCAAAGACTAAAGTAATATTAAAAATAGAAAATTCAAAAGACCTGACAGGATTCAAAATAGAATATAATTTCCATTAAATACATAAAAAAAATAATTGTACACTATAACCAATTGGCCTAAACAGGTAGTGGTCAGTAAATCCACAACAAAATTGCAGAATGCGGCAAGAAGCACTGAGCAGCAGCCACGGAAGAAAAGGGGACAAAATGTGCAAAGTAAAGGCAAATTATAACTATGAAAGGAACATATGGAATATGAAATATGAAAATAAAGATAGGATAGACAAGGATAATTCTTTAAAGACTTGTAGAATTAGAATTGCAATATGGAAACAGCTTAATCGTGTTGCCATTTTGCAATCACACCAATCATAAACTGTCAAGGCTGAAAGCTGGTGGGCAATTTTTGAGCAAATACAGCACATATTAAACATACATTATGAATATAGTTATATAGGATGAGCTGCAATGTTGATGTGCCAGTGTCCTTTGAGTTGGGGTAATAAAGCACATTATCCAGAAGTTTATAAAACATTCTAGGGGTTCGATGAACAAGCAACCACTGTTAACAAGCCACCCCTGTAAAGATTAAAACAAATGTTTGTATAGACTGTAAGGTTCTGCTGTAGGACTCACACAATGGGTAAATCACTGGATTAAATTTTAAAAGATGTAAGCAATTTAACTTCGCTTTGCCTCTACATTTACCACTGAAGGCCTTTCACTGGATAAAAATGGTATATATTAATGTTTTGCCTAAATATACACATCACCACCTACTGGGTGTTTAGGGGCAACACACTGCCCGACCACGCCATCTCTTTTGTTAAACGAGAGAGGACCTCGTTAACCCATGCCAATTCGCTCTCCGGGCAGGCTCGACTGGACCCCAGAACACCAACACACAGAAGGCAAGTTTTCAACAATAATTATTTTTAAATAGCTAGGACAGGGCATGAAGACTGTACCATAGCAAGAAACACAAATGAGGAATTGGGGAGCAAAATGTATAAAACATAAATCTAAAATTGCCTTTATTAGTTTAGTGCCCAGTTTATTAAAAACCCTACCCAAAATAAATAATGGAAGTAATTTAAGAAGTAAAACCCAAATTCCTTCTTCTGAATTACCAATAGCAGCAACCATCAATTTACAATCTCTTAATTTAATCATAGGAAAGTGTAATTGCGCAAGATTAATCCCCCTTCTTTTTAGAGGATATTACACAAGGCTCGTTCAGCCGTAACCGAGGCCCCGTCCGCCAACTGGGACCCCAACCAGACTGCAGGTAAGAAAAAAGTATTAATACCAAGTCTCAGATTGCACAAGCCCAATGTAATTGTTCACCATCTTTCTCCTGTTGATTTGCAGGCACGGATCCACAGGAACGATGAAGAAAGAAAGCCAGCAACAGTCTCTATAACCCAGCACTTGGACCCTTCTCTGTCCAGGTGAACAGCAAGAGGGGATAAATGTACAAAAAGTCTCAATAAAGAAGATTCAATATTTACTCTGTGCATGCTTCTTTTCTTTAAACTATATCCTTCATCAAGAAACAAAGCCGAATACTTATCGCTCTGTAGACTTCTCGGTCGTCTCCAGCAATCTTCTCCTTTGTCAGCATTCCGTCTTCAAAGGTTTCCTTTACAATCCTTTACCTTTAATCCTTTTAATATAAGACAGTAAAGAATGCACTTCATCAGTAAAAAGACAACCGTGATTAAAATGAAATAGTGCACACATCTAATAAATAAGTGAAATAAATCATAATAAATCAATTGAGTGGTCAATGTAGTGATCATGACATATGCCCATGAAGTACATATAAAAAATGGGAATATGTATTTGATCCCCTATCAATCAGCAAGATTTCTGGCTCCCAGGTGTCTTTTATACAGGTAACGAGCTGAGATTAGTATAAAAGACACCTGTCCACAGAAGCAATCAATCAATCAGATTCCAAACTCTCCACCATGGCCAAGAGCAAAGAGCTGTCCAAGGATGTCAGGGACAAGATTGTAGACCTACACAAGGCTGGAATGGGCTACAAGACCATTGCCAAGCAGCTTGGTGAGAAGGTGACAACAGTTGGTGCGATTATTCGCAAATGGAAGAAACACAAAATAACTGTCAGTCTCCATCGGTCTGGGGCTCCATGCAAGATCTCACCTCGTGGAGTTTCAATGATCATGAGAACGGTGAGGAATCAGCCCAGAACTACATGGGAGGATCTTGTTAATGATCTCAAGGCAGCTGGGACCATAGTCCCCAAGAAAACAATTGGTAACACACTACGCCATGAAGGACTGAAATCCTGCAGCGCCCGCAAGGTCCCCCTGCTCAAGAAAGCACATGTACAGGCCCGTCTGAAGTTTGCCACTAAACATCTGAGTGATTCAGAGGAGAACTGGGTGAAAGTGTTGTGGTCAGATGAGACCAAAATCGAGCTCTTTGGCATCAACTCAACTCGCCGTGTTTGGAGGAGGAGGAATGCTGCCTATGACCCCAAGAACACCTTCCCTATGTCAAACATGGAGGTGGAAACATTATGCTTTGGGGGTGTTTTTCTGCTAAGGGGGGACAACTGCACCACATCAAAGGGACGATGGACGGGGCCATGTACCGTCAAATCTTGGGTGAGAACCTCCTTCCCTCAGCCAGGGCATTGAAAATGGGTCGTGGATGGGTATTCCAGCATAACAATGACCCAAAACACACAGCCAAGGCAACAAAGGAGTGGCTCAAGAAGAAGCACATTAAGGTCCTGGAGTGGCCTAGCCAGTCTCCAGACCTTAATCCCATAGAAAATATGTGGAGGGAGCTGAAGGTTCGAGTTGCCAAACGTCAGCCTCGAAACCTTAATGACTTGGAGAGGATCTGCAAAGAGGAGTGGGACAAAATCCCTCCCGAGATGTGTGCAAACCTGGTGGCCAACTACAAGAAACGTCTGACCTCTGTGATTGCCAACAAGGGTTTTGCCACCAAGTACTAAGTCGAAGGGGTCAAATACTTATTTCCCTCATTAACATGCAAATCAATTCATAACATTTTTGAAATGCGTTTTTCTGGATTTTTTGGTTGTTATTCTGTCTCTCACTGTTAAAATACACCTACCATTACAATTATAGACTGATCATTTCTTTGTCAGTGGGCAAACGTACAAAATCAGCAGGGGATCAAATACTTTTTTCCCTCACTGTATAGACAAGGTTACACTATAATAGAGTGCCTTTAGCACTTTAGCTTTAGCTTTCTTACTACAGAGCATAGGCAACAACACTGAAAACAAACATCCTACATTGAATTGGATTAACATGCAAAATTTAGGAGACTAAGACATACAATCTGTTATGGTATTGAGGTTCATTTCTTCCAGTATTGAGAAGTTTGACCTTTAAACGCAACTCTACATAACTGTTTTCCCAGAAGCACAATAGAAAGGGCATATTTGCTAGGACATAACTCATAGAACATCCTGCTAAAATAACTAATTTTAAAGCAATAAATGCATATTTCCAGTATAAAAAAAATGATGCATACCTGAGTCTGTATGTATATTATATTAGTTTTTGCTGTATTGCTTTTAACTCTAATACATTGTTCTTTGTTTTATTAGGGAACTGCCAAACAAATTATGGAATCGCACTACATTTAAAGTGCTGCCCACTGTAAAATGTTTTAATATTGATATTTAAATGTATTGTGTTGAATGTTACTTGTGATACATTTGGTTCTGGACTGCAGTTTTGAAGAACGTTCAGTCATGATTGATCAAACGAATAGGTCGGTTAGGCCATTTGAAAATCGTATCTGGTCACACCCGCTCACCATAATAAGTATGGAAAATCATAAAACACCTTTTAAAAACTAAAATAACCCTTAAATACCTAATTTAACATAATTCACAGTTAATATATTCTTGGTGATTCTCCCTTGCCATAGTTATTATAGAATGGATAAGCACTGTGGGGAGAATCGGCAAAGTCAGCAAAATGATTATCGATTCCATAGTAATCAGACGCAACACACTGCACACTATGACAGTCTGTACAGAACTGAAACGGCTGGCCACGCTGAAGCAAAGTGTGAGCCACGCCATGCCAGGCTGGGTTTCAAGTGATCCTACAGCCAGCGGAGTCTTACCGTAATATTACAATGGGGTTTAGAGATTTGCCATTGGTTTCTATGAGGCAGTTCGAAATATCATGTATTCGAAACATTGTGAGTGCAATAAATATGACAAATGGGTTAAAGATGATCTAAAATGAAGTTCAACACCACAGAGGAAATTATCACAAACATCTCTTCCATGACCATGCTGATATTTTCATTCACTCGCTTGCCATTTTACTGGTGTTTCCTAGTAGTGTTGTTAACTGTAATCCTCGAGGCAGACACATTTGAAAACATTTTGTAGTAGCAACACGGGATTAAAAACAGACACACACACACAACATTATGTAAGAATTAATATAGTAATACATAATCAATAGTTTCCCATCTGTTATCCAATTGACCTTCAGTCAATTAAATATATTAGGTATTTTTAGTGGCAAGATAACAAAGCATTTTGGTTGCATGTTACTTAATCTGATTCAAATGGGATAAACCTGGGTAAATTGTTAACTGTACCCACCATTTCTGACATTATTCTGACACTCAGAATTATAGAATATTTTACTGACTGGATTTCTGTTCTTGTACATGCCTTAAAATAATCAGTCTACAAAGTATTTCCTGCTTCTCTTGTGTCCTCAATCAGGTCTTAATTATTCTAGTAAATGTTTTGAAATATTGGTGAAAATCTAAAAAATATATTTACAAAACTTTTTCTTGTCATTTCATGCTGGGATCTGGGTTTTCAGCACAATGATGCAACAAAAACAGATGGCTGATTAAGCCTTCTGAGAAAACTGGCAATTCCATTTGACATTGCTTTTGAGATGTGAATTTAATGGGTTTTCTACTGTTGTGTTGTTATATAAGTAATACAAGAAGATGTTTATGTTTGCAGAGTATATTATACTTGGATGGTGAGTCTGATAAATACAAAGGCAATACATACAAATCTGAGTGTTTAAAATTGAACCTACTGGTATAAATATTTTTAAATGTAGATTTACAAATACATTTGCCTCAAATTTAGCTGGGCACATACACACTTCCTGTACATCTCACAGATAAATATATTTTATTCAAAATGAAAGAAAAGGAATGTAAAAATTTAGAATTTCCAATACAACATACACATTAAAATTTGCATTTATCTCCATTTCAAAGAAAACGAAAAAGCAATGTGTATTACTCCTATAGAATAAGGCCTGCATCCAATATATATTTTTTGTACCACAGGCCAATGGAACATTACAGTTCCAATATTTGATGGCAGAGAATTTGACAGAGGGTTCTGTGTTTTTCACTTGTGCTTGTCAGGTGATTCAAGTTTGTTATTTGGTCAGCGCCTAAGGGTGTGAGACCTACATATCAATGATCTTGCATGCTTTCTGAGTATGATTTAATGATAACGAGCATACTTATATGTAAGAAAATAAAATAGTTCACTTTGCATAAAAAGTTCCCATCCCCATTCCATGCTATTAAAATCAATTCAGGCATTCAGGTTCTAATTGTGTATATTCAACATGTAAAGCAGATTTAAAAATGCTTGAACCCACATTTATTTTTACGAAGAGAGAGAATGATATCTCTCACAATCAGTGACAACCAGTTTGACAGATTATTAATAGTGTAGATGGATATAAACAATATGTTTTCATTCGATTTTAAATCACTATGATAAAAGACGTTATCAAAATTATTTAGGACATAAAAAACCATGGAACTTATTTTTTGTTGAATTTGCAGAAATGGAATTGCAGGCACCTGTACCTGAGCAGAATGATTAATAGTGTGCTTACCATGCTCCCAGCAAATTTATCACAAGCCAATCTGAAATATAGCACAGTAGAGTATGACGATAGCACCATGTAAGAATGTTGAATTTCTTTTAATGTAGGTCACTAGTAATAAATGACTTTTTTCCACACTATAATAATACACTATATATTCTGTAAAATATTTTTGTCCTGCTTTCTGAATTCTGAACTAAAGGTAGGGTGGCTATAACAATTTCTTGTTAATTTTGAACTTAACCTAGACATTTTCTATTGTATAGGAAAGGAAAATAATCAGCTCTAAATATGACTAAAAAAAAACAATCTCAGCTTAATAAAAACATGTGTTCACATAGTTCATGCATTGAAATAGTAGTAGATTTGTATACAACCAAGCCTTCTGTTATGGTGTCTCTTTGTCACCAGGGCTTGTGTGGAAAATGTATCTATTGATTAACTCCCAGATGCCCTTTAAATGTGTACACCTTCTATTCACAAGTGTCTAAAGAAGTCTTAACACCATTCAGCCTTTTTTTGTAAAATCTCTCTACATGTGTTTGTTTCATTTAGTAATGTTCTATGAGAACATATGGAAATAGAAGAGGTAAGAAACCAGAGGAAACAATTTGGCCTTACTTGCTTGGGTGATTGCTAGCAGCTTGCATTTCTAGAAGTATCTCAGTGTATCTGCTTCAGAGATATGACTGAGTAGCTTGTTCTGCGTAAAGAAATACTTATTAGCTTTACATTTCCAGTCCTGCCTATTTGTGTTCTTGCCTCAATGCCTCCTCTGTTCAAGACTAAAGAAGTTCAGTTCCATTAATTTGGTCTGTCTTCTATGAACTGGTTCTAGAACCATAACATCCTGTTTGTAATGTATTATAAACCATACAATATTATTAAAACAAGGTCTTACTAATGCATTACATCATCTCTGCGTCAGTTCCCTTAAATTTAATTCTGCTCTTCTCCCCATATATCACGTGTTGTCACCCATCTTTTGTTGCTTCTGCACATTGGCCTAATAAACATCATAAGTTGCTTCCTCAAGATAAATGCCTACATATACTTACTACCCTGACAGTCCTCAAAGGCTTTTTTCCACTCTTTCCGCTTCTAATGTTTCCCATGCCTAAGACTTGTTTTTTCATCTACAAATTCCACAGGTTTACTAAGTATTCTAGAGTCTGAATGGTTTGTGTTAATAGTTTAGTTAGGAATACAATTTGACTTTTTCAAGTTGACCCCAGCTGGGTTCAAAATCACTGTGGATTCCAGCATTTGTCCTGTAAGATCTATCCCATGGAATTCCCAGTGTAATCCTGCATGATATGTGCAGCAATCTGTAATTATTTTGGCATCAAAATCATATATTATTTTTATTTTGGCAGGAATTCTATGGGTTTGTTCTGTGAGAGCTGACAAAATGCCCAGATCACCTCAGCTGTGCCTTGGAAAACACAGCAAGTGTGCATTCTTTACATTTAAATATTATGTGACAAAGAGGCTCCCTCAGGTGCTTCTTGCACACTCTTGAGCAAGAAGGATGCCGTCTGTTCAAAGCAGTTTCTGGGTTACCAGGGTCAATGTCTGTAATTTCTGCCTTATAAAGCGCAAGTCTCGTACTCCAATAGCCGGTCCAAAATTCAGTACACCAAAAGAAGTTCCTCATCCACCACCCTCTGATCGTACAACTCCCTGTAGAAATCCCGCACCACTGTCTCAACAGCCTCTCTGTCCTCCACCTCTTGCCCCGAGGAGTCGAGGACATTGCAGGCCGCCTCTCCTTCGTTTTCTTGAAGAAGAAGCGGCTGCATTTCTCATCGTCCTCCATGATGCGGACCCTGGAAAGGACCTTGATCTTCTCTTGCTCCTCCCGATAGAGGGCGGAGAGACTCAGTTTGACCCGGGCCACCTCCTCAGCTAGGTCGAAGCCTCTGAGCTGTAAAAGACTCAGGCGCTGGAGGCGGGCGTTTAGATGGGAATATCTCGCCCGCCTCTCACGAGCTTTCCGTTTCCCCAGCTGAATGAAGTAGCCCTTGGTTCTTTTCTTCACCATCTCCCACCACTCTATGGGAGAATCAAAAAGGTCCTTCAGGGTCCTCCACTCCTCGAGGCGTCTGCTAAAGGTCTTAATAACACGAGGGTCATCGAGCAGGGAGGTGTTGAGCTTCCAGACCCCAGGCCCCGACTCCCGTGTGCTCGGAATGAGCACCTCTGTCGTCAGGAGCCTGTGGTCTGAAAAGAAGACCGCCTCCGAAGACATGGCGGTCCTCTCCAGTGGCTTACCGAGGAGGACGAGATCTATCCTGGAGAAGGAGGAGCCAGAAGAACTCACCCAGGTGAACAAGGGGACCAGGTCCCGACCTGCGTCGCAGAGTTCAAAGTCCTCCACGAACGCAGCAAGGTCCCTGCTGGATCTATCGTTGCAGGGCTTACTCCGGTCTACATCCCTCAGAGCACAGTTGAAATCACCTGAAATGATAACTGGCAAGGTGCCGATCAGGAGCGGGCGTAGCTGAGGGAGAAAGAGGACTCTCTCTCTCTGGCTGGTGGGGGCATAGACATTGACCAGCCTCAATACAGCCCCCTTGTATTTAAAATCGAGGCTGGCCAGTCTGCCCGCCTCTATAACCTTAAATGTTTTTACTGTTATGAAGGGGTTTTTCAGGAGTACGGCAATCCCGTCCGCTCGGGACACATTGGACCCCGACCAGAAGGATTCTCCTAGGGTCCAAGTGTCCCGGAGATCTTTATATTCTTTTTGGAACAGGATGCCGCACTCCTGCAAACAAATAATATCCGCCTTCATTCCAGCCAGAGAGTTTAAAACATCGGTCCTCTTTTTCACCTCAGCAATGCTCCTCACATTTATTGAAATAATAATTAATGCCATGATGGCTGTGAGGGCAATTACCCGCTCCGTAACAATCATGTAAAGAAACCTTTCTCTTCTCCCTCACCTAGCTTAGCGCTAGCACCCATCATTTCAATCATTTGCCTCACCGCTTGATCCTCTAGGAAGACTATGGGGGGGGCTCGGCTCCCGCCACCCGGTAAGGCTGGCGAAACTCCACTGGGCTCAGGGCCCGTGGTGCTGGAGGTTCTCCCTGGTTCCTTTGTGGCCGAGGCCCGACGAACAGATGGCAGGGCAGAGGCTTTATGTACAACTGGGGAGAAAACTGTGTAGACCCCGCTAGTTGTTCTTTTGACTAATGGTGGGGGAGGGGGTGGTCTCTCCCTTCCCGGCTGTCTGCCGCCGCAGGCCTCCTCCCCCAGCGCCAGTGACCTTGCCATTACGTCCCTGATGTCTTTATGGGAAAGGACACTGGCGCCGACTCTCGTCTCTTGAGGACCTGCGGCTCTCCCACTACTGCCGGGAGCAACATAAAAGGGGGGCAGGGACCCAACAGTGACCCACACACCATCAATCAACTCAAACCATAAGCAAGGGCAACAGCCCATGAGGCCTTCACTCCATACTCAGGCAGCGCTGGGGGTGGTGCCAGTGTGACCAGTGTAGTCGACATTGTGTTATTTTATTTTTGCGGAAATAATCGGACACCAGGCAGCGATGGGAGAATCTGCTCAACATTTACTTTCTGATGAGAGAAAGAAATACAAAACAGTCTATAACTGTGTGCTCACCCTCCACAACCTCTCCCATGCAAGCACATGCCAAAAGGGAAGAGGAGGAGCCAAAGACAGGAAATTAAAATGACTGGTACATTGCAGACAGAAAATTAAAGGGAACCAGACACATCAGGCATACAGATGAACACCGATCAGCCATAACATTATGACCACCTGCCTAATATTGTGTAGGTCCCAAAACAGCCCTGACCTGTGAGGCATGGACTCCACTAGACCTCTGAAGGTGTGCTGTGGTATCTGGCACCAAGACGTTAGCAGCAGATCCTTTAAGTCCTGTAAGTTGCGAGGTGGGGCCTCCATGGATCGGACTTGTTTGTCCAGCACATCCCACAGATGCTCGATTGGATTGAGATCTAGGGAATTTGGAGGCCAAGTCAACTGAACTTGTGAACTTGTGATTCATCAGACCACTGCAGACCAGGAACACCCCACAAGAGCTGCAGTTTTGGAGATGCTCTGACCCAGTCGTCTAGCCATCACAATTTGGCCTTTGTCAAAGTCGCTCAGATCCTTACACTTGCCCATCAACTTTGAGGACAAAATGTTCACTTGTTGCCTAATATATCCCACCCACTGACAGGTGCCATGATAACGAGATTATCAGTGTTATTCACTTCACCTGTCAGTGGTCATAATGTTATAGCTGATCAGTGTATATAAAACACAGTACATACCTGTTACACCAGCTGCTTGGTTTATGGGGCCAGTGCGGGTGGACCCAAAAACTGGAATTGCACACTAACCACCAAAACGCGATACCAAAATGTCAGATGCAGGTAGCGTGAGATGTATGCACTACTAATTCACGGTTGCACTGAAGTGTACTGGAAGTGTACCGCAAACACTGCAAAACACTAAGTTGCACATGGCGGATCGAGTCTCAGTGTCCTGCACCAGGTTGCACCGAAGTACAGAGGGTCTGCACCGACACTATAATGCATCAAGCAGCACCAGGATGTGCACTAGTGAGCAAGGTGGTACTGGCAATGCTGAGACCAATTATTCAAACTGCGAGCACTGGAGATTATAAAATGGGTGATTGAGGCAGGCGTGTGAAGTATGAAAGGACAGAGCGAAGATAGTCAGGCAACCACCCAAGTGTCCCAGAGCCCTGGGAGAGTTGGGGGAGCAAGATCCCTGTCTGTAGCCACAGCTGCTGGCTATAGCTGAAGTAAAGGAGCTTCTTCAGCAGCAGGGATCTAAATAGCATCATATAAAAGCCGCCATTGAGTATAGTATTGTAGTTTTCTATTAATGGGGGATCTAAAGTTTTCATTTAATCCCAGACTATGTTTTCTAAAGTAAACAACAATTCAAAACAAAAAAGTATTAGATTAATTCCATGTTAAACAATTGAACATTTGACTTGGAGTATTATCCAATTGAAGTGTATATAACATCTCTATCAAAAGCATAATCCTTTACAATCTCTCTTTTTTTCTATGTGTTCATAAGCATTATATTTGTATGTTGTCTCACCTCATCTGAACTCTAATCATAGTTTTTCTTCTTCAAAACAGAAAAGGAAGAGACTGCCCATTTTGGTACAAAGTCATGTAATGTTACAGAATTTTAAGGTCCATCAATTCGTCTTGCGAAAGTTCATACTTGACAATTAATCCCCATAACAGTTCTTCCCCAGGTCAATTCGCCCCTATAACAATTCGTCCCTGATGACAATTCGCCCCCATCATTATGTGTTCTCCACTTGAGCATTTGTAACCATGAGTGCATTTACTTATTGTAGAGGCATAGAACACACATATGTTGATATATATATAAATATATAGGCAGACTATATAAATATGTACATATATACACTCACCTAAAGGATTATTAGGAACACCTGTTCAATTTCTCATTAATGCAATTATCTAACCAACCAATCACATGGCAGTTGCTTCAATGCATTTAGGGGTGTGGTCCTGGTCAAGACAATCTCCTGAACTCCAAACTGAATGTCTGAATGGGAAAGAAAGGTGATTTAAGCAATTTTGAGCGTGGCATGGTTGTTGGTGCCAGACGGGCCGGTCTGTGTATTTCACAATCTGCTCAGTTACTGGGATTTTCACGCACAACCATTTCTAGGGTTTACAAAGAATGGTGTGAAAAGGGAAAAACATCCAGTATGCGGCAGTCCTGTAGGCGAAAATGCCTTGTTGATGCTAGAGGTCAGAGTAGAATGGGCCGACTGATTCAAGCTGATAGAAGAGCAACTTTGACTGAAATAACCACTCGTTACAACCGAGGTATGCAGCAAAGCATTTGTGAAGCCACAACACGTACAACCTTGAGGCGGATGGGCTACAACAGCAGAAGACCCCACCGGGTACCACTCATCTCCACTACAAATAGGAAAAAGAGGCTACAATTTGCACAAGCTCACCAAAATTGGACAGTTGAAGACTGGAAAAATGTTGCCTGGTCTGATGAGTCTCGATTTCTGTTGAGACATTCAGATGGTAGAGTCAGAATTTGGCGTAAACAGAATGAGAACATGGATCCATCATGCCTTGTTACCACTGTGCAGGCTGGTGGTGGTGGTGTAATGGTGTGGGGGATGTTTTCTTGGCACACTTTAGGCCCCTTAGTGCCAATTGGGCATCGTTTAAATGCCACGGCCTACCTGAGCATTGTTTCTGACCATGTCCATCCCTTTATGACCACCATGTACCCATCCTCTGATGGCTACTTCCAGCAGGATAATGCACCATGTCACAAAGGTCGAATCATTTCAAATTGGTTTCTTGAACATGACAATGAGTTCACTGTACTAAACTGGCCCCCACAGTCACCAGATCTCAACCCAATAGAGCATCTTTGGGATGTGGTGGAACGGGAGCTTCGTGCCCTGGATGTGCATCCCACAAATCTCCATCAACTGCAAGATGCTATCCTATCTATATATGGGCCAACATTTCTAAAGAATGCTTTCAGCACCTTGTTGAATCAATGCCACGTAGAATTAAGGCAGTTCTGAAGGCGAAAGGGGGTCAAACACAGTATTAGTATGGTGTTCCTAATAATCCTTTAGGTGAGTGTATACTGTTGCAGTGTGAGAGGCAAGGCTGTGGTCAGGGCGGGTCTTTCAGAGAAGTAGACTATAAAACATCTCCTCCAGGACTCCAAACCCCAGAAGCCAGCAGGGCTCCTGATGGTCATAGCCCCGCCCACCACTTCCCCTATAAAAGGAAGAAGGAAGCGAACCAGTGTGTGCATGCTTGGCTGTGGTAGCAAGGTGCACAGGAGGGCGAGAAGACAACGGAGTGAGAGTGAGAGTGAGAGTGAGAGTGAGAGTGAGAGTGAGAGTGAGAGTGAGAGCGTGGAAGAGCAGGAGAAAGAAGGGTAAAGCTCACAGTTGATGGATTCACTGGCTTATGACCCTTTTTCTGGACCTGGACCATTCTCCCTCTTGAACCCCGGACTGTCTGACAACCCCCCACCGGTAACGAACTTTGATTACGGACTGTGACTACGAACCTGCCTTATCCCTTTATGCTTCTGTCTGCCCAGTGTTCGGCTCTACCGACCCAGGCATTTACTGTTATTGTTAGTTTGTTTTATAGTTAGGGATTGTTTATGTTTAGTTAGTGCTCGGACAGAGCTAGGTTTTGTTTTGCTTTTTGACACTGTGCCTGCCATTAAGGGAAGCAATAAAACCACAGCAAGCCTGTTTTGTACCCTCTGCCTGCCTCCCTACTGTGTGTTTCAAGACCAGACCCCGCCTACATACAGCCCTTTCTTGTGACGGGCCCCCCAACCCGTTACAATATATACTGCTCAAACAAATTAAGGGAACACTCCGAGTTCAGAAATCAATGTTAAGTGTATAAATACACCCACAATTATTTTGTATTTATTATAATGTATGTTTTAAATGTGTACATTAATTTGGGGCTTTTAACTTCGGCTGCAACCGTGCCTCCCCTGCCTGCCACAGCCCGGGTGTGTGCTTGCACATGACCGACAAGGGTGAATGGTAGAGCGGCACCCACTGGCAACCTCCCATTCCTCTGGGTCTTCCCTGCACCCCTCCCCGCTGTGGCATCGGCAATGAAGGTCCGGCTCTGTGGACAGGCAGCGCAGGCAGCAGCAGCACAATAAGTCCCACCCCTCTACGCTATGATACTCCACCGCTGGCCCACACTGCGCCACTGGAGTTGGAGGGTAGTCTGGCTACTTCATCCCCGGATGGAGACACCAGACAAGCAACCTGGGAGGATGACCGCCTTTCTCTCAGCCCGCACATGGGCTCAGAGCTGGAGGCAGAGCTCATGGAAGAGGAGCTGGTCTCAGGTACCCCTCCCCCTCGAGGACACTCCCCCACCTCCCACAGTTTTGGGCCATGACTCAGAGGGCCGTGGAGTCTCTCCAGCTCCCCTGGCACTCCAATCCCACCCCTCCGTGCTCAAGATTAGAAAGGGGGCACCAGTCACAGCATCCCACATGGGCTCTTCCACTGCTTCCAGACCTCCTGGACGAACTCAGAGCAACTTGGGATCACCCAGCAATGGCCTTGGTGGACTTACTGAGGGTAAACTCCACTATAGCCACTGTAGGCGGAGCCTCACGACCTGACCTGTCCAATCAGGCAGTGCCATGTTAAGGAGACCCTGCTCCAGAGGGCTTACGAGGCTGGAGCCCAAGCAGCTCACTGTTGTAACACAGGAAGTTTCTCCGCTTCGCCCTCCAAGGCCGAGCGTTCTCTGCTTCGGCCTGTCGCTAGCTCCTCGCACTTTCTCCAAGTGCATGGACGTCATGTTAGCCCCCTGATTCTTGGCTGTCTCTCCGAATTAGGCCTCCAAGTAAATCGAGAGAAGAGCCCCTGATGCCAACTCAGCAGGCACAGTTCCTCGGACTGCGTCTTGATGCCCTTGCCATGCTTGCCATGCTGGCGGCAGAGAGAGTTGCTTCCATACGCACGTGTCTCTCCCTTTTCCAATTGAGAGCACCTCCTTCCCGGACCCTCCCCCTTGGCCTCCTCCAATTGAGGCTGCTGCAATGGTGGTTCAGGTCCCTTCCGCATGCATCCTCACCCCGATCGCGCACGCAGAGTCACAATCACTCCAACATGCTGGAAGGCGCCCCATTGGTGGCGGAGCCCTCAAAATTTATCCCTCGATTCACCTCCTTGGCCTGTCCAACACGGTGGCGGACATTCTCTCGCGGGGAGGCCCCCTGGTTTTAGAATCGCGCCTCCACCCGCTGGTGATCCAACAACTCTGGAGCCGATACCGCAGAGTGGATCTCTTCACCTCGGCAGAGTCCACCCACTACCCACTATGGTTCTCATTCCGAGACCACTTAGGAACCCTGGGGATGGACACGCTAGCTCACACGTGGCTGCAATGTCTCCTCTACACATTGCAACCATTCCCCCTTCACCCGGTGGTCCTGGAGAAGATCAGGCGAGAACGAGAGACAGTTCAGTGTGTGCATTTCTGTGCGGCAACTGAAAAAGGGGTTTCCATTGGGTCCTTACATATCTCCCGTTCTGCACCACACTCCACACAGCGTCACATTCACCTTCAATTAGAAAATTATCATTGATAAGTAAACAACAACAGCAACTAAAACGCAAAATGGGTTTCTAAAATCTGATATGATTTCCTGTAAATACAAACGTAACTAATATCTTTCTTAAATCTTTGAAAACATCAACATTGCTATTGGCGATAAACAACTATTTTATTGACAAAATAGGGTTTAGGTTCCTGAAGGCATCAGAAGACAGCTCATAAACAGATGGGGGTGAGCAGATGTTTGTGATTACAGAATTATTCTGGATTTCAGCATCATTAGTGGAAATTTATATTTTGGCCACTGTACAATAAAACTAATTTGAATTATCTATTTAGGACTTTAATTTAATCAATGCTGATGTGATGTAAAAAATGTAAACTGCTTAGCCAGCTTTTATGATGTAAGTTAATGTTAATTGTTGAATAATATGCATTTTCCAGTCTTTATGTAAAGATAAACACGCTTGACAATCTCAAGTTGCTTAACTCTTTTAACGCCTACTGCTGCACCTGTGCATCCATTGTCGAGTGGTCCTTAGAGGGTATTGCCACACTGGTGTGTTGGAACATTCATTTACACTATAACAATTGATTTAAACACTGTTAATCTTTTTTTCCCTTTTATGTTATTGTTTTTATTGGACAAAATGCACAAAAAGTGTTTCAAAACCACAAATAACTAAATTATGAATGGTATTTTCAAAGTGGTTGGTTTCCATGGATCCCTGCAAAATGTTGACAAACAGGACCATTATGAAAACAAAAAACAAGCTCTCATAATGTATTAGACCCTCAATTGTGTTTTTAGCTGAGGCACAGTGCGAGTAGGAGCAAATCAAATTAAAAGAAACCTGGTCCACCCTTTTATGACACTAACCTCAATGATTGGTTTAGTGTATCTCAACAACTGTAATGCAGCCTTGAGTATGGAAATGTATGCTATGAAATGCAGAAAAAAGTATGAAGATGCAGCTTATGGTTTTACATTAAAATACAGTTAAAGAAGAAGGTTATTAAATTGTAGAATGCAATGTGATATGGCAAAACTCAGTCTCTCAGGTCCAGCAGTGTGATTATAATAAACGTGCCAGAGGGTTAAGGTGTAACTAGCGTGATGCAGGCAGATGCAGCTTTCTGCTATCCTTATTGAAAATGTAACATGGCTCACGATTAATGGACTATGAGTAATGGACTATGCAGAGCATTTTGGATAGATACTCCGGGCCTCTAACAGCAATGCCTATTGTGATGATAGCATTGAGGCTTGGAGCATCATTTGAAGCATCCATAGCAAGTTGTGAGAATTATTTTTCAACATTGAAAAACATATTCAGTGAGCACAGATGGAGCATGTTGCACAGAAGGAGAGAACAGCTGATTCAACTGGCATTTGAGAGGGATCTTAAAAGCAAATTCCGTGGGGAGCAGAACAAGAGACTGCTGAGGCAGCTATAGCTCTTCTGAATCAGGGTAAGAAAAGGCAGCCTGGTTGGGCTTGTATTGAATTGTTATTTGGTAGCTTTTGGAAATGTGTGGCAAATGTCAGAAATATCCGACGTCATTCTCTTAATTGGAATTGCTGCTTAGTCTACTGCTCGATTTCTGTGCTGTGAGTTGTGCCCCCATAATCATTTCTGTTGCCCACTTGCCAAGTTAATCCTCCCAATGGGCCTGCTTTTTATGAGAAAACAATAAATCAACAGAAACTTTACAGATTTAAGCTTTAGTTTATACTAATTAATTTAGTTTAGTTCCTAAAACTACATGAATTGTATGTTGCTGGAACTGAAGTAATCTACCTGTGATTGTTAATATCCTGATAACCTTTGACATGTGATGTTAATGCTCATGTTACAGGAGGTGACTAAGGGCTCTAATTATTTTTACTATTTGTTTGGTTTTCATAGTGATACATTTTCCCATTTATTATTAATTTCATTTACTTCATTTTTATAGGTTTCTTGTTTTGTTTTTCTCACATGTGCTGGTTTCCTTGAGATATTGCTTTATCACCTGCATGTTTGTTTTATTGAGCCTTTAGCACTGAGCAGGCACACCTGCAGCTGGGGAGGGGTGTCGCCTTAGCAACAGCACTTCCACACCTGAGCCCTCTCTCCAGTAATTGAGATTTTTCAGTTAAAAAGAGAGCGACAGAGACTCATAATAGAATAGTATTTAACTGAGGATTTTAGTGCACCTGTATAGCTGTAGCAGGAGTGCCTGCTCATAGCGGATAGCGGATAGCGGATAGTGCTGTTGGGGTTAAAGTACAAACAAAGAGCATTAAAGCCTGGAGGGGGTGTCATGCTGAACTGAAGAACAGACAGTAAAGTGGAGCTATTGAAGTTAAGTATCAAATTATTACAGTTTAGTTTGTGAGCACTGATAAAGAAAGAAGCATATAGAAAACAACCGACAAAGGAACAGACCAGGATTTAAAATTTCATCATAGACCTTGAGTGCTGCCACTGGACTAATCTGCTGCTTTCTTAGTTTTCTCCTGAAGTTGAAAGCCCTGAATGAAGAATAAAGTGGTTAATACACTTTTGTTTTATTTTGACTAGTTATAAATAACTTTCCTGCAGATCCTGGTGTGGCCCCTGTCCTGGCAATGAAATGGCCTGTCCACAGCATGGTCCTGATCAAAGGCAGATACCTGTGGGAAGTAAATCATAGAAGAACAGGAATGTGCAAAGATTCCCACATTATGTGAATGGGGAAAATGAATTACCTTTAGCCCCATTCACACTGAAATGCCGCCAAATTGCAGGCAAATTGCCGGCAACATTTGCCTGCTTTTTTCCTGTTGCCCCCCATTCACACTGGCTTTGAATGTGGGAAAATTGCCGGCAAGGATGCATTCACACAGAAAACAGAGACTGCCGGCAAGTTCAATCAGAGGAGGTGGAGGAGGAGTTACAGGGTCTGTGCCGGGTGGGAAAGGATCGACAGCGACAGGCTTCAAAAGGGAGACGTGAAAAGAAGGTGATATACAGAGATGAGAGGGAAGCTGTAACCTGTAGGTCACTGGATTTATCTGTTTAATGATCCAGTACGGTCCGATGAATCGGGGACTTAATTTCCTGGAGGGAAGTCGCAATTTCATATCCCGCGTAGACAACCATACCTCATGTGCTGGCTGGTACTGGGGAACCAGTCTTCTACGCCAATCTGCTTGTACCTTCTGACGCCTGACAGCTCTTATCTGCTTTCCAGATCTTATTGCTTCGAACCACTCATCTACGGTGGGGACTTTGGTGAACTCGTCTTTACCAGAAAAAAGAGGAGTTGTTATCCTAGAACACACTGAAAAGGGGTGAGTCCTGTGGAAGAGTGGATGAGTCAGTTCTGTGCATATTCGGCCCATGGAAGGTACCTGCTGCAGTCTGATTGATGTCAGCTGCAATATGTGCGAAGGAAGCGCACGATTTCCTGATTCAACCTCTCTGTTTGTCCATTGGTCTGTGGGTGATAACCTGAAGAGAGATTGACATTAATGTTCAATGAGCGGAAAAAGGCTGACCAGACTCAGGACGTGAATTGCAGGCCGCGGTCGGTGACAATTACTTCTGGCAGCCCAAAAATCCGGAAAAACTGGGTGAACAGGAACTCAGTGGTGGCAAGTGCTGTGGGGAGACCCCTTAGGGGAATAAGTCTGCAGGCTTTCGAGAAGCGATCTACTGCTACTAGAATTGTGGTGTAGCCCTCTGAGTTGGGGAGATTGGTGATGAAATCAAGCCCAATGTGAGACCAAGGTCTGTTCAGAATGGGAAGTGGTGAGGTGACTTGGATTGGGCACAGAGGGCACAGGAGGCGACGAAACACGTGACATCCTGACGTAAGGTAGGCCACCAAAACCTTTGTTGTACCAAGGACAGGGTGCGTTGGACTCCTGGGTGTCCGGAGGCAGGTGTACGCGTGTAGCCATAGAAGGATCTGGGGATGAAGAGAGAAAGGGACAAACAAATGAGAAGGGGGGCAATTAGGTGGTGGTGGATCCGTGGTCTGGGCTCGCTGTATCTGGTCCATTATATCCCACCTTATGGGAGCCACAATACAAGAAGAAGGCAGAATGGGTTAAGTGCAAACAGGGAGTGATCGGGAATCAAACTGCCGGGAGAGAGCGTCTGCCTTTGTGTTCTTGGATCGTGGGTGGTAGGTAGGAGAAAAGTGGAAATGGGTAAAGAATAATGCCCAACGATCCTGCCGTGGATTCAGTTGCTTGGCAGAGCTTGTGTATTCCAATTTCTTGTGGTCTGTGAGAACCAAGAAAAAGTAGGCACAGGGAAAGAGTTTACCAGGATGGCCATGTCTTTGTGATAAAACTGCCCTTACCCCACATTCAGAAGCATCCACCTCTACCACGAAAGGAATAGAGGGATCAGGGTGTTTTAGCAGAGGCGCAGAAGAGAAAAGGGACTTGAGACGGGTAAAGGCGGCACTCATGTCATTCCAGGATAGAGTGTGGGCGGAACCCTTGAGGAGAGAGGTTAAAGGGGAAGCCACGGAGCTGAAGTCCCGGATAAACCTTCAATAAAAATTTGCAAAGCCCAAGAATCTTTGCAACTCTTTCACCGTTTGTGGCCGAGACCAATCTGTGACAGCCTTTACCTTATCTGAGTTATGAGAACGCCCTCCGCATCAAGGATGTATCCCAGGAACTGTATCCTTTGACGGTAAAAGTCACACTTTTCCTCCTTGACAAACAGTTAATTCTGTAATAGGCATTGCAGAACCTGGCAGACATGAGAGACATGGTCAGTAAAGGTAGATGAGTAGATCAGAATATCGTCAATGTATACTATTACAGAATGATTCAGGAAATTTCTGAGTACTTCATTGACAAACGTTTGAAACACTATTGAATTGATAAGAAGACCGAAGGGCATGACTAAATATTTGTAGTGGCCACTGTGTGTGATGAAAGCGGTTTTCCACTCATCTCCCTCTCTAATGCGAATGAGGTTATATGCGCTACGGAGATCAAGCTTTGTATAAAAGCGAGATCCTCTGATCTGTTCCAGGGCAGCCGGCACTAAAAGAAGGGGATAACGGTATTTGACAATGACTTTATTGAGACCACGATAATCAATACAGAGCCGGAGTCCTCCGTCCTTCTTAGCCACAAAAAAGAAGCTTGCAGTGGCAGGTGATGTTGAGGCATGGATAATGCCCTGTTCAAGAGCTTCCTGAATGTATTCCTCCATAGCATGTATCTCGGGAATGGAGAGAGGGTAAATGTGACCCCTCGGGGGTGAGGCGCCAGGGAGGAGATCAGTAGCACAATCCCAGTACCGATGGGGACGATGTGTCCTGTGCCAATGGGCTGATTGTTGACTGCCCTTATGCAGAAAGGTGGTTCACAGGGAGAGAGGGGAATGTTTAATCGGGTCACGGTGTTCCAGTCAATGAAGTTTCCAGCGGATCCAGAATCTAGTGGAAACAAAAAGGATCTTAGAAACTAATGTAATCTGTGCTCTGAGTCGGCACTGGGTAGAGGTTACAGGGGGACATAGACTGGTACTCACAGTGGTCTCTATGGAATGGGTCGTGGTGCCAGGACATTTGGTGCAGGAGTCATGAAAATGGCCCGCTTGTCCGCAGTATAAGCAGAGACACATCTGGATTCACCTCTGCCGCTCCTCAGCAGACAGCCGAGCGCGCCCAAGCTGCATGGGTTCCACGTCATGAGCAGGACTTGACGTTGAAGCGAGTCTGGTTTGTGGTCGTGAACGTTCCACCGAAGGGTACTTTCCTCTAGATTTAATGAGGTTATCTATTCTTATGGCCAGTTTGAGTCCTTGACGAAAAATAGTGATGAGGGCACTGTTATTCCACCCACTGTTTGCTGCTAAAGTACGAAACTGCAGGGCATAGTCAGCAGCTGATGAGGTGCCCTGGCGTAACATCAGAAGCTGCTCCCCTGCACTTCTTCCCTCAGCTGGGTGATTGAAAACCTCCTTCATGTGTGCAGTAAAAGTTTCTAGGGATCGGGTCACTTCCCCTCACTGGTTCCAGACAGCAGTAGCCCATTGCAAAACCTTGCCGGTTAGTAGGGTAATAAGAAAAGCGATCTTAGCCTCGTCGCTCAGAAAAGTATTTGTTAGGTGGGTAAAATACAAATCACACTGTAGAAGGAAGCCTTCACAGCGATCAGGTGCTCCGTCTTATTTTTCAGGAGTTCCTAGTTTGATATCAACCACGGGAGTAATTACTGCTGCAGAGGCAGAGGCAGAGGCAACCGGTGGAGTGACTGGTGTCGGTGAGGAACTCCGTTTGACTAGCTGGTCCAACGTGGATTCGATTTGCCAGAGCATGGTTTTGTGGGTACCGAGTATAGCCTCTTGAGATGATAAAGCAGCTTTAATATCCTCCAACTCCACCGAATCCATGTTATTGGTGAAGTATTCTGTTACGATGGTGTACCAGAGGAACAGCAGGGATTAGGACAAAACCAAAGGATTTGACAATAATCGTAGTAGGGGTCATGAGCAGGAGGTCAATCGATCAGGCGTACAGACTAGACTAGGGAAATCCGAAAGGCAGGTAACAAGAGATAAGGGTCAAAGGGTCAAAACACAGGTAGGCAGGACAAAAACTAAGGCTTGGCTGTGCAGCTAAGAGGCAGACAATACTTCGCGAGGAGGTAAAGGAACAAAGGGCTATATATACTGTGGTGAGTAAACTAGGGCAATGAGGAACAGGTGTTAATGGTTAAGCAATTGAGACAGGAGTGAATGATGAGGAGCCGAGATCTGGACATGGTTTCGGAAGGGTAAGGGAGACATCTGGTGGCAGAAATGGGAAGTGTTTATGAGGGGAATGTCACACAGACGCCCTTATCCAGGGTGACTAACAAATAAGAGCAATACAAAGTGCAAAACTATAGTACAGTTCAAAGCATAATGCAATTTACAATTTACACACGTATAGGAAATATACAGTAGACAATACAATGTAGTCATATGTATTTGTTATTGTACACATTATGCTGCCATTTCTTATATGAATTAATCATGTAAAATGTAAATATCCAGTGTTTTATTAATACAAAAGGAACCGAGCTCACTTGATTATTGCAATATGATCTGAGTCCTAAGAAAACATGGAGGTGAATCACGAAAACAAACCCGAGTTACGAACTGATCGCGTTTGTACACAAGACAAGTGAACAGCAGCACACTGACTGATACATTGTTTCAAAGTAAACGAACTGAACCAATTTAGTTTGAAATGGACCCAGTGTGAGGGAGGTAACGTTTGCCTGTATAGAGATATTATATTTTGTATGATTTATTGGTACATAACTTCTGACGTGTGACAAAAGTTAGCATTACTTACGCCAACCTGTAACACTAGTAGAATTGCTGCTACTATATTATTTTCAACCTTTGCCATTTCTAACAACCTGGTCTGTTTCTTGTTACATTCACAAGTTCTTGTTCAAAGGTGGCTTAACCTTGTCATGTTGTGGTCGCAAAAATGCGCCCCTATTCTGATTGGTTATAGCAGTTAGCTGAAGCACTGCTTCAACACGCAAGGACTTGACGCTGAATTTGCCTGCAATCATTTTCCTGCTCCATTCACACAGACACGTTGCTGCAAAAAAATAGTTTCAGTGTGAATGGGGTTTTTGGGGCACCCTATGCTGCTCCTAATTCCTCCTGCTCTATGTCCCCTATTTCACTATGTCAAAGGATCCCAGATGGGCCATGTTTCAAGAAGAGGAGCTGTTGCGGCAACCAGTGCTATTCATGAGCTACAAAACATCTCTTTAACAGACCTGTAAATGAGAAATACACGATGAGCAAAGGCTCTTTTCTTAGGACTTTGGGAAACTGGGGATAAGACGTTTTAGGATAAGTCTTTATACAAGAAAATCATAAAAGAGTGTAGTTTTATACATGCTGAATATTAAAGGTAGATTTAGTATATAGGATGAAGATTTAATTCTGTTTTTGGAGTGTTGTTTACATGCTCTATATCTAATTGTTTTACTATAAGAGGTAAAATGAACATTAAAACAACTTTAAACATTTGAGGCAGTGTAGTCTGGTTTAGCACTTCTAAGGGTCATCATCACCCATAATGTCTACTGCAAAGTTCTCTTTGTTTCACCATTATACATTGTCCTCTGATCACTCCCTGAAAATTATTTACAAAACTGTTGGACAACACTGCTGTGGAAAACACAAATTCAAAGCCATTTTTTCTTCAGATTTAAACCACCCATCTCTAAAACACGGGGCTCAAATAGAGGCCTGGCTGAGTTGTTTTCGAGTGCCAAGCTCTACTTATGTACAATATGGTTTTCCCTCAATGGTTTTATCAGTAGCTAATTTCAAGTTCACTTCCAATTTTGTGTTTACACAAAGATTAATGTAAGAATTCCCATGAATCATCCTTCTACGTTTTTAGGCTGGTTTACAGACACTTAGAAATAGATGTCTTCCATTAATTTCCATTAACTTATTGGCCGGTAACAAGCAAAATATTTAGACAGCACTTTTACATTACGGTCATGGATGAATATGACACATGTACCTCCTTATCCCCCAAATAGCCATCCCAAGGATTTTATACTATACAGTCACACCCAATAGCTGTTCCCCACACAGAATCAAACAAGGTTCTCAGAGCACCCAACAGACACAGGTAAGTGTAATAAATGTTTTTTTATTATGTTCAATAAATCACTGGTACAGTGGCAGAGGCCAGTACAGAGCACAGGACTGTGCACCAGCAAAGGGGAAATCTAACTGATCTAAAATTTTATACCAAAATAAAATGGTTAAAACCAGCATATAAAAACACAAAAAAACATCTTAACCTCTGATTACTTCACCTCAAGTCAAACCACAGCAAACCATGTAGTGAAGAAAATAAAACTGTTCACTCAACAATAAGAGTTAAATAAATAATGCAATTAACATATTTAATTTACACATATTTTATTTGAACCCTGTATGACGGCACAATTCGGGCCGGGGGCAGAACGTATATGATGCATAAGATTGGTTACTTGCCTTCAGGAGGCGGGACATACATGATGCAAGATTTGAAAATTAGGTTAGTAAACTTAGAGTCTTGCCACCCTGTGCGGTTGCAGAATGTTTGTGTACCAAAAGTATTTTTATATTAAAGCCTAAGGGTCACTGTATCCTCAATGTATATTATTTGTAATTTATTTGGCTTTCTCAATAAATCATAGCAGAAAATGTCTGACTTAGGTATGCTAAACTACACAGGAGAACATGTTTACCCTGAACAATTTCCATCCAATTTATTTTTATTTGCTTTTTCTATTTGTTTCTGTAAGAGGATTTTCCATCATGATTCCAGGCTGTCCGCTTGTTCTACACTGAGAGTAAACAGCACTGACAATACTTACTCTGAATGAGTCGATATGCAAGCACATAGTAATACCCTGAACAACTCTAACAGAATAAAAGCATTTCACTTTGCAGCATGTTACTGCACAAGACAACAAGTATTGTTGCATTTATTGGTTTTAAGACAACTTAAGAGATTGGTTGCTTTAAAGATTCTCTAGATCGTCATGGAAGGTTTTTGTTTTAGCTCTGAAACAGGAAAATCAAAATTAACTGCTCTATGGCATGTCAATTTCACTATTTAGTGTCTGCTTGGTCTTGGGAACAAACATCCATGCAGAACATACATTGGCATTATTTTATGTTATCACCAATGTTAATACATTTGTTTGAATCCTTTATCCAAGGTGACATGTAGATTTACAATTATCAATATACAATTACTTTAATAAAAGGTACTGAAGTTAGTGATCTCTTGACAACACACAACGCCTTTAATTGCTTTATTTTGTACTTTTGGATTATATGATGTTGAGACTACAACCTTTGTGATATTAACCAATTATTGATTCATGCTCTTGAATTATCTTGTATTTGAATCATTTTCAGTTAGACAATTCATCTTTTGTGTTTAATAATAATTATCCAGAAAGAAAATGTTGTTTAATTATGCCAATCAACGTACAAATAAATTGGATGCTGTTTGTTAAATTAAAGTCTCTGAGACTGGAGGTATAATTGCATACCCACTCTGAATTCTAAATATTTTTATCTAAGCCATTTTTCATCCTCTTGCTGTGGCAGTCTTGCTGCCACAAACAGATTCTAAAATATGCCAGGATATTGTAGCTACCAAACTGGTGCCAATCTCAAGCCTGGATGCAAATAGTCTCTCCAGCACAGTCAATATCTGAAGCACACATCTGAGTTTATGTTCAAGTGGATGAGAGAGCACAAATGTGTTATTTCGCCATCACATTCTCCAGACTGCAAACCTATAGAAAATGTATGTCATGAAAAATGGCATAGGCAGAACCACAGAACCTGGAGTGGTTGAAGAAGATCTGCATGCAGGAGGGATGACCTTGATATTTACATATTCAATGTTGATTATCCTATTAAAAGTGCTTCCATGCTAACAAATATTCTATGATTACAGTTGTGAATACATTGTTCAACAAGAATACCAATACTTCTGGAGACTACTGTAAATCTCATCACATGCTTCAATTTTTACAGTTTCTTAGTTGTACAATCCTGTACAAAGTTGGCTGAAAGCTCTTTTGTTCAGCTAAACACTATATTGTGAAAACTATTGTGACTGCAGTGTACATTGTACTTAATAAGGTGAAACACATCCCCTGGCCTTAACTGCTGCTCCAACCATTGAAAGGACACTTTCTATTGTCTTTTGATAGATGGCTGGAATAATACTGTGCCATTCCTTGCACAGCACAGTTTCTAATGTAGCAAGTGAAACTGGCATCTCTGATCTCCACTTGGATCGTTTTCAGTTCATCCTGGAGGTGTTTCAGGGGAAAATATTGGGTCAGTTTAGGAGAAAGCCATGCAATGTTTTCAGTTCTATTCTACTTGAAGTATTGTGCTGTACTCCCATTTTGAGTGATTATTTCAGTTTTTATTTTTAATACATTTTTTACAATATTTTTTTTACTTGGAATTTGAGGGTTAGGATGTGTAAATGAAGAAAGAAGAAAAAATATAATAATTCCAGGTTATAATGCAACAAAAGGTGCACATTTTGAAAGGGGGAGTAGACCTTCTATAGGGTGTGTTTGTGTCTACAGTGCCTTATATTATATGGACCCCTGACGAATTCTCTCATATTACTGAATTACATTGAAATTTCATTCTGATATTTTATTTTAAAACACTGAAACTCAAAATCTATTATTGTAAGGTGTTGGGAAATTTTTGTAAGAGAAATATTGTACTAGGCTGTTTATATATATATATATATATATATATATATATATATATATATATATATATATACATATATACATACATACACACACATGTGTACAGTATATACAATTATTGTGAATATAAGTGCCCATGGCCATTTTGCTGTGTACTGTAATATTTTCAGAGGCTAGCATAAAGGCATAATGGAAGATGAACATTTGCTGGCTTCCTACATTAGTGTCCAGCATTTGTGAGATTCTGCCAAATATTGCATAACTGGCCCCATCCTCTGCCTATTGAGGGGATCAGTGGTGTGCGATGCTCTGGTTGCGCAAGTCAGGCAGCAGGCAGTAGCCTATGTATCAGACACAGAGACCCTTGAAAACTGATGAATATCCTCTGCTTTCCCTGCAGCTGCACTCGTAATTCATATGGAATATTAATGAGGGATGTGCCACAGCTATTAGTTGGTATAGATGGGAGTCTCCTAAACGGACATCTATAGGTGGTGATTAAGGTCATCCTGCCCAAGCCCTCAGAGAGACATGTTTAAGTTTATTTTATTTATGTTTTTTAAAACATCACAGAGCACCAAGCAAATACCTGATTTCATTGGATAAGACAAGAAGGTGGGTGCTTGTATAATGCGAATGAATTCCCTCGGCACTCACAGGATTGTCAGATAAAATTAATGACTCTCCACACTGCAAAGGTTGTGTGTCTGTGATGGAGTGTGTGGACTAGAGGTCTGAGGGGCGTAACCATGGGATACAAGCACCAAACAAGGTCATTGTCTTTCAGTTGTACACACAATTTTATATTCAGTTTGAGAATACACTTTCATACACTAAAAGAATCTAAAAACGTCTAGGTTGCTTTTTCATATAGGACAGTGCATGTATTTCCGTGCACTCAAAGGTTAATCAAGTTTCTGTTGAAAATGTGAAGGATTCTTATTCATACTGCTGAGGCAACACAATAAGTGAAATCTACAACATAAAATTCATGTACCTTTTATGTCTAAACTGTTCCAACCATTTTACACTGCTGAGGCAAGTGCAATTTTACAGTGATCAGAAAGTGACATCATGTGGCCAGACTGCAAATGACATGCATTCACTAAAACGCTTTAATTAATCCCTTGTTATTATAAATGTACTAATTCAAATTAAGATTAAAAAAAGGTAAACTGCTTTGAATGCACAGATCCTGTACATGCAAGTTTTTAGGTTACTGGATTTTGAATTCATAGCTGGTTTAGTTGAAAACTGAAGGTTTTTTAAATATTTTAGTTTGCACCGTGCATTATTAATAGAACTGTCCTAACACAGCACTGATCTAAAAGGTTATTCGTTGTAGAATATTGCATATACTAATAGAGGATAACTTGCAGAAATACCTGTTTAGCAAAGGTAATGCAGTCACAATACCTTCTGACAAGTATGTACTATGAAAACAAACAGTGACAAATTTTAAATTCTCATTTATTAATTTATCATTTATGCAGATAGTCTTAAGGAGGGAAATTAAAATATTCAAAGAATATATGTTTACATATCCTAAAAAAGGTAATTAATTACTGAAATACAGTTAGGTCAATACATATTTGGACAGTGACACTATTGTCATCATTTTGGCTCTGTACACCACCACTATGTATTTGAAAGGAAACAATCAAGATGTGCTTTAAGTGTAAACTTTCATCTTTAATTTGAGGGTAGTTACATCCAAATTGGGTCAACAGTGTAGGAATTACACCCATTTTTATATGGGGTCCCCCAATTTAGGGGCTCAAAAGTGATTGGACAAACTAACATAATCATTAATTAAATTTTGAGTTTAGATACTTGTTTGCAAATACTTTGCAGTCAATGACTGCCTGAAGTGTGGAACCCATAGACATCAACAGATGCTGGGTTTCTTCCCTGGTGATGCTCTGCCAGGCCTGTACTGCAGCTGTCTTTAGTTCCTGCTTGTTCTTGGGGCATTATGCAACAACAGTTGTCCAGATCAAGAACACCCTCCAGGAGGTAGATGTATCTGTGTCAAAGTCAACAATCAAGAGAAGACGTCACCAGAGTAAATAAAGAGGGTTTGCCACAAGATGTAAACCACACATGTAAACCATGAAGGCAAAACACCCCAAGAACAAGCAGGAACTAAAGACAGCTGCAGTACAGGTCTGGCAGAGCATCACCAGGGAAGAAACCCAGCATCTGGTGATGTCTATGGGTTCCAGACTTCAGGCAGTCATTGACTGCAAAGGATTTGCCACCAAGTATCGAAACTCACAATTTAATTCATGATTATGATAGTTTGTCCAAATACTTTTGACCCCCTAAAATTGGGGTGACCACCTATAAAAATGGGTGTAATTCCTGCACCGTTCACCCAATTTGGATGTAACTACCCTCAAATTAAAGATGAAAGTTTACACTTAGAACACATAATTATGCATATTATATGAAGACAAGCCAGGTTGTTCTCCCGCTGTCTCATGCCTGGGAGCAACTGTGTCACCTGTTTTGTCCACACAAGACATCTTGATTGGCAGTGCCAAGAAGAGAAGGAAGCTGAAAGCCAGAGGAGTCCAGGCTGCTGACTGTTCCTCCTCCCCCCCGAAGCTGCTGAATTTTTAAATGTAGCGTAAAATCACACATTTACAAGATGGCTTTTGCCATTTCTGTACTTTCAAAATTGTATTTATATATTTTCCATTTAAAGTTTTTGTTTTGTACTATGGTTTGAGTATGTCAAATACACTTTATAAATGCTATAATTCAAGTTTATTTCAAAATTCTCTAATGTTAAAGTGTACAGATGATATTAAGCCAATTGTTCATTCTGGTGGTGATTTAAGTTCTATATTTTGATAGTTTCGGGGACTGCTGAAATCCCTTGATGCATGGAGGGTATTGACAGAGCAGCAGTTCAAACTGCATCTGACCCAAGAGCATCGCTCCCAATGGCCTGGATTACAGAAGGATGTACCACCTGATTGCACGCACTGCTGCCCAGCAATACAGCCACCTGTTGGAAAGGTGGGACCATGCTCATCAACAGCACCATAAGGTGATTGCGCTGCAGGCTGACTTTCTGTACACAATCGCAAAAGAACTGCAGGTGCCTCCTCCAATTGGGTACAAACCACAGTAAACGTCACCTGTTATACTTGAATGAAAGGAAGTAAGAAAGAAAGTAAGAGTAAGAGTAGAGAGTAAGACTGAACATGCCTTTAGACTTTCATTTAGTAGTTTCAATTTTTTATTTAAGAAACCTGAAGAAAAACTAATTATAAGAGTAAGGCTGTATATGTTTCCCTATAATTGCCTCATTCACAAAATTTGACTGAAGATATCTCTGTTCATTTATGCATTATTTTATATATCAACCTCCATGCTAAATGAAGGTTAATAAAAGCCATCAATAAGGATTCATTTTTTAATTTATTTTATGTGTACAAAATAAACGTGCTGCTAGGACAGTGGATTGAAGTAGGGGAATTGATGACAAATACAATGTTTGCAGTTTCACAAAAAATGTTTAAAGCACCACATTGTGTGGAGGATGATAAATGCACAGTATAGCCTAATTATTCATGTTTTTAAGAATAGTGTAATTCCCGAATGTACAATTAAACCACATCAATTGAAACCTTAATTCTTGTGTTATCTGCTTTAAAGAACAATATTAGCAATGTAAAAGTAAAAAGAACACATCATACAATTTTTTTTTATTTTATTTTATTTTACAAGTGAACACCAGGACATTAAGTGACACACACAGATAATTGGTAAAATGAGCCTGATGAGCCAGTGTAAATGTACAATCCAATAATTAAAATAATGTAAAGCTGTAATTAATTTAAATTAAAGCTGTGCTGAAAATAAATATGTTAAGAATTATAACAGGCCAGTGTGCTGCTAATTTGGAGTGGGTTTTAAGGAAGATGTATAGTATTACTATAATAATACCAAGGTTATTCTGCTTGTGTAAATATTATGCACACTCTAGTAATATATATATATATATATATATATATATATATATATATATATATATATATGTTTATTTGACAAGACATGAAGGTATTTTTTGAAGTTCACACCTCTGAATAATATATCTATTGAGTAGAATGATATAGACTTTTCTGGCTACACCAGTGAAGGTTACCAAGTATCAAGTTTTAAAGTGAAATAATGACAAATAATAAAATTAGTAACAATAATCAGAAACAGAAGCAGCAGAAAATGAACCTCATGTGCATCTCTAAATTGAAATGCATTATAATACTGTATAGTAATATAGTGGACTAGGCATACATGGTTGGGGAGGGGAGTGGACATTCTAGAAACAAATCAAAAAGTAATTGTGTGTGCGAATTAAGCATCATAGCTTGAGAAAAATATGTGGGGAGGTTTTAACACATTTGTTTTAATATCAGAAGAGTCAGCTGGGATCAAAATAACTATTTACAATATTTTTGATGATCTACTTCATTACATCCTTCCAAAAACAATAATTACATTATCAGTAAGATGTTCATAGTAAGTACTATCAATTGTTAGATGTCAATGTGTTGTTTATTTTAATATTGCTTCATATATAATGTAATTGAAGGGTGATAAACAAAATTAACACAAAAAAACAACAACATTCTCTTTATTGTATAAGTAACATAGTATGTATACCTGTACTTGTCATTTAGTAACAAGTTTAAAATATAATTAATGGCTGGTTTAAATGGTTTTGAGAATCATTTTCTGCTCTGCTTTGTATACATGAAAATGCAAAAAGGTATATAACCACATATAACTATATATGGTAGACTTGGTAAACCATATTCATAAAACCATTTATAAAAGATAATGATACATTTTCCACCCCTTTATGTTGAAAAACTATATTTTAACTAATGAAGCATTTAATTTATTTTTCATAACTTGAATGAGTTCTTTGAAAGTTTAATTTGACACTTCACCACTTATTTATTTGGAACAATCCGGTGTTAGAGGGGTGCAAAAAGATTTATGCAAATGGTCCTATAAGTTATGGCCACAACAACAACAACAACAACAACAACAAGAGCAACAGTAACAACACAAACATGTATGCATCTCAAACTATTATATTGATAATACACCATTCAGAATTTCTACACCCAAATACTTTGGTACACTGGGGTTGTGCAGTTGCTCATAATTCTAGGAGAACATTTATCTGTTTACAAAGGACATGATTAATAATCACTAAAATGTCCTGATTTTAGGTATAGGTCAATGATTATCAGATTATGTAAAAACAACCTTGATATTTCTGGTCACTGAACATGCTGTAGGAATGTATGCATTGGCAGAAGGAGAAATTTTCAGTGCATTAATTTTAATTTAAAATGATGAGAGAAAATAAAAGTTCAAGTCACATAGCTTGAACAAAGCAACCTAAACTATTCCCATGACTGTGTATTGTGTGGAATATATATATAGCTATATACAAGTGCCATATAAATAGTTATCCAATTCCTAGTTTTGTAAACATTACATTGTTTAAGTATAGTCTAGAAATGCATACATTTTTCGGCAAATTGATAATCTCAGTGACAGCAAGGCAACAGAATGGTTTACTAAACTCAAATGCATTTGTTCATCCCTAAGATATTTTTGTCTGCTGCAGATGTAGGACTATTAAAATTAATATTAATATCTATATTTATCAAGGACTGCTTAATTGCAGCCTACAGGTGATAACACCTGTACATAGTGAACATTTAAACAAAATGGCTTGCACTTATTCTGCTATGTTTCCATCACAATTCAGACAAACCTTAAGTCATATTTTTGTGGAGGTACACATTTCATGATTGTCCTGTAGTAGTTATTTTCTCACAAAAATGTAGCCTACCCAATACAAACCAAGTAATATTTTATTGAATTTACCTACACTTTCCCCCTCCAATAATGCAGGTTCTACTTTTTCCTCGTGGTCTTCATACCTTGTTGGATCCTCACCAAATATTAATTTGTGTAGAGCAAATTCGGGGTGTTCTTGTAGAGCTTGAAAAAAATCAATACACAAACGAACTAATAAGAAGGAGGATTTTATCAATGCAAAAGTTCTGTACTTCATGTTTGTATCTACACCAAAAACATGACAACGAATTTGGAGATATCAAATGCAAAATTGAAGTTAACATAAACAATTAATACAACCTTGCCATTGGTTTTAAAATTGTGCTTATTTACGTGGTGTTCCAATTATGTCTTGTAACTTGGCATTTGCATTTGAAATGTCCACTTTAAATGACTTGGCTCTTTTTTTATGTTTGTGATTTTTTTTTTTTTTTTTTTTTTTTTACTTTAGTTTAAATTTAAACTAGTACTAATACTCCTACAGTCCTACAATATTACAATACTCTTGGCTATGTACTACATTTTAAACACAGATATCTCCCCTTGAATTGTTGATAGGTCTTTTACTTTCAAAACTTTACATTTTGTAATTTCTAATTGGATAATTTTCACTTCAGTTTTAGTTTTTGGAGAAAACCCACACAAACACAAGGAGAACATGCAAACTCCACATATCCATTAGATTAAAATTGAAAACACAAATTATAGAGAAAACGATGATGTTATGAATGCAACCCTAGTTATCTGAAAAAAGAGAATGCTACCCAAAGGGGGTGGGACACTGCATGCTACAATGTAACTTACCTTTGGTAGGTCATTTTAGACATTCCTGTGTCTTGTTGTAGTACCATCTGACACTCCATTGTTTTCTTCTGTTTTGCTGTTGGAAGAGTATAATATATTTTTAAATCTACTGGGATATCTGTAGTTTTACCAGGGTCTTTGTGTAATCCATCATACATCTCTAAATCTCAAACATATTCAGTAAGTTTTCATTTATTTGAGAATGATAAGTCATTCAAAAATCCATACTATTTTAGATTTTTTTCTAGCATAAGATACTCACAGCATTTCAGTCTGTTGTGTGTCAGCTACACTTTCTGAAAAGAATATAAAATTCAGTAAGTTTGTGGTGGCTGACATTGATGTACATGTGAGAAATATATTTTTGTAATATATACATGATGTATTTTTTCTAACCCTAAAACTTAGCTCAAATATAATTTAGTTAATATATGTGATCCTCCATCACAAAACCAGGCATAAGTCTCATTACATTCAATTTTAGACTTTTTAAAATAAAAAAATACCAACTATATAATGATGAGATATCTGTTCATATGTTTTTCTCATGCTTTGTGGTTAAAACACAAAAAAGAAAGTTGGGACTGCCTTATTTCAATCTTTTATTGGCTGTCCATACCTGCCTTTAAATATATAATTTTAATCCATGCCCATTTATCAATTAAATCACAGAGATCTAATGATTCTAATGAAACTAACTGTAATACTTTAGTAACAAGTAATCTGACTATTAGAAAAGGTCCATATCCTAAAATTGCATTGCATCTCTTTTTTGTCCTACTTAGGAAAGTACATTTTCCCACCTATCTACTGTCACGAAGGGGCTTATCACTTTGCCTCTTCTGAAAATTCAAGCTGTAGAAATACACAAAGGAAACAGTAACGGCAGGTTGGGATGAGGGATGCCCTGACCTGTAGGAATGTTCTTCTTCTTGCTTTTAATCTCACAGATCAAAATTACAGATACAAGGACAATGACTTCTGCAGCAATGACCAGGAATATTTTGAGGGGCACCATGTAAGTGAGAACGTTGAGATGAATGTCTCCCTCACTGGATCCAAATCTGTACACTGCACTGCATTGGAAGGTGCCGGAGTCCTTCTCTGTTAAACCCATTATTGTGAGGATTGATTTGTTTCCATGTGCAATAGTAATTTGGTAACGATGTGGGTCTATTGTAGTATTGATAATGGCCTATAAAAAAAATGACCAAAGAAATTATGAAGAAGACAAATGAACAAATTAGAGAACATATATATTTTTTCTAGATATAAAATGATGTACACAATATTTCAACTGCAAGTAGAATCACAATACATATGGTTGGACACATCAGGAAATTAGGGGTATTAGGAAAAGTGTATGTCGGGAGTACCCCCCTGCATAGACAAATGGTGGACGCAAGGGACAATGGGGAGGGGAGTGCCAATGTAAATAGTTTAAAGGTATTAGGAGGAATCAGTGTTGTGTCCTGTGTACCCTGTTCCCCTCGGTGTTGAGTTTTGTCTGTCCCACCCCGGATTTTACAGTAGGAGTCTGAGACAGCCTTCCTGCCTTTCCATGCTGTCTTCATCCTTGTTCACAGCATTTTTAAATGGTGTGCTATAATAATAATGATGATGATGATGATGATGATGTTATTGTGCCATTATCTAGTAGTTATGAGGATTCAATGAAAATGCAGTGTCACATGGAGTTAATTCACTCCTGCAAGTGAAACTATGGCAAATTACAAGTGTGTTTGCCACTTACAATTTGTTCAAACACGTGAAACAGCCGCAAGAAAGTACATGATGTAGAGCTTTCACAAGACTACAACCTGATGGAGTTGTACTTCCTTATTTCCAACTAGGTCATGCTTACTACTGTTTTACACCCGCAAATAAAATTGCCACAAATTACCTGACGTGCTTGATGTTATAGGCTACAAGCTAGCATTTTTTCCATGTGTGTACTTGTAGATTGTAATACCCATTTACTGGCATCACTTCCACCTAACTTTAACTGTCAAACCTGTGACATAAATTATAATCATTATTATTATTATTTTAATTATTTTTACTGGCAGGATCTTTATAAGGGTAGGTTGAAGTTATCAGAAATGATCATACACTGAGAATAAAGTAAACCAAAAAAGCCTTCCTGATATTGAATTAAAAAAAAATATTAATATGATTAAAATAAGTACATGAATATAATAATTCCTATCACTCTTAAGAACAAATATGAAGGGGATTGTGTCATTATGATCCATTTCCTCATGACCTAAACAGGTGCAGTACACATTTAATGTCATAATAATGTACATTACTGAATGCTTTAAATATGTGTGTATCCTTTAAACAGGTGCAGTACACATTTACATTTGAGAACACTGTGTACAACATGGATGTTTTGAATGGGCATGTATTCCCACCTGTTGCCTAGTGAAAAATAAACAGTTGGAACAAAAATAATAATAACAAAAAATAAAAATACGAACACATAGAGTGCCTATACTCTACACACTATTTCAAAATGTTCACCTTATGTTGCCTTCATAGCCTGGAATTAAAATACATGCAAATTGTTTTTTTTTTCCATTTATCTACACATCCTACCCCACATTTTTCAAGTGAAAAAAATATTCTCTAAATTTGTAGAAAACTTATTAAAAATAAAAACTGAAAAGCTTGGTTGGATAAGTGTCCACCCCCCTTGTAATAGCAATCCTAAATCTGCCTAGGTGTAAGCCATTGACTTCAAAATCATATACCCAGTGGCCTCCACCTGTGTTAAATTTGTAATGATTCAAATGATTTCATGATAAATTCAGCAGTTCGTGTAGGTGCCCTCTGCTTGGATATTCAAAGCAAAGACTCAACCATGAGCATCAAGGAGCTTTCAGAAGAACTCTGGGGCAAAGTTGTTGAAAGGAATAGACCAGGGGATGGGTTTCAAGAAATGTCAAAGGACTTGAATATCATTGGGTGCACTGTCAAAATGATTATTAAAAAGTGGAAGGTGTATGGCACCACCACGACCCTTCCTAGATCAGGCTGTCTGTCCAAACAGATCACAGATTTGCAAGATCTACAGGCTTGTATGAACAAGACTGGTCAAAGTGTGCATGTGACAACAGCATTCCAAGCACTCCACAAATCTGGCCTGTATGGTAGTTTGGCAAGAAGGAAGCCATTACTCAAGAAAGCCCACCCAACCTAAATGCAAAACATTGTTTGGTGCAAACCCAACACAGCACATCACCCAACAACATGGTGGAGAAAATCCTCATTTAAATGCATGAAACTCTGAGGCACTGACACAACAAAATGTAGGATGTAGACTTTCTATAAGCACTGTAAATATTAACAGAGTTATCATGGTGATAATATACATTGTAAATGGCCATACTCTACAGAAATTGGAAATATTGTGCCCCAACACTTTACAAACCGCTCTAATTCTAAGTATGGTATCACATGCCATGCTTTTATGTGACAACTTGAAGGATCTTACCATTGCATTATCATTCTTTGTATACCATATCCAGTTGATTGGGTAATATTTTTCAGATTCACAGTACATCACAATGGAATCCCCCACATAACTAATAAGTGGCTTGTCTCTTCCTTTAGTTTGAGGCACTTAAAAATAAAACACAGAGTTTGAGAAAATGAAACCAATGGAAACAAAGCAAATCAGTCAATCAGAGGCTTTAAAAGATGAACAATGGCTGTGTTCACATGTTCAGTCAAGTTTTAGTCTTCATTCTGTAAGTTCTAAATGTAAGTTGGGAAGACTGAATTTCAACAGTTTACAAAGTCCTAGCTATTCTTTATTTTATAAATATGTTGAACCAAGTTTGTTTTACAGAGCATATAAAGTATGTATTTCCTATTCTCTAAATAAATTGTTTAAACAAGTTTATTTTACGATATAGTACACAAATGGCCTGGCCCATGATTTCTCTGGCTTTGTCCGTCAGAATGAATTCTTACAGAGATCACATAAGGTGAGGTGCTTTGCTGAGTGCAGTCCCCACAGACTCTTAAAACACGATCCAGTTACAGTAATGTTTCCAAACAATCCAAATTCCAAGGTCCTTTTATTAAATTACAAAAATGCTCAATGTAAAATGAATGTATAAATCAATCATGAATGTATATCAACAAACCGATGACCTGCATTTTCCAAAATGTAAAATTAATGTATAAAGCTGAAATTATTTTAACTGCATTATATATATATATATATATATATATATATATATATATATATATATATATATATATATATATATATTTGTTGGGTTGTTGATAAAATGTATTTCCCCAGCTAAGGTTTCATCTAAACACTCATCAAGTTCTGTTATTTTTTTTTTTTTGCAAACATTACCATACATTCTCAGTGCATTTATTGAAGTAGATGCCATGTGTTTACATAAATTATGGGCTATGTCAAGTTATAATTATAATCTTCAAAGTACAATTTTTTAAATTAAAATTGTTTACATTGTTCTGTGTGTATGATTATTAGTCCCTCCAGAAATCCGTGATTCTGCGATCACAGAATTTGTCACAGAATGTGCCGTCTTATACAGAAAGTTCAAAAAGTAAAGTTGGAAATGTATCAGATAAACACATCTGTACAAAGTACACACAAGAACACTTTTTTCTGATCATAATCACTGCCACAGAATTCTGCAGAAAACACTTTTTAAATCGCAGAATTTAAGAAAACGTTTCACAGATTTGTGGGAGAACTAGATTATGTAGGGCTCTTACTTGATTTGAAAAGATTATTAAACAGAATAACATTAATTACTCTGAACTAGTCTAGAACCACAATTCGCAGTATAATACTACAAATACAAATTTCAAGTTTGTAGTTGACTTTTTTTTTTAATACAATGACATATGTACTTTGATTCCACTAACATCTATGTTATGTGATCACAAATTCACAAATGGGCAGCAGTGTGGAGTAGTGGTTAGTGCCCTGGAGTCCTGAGGGGAGTAGTTGTAAGTTCAATCCCAGGTGGGGATAGAGATAGATATAGAGATAGATAAAGTACTTACCTTGTATGATGAATGTGGCTTCTACTTCAGGTAAAATATTAAAAACACAAGAGTAATTGCCAAGGTCATCAGGGCTATCAATCTGAAATCTGTAGAATTATAATGGTGGGAATTATATATATATATATATATATATATATATATATATATATATCACACAAGCAGTGGTAATATGTAATTATATTTGAAGGCAGGATCTGAAACTCAGAAGACCCAAGGAGGAGTGGTCAGTCACCATCATTGAGCCAAGTTCCAGCAAATTGTATAGTTTTATTTACTGCGCACAAAGAGAACACCTTTCTGTTTCAGGCAGCACAGAAATAACACTCTCAACATTCAGTGGTTAACAACACCTTATATACTCTCTTTTTCCACATCTTAAATGTCCTCTCAATCTTAGCAGGATGCCAAGTTTCATCTGTGTGGCGAGATTGACTAAAGAAAGTTCCATATACAAAATCTTCTGACTTATCTTTCTAACCCATCCACCCACACAGCTTTACTTTATGAAAAAAAACTAAATCGCTGCAGAACAATAGTTTTAATCTTATCCAAAACATATTTTTAAATATCTTGCAAAGTAGACAAAAATAGACACATGTCCTTTCTTATGACACTTACTATTGCAAAAATAAAATAATATCAAGCTGTTGCTTTGTGGAACAAGTCTTGTTTCTTCTGCAGTAACTTTCCACTCCCACTTCATATATGTGTGGGAAAAATAAAAAATAAGTCTAGGTTTCTTTCAGCATTACAAAGACAACCATTTTACATGTCTGTATAAAGAAACCATGCATCGTGAGTATTGTGATTATAGTGTGCAGTTTGTGCAGTGGGGCAGTAAATTGAATTACTCTCTAGAAACCTGTAATTAGTTACCATAACAACACAAAGTAATTCAATATAAGACCATCAAAAGGTATTTTCCTTTGTATCATATACAAACACGAGAGCATACCTGAGCTCTTACTTGATTTGAAAAGATTATTAAACAGAAAATACACATAAAAACATGTGCACTGTAAGAGAAATCATACAGCAAAAAAAATACTCTAAAATCTTCTAGTTTTATTAAAACAATGCCCACACCCACTGCTGATAGGAAAACGTTTTAATAAAGACATTATGCAGGTGCATTCCACTTATAATGGACTCCACAGGACCATGAAAGTAAGTACCAAGTATGCTGTGAATACAGAGATTGAAATTGCAAATGAGATTCATAAATAAGAAATGAATGTGCTATGCTTAACGATAACATAAATGCTGCTGTAGGGTATACAGTATATCATATATTTTTTAATACTTTGGGTGTGTATGTTTATATTTTGAGTATTTAACTTTTAAATCCTTTTCCGAATCAATATATTTCAACGGATCTGTTTTAAAATCATAAAATTGATATCTGCTGTGTCTATAGCATCAAATTATAGATTATAGCATTATATATATATATATATATATATCCATCCCTTTTAATAAGTAATTATTATCAAGACCTTTTTAGTACCAACATGAATAGGTTATAACAAGAGGGAGCACTAGCAAATAACTTTTTTAATTGAAGCATTTGATCCATAATCTCAACAACACCTTATTGTATAGTTTAAACATGTAACTTGCTTTAATTTAAAAGGTGTAGAAGTATACTTAAAAAGTAGAAATGTTTTGAACACCTGGATTTGGCACAACTCTACTGAATACGTTGAACACACTGAGAATTACATGTGTGTGTGTGTGTGTGTGTGTGTGTGTGTGTGTGTGTGTGTGTGTGTGTGTGAAATGGCTTTGAAAACAGAACTATGAAAGCAAGCATAAAATGACAGTAAAGCACAATGCTCCATTGTTGATGTCCTGGATGTATGTTGTATATTGCAAAACATCTGACATACAAAAAAAATGGTATGCAGTATGAAATTATATGTTGTAATTTAGTTATTTAATTGTTATATATACAAATGCTACAAATACCAAATACCAATAGCCTTTCTAACTTTGTTTTTTTTTCACAATGATATGACAGTTTAACAAGGTAACTCATTCAATGGTTAGGTTTTTTTTAGTTTTTTTTGGGCTGTATAAAGTGTACATTTTTGTCTTCAAAAGTTTGGAACATATTACAAATGAAGGTTAGAACCTTTGATACTGAAAAAATGCACAATTTATTGAAAACAACTGTTATCTGTAATGTAATGAGTGTAATATTTAATGGGTAAACCATAAATGATTAATATAAAAACATATGCTGTACTGCAAAGTTACAGTTTATATGATATTAAAGTATACATTTTCATAATGGATGATATGGATATGTCCTATGCATATGATATGATAATGTTGCAATGCAAAAGTAAATTACAGTAGAACAAAATCAAAATCACTGTAGCTCGCATAGGCAAATATAATCATACTAAATACATAATATGGAACAGAGTAACTGCATGCTCTATGCGTGTCCAATACTGTTTTATGTCTATGTTAAATTCTCACGTTTGTGCCAGGTTTTCTATAAAGTCCCATAGATTGCCTTGAATAGCGATCAATACCCAAGTTACTTTAGATATAGAGGGTGACATAATGTATCTTTGTCTTTGTATTGATTTTTGCCATTGTGTACTGTATATAATGTATTTTCAAAAAGGTAGAAAAAGAGAATATTATTCAACATACAGTACTAGTATTACAATCACAAAACATATTTTAATACAAAAAAATCTACTTGCTTTTTTTGAAGAATGTGTTGCTTATTTTCCATCTTTATCGTGGCATGGGAAGAATTTATATCTTTGCCATCTTTTCTCCAGTGACCCGTAATGGAAGGTTGTATGGTACGCAGACCAGTTAAATTACAAGAAAGTACTAGATCAATTGCTTCAACAACATTTACTTTTGCATTCAACCATGGGTTAGTGTGCCCTTAAAAGAAGAAAGAAAAACAGAAAGAAATTAAGAAAAGCAGAATATGTGGAGAGATACAAATAAAGATGCAAACAAACTATAGTCTCACTGAATAACCTTGTCAACACAGAGATGTGCTATATATATATATATATATATATATATATATATATATATATATATATATATATATAATTGATTAATAGTATGTAATTTATATATTGTATGTACATTCCCATTACATATTTATAAAATCATGTTGTGTGGAAATTTTGATAAAGAGGGTGGTAATAATGATTCTTTGCATGCATGTGAGGATACATTTTTTTCAAATAATCTTAATATTTCTGTTTGTACATTTTATGTGTTATGTATGGGTAGTTCAGAATCCATGCTGCTTCATTTGTCTTGGGAATATCACAGACATGTACTCAGACATTCAGTGGATCAACAGGTTATGTTAAAGCCCCTGTATTGCTGCTAACAGGTGTCAAGTATGGTACTCAGTTTACTCCCTGTACCATAAATCCAATCTTTAGTAAAGACTGTTGCTCTGATGTTGCACATATACAAGAAAGTGTATATACTAATTCATCATGTCTTTTTTTCCAACTAAGATATCTCTGAGGCTCTGTAAACCTCAAACAGGCATTTCCTGAAGATTTAACCAGTTTAACTGCTATATATAAAGAAAAGGAACTGTACAGACTTTGTTCCTATTTAATATGGTCTGCATTTGAATCTTCTTTTTTATTAGGCCTATATTAAAACACTATCACCTAATTTCACTGCTTAAATAATAATACAAAATCATCCCTGTTTGTATGTATTATACTTTAGTACTACTTAAACATCCATATAATTCTGCTGAATATTTGAGCTGTTTACAATAATATGTGCATGTTTACCGTCTATATCCAGTTTTGTGTAATTACTTTTCTTTTCCAGTGCAACCAATGAAGCAGTTGATCCATCTAAGAGATAAGTTTTGATTAATAAATACACAAGTATTATAACAAGCCTTAAAATTTTAAACATGAACATGCCACATTTCTCACCCATAAGGGTTCACTATTTTATAATTTTAAATAAAATCAAGGCAGAATAATGTAAAAAATAAACATGATCTAGAGTATCTAAGTACATGTACATCATTGTTTTATTTCTTTTAATGCAATACCGGAACTGCGTCCTGACTTCCTGATATTTCTTACAAAATTGTTTTAAGGTGAACAAGATGAGATTATTAAACATATAATGTGATAACTAAAATGTAAGGATAAATTAAATCCATTGCCATACATTTCTGCATACATCAGTCAGTCACATTTTATAAACGTATTTAGATTAGTTACAATGTTTAAACTAACACCCATAAATATAAGGTGAATATACAGGAAAAAGGGACACAATCAAAACTGAAATAGTAAAACCCTTTCTTCAACAGCAGATTAAAAATCATGTAACATAACAAAAAAAGGACACTTTTGTTAGAATAAAAGCAATTTTGCATTACACAGAGAAAGTTCTTTAAATGCTTAGGCCGATCAGTACATTGCTACCACAGATGCTATCAAGGTCATCTCAAAATCAACCTAAAAATAAGTAACCTATATATATATATTAAAAGCTATAACTGACAATTGTATTTACCTGATATGACCCCAGTATTGTAGAGGATTAACAAGAAGATTTCTATTCCAAAGGAAAACCTTGTAGAGAACATTGTGTCTGCTCTGCATGTGGCTTGTGCTGCAGTGTGAGTCACACGGATGAGCTTCAGCCTCTCATTCAAAATTCAGGTTCCCACACATCGTTTCCTTTCTAACCTTGGTGACGCAGCAAAGACTAGCTGAGTACTCCTGATGAATTATTAAGATGAAAAGCAGTGTGGATTCAAGCCAAAGCTTTATTTAGCACAACAGTTTGTAGCACACAGCCATAGTAGTTATTCCTTGTATTTCTATGTCATTTCTCAATAACAGGAAGGAAATGATGCCTTTTTAAAACAGGAAGAACACAACCTAGGTATTTAGAGCGAGTGTTATTGAAGAGACTCTTTTGAAATAGGTCCACCTTTGTTTCTTGTTTGCTTGATTTACTGCCATATGCTACACCAAACATGAAACAAAGGTGGACCTATTTCAAAAGAGTCTCTTCAACAACAAAAGAGTGCTACAGCAAACAAAAGTGTATGCCAATAAGTATATTTAGAAAATATGGTGCAAACAGGAGACTCCAATCCACATTCAACACATACTGAAATATGTTTAATTGTTCTTCATTAATATTTTTGCCCAGAACAAGGCCTTCTCAAAGGATACCCTGTATTGGCAGCAATATCTGTGGAATCTAGGAAAGCATTAACCAGCCACCATTCATTAGTATGCTTTTTTGGTATGAAAAATTTAAACCAGATGCTGAATGGAAATGTATTAATATAGATATCAACAAAGTACATTTTTTGATATCACTTTTTTAAATTAGTAATTGTGTAGTAATTCTGGGGCTGCAATCAGCAGTCCCTCAGGGAGCAAGGAGCAAGGAGCACGCTCCAGATCTTTGAATGAGTGTTGCAGACAGTAGAGGGCTCGGTGGCCCATGTAAATAGTTATCTTTCCATTTCTAAACAGTTCCCCAAAGGATTATGGGACATCACACGGAAGCACAAAAAAAGCCTTACAGCAAAGCTGCCAATAAGCCCCTGTGTGCAGTGATACATTTGTCTACAGAAACTGTATTTTTCCTCAAGATTCAATGTCTCTCGATGTTTCTCTGAAGAGAAATTGCTCCCACGTCAGTATATGGACATATCGCTCCAGGCCATAGGAACCGTCATCGTCGAGTATACTTGCACTCGCAATCATCTTCTAAAGACATTGGGATTTAATTACTGTAGAGATTGACCTGCCAAGCTGTCAGCGTGGGACCCTCATAAGTTCTGTGTGGCGTGCTTGAGAACTGCCCATACAGAAAAGGCTTTGACTTTGACTTCCCTAATTTTTTGTGGGAAGTCTACTTGAGAGAAACTAGCTTTGGGTCCCTCGACCATCAAGGCTATAGAGCAATTTGCTCATGTCAAGGGCGCTGAGATGGCTGAATCACCTGCCTTCCCAGTGGTGGAATCAGGTTTTGCTGCTATGGTCTCCACTCCTCCCTTTTCTGATATGCCGCAGGAATTTAATTCCCCCATTTGCCAGTTGTCTTCCTGCAGAAGTACTACATGGCAAGAGCCCACGCAGCCAGAATCCAGAACACTACCAAACTCCTGGCAATAAATGCAGCGGAGCTTGCTTGTAATTAGACTGATCACTTGACCCCCATCTCACTTGCCAGTTATACCTTCAGACAGGCGGTTGAGCCAATGTTGGAGTGCTCCAGGAAGGCCAAGGGGCTGGCTCAACAAAAGTGTATCTCAAAAGCAAGAGAAGTCCAATTGAAGGCAAGCTTCACTGTGTGGAAAACTCAGCAGAACAAGACCAAAGCAGTGACAGCAACATCTAATTGCATGAGTCTATAGGAGCAGTGCAGACCAGAGGAAAGAAATGGTTTGTGACATTACAACTACATAAGTGACTGCAACAATGCCAACTGGACTCTGGTGCCACATGCAATGTCATGAGCTACAAGACAAAATTAAGCTGGCACCTGCTACAAGACTCTTGCCCAGTAATACCAGACTGAAGCTATTTTTGAGACTGAATGTATAGTTCAAGGGAAAAAGCACAGTTTGGCAATCAAAATCCACTCCTGTCTGGCTCCACGTGTGAATGCCTAGGACTGATCCACTTCACTATTCCCAATGACCTTGAGCATACACAGCCCAGACCCTTGATCAGAGAACAACTGCTGAGTAAATACGGCGATGTCTTCAACGCACCAGTAGTGTCAGTGCCGGGAGAGGTGCATTTCGAACTGGATGCTAGCATTGCTCCCATGCAATGTGCCCCTCGCAACGTGCCCATTGCAGTGAAGGCAGCAGTGAAAGCCCAACTGGACAAGTGTGAGGCCGACGGTCACATTGCACCAGTGACAGAACCGACAGGCTTGATCAGTAACATGGTAATAGTGAACAAACCTGAGAATCTGCATCGATCCTAAGTTGCTTAACCAAGCACTAAAGCGCTCCCACTACATCATGCCAACTCTGGAAGATGTCTTGTACAAGCTCCCGAAGGCGAGGATCTTCACCTTGGTGGATGCAAGGAATGCATTTTTGCAGTATAGATTGGATGACGGAAGCACTTTCTGGACCCCGTGGGGCCGGAAACGCTGGCTCAAACTTCCATTCGGTGTCTCCGTGGCACCTGAGGTGTACCACCGCAAGCAACATGAGCTACTAGCTGGGCTAAAAAGCATTCGCAGATGACATCCTGATCGTGGGCTGTGGTGACACAGACAAAGAGGCTGAAATTGGCCGTGATGAAGCCTGAAGAAACTGCAATTCAAGGTGACAGAAGTTCATTTCCATGGCCACATCCTCTCATATAATGGCCTGAAACCGGACCCAGGAAAGGTGAGGGGCATCCTCAACATGCCAAATCCTACTGATGCCAAAGGAGTTCAGTGTCTCATTGGCTTTGTGCCAACTATCTAGCCAAATTCATGCCCCACCTGCTGGATGTCTGTGAACCACTATGATGACTGCTTAACAAGAACACACCCTGGCATACAGCAGCAGCAATGGAACGCTCAACACATTAACCAGGCTGATTACTTGAATATGACAGATCAACGCCTGGTACAGATCAGGCAACATACTGACAGGGATGAATGCCTCCAGTCCCTCAGATCCATTGTCCTTGCTGGCTGGCCAGACCTGAAAGAAGAGTCAGTCTCCTGTCATTATAAGAGAATATTGGCCATTTCGAGATTATGTCAGTGTGCAGAACGGCATCCTGTTCCAAGGGCAACAAGCAATTATCCACAAGTCACTACACAACGAAATGCTCTCCCACATTCACTCCAGTCACATCGAAGGAGAAGCCTGCTACTGTCAATCACGCAAAACACTTTACTGGCCAAACATGCAAGCTAACACAAAAGACTTTGTCAGCAGCGGTACAACATGCAACGAATATTCTGACCAACAACAAAAAGAGACCATGTTGTCTCATGAAATGCTGACCAGGCCTGGCAGATAGTCAGCATGGACCTATTCAGTCATAGGCAGAAAGAGTATCTCCTCATAATGGACTATTATTCAGATTTTTGGGAGAATGAGAGACCATAATTTAGTGTTGCAAGGCGCAGTTTACAAGACAAGGATAGCCAGACAAAGTAATCGTTGATAATGGGCCACAGTTTACTGCTCAGTTCAAGTGATTCCCAGCAGAATGGGCATTTGAACATGTGACGTTGTCCCTTCGACATCCACAAGCGAATGGCAAGGCTGCATCAGCCATCAAGATTGCCAAGAACCTTTTACATAGTTCTGCCCTTCTGCTGCAGCGTGCTCCCATCTCCATGAAATTCAATGGGATCCGATGCATCCAGTGTGAAAGTCCCTTAAAGTCGAGTACACACCAAAAGTGGTAAAGAGATAGCAAAGCAGCAGATGCCCTTCATTGTCAATGACGAGGATTGTGCAAACCTGCATTGCATTGATTATTACTCAATTTCTTACCAGACACCAGGGACGTTTCTAGACTTCAAGTTTTAGTGGGGCTGACAGTGTTTTTTTCCGGTTACTTCTTCATTCTTGAATTCTTTTGTTGTATTATTTTTAGGGGGGCTGAGAGCAAATACAAGGGCTGGCTGATGCTGTTTTCTAGGACTGTGTGACCGCGCATTTTTATGGGGGCTGAGATAAAATAAATAGGGTCTTGTGACGCCCCTGACAGACACCCCCAGGGTGACTTACAATTGTTACAGTATATCACATTATTTTCACATTTTACATATTTATACAGCTGGGCATTTACTAGAGCAATCTAGGTAAAGTACCTTAGCCTTACTATATATAGTTTATGGTATGAGATTACTATTATGGTATTTTCATTGTACATTTTGCTATGAGATAAAAGCATTGAAGCAAGCATTTGATCCCAGGTACAAATTAAGAAGCCATAATTAATTAGAGATACTGCATTCATTAATTATAATGCAATCACAATTGTATATTGTGTGACACTTTACACGAGGAACCGCCTAGCGCATTAATTTGATGGTTTCTGCAGCTAATGTTACAATCAGTATGTGATTTTCATGATTTTGTCATATGTATGTGAATATAAATGTTGCATTACAAAGTGTCATAATGTTGCAGAATTGTGGTATACTGGTTGCATTAAACAGCACCTCATTGGTTCCTTCCTTTGTGGTTATGACATGTTGTAATCATCTCAAAGGGGAACACGGATAAAGATGTGAATGGCAGTGAAGGAATACAACCACTAGATGATGCTATACCCACTTCTCCCTAGGATTATCTGAAACAAAAAGCAGCGTTACGATGCAGTCTGATACTCCAGTACATGTGATTAGTTCATGCAGTTGAACATGTCATCTTAAAAAGACTAAAAAACTCATAAATAGGGCTGTGCATGTGTTTGTGTGTTTTAAGATTCAAATCCATAATATGGCATTATTTCAAAATAATATCCATGAGATAACAGATAGAATATTGTTCAAAAGTTTAAACCTCATAATAACTAATATTTTATATTTTAGTTAATGCACATACTTTTCTAAATACTTTTACATTGCATGTATTTTTCATACCACAGTTAAATAAAACTAACAATAACTATATATTTAAAAAACTACATAACTCTTTTAACTCTAGTTGATGATGTAATACACCTTTAACTCTTTTATTTAATCCTAGTAAATAAATGCTCATTCTCTACATTATTATTATTATTATTTTATTTTATTTTATTTTATTTTATTTTCCTTGTAAACTTAAGTTCCCAAAACAGAAATATATATTATCAGTCAGGATACTTTAATTAATTCTCATTGAATGTGGTTATAAATGTGCAAGACAATCAAATGATCTCAAAGCAGATTTAATGGGGGTCATTCTGGGTCCACTGCTCAACCGTTTCTATTCACATCAATTGCAATAAAAAAAGAAAAAAGTCAAGTGGGTTCACATAATTTACATCAGGCAATTGCTCTCCCTGTTACTGTCTGATATTCCTGCAGTTTTCTGATTGCAAAAAATAACTGTGATCACTAACCACACAGCTAGCTAAATTAGGTGCAGCGTGACATAAATCTTCACTATAAAGAAAGTACGGTAGACATTTTAACAAATTAATCAAATCTAATTATGATTATTAGATTTAGTGAATCTATATTTTTTTAAATAGAATGCAAACAGCTAAGATTTCAAATTGTTTGCATTGCTGGTTAACAGATAATGTTGACTTGAATCCACTGTGTAAAAGTACTGATATAAATGCCCTTCAAATGTGACAGAAGAGACTCAGAGACCAGCTGTGACCAAGTTTTATCCACCTTTTATTATTAGATTTACAGTGTGATTTTCAAAAAGGGCCAAATAAGATATTGTGTCAACACTTTAGGCTCTATAGGGGTGGAATAAGCAGAGAACTCTGGAAAATTAAGTATTCACTAATTAAATAAACACATATTCTCGGTAGCCCATATAAAAAAGAATAACTTACAAAACAGAAATCTATTCACCTTCTCTGCTTGGCCAGGTATTACTGCTGATGCTATCAACTGCTGCTTCCTACTTTCCTTCATACAGTGCAGTTCTCATCAGTTCTGTTCACTTCATCAGCTGTACGAACAACAACTCTCTTAAACGGGGCTGGATGTCTGTTACTATAGCTAGCCTTAGGGACCTCTCATATGTCCCCATCAAGATAATTCTATCTTTTTCTACATGGTCTACATGTTTTTTTCTACATTTGTTTTCTGCAGGTCATTGGAGATAAAGACAACCCCACTTACTGAAAACCCATGATGAAAAGAACTGAAGAACAGTATAAAATATTCCATTATCTAGAAACAATTCCATTCAAATAACTACTAATTTCTACAGTTTTCTAATATTGGAAAATAGCAAAATACACATATAAACCACATTATTGATTGCAAAGTAATTGCCAAAACCTTAATATAGCTTAATCCTTTCACAAAACGTATATAAAATGTATCTATTTTCTCTTAATTAAAACATATATAAAGTTGGGTACATAAATCAAACTTTAACAAACCATTTGTCATTAACTTCTAATAGTGTCTTTGATGTTAATGTTTTATGCAATCGCAATAAATCCTCCCATGCAATCTGCATTAAACTAATGTATTTAGGTAATTTTACACTGAAGCTTTTACAGCTTAACAAGGATTGGAGTAAGAGGAACTGACAGATGAGGCAAAGGAAGTCTTTGGTAAAAAATAAAACAAAATAATTGACTTGTTGAAAAAGAATAAAAGTTGGCTTAGTAGCCAAAGAATAAAATATACATTAACTTGCAAGAACTGGAACTGTCACTGTTCCACCCACTGCTACTACAACAACAAATAAGAGCATGCTCCCCATTATTTATAACATCTGAGCCAGTTTCCAGAGAAACCTTACATTCAATTCAAGTCTGTGGCACTAACGACAAGCCCCTGGTTTCTGTTATTTAAAATTAATAAAACTAATCAGGAGTTAACATAAAGTGAAACTCAATAGAAATACTATTCTGGCATATTCTTTACCAGAAAGGAATCATATGGTACCATGATCTGGACTGCAGTGTTGTTCCTGTGTGTGTCTGTCATGTCTGTCAGTATTGTGAGGCAGCCCACAGCACACCATAAGCACATAAGAACATAAGAAAGTTTACAAACGAGAGGAGGCCATTCGACCCTTCGTGCTTGTTTGGTGAATGAAGCATTAAATCACATTGTGACTCTCATTATTCTGATTTGAAGCCTTTCATGATTTTGAAGACTTGGATCAAGTCCCCACGTAGTCTCCTCCTCCTCCTCCTTTTCCAGGGTGGAAAGGTTCAGTTCCCTCAGTCTCTCAGTAGGACATTCCCTTCAGACCTGGAATAAGTCTGGTTGCTCTCCTCTGAACTGCCTCTAGAGCAGCGATATCTTTCTTGAAGTGTGGAGCCCAGAACAGTATACAGTATCCAGATGAGCTCTAACTAGTGCATTGTACAGTCTGAACATCACTGCCCTTGTTCTAAATTCTACCATATTTTAGATAATAATAGCAGGGGAGGATAAAACTATAAGGGGTGGAGGAAGGGCAGGTCATTTTGGGGATCTGAGTTAGGTGTGAATGTGTGTGCTTGCTGGGGGGGTTATGAATACAGTTGGGGTAGTTAGTGGGGGGTGTAGCTGGTGGATCCCCCACCCACATTAATGAGGGAAATGGAAATAACCCCGACGTGGGAACAGCAGGAGAGCAGTGATTTGAAGTGGGGTATCACGAGGGTTAAAGTTATAGGGGTGCCCTGAACCGCACGATGCAGAAGTGATCTGTGCTAATTATCTCGACAGGGTTTTTTGTTTTCAGTGGCGTGGACCAACAGAGTTCTTAGTCTGCATGCTATAAAGAAATAAACCATGTTTGTTGCATCTGAAAGAGGGTCACTTTTCTGATTCTGTAGTGTACTGTAGTGTACATAGCTATGCAGCAAAAATGCTACAATATCATTCAATTAAATGCTCTTCAAATGTTACTTACAAAATACATAAATGCAAACACGTTCCCCACATGCACAATAACACCATATCAACTACTGTAACTACCATTATATGCATAAAGACGCACAATTGTAACAGTGATGTTATTATTATTATTTTTATTTCTTGGCAGACGACCTTATCCAGGGCGACTTACAACATAAGTGCAATACATAGCACAAATGTTTCTAATAATAGTTTTGAATATACTATACATTTCTACCCAGACAATTTTATTATAGTCATTGTTTTGGCCCCAGACCCATCATGCCCTCATTTTGTTATGAAATAATAGCTTAGCTTTATTTTTACATACCTCAGTTGTACAACTGCCATAACCATCATCTAGAGAGATTTGAATTAGTTCAAGGTTAGTCAAGAGGTTTTCATCATCCATATGTTTTAACTGGGACTAGTGGGACCAAATATATGAAAATCAGACCTGTCATGAAAAAAACCTTCCACTTAAAAATTGGTTAAAGTGGAACTAACACACTCACTAAAATGATGGGTTTTTGTACTCGTATGTTAGTATGAGTCTATATGTAAAATATCTGTGATTTACTCTTCCATTCTGTCATTTTAGTAACATTTTAAATTATATATAAGTATATATATATATATATATATATATATATATATATATAAATGTTTAGAACATATATATAAAATATGTTGAATTTTGAATCACATACATGAAACCCGTCCATCACAGAGCAGCATTTCCAAACATTCTGATATCTTTTAAATTATCAATAGTACCAATTTTATCCTTGCAGATAATTATGAGTTACATTTAACTAGTATGAAAACACAACAAAGATCAGCTCCTGCAGGTCAGTTACAGCAAGAAGGGGGTTGATTGTTATATTTAATTCAATGAAATGTATACTGTTTTCCCTCCGTAAAGATATCTGTGTATCTAATCCATATGTGTGTAATTTATAAAAAGTCAATATGTATCGTGAAGGTTTCTTTCGGCCCTAAGTGCATGAGAGAACATCTTTTATATAAAATACGAGATAAACTTCATATGACATACAGTGTTAACTTATAGTACAATATATGATTTTGAATGAACAAAATAAAATGTGTCCATATAGTTGTACACTTGGAGCTTATGATATTTTAATGTGAGAGGTAAATTCAATTAAATTAATTAATCGAGTTGTGTACACTTAAAATGGTGTCCTACATGGACGTAAGCTGTGATGGTGCACAGGGGGTGAACACAAATTACTGTACAGTATGTACGCTGCTCAGAGCATAGATGCTGTAAAACCAGTGTGATTCAGTGTCACCCCAAAGTGTTACAGCAAAACATGTGAGCACTATATAAAGCATGGGTATTAACCAGGATCGATATAGCGAAACAGTGCTGAATGAAGCCTGCTCTAGCGGAGAATTGTTGTATAAAAGACTAAATAGAAAAGTCTAAATCTAAAGATTTGTAAGTAGACTTTAAATGGAAAGACATTTACATTTTAATCATCAGGCATTATTTACACGTTGCCAAATTGAGACCAGTTGCAATGCAATATTCGTTTTCTTTGCTGTTATTAACTAAAGAAGACTAAAAAGACAGAATGGAACAGAAAATCACAGCTAGTTTACTTATAGACACTAACACATGAGTAAATATAAACCAATCATTTTTGTGAGTGCTAGTTCCCCTTGAACATATGATACTCAGTTTACCTCAAACTAGGAAAAAACTGAATCAGTTTGTAAGACCTATTAGTCATATAAATTGACTGTTTCTATTGAGTTCTGTAAATGTGTAAATTGCCACAAATCAACAAACAAATTTAACAATTAGACATTTGAGCAGCTCAAAAGGAGCTTCAGTAAACTTCAGCAAACATCCTTTTATCTGTCGTAGCTGATTTTCTCCTCTCCACACATTGGATACACTAGTCTGAATCAATAGTATCGGTCTGCAGTCTTGTTGTTTCATTTATTGAAGAGCTATTACAACAAAGCTATGGATGGCCTCTTTGATGAATACAGAAGTAGAATTACAATGGTAAGCTTTAAGGCTTATAAATTAGGTGATTAGTTCCGGGATGTATTCTACATTCATCCTCACAACCCCTTCACATCAAAGTAATCTTTAATTCCGCAAAATCAAATTGAATTGTACATAGGTAAATGTGTAAATCATTAGCAGTGCTTTGTTCTAGCTTATAAATATGAACCAGTCTAAAGCTCAGTAAAAATAGAAATGTTAAAGACTCATTCTTACAAATACAGATACACTTTATTATTTTCTGTAGAAGGTTCTTTACAAATTGAACGGCTTTTAAAAAAACTATAATCATAAGTATTATATTATTTTAGAACCAATACATTTACCTGGACTGCTACCAAACCTGCATTGGCTTAAGCAAATTAACTTACACTGCACAGACCAAATGAGATCACTTTAGATTAAGTACATTTGAACAAGTTTTGCTTAAGGAGGGGCTGTCATTACAACATTTGTTTTTATCAAGAAGTAAGATGTTCTTTGTAATTTGTACTTTGTTCAGTGCTATGACATGAAGGGGCAAACTCTATTAAAACTAATTTTAATAGGAAAAAGTTTGGATGAATGGCAGGTGCATTCTGAACTTCTTGACTTATGTAGAAAACCATTGTTAAAGATGCAAATACTTAGACATTTGTTTTATTGTCATTGTTATTATTTATTTACTTTTCCAATACATTATTACTTACATTATTATTATTTGTGAGTGGTGACACTTTTATGACTATACCATCAACCAGGTCTCTCCGAATGCTAGTTGAGCAACCCAAAGATGATGTGATAGATCATCTTTTTAGGAGTACTTGATTCTGTTAGGATGGTTTCAAACATTTATATCATCTTATAATCCATGCAAGTACATTCAGGCAGCAGGGTCCTCTAGTCACTAGAAAATATTTCAAGAAATATTATGTTATGTCCTATTATAATATATTTTTTCTTGAAGATTGCTAATCTGACCCCATCCAGTACATACCACTTTGGGTCAGTGGCTGGGAGTTTGCCAGAGGTACCAAATTGGCCAAGCACTTGTAGGACTACAGTAAATGCTAGCAGTATAGCATTTTGTAACAGTAACTCCTGAGGTTCAGTGAGCACCTGCAGGATTTTTATATTCAGTGGGTGCTGTTTTTGTTCTCCAGCTGACACCAAAATTCAATGTGACAAGCACATCTGGAATGCACGTGTTAGCTCTGCCGGACAAGTGGCAAGTGTGGTTAAATGTCAATTGACGGCTCCAAACAGGAAGAAGAAAAAAACTTAAAGTAAAAAACAATCAACATACAAATCAATCAGATAGTCTACCTTTGAAATAAAGCCTGGATCTGAATTGTTAATGTTATAGAATTTTAATAGATCTTGGAAAAAATATTGAGAGGGCTGGAGATAGAAATTAGTTTTATTAGTTATTAGTTATTTTTTTACTTTTTAGACAGCCTCAAACTGGGACCTTTTTGGTGACTGTGAAGTTTGGCTTTGAAGTCAAAGGTAAAAAATAATGTTATATTTTTCAATACGTCAAAGTAAAAATAAGTTAAAAAAATAGGTTAGAGTTGCTAAAAAAATAAGCAAAGACAAAAACAAGGATCACTCCATACTACACAAATATTTAAGTATTGCATAATGTCAATAAGGTTTTGGTCAAAAGCACACACAACTCTAAATCATCTGCATTTAGTTCCCAAAATGATTTGCTAGGATAATAAATGACATCTGGAATTGTGCAGGATTTCTTGGCAATCTTTTCTATTATTTTCAATTTAAAGTGCAAACCAAATATTGTTTCTTAGCTACAACTGTCCATTTAGTGAAACATAACAGTTAATGTTGTTGTTTTTTTCTGTTGTTGAAATTACAATAATCATTTCCTTAAAGTATTCTAAAAACAACTGATTTGTAAAAACGTAGAACAGAATGAAATTATCTGTGTGTATATGTGTATTATATTTATAAGATTAACTGTTTTTCATATCAGATGTTATCTGGAAATATGTAAATGATACCAATCTTTATGGAAAACAGAATAACCCTTTTCAGTGATTTTGTTTGGATGTAATTTAGTTTATGTTTTCGGTATCATACTTTATTGAATCATTACATTTTACATTGAATACAAAGTTATACAAAGGGAAGCAAAACATTATTCATTTGCAAAATAAACTAATAGATAATAAAACTCAGCCCTATGAACTGATAATTGTTTAGGTTGTCCCTTTCATTTTTGTAATAATCTTCAACTGAATAATCTTGAAAAAGATCAAGGCTCTAGGAATGGAGAAATCACAGGCTCATACTCCTACACCAGGGAATCATTCTGGACTGTATCAAGCACCTCATTTTCCCTGTAATCCCTCATTTATGATACATCCCAGGCAGATTCCCCAGTGCTGTAAAAATAGTAAATGAAATGCAGTGCAGGTTATGAAAGTATTAATCAGCCTCAAACTTTAGTCTGGTCTTGAGTTTGTGACTTTTAATTTGTTTAGCTGGCATTACCTCTCAATGATAGACACATTGTATAGAAATGTAAATTATGGAAGCAAAATATGAAAGCAGCAGGTAAGTGAATGTGTAGTCCTTGAAAGCAATATTGGCAAATACTTAAGTGACTTCTAAGTGCTTCCTCTAACTCAGACCTGAAAGGGTAAAGACTTGGAGGGTTGCCAGTTTGAGTGCAAATTCTGTCCCCAGCAAAAGCACTGATGGACCAGTATATGAACCTCTTGGTCGATGTTTTTAAAGCAGGATGCAAATATTGGTCAAATAGAATATAAATAAATAGATATTTACAGTTATAATTAGTTCAGCTGGGTAACTACACATTTTCATTGACTCGGTTTGCACATAGTGTGAGAATGGCTTTTGCATAGTTTTTTTCAAATACAGGTAGTATAGATTAAAGTGATACAAAAATTAAAAAAACATCCTCAGAAACTAGATTTCTTTAGAATAACTGCTGTGCAATGTTGTACTATATATTATGATCAAGGAAATCTGGAGGACTTTAAACAGTACATGTATTGAAACAAAATATTACTTTTAAGCCAGTGTTTGTATTGTACATTTGTACAATCATCATTTCCTGATTAATTTCAGTGTCTACCATTTGAGATTTGCAAGAAAACAGATTCTGTCTCTCTTTTTTGTTGTTGTAATGCTGTAACCCTGCTTTTTTGTCAATATTACAGTATTGCATTTAAATATATCACTTAAAAATGCAGTCACCATATATTTCCTTTTACCTGTTGGTCATAACTGAAAGTGACTTTGTTACAATGAATTTATTAATACATTTCTGTAATTATTAAAAATGATCTGATAGACTTATTCTAAGAACTTTCATTGATCAGACTCAGAATCACCTAATTTAAATGACAGGTACACTGTCTATATAATAACTACAAATCTCAAATGTACACATACACACACACAAAACATGCATTACAATACACATTGCTTACTGAATGTGTGCTGCATGACAGATGAGAGAAAGCAAAATAGATACTGAAAAAAAATGCTGAAATGGTGTTTTAATTTTGTCCAATTTTGCCTTATAGCACTGTTGGATTAGATACCCTGTTAAAAGGGTGTTCAATCATTTTAAATAAACCACAAAAGCAAATACTTAACTATATAGGCTATGGTATCACCTCATGCAATAACCAGTATGCCTGCCACAAACCCAATAGTAAGTGAAATTATATTTTGATAAACAAACCCTCAATGTATTCTAAACAGCTTTTCAAATGGGGCTTTCCTGAATGTTTACTAGTATGCGGTCAGTAGTAAAACATATATACATACATTAGCAAACCTCTGATTTGTAAAGCCTAAAGCACATCAGTATTGCATTCATGTTTGTGTTTATGTAGCAAGCCTGGAGCTTGTCTATTCATATAGGTTCTACTGTACAGCAAGGGGAGACTACATTTGTTTCCCTTGCGAAAGTCAGTGAGTATACATCCCCGCTCCCCAAATAAAAGCCTATTAAATCGTTGAACGTTTTTAGATAATCCTGTTATATTTCTATTTATGTTTAAATCCATCCTTATTTCTATTTATAATATCTGCTATCAAATAACATCGCTGAGGTGGATGTTTGGTCAGTCCACAAAATGTTATGCATTAATTCTACTTGGCTAATGTTGCACATACACAAATCCAATATACAATCCAAATACAAGGACTGCAAACTGATACGGTTTACTCTGCGTGTTTGGAGAAGAAAAAAAGTTAAAATATGAGTTCAGGCACACCTCACCCACACACACACACACAGAGAGAGAGAGAGAGAGAGAGAGAGAGAGAGAGAGAGAGAGAGAGAGGGAGGGAGGGAGGGAGGGAGAGTTGTAATGAGGAGAGTCTTGGTACAGCAATTCCCACTGAAACGCGAAACAGTTCCGTTCCAAACCCAAGTGACTTAAGCGGACACGTCTAGCTGTTGTAAACTTGCGTTACTTCTGTTCCACTTAACCTGAGGAAATGTGCTGCGCGACTCTTGGGATTCAATTAAGGGTTGTTTTGATATTTACGTTGTTGACGTCCTGTTCGTCTTGGACCTACAGAAAAGAGCAGGATGATACTGACAGGTAAAGTAGCCTTGTACTAGAGTTACACACACACACACACACACACACACACACACTATATATATATTGTATTTTTGTATGTTTGTATGGGGACTTTACTTTAATTTATAATTAAAATCGATTGTAAACGGGAGCTCAAACCATGTACACTTATGAATGCATTTACTTGTCTATTGCAGTTTCAGATTAATACAGTTGTGATTATTTCCCCACAGTGAAGTCTGTTCAGAAAGTAAAATTGCTACAACTAAGTACCCTTGCATGAAATCTACAGGAGAACTCACCACATGCTATAGGTAGGTATTTCATTATTATTATTACAAGTGTTATTATCAATAATGTATTTCTTGTAGTATTTATCCATGTATCATTCTCATACCAAACCATTTTCATTGTATTGCTTCAAACAGACATTTCAAAGCCTTTAAAAATGTATACCTAAAGATTGTTATTGCATTTTCTTATTTAAAAGGGAGAAAACAATACATGTATATATATATATATATATATATCTCCTTATTCTATTGTTTTTGGTGGTAAGTGTATGTATGTATGTATATATATATATATATATATATATATATATATATATATATATATATATATATATATATATATATACGCTTACCACCAAAAACAATAGAATAAGACAAAGATGTACTGTAATTACACTTACAAAATAAATGGTTAGTATATGGTTTTATTTGGTACTTAAGTGTACTCAAGTTAATAATTGTTTGTAATAATGAGATCTTATAGTGATGCCATTAATGTAACATGTAGTTACATAGTTAAAGTGTAACACCTTCACTATCCATGCACATGCAAGTGAATCTCATCTAAAATGTAATGAAACACTATTATTTTCCTCTGATGACTCCAAAAGTAGGGAAGAACTGTTGTACTAGTTTTATACATAACTTTGAATGTGGCACCGAATGAAGGAATGGAGTGGGTACACACGCAGCGTCATGTCAGACAAATTTCCAGAATATGCAGGTCTTTCTGCCAAGAATTAACATTTCAGCTATGTGACACTTTTCCCTTCAGCCTAACCCTACAAAACTGCCAGATATGTCTGTTTGAGCTTCTCTCCAAGATCATACAGTTCTGATTTTATCATGGCAAAACAAATTAGGTAGCACCACCTGTTGGCCAAATCTATCAAATCCATGAATGCAATTCATATGTGTGCAATGCTATTGTGCCAACTTTTATTTGTCATCCTTGACTATTAGCTATTGTATGGTGATAATGTCTTCACTTTTAAGAAATTATGACGTAAATCTTGTTCCAGTGTTAAAATGGATGTCTTTACTGGATGTTTTTTTGAAATACTGGTCTATACAAAAAAGGAAAAAAGGAAAAATATATTTTTTTCAACTTACAACTGAAATTCATATCACTATAAAACAACTCATAATGATGATGTTAGTGGATCAGACTATGAACCTACAATTAAATGGTCTGCTGGCTCCATTCTAGTTGTCCCATAAGAGATTTGTTGGTTTCTGCTGTTGTGCAAGTATAAACAGATGTTGTTTTAACAAGGTATCCGGTTATAATTATATAGATTGCTTATTCACTGTTATAATTACCAGTGTTGAGATTGAGAAGCATTCTCCCTGCATGCATTACAGGAAGTTTGGAATTCTATAACTTTGATATGAATGTATGTATGTATGTATGTATGTATGTATGTATGTATGTATGTGTGTATGTATGTATGTATGTATGTATGTATGTATGTATGTATTAGCCCATAACTATTTCTTAGTCTTAGAGTTTTCACAAGAAACATTTCCAAAGCATTACAACATGCACTAAATGCAATCAGTACAAAATACAATAAGCATACATCAAAGCAGGTATGAGCTAATAAAGTGCAATATTAATAGAGTGATGTCCCTGGTATGTGCTAAGGGGTTCCACTGAGCAGTTTTCCTCAAATCAAGAACAAGATTTACATGGTCCATCCAACAACCACCACCTACTCCAAGGAGTAGTTTTAAATTAGGTTTCCATACGGTTAGTTTTCAAACAACTCTAATGGTGCTCTAATGCAAAAGCTGTCGTGTTAATGTGTGGCTGTATTTAGAGGGCTACTGTGTTCCTGTCTTCACCATGGATTAAATAAAGAATAGGAAGACAGGCAGACTGCCCATTAGTAGTCTACTCAATGGCTTCACATTGATAGCATACACTGTGTCGTGAGATCCAGGTGTAATGCATTACTGGATTGTAAAATATGTTTTGTAATTATTTTTTAATATAAAGAATGAAAGGATAAAATCCAGATTTTTAAAAGACTCTTTGGTCTTCTTTAACGAGTCAAAACAAGTGCATGGGACTATTTGGTTAGTCTTCTTTTATGTCTGTGGTTAGCAGGATAATTGTTTGTATATCATTTGAGAAGGATTTGAAATAGTGTATACAAAATGGTAGATATAGAGAGGATAGGGGGATTAGATCCCAGGTGACTACTTGATGTGAATCACACATTTTTGTATCTGAATTGTTCATTCTCAAGGAGCTGTTTCCTCTAGTTTTAATCTGATTTTTAGGTAGCGTTCAACCATTTTTCAAACAAAGGCGGCACCCACTTTGTATTTTTACAATGTTTGAACAGTACAAGACTATTTTATATTTGTAATCCATGGCTATGAATTGTAATTGCTTTAATGCTGTTTAAACCTCTGTAATAAGGGGAAAGTATAATTTGAACTTTGAATGTGCCTGAGGGAATACAATAGTTTGGTGGGTTTGAACATGATAGTTTTGGACTAGATTCACATAGAAATTGCAAATATTCTTTCACCCTTACATCCATTTCTCACAGCAATGCAAAGCATGCATGAAAAAGCAATGTATGTTTTCTATGTACTTTCACTGGCTTTCAGTCTTGGAAATGAAAAGCTATGTAATCTCTGTATTCCTTCTCAGATTCTTTCTGATGTTAAATTTATTATTTGTTAAAGGTTAGGGATTACACCACTAGACTCTTAATCCCTTACATAGACACAGTTCAAACTAGACACATACAACAAATGTTCAGGCTGGTCATGTAAGCATGTTGTGACAGATGGTTTTAGCGGTGCTGTACCTTAATATGCAACATGCTTACAGTTGTGGCTGTATTGTAAGAGCACGGTTTCCTCTTGTTACTGCCAATCATTGTGTCTTGCATGTTTAGGTGCAAGTCGCACACAAATGCACAAGAAAGCATTTGGCCTCTGAGTTCACCTATGGCTAATATTCTTTGAAAAAATAAAGCACATTCCTTATTCCTAGCGAACATCTGCATTATATATCACATATGCACTGTAACAAACACATGACAGAGCAGGACAAAGAACATCTGCTGTTCCTCAAATGGTGAATTTAAAGCTTCAATCATCTATAGGTATGTGTGCAGATAGACTGTGGGACTTTTACACTGCATATACCTGCCAACTCTATGGCTAGAGTAGACACTACAACCATATAACCCCTTCAGGACTCCAAGAGTGTTTGGCTGAAGTGAACGCATTGCCAGTGATTTTAAAAACTTGATCAGTCCAGTTCAGTTAATCATTAAAATAAATGTGGAGAATTTTATTCTCTTATCTTTTCTCTCTGCAAATTTATTTTTTTAACTGACTAATTTAATCCCACATCACTAACAATCCAGCAATCGTTGTTCTAGTCCTGACATTATTCCCTGTTTCAATTGAGAATTCATTCATCTGTAAAACACTGAAGACATATAAACAACTTACCTTTTCAAAGAAGACATTGAAATAAAGCATAATCTTATATTATGGATAGTTTCATTTAAAAAAGCAGTCTTATACTGCGTCACAGCAAACCTAGAGGAATGTAGAACATAGAAGACTACAAAATGTCTAGAAGACCACATTTGTTTTCTTGTCTTCACCATGGATTACATAAAGAATGAGAAGAAAAGCAGACTCTCAATTAGTTATACACTCAGTGGCCTCACAGATAACTAGCAGTATCTTGTTTCATGCCTTCATTTCTGAATGTTTTATAATTGTGTTTTGGTTCGGGGGAGTTCAGTGATGGAGACATCGTGGGAGAATCAGGCTTACAAATGTCTATTTTTTAAAAATCATTCACACACTGCACACACAAAGAGTTAAGGCCATATTGTGACATTCTTAGTAAAGATTAAAATGAGTGTCATATTACTCTGGAGAAAAAATGTCATTTCATTTGTAATGGATACTAATTTATAAGTAAATAAACACACTGAATTGGAAATGGTGGCTGACCTCTTCAGGACACGAAAAGTTCAGGATGAGTCATGTGACCTGGAGAACACTTGGTCAACCCTGGTCAGACTAAGTTAAATGACAGACTTAATTAAATAATTTAAGAACGCAAGACAGAAACCAACTGCTTGTTTCTTCTTTCCCTGTGTCACAATCACAGGAACCTGGTCTATGTTCATTAAGTTTTATACCAATTCACAATTCCCAACACTTTTTCTAAAAGAAATATGTACATATAAGCCACACAATTAATGAAAAGTGATTCACTCACACACACCAATTTTATATGTAACTGTATGCACCATGACTTAAGTATGCTAACATAAATTTCAACTTAGAACAGATGCTGGAAAGAGAGAGGTGGTTTAAAAGCATTGATTAATATAGGCCACTGTCTTAATTAAAGCAAGGTAGTCAGCACATATTAGAAATACTTTTTTACTGTTATCAGATTGTTGTGTTTCATGTAATCATCTGAAAGTGGATGTCACAACTAACCTTAGGAAAATAGTTAAGGGTTTTCTATATTTGTTGCAAAGTTATTTATATACTGTTGCAAAGATAAAATCTCAAGCTGCATTAGTACTGACATGATGAAGTTGAGCAAATTAGAACAATTTAAAGCACCACTGGTAATGCTTGTGTCTGTAAGAAAGCTTTTCATTCACGCTGTCATAGCCATTCTTAAATGAACTGTTAGTTGGAATGAGACTCCCAAATTGTAGCGATTGTGGAAACCTGGAATACTCAAAGACGCCGCAACACATGTTGTGAGGTGGGATAAGGAAACCATAGACATGCTCAGGGAAACAGAGATCTTTCTTCGGAACAGCGGTTTTCACAGATAATTACTATAAGCTGTAAACGCGTTTTACTATGTAACTCTTCCAAACATTTTCACAGTCTTTGTCTTCATGGTAGTTAACACTACTCTATGTTTTTTTGTGGTGGACATAAGTTCATAAGTGAAGATAAGTCCCAATTCCAGGGACATCTTAGATCTAAAAAATAGTTTAGCATATTAATTATATTGTATCACGCACTTCAGATTTCAACCCCTCCAAACGTATTATATAAAGGCACCCAGCTGTTGTTTTTTTAGTAATGAACAATGCCGGAAACGACACAGAGGATCTTGCTCCCAGATACATCCTGGGTAGGAAAGCAACATGATCTATGTTTATACTTCAGCTGATTACAAACAACAATTTATAACTATCAAACAACTCAGTACATTGGGCTGTAACAAATTCCACACATTCTTGTGTAGCAGAGACATTGTGTTTAATGAAACATGGCACAAAGCCATTGAAATGTCTCTTGAGTGCTTGCTCCAATTTAGGAATACACAACAGATTCCATAGTGGCTTAGTAACTAAGGCCCTGTCTACACTACATTACCAATCTTGAGAACTGTACTCGAATATGATCTAATTAATCCAGCTTAAAGCACCACACAGAATAATGATAGCATGTTTAGTCAGGATTACTGAATTCACATGTATTTGACATGTGGGACAGTTCCTCACAGCACAATGCTTCATGGTGCAGTATCCCACCTATGTTTACAAACATGAAAAAGTGAGTCCATTGGTGTAGAACACATGTGTCTCTTAAAAACCACAAGAAAGCATCAACAGAGGCATAAATGACAACAGCGGCAAATGTCACAGTATCCTCCATGCGCTAAACATAATGGAGGATTTGGGGATTGTGGAGGACACACACCAAAATTAGATTGGTATTACGCCATCCACACTGTTGATTAATCACATTACCTGACATGATCTAATTTAGAACCAGATTGTAGACTACCCCCTGAGATTGTCTTGAGTCCGGTTCTCAACTACGGTATTAAATTCTCTTTAGTGTAGACGCAACTGTTTAGCACATTTAGGTAAGTTAGAAGTCAACAAATATGATTTAAATGCATAGTGTAGACAGGCTGGGCTTTAGATTTATTAGCTATTTCATAGAATTAAGATTTAGAGAGCTATCCATGTGTTTTATTAAGAACAGTTGCCTTCAAAATAAATACAAATATATGAATAAATAATGGGACCAGCTGAGGCTGACTCTGTGGTTACACCGAAGAACAGACCAGATGAGATTTTTGCATCATTACTGTTACTTTCTATAGAGTGGCTATTTACGTGGCTAACCTATGGTGTGTAAAATCTCTTAAGTTCTTATGACAACAGAAGTCCATGAAGAGTGAGCTAGCTTAGTTTTCTCATTCATAAAAATGCAAAGTTGGACTTAACCAAGTTGGATATAGCAGCCTCTCAGTCGTCATCTTAAAAAATAAAAAAGACAAAATATTTTGTAAATAATTATGAAATTTCACAATAGTGTACTATTGTGAATTAGACCAATATATGTCTGTGTATTTGCTTCCCAAAGGAAAGATAGAGACTGCTGCCAAAGCCATTATTTCTGAACAAGATCACAATATGTGCTAACTTCAGACTTGGGGTCAAAGTCAACATGGTGCTTCCGAATGATAAATTAGTTCTATAACTTTCTAATAAGTAAGAAAGGGCTTCTGGGCATCCAGGGTGTGGTTAAGATTGGTCAATTAATAAACATGCCTAAAAAACTTTGCTGAATATTGGAACATCTTACAAAAAGGAAATGTTCTGGACCCCAGGATAATTACCTCAGGACCAAGCCAGAGTATTTTTGGCCCTGTTTTTTCAAAGCACTATTTGGTTTCCAAAATGTGTAATTGACAATGACATTGAAATATGATGTGTTTAGTCATAAGTAAAGCAGTCACATGAAGTGAACTTAAAGAAGAATAAACTGCAATATGGAGCACAAACTGAGAGTAATTTAGGGAATTGGAAAGTCCAAAGTCCTCCAACTGGATTTATTCCCACATCCCAATGACATGCTGCTTAGGTTGATTGGCTACTTCAAATTGCCCTGTAGTAGTGTGACAGTTGTATGTGTCCTGTGCTGCCCCGCGTCCGGTCCAAGTTGTACCCTGCCTTGTGCTCTTCCGGGATAAGGTCTGGCTATGACCCACGGCAATTGGATGAAGTGCTTATTGAATATGGTTTGTTGTTTAGTAGTGTTATTTGTAGAATAGGCATTTTAAGTAAGTCTATGCAATATACATCTTAAATTAAATAATTTGTAATGCACTGGTATATATTTTGTTTTGTGATTCATAATACCCGTCTGTGCTGTTAAAGAAACATTAAATAAATTGTGGCCAAACAATTATTTGCTCATATTATATATACATTAATTCATCTGATCACAAGAGATCAAAGCTCATACTTGTCTTTTGAAGATCTATTTTTGTTTCTCTTCTGATTTGTAATTTTACATTAACACTGCATCCTTGTGGGATTGCAATTTGGTTAATACAAGTCAGTGTCAGTTTAGTTATTAAACTTTTTGTTTAATTTGACTATATAACTTATATTATTTTTTTATAATGCAGCATTTTCTGAATGACATAGAGTGGTAGTCTATCTCCTTTTCTCCCCCCAGTAACTATCTTAAGGGGATGTTCCTTTATCTGTAGCAACATGTTTCTGAGCTGAAACATTGAAATGGGGATCGTGAAGGATAAATTGTGATTATGAAACTAAAGAAATAAAACCCTAAAAACTTTTAAATACTTTATCTGCCAAATGTTTTTGGTTTGGTTTCAAACTCTCCTTTCATTTTATTTGGTTTGAGCCTAAATATGAAAGAGAAAATTTAATAAGCTTTAATATGTCAGAAATATCGTATAGACTTTTCCATTGTGCATGAATTATTTAAAAACAAGTGTTAAATTCAAAACTGATATATCAGTCTATTTATTACGTACTACATAACTGCAAAATACAATTTGAAAGCAAAAATACAGGTAACCTTGAACAGATGCATTTTCAGATGGTTTGTTTACAGCAAGTTTCAAGTGATCAGTCTCCATAACAGATACAGAGTACAGATGTTTCATTTGAGTGAAATAATTATCTTCATTAAGCAGCTTTGTCCCTCCTATGACTTAATGTGCTGATTCACGTGGATTCTCTGAAATCACTATCCTTTCAAGTAAGTCACATCATGGAAATGGTAACGTTTGAAGTGTAGCAACAAGTATGTTGCGAAATGTAAATGCCTTTGGTGTTATTTGTGCTTTTTTTTAAGTAGTTTAAAAAGTGTAGCATGTAGATTGCGGTTTAATTCTGTTTCATTTCTATATTTTGTAAGGAACAATGTGACAGTGTTCTTGATTTATTGGGGGGACAAGCTAAGATTTAAGTAATGTTGGAACCACATGGCCTTAAAAAGATCTGCTGGAGTGCATGGTGTTTTATGCACTGGCCAAGCTGACCTTGAATCTAGCCTCTGCTATTGCTGGCTTTGCCTGGAGTTTATAGGAGTGTGAAATAAGGGTGGGTGGAAGCTGTCTTGGGAAAAATTGGTTCATCACCTACAAGCAGCCTGTCAGGTCAGTTCAGGTCAGTGTGTTGGCCCCTTGGATATAAAATACAATACAATATCAGATGGCTTTGGTAACACACATATCCAAGGACATTTTGTCTTATGTCTTCTGAAGCAACATGGAAGTCTTAGAATTGAGCTGTTTTCAGTGGTGGTGATTATTGATATTATATATATATGTTTTTTCCATTCAATAACCTATTTATACAACTTTTACTTTTAACTGGAGCAATCTAGGTAAAGTACCTTGCTCAAGGTTACAATGACACTGGGACTGAGCCCATGACCTTCCACTAAGAAGTCCAGAGCCCTAACCACTAATCCATAATGCTGGTGAAAAAGAGAGAAAAACAATTAGAGACTTTATTTTTAGAAAAGTAGATAGTTGTCATTTAAGGCCTGGACCAATTTAAACATTTGACCAACCCCCCGATCAAACATTTCAATCGAAATACTCAATGACGGCTTTTTGTCTGACAAGAGGATTGTTTCTTCTACCGAATGCAAACTAGCCATCAAGTACTGTGTGTTTTAATTAGTGATTGTCAGGTGGGTTGAAGTTTCAAATTTGTCTGGACCTAAATAAACTGGTTTAGTGACGGCATGGACAAATGTGTATAAACTGTAGACTATATAATACATTTACATAAAACAAATCAGTTTCAAAAGAAGGAAAACATGTTCCTAGAAAACATATTAGTAAAATATCAATAAGCCCAGTAAAATATGTTATTTTTTCTTACAAAATAAACAGCCCCTACAAGTGTGATAGCAGTAGTTTCAACTCTGGGAGCAATCATAATTTACATTTTTGAAAAATGTTATATCCCTCATAATATTCATGAAATGTGACTGTCTAAGGAGATAATACCTCTCATATATATTTCATACTTAAATGCTTATCAGTGGACTGTGTATATTTGCTCTGGATTGACGAGGTGCTAGTTTTGGATGCAGGATGGTTCCATAAAGGGTTTCAATAACCTGGGCAAAGTAATACAATAAGTAACACTATCCTAGTATTTCACAGAAAAATTAAGAAAATCCATTCCATTCTTTAATTTACTATTTTTACTTTATAACCGTGTTTGATTTCCAGCCAAACAGTAACTTGTTGCCAGTATTGCTCACAGCTGATTTGTCATAAAATACTTATCAAAATTAATGTTTCCTGGAAAAAAAACATTACATTAAATTGTACATTATTTTCTGTCTGGTTCTCTACTCAGTAGTCTCTAAGCTACTAAGGGCTACATTGTGATTTGGGATCTCCTATTAATTGCGCGCAACTGTAGTCATGTTTATGACAGTACAGCTATTGTGAACCACAATTTACAAAGTGACAGCAGTATAAGCAAACCATGAAACAAGAACTGTTTACATCTCTTTAGAAAAGACAGAGCACAATTTGCTAAACAACATCTAGTATAACTAGCTCACTATTTCACTAGTGGTTTCTTGCAGACATTCTGAAATGATTGGTTTATAAATAAACCTGTTTGATTTATAGTCATGGATATTTACTTTAATAACGTGTGTCTTGTTGCTTGGTATCAGACTATATTTACTTAATTTTAAAATAGTGTTTGTTTCATACATGCTATCAAATCAGATGATACTATTGTTGTATTGTATAGTATTGTTGTATTGTAATTTAGCTTTGTGCTGACTAGCACTTCATTGACAGTGTGTTTTGGGCCGGTGGAAACTTTAATTTTATATTTATGAAAAAAGCATATATTTAATGGTTATTTAATATATCAACATCTAACACAATGCAGTTCAGAAAAAATGTGGCACCCTGCCTGCCCTGTAAAAAAGATTTTGCTATATTGATGCTCCTTTATCTTCAAATGATTTTACAATTAGGTATTTAAGTATTAAAAAATGTAACCTGGATTAATTTGTAGTTTTGGTAGCTATATGGCATTGACTCAATAAAGCTTGTCTGATAAAGCAACATGTCAAGCATTCCACATAGTGGATTACCTATTCATTATTCTGACAGTAAGTTGATCATAATTAAAAGAGCTCTTAATAGTTTTCTATGTAAAGTTCTGTAAACGATAAGCATTTATTTTATGAGCCACATCATAGCAAATTAAGAAACTGTCAATAGCCTATTAAAATACTAAGCCTTTATCTTATTTTTCATTAAATGCAATTCCCAAATGAGACCTCGGAGATTACAAACTACTTCATATGACTTATCTTGGCAAGTGTGATGGAATCAAAGCATTCTTTGCTGATGTATTTGAAGCATCAATGTGTTTTCTATACATCTTTCGCAATCATTTGCTTGGAGTGTTTTCCTGTGCCACTTCATACTTAGAATTTTTCATGCAATAGTTAAGTCCCTTGTGAGCTCCAGCAAGTCAATCAATACATTGCATAAGAATCTGCCCTGTTACTCTGGATGTTTTTACTATTTGTTACTGACACTTTCAGTACACTAGACTATTAGAGAAGTATTTGATGTGTTTAGATGAGTAAGGGTGGAATGTTTCAAAATTCTTTTTTCTCTGTTGGTCAAAGTACAACAGACAATGTCAAGCCAATATCTATCCAAGTTGCTAAAATAAATCTAGACAGTCTCCATACTTTAAGAGCATGCTAACATTCATTGAGTCTGTTTTCTTGTCAAGTTCTAACACTTATTACAATAATTGGCACGGTTTCATATGTTTTAAAGTGAGTAGGATGTGTTTGGTTTAACATATACATAATTGGTTGAGACAGACAAATGGAATGGTGTTTCCTTTTTCCCCTGCTGAAAGCCACTAAACAGTGAATTCCATAAAATGTCAAAATTGGTCAAAATCTGAACCAGGATATTATTCAGTCAGCTCTCTGAGCTAGAACTCTATGGTTTTTAAGGGAATATGTGGTAAATAGTATTAATTTACATTGGTTGTACAAGCAAAGGATTTATGTACTTCCTTTATTGTGTACTTGTATTACACCAAAATTTATCAATGACTGCTCTGATATTGGTGCATTTAAAGCTTTAAAATAAACTTTGAAAATATGTAATCCTTTCAGAGATTCACTTGTATTATGTATGCTCTTTATCAGATATCTTTTTATAATATACTTGTATTTATTATAATTAAATATGCTAATTGTGAAGGCCTTTGGGTTAAAAATACCTGCATTTTACTCTCTTAATCATTAACTATTCAGCAAATAAATGTTGGCATTTTGTTGGACACTGTACAGCTATATTTCTGTCTTATTGAGTATTATAGTACATACTCTCTCTATATATATTCCTATTAAATGCCCATCTGTTTGTTATTTGTATTGTTTTTGCATGGGAGTTGTAATAAAGAGCATACGTTTTCATAGTAAAATACCCATTATTAAGTTACAACATACTTATGTATCTTAGAGATTTAGCATGTAATGTTTTTGAGCCCTCACCCCCCTTTGAACACATAAAACATAAAATAGAAAAACATTTTTTTCCACCAATAGTTAAATTCTCACATTGGATTATGTAGACATTGTAACTAATAATAATAATAATAATAATAATAATAATAATAATAATAATAATACGTTTTATTTAGGATTTATCAGGATACCCAATGACGCTGTACAAAAACTAAATACATAATAAAGAGCAATACCTAATAAACAACAGACAAACATAAAATGTAGGTACGCAAAAATAAAGTAGATGCTTTCACAAGGTGGTTAAAGATAGCTTCTTTGTTTATAGAGTGATAGATATGTTATTGTGTTATTGATTTTTGTAACTGTTTGGGATGTTGAAAAGGATAAAAATCAAGAACATTGTAAAAAACTAGCAGGAAGTATAAAATAAATAAAAAGAAATATTTCAGTTATTTCTCAAGTTCAGATAAAGAAAGATTTTAAGGAGTAAGTACCAAATAGGATAAGAATTGGCATTAAGCCAAAAGTAGGGGGTTGGTGCTGACTCACATTAGCAAAATTATATTACAGTATATGTGAAATATGTTCAACAATAGACCAGAACATTTTCAGTTTGTATGCTTGAAATTAAATGGTAACACATAACATTAAATCAAACACAAATAATAAAAAGCTGTTTTCTCACTTTAAGTCTCAGGGTGCCAAGCCTATGTTCTTATGCCAAAGAGTTCATGGTTTACAAAGGCATTTTAAACAGGAATGTTTTGTGGTTAACTTGCTTAATGGTGTTAAGATAAACGGACCAAGATAGGGACTAGGGTAGAGTTGTGATGAACTTATTCTCTTTGGCATAAGAGCTATTTGTGTCATTGGATGGTTACAGCTCATTTTTACAACTGCCTGATACATTTTATAACTTATTTTGGCTTTCTGGTTTTCACTTTATGATGCGGTGACTGCACATCTTTCTGCCCAGGACTTCTTACACAATGTATAGCTTTGAGTGTAGGGATACCTTAGGCAAGGTAAGACCAAGACAAAACAATGTAATGTAATATTGCAATGTATTTTTTTAATAAATGTCTACAACGTTGGCAGGATATGTTGACAAGAAAAAAAAACACTTAATTAACTGCTATGATATGTGGTGAAATGTAATGTTATTTTAGTGTTACTTTGCTATTTCCTCATGAAACAACAGGGGATTGTAGCTAATATAAACTACTTATCCCAACCCATGGCTTCCTTGTTATGTTTTTATGGTACTTCACAAGAGCAACCATATTGAAAAAAAGCACAGCTATTGTACAGTAGTATAATACAGTCCTTACAGCTGAACAACTTTCTCTTTGAATATAAAAGCCCTGGGTAAAATAGATCTACAGATGATGAGATCTATACTTTGAAGTAACATACTATTGTATTTATATTCATTATCATAAAGAGTGTACAGCTAAATATTAAAGACTCAAACCTTTAAACCAATGTTCTAGTAATACACCCCTGGCCTACAGACATTTAAATCAGGAATTTGGTGTTTTCATAGCTTTTTTATGAGAATACTATGGAAAACTATACTAAGAGAAGCAATGTGATCATAATGTTGTTTATCAAAGGTTCAAGTTTGATCTCAAGCTTTAATTCCTTCTCGTTTTCCAATCTTGATCAGGTTTCAGCAGGACAAAGGAGCCCACTGGATGAAGTGCCAAAAAAATAAAAAAACTGCTGAAATAGAAAGCAGACAACCTTTATCATATCCTCTGATTATTTTCAGTTGGACATTTGCCATTTTTCACATACCTGTTTTGATGTGATTATGTTTATAATAATTGGCATACTACTTAGAACATAAGTGCCCCTAGAAGTATTTTTATTTGACAAAAATGAGTCCCTTTCATCCTTTCTGTTGGTGTTTGAAATGCATTTTATAAATTCCTTGCACTGAATAACTTAGGAGTGGAACCAAAATGTCTCAGTTTATATTCACATATCTTTGTCAGGGTAAGGTGACAAAAGTGGGCGGACAGCAGTTTTCATCAAAATGTAGTTCACTTCAAGTTTTATTATTCCACACTCCATGTTGGATGATGTTCAAGGTTTCATTTTTCTGTCTGCACAAATGCTTTACCCATGAATATCATTATATATACACACACACACACACACACACACACACACACACACATATATATATATATATATATACACTCACCTAAAGGATTATTAGGAACACCTGTTCAATTTCTCATTAATGCAATTATCTAATCAACCAATCACATGGCAGTTGCTTCAATGCATTTAGGGGTGTGGTCCTGGTCAAGACAATCTCCTGAACTCCAAACTGAATGTCTGAATGGGAAAGAAAGGTGATTTAAGCAATTTTGAGCATGGCATGGTTGTTGGTGCCAGACGGGCCGCTCTGAGTATTTCACAATCTGCTCAGTTACTGGGATTTTCACGCACAACCATTTCTAGGGTTTACAAAGAATGGTGTGAAAAGGGAAAAACATCCAGTATGCGGCAGTCCTGTGGGCGAAAATGCCTTGTTGATGCTAGAGGTCAGAGGAGAATGGGCCGATTCAAGCTGATAGAAGAGCAACTTTGACTGAAATAGCCACTCGTTACAACCGAGGTATGCAGCAAAGCATTTGTGAAGCCACAACACGTACAACCTTGAGGCGGATGGGCTACAACAGCAGAAGACCCCACCGGGTACCACTCATCTCCACTACAAATAGGAAAAAGAGGCTACAATTTGCACAAGCTCACCAAAATTGGACAGTTGAAGACTGGAAAAATGTTGCCTGGTCTGATGAGTCTCGATTTCTGTTGAGACATTCAGATGGTTGAGTCAGAATTTGGCGTAAACAGAATGAGAACATGGATCCATCATGCCTTGTTACCACTGTGCAGGCTGGTGGTGGTGGTGTAATAGTGTGGGGGATGTTTTCTTGGCACACTTTAGGCCCCTTAGTGCCAATTGGGCATTGTTTAAATGCCACGGCCTACCTGAGCATTGTTTCTGACCATGTCCATCCCTTTATGACCACCATGTACCCATCCTCTGATGGCTACTTCCAGCAAGATAATGTACCATGTCACAAAGGTTGAATCATTTCAAATTGGTTTCTTGAACATGACAATAAGTTCACTGTACTAAACTGGCCCCCACAGTCACCAGATCTCAACCCAATAGAGCATCTTTGGGATGTGGTGGAACGGGAGCTTCGTGCCCTGGATGTGCATCCCACAAATCTCCATCAACTGCAAGATGCTATCCTATCAATATGGGCCAACATTTCTAAAGAATGCTTTCAGCACCTTGTTGAATCAATGCCACGTAGAATTAAGGCAGTTCTGAAGGCGAAAGGGGGTCAAACACAGTATTAGTATGGTGTTCCTAATAATCCTTTAGGTGAGTGTATATATATATATCATAGTCGTGGTTCGGAAGCAGTCGTTTTCCAGTCCAGGGCTGGTAGCCAAATCAGATTGTCAGTACAAAGAAAGGTCTGTATCCAGTGAAACAAACAGAAGCACTCAGTGCTCGAAAGCACTCCTAACACCTCCTGCCGTCCCCTCAGGTACAATGCTATGTCTCAGAGAGCATGCTGTCCTTTTAAATAGTCCTCAGTCATTAGTGCAGGCAAGTGTGTTTACCTGTCTGAGCTGACAGGTGTTTGGTCATACTCTGGACTACTGGGGAGTTGCTGTGACGTGATAGTTCCAGGAGGGGGATCCATCATCTTGTTATGTAGCACCCTTCATAGAATATATCCCATACTGTGTTACAATATATGCTCTGCATTGCACGACATTCACATATTCTGGCTGCATATCGTGTTACTGTTTGATTAAAGCAGATGCTTTTGCGGGTCACTTTTATACTACTACTAATAATATGTCTTTCATCCTATCCAACATTTCAGAAACCTGTAACAAAGTAAGATTTCTCCTGAAGTTCAGCTCATACTAAAAATAGGTAATGTTGCATGTCATTTCTGTCTCTCTAGGATTCCTGCGTTCTTGGCTGGCATCCCAGGCAATGTTTTCATTCTGTGGTTATAATCAAAATCAAATTGCTGATGTGTAAAAAATGAAAACATGTATCGGTCTGTAATTTATGTTGTAGTTTATTTAGCCAAAATCAGACATCCCAAAAAGCATCACAATCTGCAGATAGATAAATAGGGTGCAACGTATTGTATAAACATAGTTCTATAGCAACTCAAGCATTGTATGAACGCACCATTTCCAAAAAGGAAGTGTGTTGGTCAGGGAGTTCCATTTTGTTTAAGAAAAGGCTAAATTGTGCCTTTCATAAACACACACACACACACACACACACACACACACACACACACACACACACACACACACACACACACACACACCAAAAACAATAAAAAAGTCACAAAGATTCACTTGAAAGAGTAATGGATTCCAGCAGCTGGGCCATGAAAAGGAAGGAAAACAGACACCTTTCAGCATTGATTATTTTACTGAAAAGCAGCACAGATTTCTATGAAAATCTACTCTCTAATACCCCATTAAAACAAAATAGTGAAATACAGAGGTGATCCCCAGGTATCCCACAAATCCCACAGGAAAATTGGTAAAAAACATATAACTTTAATTTTTAGAGGATTTGTTTGTTATTATATTTTGGAACTACACTGCAAGTATAAGTAACACTAACAATTTGTACGGCGTCACCCTCTTGTGGTTGATTTTGAAGGCGCTTTAAATGTATATAGCTTAACATACTTCCAGTAAACTGGTGTGTAGAGGTGAATCAATGGTATGCAGAGGTTGGTGTGTTCATGTACCTTACATTTTACTTTAAGTTATTGAGTTGTTTAAGTAACTGAATATGAGAAGATGTTGAAAACTCAACCCTACATACAGTCTCACTGAGACAAATTTCATGCTGAGGGTAATGTGCTGTTCTGTACATACATCATGACAATCGATTATATTTGAAAGCAGACAATTAAAAAAAACATAAAGGGCTAGTTTCACAGACTCACATTGGCACTAGTCTTGAACTACACAATAAGCGCTTTTCCTCCGACATGGTGCCGGTGCTGGAGCCGGAGCCGCTGCTCGGCCTGGGAAGTACATGAACCGGCCCGCGTTTCCACCGGCTTTGGAACCGAACGCTGACGTCACTGGTGTGGGCGTTCCCAAGCGCGGAGTAGAAGAGAAACACGGCAGTAATAATATTAATAATCAGCACCGAGGCGACTGCGTCTTTAAACCCTATTTAACCATCACAATCAAACTCATTCAGCGTCTGCACACAGAACAGATACATTGTAAAAAACAAAACAACAAACACGAAATCGCATGTAGACAAGCAGAAACGAAATTACAACTATACGAATATGGTAAGATAACTCAGCCTTTTATTTTTATTGATTTTTATTGATGCATTAAGGGATTTAAACCGATTCGCTATTTCAGACACTTTTACTGTATTGAATAAAATACAAGTTAGAGTTAACATGCATTCGTCACTGCGCACACAGTTCACATTTTCATTCATTTTGTGCCGTATTTTTAATTTTATTCTTGTTTAAAAAACAATGACTATAGGCCAGCCTATCGATTATGGATGCGGCTGTTTTGGGGGTATTTGCGGCGCAGTCGTGGCAGATTAATAAACTGTCAAATCATCTCAGGTGATGTTAATGGTTTGATGGGAAATTGTGCTTATTGATGAAGTCTGGGATGATGGTCCCACATCCGTGTTGCATTGCTCTTATGTTCTGAAAGTCGCCCTGGATAAGAGCGTCTGCTAACAGATGCACAATAATAATAATATTAGTATTAATAATAATAAGCGCATCACTGTAACAGCGCTTACTGTGTGTTTGATCTTCTCTTACTGTAGAATATGTATGGTTTGTGTAATTCGCCCTGTGCTAAGAAAATGAATTTATTCATAAATTATTATGCGCAAACCAACCCTGGACACGTGACTCGTAGGGGCGCTGGATTCGACACCGGACCAGTTAATGACCAGTTCATTAACAAACAACATTTCTGTTCAATCTATATCGTCGCATTAACTCTCATCATCATAATCTCGCTGTAACACGGCTTTCCTGACACGGAAGCTGCGCTCAGTCGTCTCTCATTGCTGCCATTTGCCAACAACTAACTCGTTATTGACGTGTGAGACATATTGTCACTGTAGTGTCTCTCTGACAGTCCGCTGCTCGCTGCTGATTTCGCTCATTTCTAATAAAAACTCTCCTGACTGCTTGCGTCTCTGCTGGCATTTTAAACATGGCGGCTGCACTCCGGCAAATCACTTTTTGTGGAGACGACTTTACCCGCCCCGGCCCGACGTCACTGGTTCTTAGGTTCCAGACCAGCAAGTTTTTGGTGCCAGAAAAAGCGGCTCCGTGCGGCCGGGAGACGGGTCTTCTGCGGGGGAAAGCGCGGAACGGTTCCAAATTAGGCACCGGCTCCGAACCAGCACCGGCTCCTTGTCGGTGGAAAAGCGCTAAATGTAATTTACCGTAATCCAAGACTAGAGCTAATCTAGGTGTGTGAAGCCATGTGATAGGATGTGCCAAACAAACTAAATGAAAAGAAACTGGAAGGTTTCAAACTTGCTTACAGATTATACATGTATCAATAAAACAGTGTGTACATCTGATACCTATATAGTGTTGCTAGGGAAACTCAAGTTATAAAATGTTGTAAGTCGCCCTGGATAAGGGTGTCTGCCAAGAAATACAAATAATAATAAAAATAATAATAATAATAAAAGAGAAAAGCACATATTTCTATTAAGAAATTGAATGTATTTTCCATAAAAAGATCATGGGAGGCATTTTTTTACTCTTTTCACACAGGACAAGGCGTTTTCAATATGTCAAAGTTGCTATAGACCTTTCTCACAACCCCTGCAATCCAGAGCTATTGTATTTCTACTGTCAGCTGCCTGATGTTACTACAAGTAACACAACACAAATGTATCAATATAACCAACCTGTAACAGCTCTGCCCACTTATTAATTGAATCAGTATGACTTTGAAGATAAATGTGTACCAACAGTGCACTGCATTAGAGGATATTAGACACCAGCATGCAAAAACAGTCCAAATAAGTGTAGTATTCGAGAGATAGGCATGCATACTGCTAAAACAATATATCTAGAACAAGTAAAGAACTGAATGTTAGAATGTGGTTCTAACCTTTGAATGCACATGTATTTTGGATTAAATATGTTTTGTGTGTTGGGGGTTGGGTGATGCAGGATTATAGTCACTTATCCATCTTACCAGTATGGTGAGTCACAGCCGCTTCCCCCAGTGATGGGGAGCATGTCACAACAGTAGACAATGTTTGGCAATATATAGACTTGTTTTCTATTGAAGATTAATTGTTTTGGTGTTTTTTAGGTATATTTAGCTTTTCAATATGTTTAGTAACTGAAGCATGCTGAATTGCATGTAAACTTTGTTTTTCACTAAATCCTATAGAAGGTTATAAGAAAATCTAAATCTTTACAAGCTTCTCTGTCCTAATCCATCTGACATACTAGTTCCAAATATTAATAAAAAAAATAGAATCATACAAGAATATGAATCATACTGGTTTCAACTAAGATGCCAGCTTTCCATTTCAATATCAGCACATCTGCAGTATGTCTGTGTTGTAACTCAGAAAGACAGTCCACTGTCTATTATGCCTAGTACTGTTATAAAATTTCACATTGCCTAAAAAGCAGTCACATTAGTTTAGGCGATTTCAGTACAAGCATTAAGCTTTCATATTTTGCTTTTGTGAAACCAGTGTAATTGTTTTAAAAGCCACAGCTCTTTACTGAAAGTAACAATAACATTGATTTTCTCTCCATTTATTTTTCTGTTGCATGGTTTATTCGATTTCTCATGAAGTTAATTATCCTCGATTCTCTTACTCGTATCAAGTTTTCTTGTTTTTTTGTTTTGTTTTGTTTTGTTTTTTACTTGACTCTTTATTGTCATTCACTTTGTGGTCATTTAACTCCTAATTTATACTCCCTATAGAAAAAAATGATCCAGCAGGATCTTTACAAGCCAAAGGAAATGTTCCACAGCCTTAAGCACAGTCATACCAATCATTCTGTATTGCAAACAGCTGGACATCCACGATTAATAAAATATTTGGAGCATTGCTTCATTATTTGTTCTTTTTTGGCATCCAGACATCTCCCAGTATAAAACTTGTAGGCATGCGTTTGAATTGTAATATTGTCAGTCAGTTCCAATTTCGATTTAAAATAAATAATGTGTTACAATTGTTTTGTTCTTTTTCTCTTAAAGAAGCAATTTATCATAAAATTAAAGACTTTATTAAGATGTTATTGAAGCATTTATTTTCTTCTATGGCTGGGGAAAGATAGCATTGAGATTTAATCTGTTGTGTTTTAGAACATAAGAACATAAGAAAGTTTACAAAGGAGAGGAGGCCATTCGACCCATTGTGCTCGTAATACTTTTCTTCAACTTTTATGTTCCGGCGGTTTTATAGACATAAATTAAGGATGACGATTTAGTTTAACTCTCTCAGTAATGTAAATGCAGATACTGTAATGTAATAACTAATGTGCCTAATAGAGAGCTTATGCACATTTAGTTCATATTAAAATGCTATCAACAAGAATTCTAGTGTTATACAGTAAAGCAGTCTTACCTGTACATTTAAAATAAGGTAACACTTTATATGGTCCTTTGAAATTGTATAAACATATTTGATCTGTGACTAATTCCATCCTTTACACATATAGTAAATCCCCAAAACACTCCACCTGCAGGTTTCAAGTTTGTGAAGTCAATACACAAAATTGACAGAATATTAACTATGTTTACTAATAGTACTTTTAAAGAGATATGATATAATAGTCACTTTTAAAACATAATATTTTAAATATGCTAGCTTCCTAGTTTATTGAAAAAGGATATAACGTTCTTAATGCTTAAACAGACATGTAGTGTACATAAAGTGTACAATAAATATATCTTCTTAAAAAATAAAGGTTTTAATATGTGAGTTATACACGTTGTTTATAATAGAGTTTTGATATCAATCAATTTTTTTTTTGTGTGTGACTGTACACAGGTTAACAGACAATGTTTAAATACAGCATCAGTCTCAGCAGTGGTAGTGCTGAATGTTTTCCAAAATATGTCAGGATTATATTTTATGTAGCAATGTATTCCAAAACAACTGCAAACTCTGATCTTTGTGAAAGTAAACTGACTGATACGCCATTGATAAACATTTAATTCTGGGTATTTCTGTTAAAAAAAGTCTGCTTTTGTGCAAAAAGTGATGAGATTCTACAAATGAGGTGTACACTCAAATATGAGAAATGCAAATTAGATGTACTAAAGCTGCAATGTCAGCCTTACCGAAACTTATAAAAGGCATTGTGGGAAAAACACAGTACCTTTATCAAAATCAAAAGACCAAGGGCCGGATTAAATCAAAACTTTGACCCACCCGCTAATAGCAAACTACAAACCTGTACATCATAATGGTTACATTTATAATTAGAAGAAAGTGTCATCTAAATTAAAATGATATGAGTACGGTTCTGTAGTTTTCTATTAGCGGGTGGGTCAAAGTTTTGATTTAATAATGTGTGATTGCTGTCAATTAAAATGAATAAAACAGAGCTGAATTTTCCATAGTCAAAGAATTGGAACGGTAAAGCCAATGTCCTTGGCATTTCTTTGCAAATAAATGTATAGTTGTTTCTGAGCTCAAAAGAATACAATGTAAAAAATGAAAAGTTCATTTTAGAGCTACATTTAAACAAGAGGGGTGTCACATAATTAAAGGGAACCATTTACTGAAGTTCATTAGGCAGCTCGTATTTGCTTTGGAATAAGGAATTGTTTAGGGAATTATGCTGTATCCATTTACAGCTGCATTCTAAGGTATAGGTAAGGCAAAATTTGGGGTCAAGTTACATTGTTAAATGAGTTCTAGTTTACTGGCATTAACCACTGCTGGATATGCCCTGGAATGTACCGTAAATTCCTGATGTCTACATAGTTCATGAATTAAGGATTTTATTAAAGGGTCTGGAAGGAAAATGACAGGGATTTTTTGACTGCAAAAACCTGTTTAGCTGGCACAAAAACTGATGCTTGCTGCCACAAAGCTGGGAAACATTAGATTGCAAAATTGCATTTTTGTATGAAAAGATTGAATATCTTCAAACAAGAGCACAGATCAAAGAGTACTTTATTAGTGGTGTGGGTGTAATTATACATATAGTATAATTAGAAGCAGGAAAAATATTTGAATTTCCAAAAAGGGTTTTGCGTGCAATATATGTAGAGAGAGACAACAATGACTGTATCAATACTTAACAAAAAGATTTGTGTTAATATCTTAATCTGTCAATTTGTATTAAACCTAAATTAAATATAAAACCAAAGACAATGCTTTTTGCATTTTACTGCACTTCAAGTTTCCCTAGTCTATGGTCTAACCCTTAAGTACTAGCTGATACAAGTTAGTTAATAGAAATCTTGAGTGAGTGCAACTGTTCAAATCAGAACACTTGTTATTCACTGATACTGTACTGAAAAAAAATAGCATTATCTTTTTCCATTCTGCCAAGGATTGACAATTTGAACTTGATTTGAGGATCTTATAAAAAAATATAAACAGAACAGGAAAGCACAGATGTTGACTTGCTGATACATAAACTATATATTAGCTATGCTTCCTTATGCTCCTGTGTACTTCTTATTGTTATTTTATTTATTGTATTGTTAGTACTTCTGCAGGTTACAGTCTAGTACTGACAACCCCCAAAACCGAGTTGTGTGCCCACTATTACTGTCCGTGTGGGACTGTGTATAGTGTCTGTTTTTCTCCTGGCCTTTTACATTTTTACAGTGGTGTACGAGTCTAAATTGGATGGTGAATTACTGCAATTAAAATAAAGTAATAAATAAGTATACATAAACATTGCACTCTTATAATCTGAAATCCAGCACTATGAGGAATGCATATTTTATGCTGCTGATACAGTGAGGGAAAAAAATATTTGATCCCCTGCTGATTTTGTACATTTTCCCACTGACAAAGAAATGATCAGTCTACAATTTTAATGGTAGGTGTATTTTAACAGTGAGAGACAGAATAACAACAACAAAATCCAGAAAAACGCATTTCAAAAAAGTTATAAATTGATTTACGTGTTAATGAGGGAAATAAGTATTTGACCCCTTCGACTTAGTACTTGGTGGCAAAACCCTTGCTGGCAATCAGAGAGGTCAGACGTTTCTTGTAGTTGGCCACCAGGTTTGCACACATCTCAGGAGGGATTTTGTCCCACTCCTCTATGCAGATCCTCTCCAAGTCATTAAGGTTTCGAGGCTGACGTTTGGCAACTCGAACCTTCAGCTCCCTCCACAGATTTTCTATGGGATTAAGGTCTGGAAACTGGCTAGGCCACTCCAGGACCTTAATGTGCTTCTTCTTGAGCCACTCCTTTGTTGCCTTGGCTGTGTGTTTTGGGTCATTGTCATGCTGGAATACCCATCCACGACCCATTTTCAATGCCCTGGCTGAGGGAAGGAGGTTCTCACCCAAGATTTGACGGTACATGGCCCCGTCCATCGTCCCTTTGATGCGGTGCAGTTGTCCTGTCCCCTTAGCAGAAAAACACCCCCAAAGCATAATGTTTCCACCTCCATGTTTGACGGTGGGGATGGTGTTCTTGGGGTCATTCCTCCTCCTCCAAACACGGCGAGTTGAGTTGATGCCAAAGAGCTTGATTTTGGTCTCATCTGACCACAACACTTTCACCCAGTTCTCCTCTGAATCATTCAGATGTTCATTGGCAAACTTCAGACGGGCCTGTACATGTGCTTTCTTGAGCAGGGGGACCTTGCGGGCGCTGCAGGATTTCAGTCCTTCATGGCGTAGTGTGTTACCAATTGTTTTCTTGGCGACTATGGTCCCAGCTGCCTTGAGATCATTAACAAGATCCTCCCGTGTAGTTCTGGGCTGATTCCTCACCGTTCTCATGATCATTGAAACTCCACGAGGTGAGATCTTGCATGGAGCCCCAGACCGATGGATACTGACAGTTATTTTGTGTTTCTTCCATTTGCGAATAATCGCACCAACTGTTGTCACCTTCTCACCAAGCTGCTTGGCGATGGTCTTGTAGCCCATTCCAGCCTTGTGTAGGTCTACAATCTTGTCCCTGACATCCTTGGACAGCTCTTTGGTCTTGGCCATGGTGGAGAGGTTGGAATCTGATTGATTGATTGCTTCTGTAGACAGGTGTCTTTTATACAGGTAACGAGCTGAGATTAGGAGCACTCCCTTTAAGAGATTGTTCCTAATCTCAGCTCGTTACCCGTATAAAAGACACCTGGGAACCAGAAATCTTGCTGATTGATAGGGGATCAAATACTTATTTCCCTCATTAACATGCAAATCAATTTATAACTTTTTTGAAATGCGTTTTTCTGGATTTTTTTGCTGTTATTCTGTCTCTCACTGTTAAAATATACCTACCATTAAAATTATAGACTGATAATTTCTTTGTCAGTGGGCAAACGTACAAAATCAGCAGGGGATCAAATACTTTTTTCCCTCACTGTATACCAAAGATGACCTGTTAAGTGCTGTTCCGATTAATTTAACTTAAAACTTTTGTCTGACCCGACCCATGGTTTTCCTCTATTCTATTCAAATGTTTGTATAGGTTCCAAAGTGAACAATTGATACATGTAGAAACATGTTCTCTCTGGTTCCCATGAATTCCTACTGTTGTTCAACAAATCTATACATAAAAACATGCACGTACATTAATGTATTAAAGTTATTATTTCTGTTACTATGTTGTAAGTGTATTTAAACGTGGCCATATGCTCTGTTTCATTGAGACACTTTGAGACAGGAGGGGCTTTTAAACAGAAAGACATTAATATCTCGATCATAAATAACATTATTTACACCGTTGCTAAATTGATTCCTGATGCACTGTAATAAAAAAAACCAACGAATATAGATTGTGTAGTGTACCGCCTAATATTCATGTTATTTCCTTTGAAATCGCAGCCTATAGCAAATATTGAACTTTTTTTTGTTCTTCTACCAATCACTTGGGATAGGGTGACCATTCCATAGCATAATCCCTGGAACACTTTGAGACACGACATGTGTTGATTATTACATTTTCTTAAAAAAATGTGGATGTCTAATTGCAGTTTATGACAAGGTAGTCCAATCAGCAGCTTTACTTTTCCTGTGTCTGATCAGACTGAATGGGCAGCTGCTCAGTGTTTCTGATGTGATCTGAAGAGTAACTTAATGCATTTTTTTTTTGCATACGAAAACAGTGACTTTAACATATTCACGATTGCAAAAAAGTTATTATACATTTTCATTATTTAAATGTTTTCCCTCAAATATGTCAAAGTTGTCCTTTATCTTAAAAACTTGTTAATTTGTTATTTATCCTCCTGTTATATCAGAATCACTGAGTCTTGATAGATTGTTGTGGGCAAAACTTGTAATAATTTACATGGTCATCTCTTTCAATTTAAGGGACAACCTGAAACCTTCTTCTGTCTCTTAAGTGCCCTGGGGGTTATGGAGCAATATGGTCAGGTAGTTAGTGCCTATTCATAAACCATCCAACACTCATCTTCAGCTTGTGAAAAGCTATGAACCAGCAAACTTAAATCTACGACAGCATAAGACTTTATTAGGAAAGTGACAATGATATCTTTCACGTTTCATCTTTTATGGTATCACAAACGAGGACTATACTCATTTTAATTCATCCTGAAATGATTTTTAGTGTTAACACTTTGCTCATTGAAGTTTGGATGGATTCAAGAACTGTTGAGAGATGTGAAATGTACCTTTCCATTTTGATTCACTTTAAACCTCTTTTTAATAATACATTTTTTGTGAGATAGCTTGCTTTCAGTGACTGCTTAGGCTGATGCTTTAGGACACTCATATAATTGTCTCTGTGTGTGTAATTTTCTACCTTGAATTTTAATTCCTGCAGCTGTCATGCAGTGTTTATTTAATTGAACCCTATATTCCTCTCTGGGCAGACAGGCAGTTAATTAGACTATCCTTGACAGCTTGTCAGACAGCAGACTTGGATCAGCTGGCACATCATGCAGTAGAGTTCATTAGCCAGTCTACGTTTTCACATGTTGATCCACAGTGTATTTTTTGATGTCCCTGTATTGAAAAGAAAGGGCATCAATTATATCTGTTAAATTTTTATCACGTTGATTTAGTAGGCATGCCATTATTTGTATTGTCAATTATGGATTATCATTGTCAGAGTAATATGTTGATCCTTGTTTTTATCTGGTGTATTTCAACAGAGAATGCATGTAAAAAATAAATATTGTGCTATGTGAAGCTAGTGTAATGTGTTGGTATAACATAAGTGTTAAAATGTTGCTGTTGTTGTTTTCCAATAATTAACATTTATCAATGTGATAGTTGTAAAACACATGTTCCAGACATCCAGGCAAACCAACAGTAAATCTTAAATGTTATTGGAGTCTTAGGGGCTAATTTAGACTAGTTCTCACTATAGTAAATCCTGATGGTTGCACAGGGTCTTTTTCTATGTATTTATTTTTATATATAAGGCCTACAAAAGTGGATGATAGCACCCCCCTATAGCTGAGACCAATCCTTCAAGGTATATCTTCTTTCAGGTCTACATTATTGTTCAATAAAAAGTGCAGTGTAATCAAAACTGATAATCGGTACAACAATTTATACCAATCAGATTGTAATGAGATGTCAGACAGATTAATTATGATGGGAGAAAGAGCAATTAAGTTTAATTCAGAGAAAATGACTAAACATGAATGGAGTAAATTCCTGACCCCACTGAACAAAACTACAGACTGTTGTAATTTCACTCAAAAATATGATTTGTGTAAGAGCTATTACCCCAGTCTGCTACATATCATTTTCTTAAAGGACAAGGATATTTTTAGCCTGGCAAATGTTTCTCCCAACACACTTAAAATAACCAAAAATGTGAAGTACAAAAGGGTAACGGAACAGATTTCTAAGGTATTACAGTATATAATTTATGTCTTCCTGTAAACCTATTCCCATCAGGGTTTAAATTTTGGATTCAAAACTATTTCCCTTACTTTCCTCTCCTTCGTATTTTTTGTGTAGTTACTGGCAGCCTACACTTTAGTACAGCAAATCCACTGGGTTGCTTAGTGTTTAGATTACAACTGTTACTTGATGTAAATATCAATATTACTTGTGATGTTTTTACATAATAGTATTCTGCACTACTTGCAATTGCAAATCATTCCATATAACATTCTATGATTCACTAGAGTTTTAATTCTTATATTACATAACCTATGCTCATAAGTATGCTTTGTCCACTGAAGCCTGTTTTGTTTTATTAAGGTGAATCAGGGTGATAGGTCTTTACAGAAATTATTTAAGTTCTGTTGTTTTATTAATATGTATAGCAATCTATTAGAAAGAAGAATGACGTATTACAAATGCAAGCTTGGTTATCAAAAAGAGCAACCAACTTTGCGAGGTCGGTCTGCAGTCCTCTCCAGCTGGGGCAAATAGAGGAAGTGCAGACTGTGTGCAACGAACTTGGACTGTGACAAGGGGTGAGCCCAGAGGTCACAGCACACAGGAGCCTATTGGCAGCTTTATTATACAATTTAAATCACTTTCTGGTGAAAGGTAATACCTATAAACCCTTTCTGAGGAACTTTTCAAATTGAAAGATAATAGAAAATTAACACAAATTATAAGGTAATAGGTCACGTGTAGTGTATGAGGGTTGCTATGACAGGATGGGTTTCCACCGCTGGTCTCACTTTGCTACCACAACAAACAGCTCACCCAGGGTGCTCCGTCAGGTAGAGCTCTACTTATTAAGCTTTCACAGGAACCTGCATAAAAGATCAGCACAGACCATCCCTCACTCCATTCATGGGGGAAGGTGCAGGAGGGTGCTAGCAAGCAGCATAGACACCTGCATTGATTTACATAGCGAGTGTGGATTTCTGTCTTTGACCGCGATTTGACTGAGAAGCTGATTAAGATAAAGTCCATGGACTGGAAGACGACCCTCACTATGGAACATGACCCAAACCACCTGGATTAAAATTATGAGAACGTCTGCTGCTTCACTGCTTGTATCCTGATTGAAAGCTAGGGCTGTACTGTCTCCAAAAGTGTTAGCTTGTGCCTTACTCCAGGGCCAGGATTTATTTTTTTATACAGCCTTTGTAAAGGCTAGTTATCTCTCAAGTCGAGAATAGCACCCAAAGGCATTGGGCCTTCTCCAGATGAGACCTTTGCAGGCGTGGTTCAACACCTCTAGGTATTATTCTCCTTTTCAGATAAACAGAGTTTCATTTTTGTGATGGGAACTACAGCAACTCAACCCCTGGTGATAGCTACAGCCCTACAGACAATAAAGATGAGTTAGGTGTATAAGTCTTGTGGAGACTTTCCTATCCCAAAACATGTTTGAATGTATTTTCTTATATTCCATATTATCAGACGTTCTGGCATTCCCATCACCCCTTTGATAGTTGGCAGGAGGAATGTGTTTTGCAATGTGGTTTCTAGTGTTGAAACAGAAATTGGCCTTTGTGGTCTCTTTATGGTGCAGTGTTCCACTTCCCATAGAGAAAGAGAAAGCTTTGTTTTGACTATGTGTTTTGTGAAAACTGTAATCTGCTAAGCAGTATGTCTGCTAATAAATAAATAATATTAATAATAATGCTATTGCATTGACATCATGACCTTGAGGAGGCCTGTGTTATACTCCCAGGTTTATGACATTGTGTTATGATTTTAACAGATGTAAGGGCCCATTCAATCGATGGAAACACTAAAAGTGTTTTAAATAATACCACAAAACATGTACTTAACACATAAACGCTGACACAATCCATTATATATACTGTTGTCGTATTACTAAGAGACTGATGATGACGAACAATTTTTCTGCCATGACTAAGAGTTAATGTAATTAGTGTATTTATTTATTTGTGACACTCACAAGACTCATACAATAGTCCCTGGATGAACAATACATTTAACCACAGATATGACTGTCTGGAGAACCTGGCTAAACTGAAATACATATTTCCCCATGTGGCACATTTGGCACTGACTTAAAGGACTTATGGCCTCTTTTCCATGACACTTAAAATATGATCTCTGATGTATTAGTTATCTTTTAGCATTTAGGATTCTATAGTATGTTCTTGTGTACCTTTCACATTTGAAGTTTCAGTTTTGGGTGACTTTATGAATTTATGTCTTTGAAATACATATTTTCAGATCTTCTCTGAAGCACAAGCCAGTTCACATTTCTGAGTCCCCTCTTCTTTGTAGTAATGCTTAACGTTTGGAAGAGTCTTGAAGGTTGATATCTGTTCTGTTAAAATTGTTTTATAAACTGCAGTAGATATATGTATTTTACTCCAGAGGGTCTTGCACCAAATTAACAATATGGTCAAATTCTATTTACAGTCATGTCAGTAGAATAATTATGATCTTAATTATAAACATGCCATTTTCTTTGTTAAACTGGTCCTTGTTACTAGACTTTGTTAGTGTTCAGATTGCATGATTAACTTTTACAATCAGATGATTAAATAATTGTATAAATAGACAATCACCACTAGCAAAATACTGTTTGTGAACTTTGCTTCTACAAAGTGTTCTTTGTACATCATTTTACATCTTTAAATTGTAATATTTGTATTATTTTGTTTACAATCAACTTCTATTTAATTTTTAAACATCTAAAGATGCAACATTTGCATTTCTAATACAAAGTTCCTCTCACCTCCGTTCACAGGACACTTGATAGCAATTCCACGGCTTCTGGTGGTAACAGGCTTACAGAGCCAGATTATATTGGTGATGTTGAAATCCAATGTAAAAACTATAGCTCAGGCCTGGGTTTCTACTTTTGTTTCCAATACATGTACCAAATATTTGTAGTAGATAACCACAGAGCTTACTTTAACACAGGGAATCAGTACCTGAGGCCTTTTTAATCTTTTTAGCTAGCTCTGTACCCGCACCTGACCACACCATTTTCCTGAATGTTGACCAATGCAATGGGAATGTGCTGTGGGTGTCCCTGGCCCTCATCTTGTCCACAATCTGCATGGCATTAGACTCCTTCAGGACTGAACTTCTGTTCTTAGGAATCTCCACTGCAGGCTGCATTGTGGACTCCTGGAAATGTTCAGCTTGTGTCCTGGGGTGTCCTTCCTCACATTGGGGACTGATTGTAGACATTTGTGTACTAGAGTCGCTGTAGTCTTACAAATGTAGCAGACAGAATCTCATTTGATTCACCTTTCTCTTCTATGTACATCTTCTGAATTAATAAAGGACATTAAGTTTAGCCCTTCTTTTCTGTTCCTTTCTCTATTTTTTTTTTATTATTTCCTCCACCATTCTTTTTGGTGTATTCAGAGGGTGTGAATTTAGATCCTTCATTAAAGTATTTTTCTTGGTTCCTTTTTATTTTTGTTTGGACCATTTTGACTCATTCTGCCTTCCTTTTCTCCTGCTTGGTCTCTTGAGCATTATTTTTCCACCTCTTCCTTATGGTTTCACAATTGTCACCGTTCTCCTTCTTCTTTTGTTTTCCTTGCTTTTTGTGTCCACAGGTTGGCTGATGCAAACGAATGTTGGGAAACATGTTTTTTCTGTTGACGTTCCTTTCTTCTTGCATTTTCTCCCACTCAGAGTCTCCATGGTTTTGTAAAATGATTTTGTAGTCTCTCATTCTCCAATTCTCTTTCTCTTTGTGCTCTGTCTCTCAAAGATTTGTGTATTTTACTCGTGCTTTCCTTGATATTTTGGTTTAAAACTGTCCAGCCAGTCAAAGTTGCCATGTTCTGCTTACCCCATGGCTGAAGTAAGACTGGGAGATCTGGCTGGGGGTGGTGGAGAAATTGCAGAGTATGATTGGGCTGTTGAGTGAGGAAGCACTCCAGTATTTATTATAGTCCATCTGGTGAATTTTCAAGCATTTCTTTAATCTTTTTTTTTTTACATGTGCGTGTTTGATGTACTTGCTTTGAAAAGCATCACAGGTAGTTTAACTGTGTTTCCACACATTTCATTTACTTCACAAAAATAAATATATAAATTGCACTCAACAGAAATTAAACATTGGATAATGTGCATTGAGAAAGGTAGAAACAAACATGCACATCTTGTCATTCTGCATTCAATCTACTTTAGTATTTAGTATAGTAAAATGAAATATTTATACCTTTATCCACAATAAGTAACTTTATAAATAAACATTTTAAATATGATTATTGTTTTCCATTTCAAACAGTTGGAATGCATACAGACAAAACATATTTTTGTCTATGTATTAGTTTTATTTATAAATGGACAGTATTTAAATACAATATAATGTTTTGTTGTACCTTTTTATACACACTCTGCATTTAGAAATTGATGTAGATTTTTTTTACATTTGTTTAGACTGGTACATTCACTGCATCTAGTTCAAAGGCCAGATGTGCCCACCCACTTGAATCCTCTAACATGTCTATGACTGTGGTCTTAACTATGGTGTTGAAGTTGTCCCAGGATGTCACTCCCCAGGTCACATTTGTACTCTTCTAATGGATCAGTTTGCTGATCTAATAAAGACCACCACTACCATAGCAAGAAGGTTTTATTCCAGTTGAAATTCTGATTCTGAAAAATATGTTTTAAACCTGGCTCCAACCTGAAACAGACCTGGTGTCCTAAATTGCCCATAATTCACTATCAAATGGATAATAATAGTAAGAGCGAGTGGTCAGTTTAATTCCTTAATTGACATATATGATATTGTATGGTGTTTTTTTCTCCAGTTATTCTTAGCAGTTGTTAGAAAGTATCATACATAATTAAAAATGAAATAATTAATAACATTACAATAGATTTTTTAGCCACAACATATCATTACAGTGGATACCATTTAAAGAACGAATTAATTTGTGGTCTGTAAGTGAGGACACATAGATTAACAATGTATTGTTGGTCCAGCACCAATTGTGGCAGTTTTAGCAATTAAGCAATGATAGTGTTCTTGCTTGATTATTATTCCTGCCAATGTGTAATTTATTTAGCATCGACTTGTCACAGGCTAGAGCCAGATTTAAAAAAAAAACACCCAGAATTCCGGCAGGAGTAAAGATTGAAGAGACAAATTTACAATTACATTTTTCAACTTCTGCCAGAATTTGGAGTCCTGGTATGTTGAGAAGTTCACTGCAATAAATTGTTTGTAGGTTTCACCATGATGATTATCTAATCGCAGGGCTGAGGCCGTTATACTTGGATCTTTAAAGGAAAGAGTGTACAAGGTGACCTTTTTGAAATAAATTCCACTCCTGAGATTTTCTTCTATTTTTGTAGTCAATTATCCTCAATAATAACCTTTCATCAGGGCAGGCAGAGCCACAACATTTACAGTATTATTATTTTCTCCTGAAACAAAGGCCCATTGTCACAGTCTCTCAGGGAGGACCGCAGGGCACGGGAGTTAAGGACCCAGGTGCAGCACTTATAGAGGCAGCTGACAGGACAAAAGGGCTAGGCAAGGATGTGGTCGAGGTCACTGGCAATGGTCAAGATCAAGAAGGCTGAGTGAGACACAGGACTAGGACTGGGAGCGGGCGAGAGAGAGAGAGAGACAGGACTGGGAGCGAGAGACAAGGAGCACAAGGAGCACAAGGAGCACAAGGAGCACAAGGAGCACGGTAGAAGGCTTGGTGAAGCAGGATTAACTGATGACACTTCGCCCCAAGTGAAGGCAGTGAGGGGTTTAAGAAGGGTAGCAGAAACTTGGAAGGCAGGTGCAGGGCCAATGGGAGAAGAGGTAAGGAACAAGCATGCACATGGGTGTGGAAGAATGTTAATGGGAAGAGTGACAGATGAAAGCAGTGAGAAAAGGCAGGGGGACAGTGGCGGCCTCTAGTGGGAATAAAGGGTCAGGGCTAGGGAACCCTGACACCCATTCCTAAGTAAATTAATTAGATGTAGTTTACATTTTTAATTTTACATATTTGCTTTGCAGTGGTTATCTAGGACTAGTTACATATACTTAAAATATAAATTACCGTATTTAAGGTAAAGGTTAAGATTAAATGTTAAAGACTCTAATATACCTTTTTTTGTTTTACTATTTTTACTGTTGGCATAGTTTGCCAACAAGGCGAAGTGTGCCTGTTTTCTGTTAATGTGTATTTGTATGAATGGCTTGTTAATTCAGCATGGGGGTTTGTTTGTGATATAAGGTCATGCATACTTGAGATAATTAAAATACCTGTTCTACATCACAGCAAAAAAGCACACTACAATATATTTGCCACTCAAATCTGTCTTAATGTGTGGGATTGTTGGTTTAAAGTTGTTTGGGTTAGCACCACTTCAAAGGAAATTAAGGGAGCAAAGAAAGATTCTGTGACTTAACATGTCTTACCAAAAACAATCATATGCTTAAAAACATAATCGACCCATAAATCAAGGATTTATTGAATCCATTAGATAGATTCTCATTTGTCAAGCCATTGTCAAGAAGGGGTCTTTAAGATATTTTATTCCCAGCTGAGTAATATATATTTTTTTAATTGTACAGTGGTACAATTGTACAGTTCTAACATGCATATGTCTCCACTTTTATTCTTACACAAATTCAAAGCTAGGGATAAATATAAATGGGACACTGATGCTCTTCCATACTCAGCCTATGACTCTGTCTCAAAACAATGCATGATGAGTGGTTTCACACTTGAAGAAATCTGGCAACTAGACAGATGATAATTCTTAGCAAGACTTTCAGAGAATAGCCTTCAGATAATGAAATGTTTACTGGAAAGACACAAGTGGATTTTACATTCAACTGTACATTTCTTTTGCATGTTGTCAAATCTCCAGTTACTTTGAAATGCTCCCCTGCTGTACGACATATTGAGTAATCAGTCTAAATTGTCAGACTTGTTCCAACTTGCGTAAATGAGATTAACAATAACTAGTCTGCTCTGGGACATTGCATCTTTAGGTCATGACCGTCAACATACATTTTTGTATGATTCTGATCATTCACATTAGTGAACTAATTTGTTTCTCAGTGTACAATCACACAATCTATGGCATACATAACTTTGATTTTAAACTTGGACATAATATTATACTCTGACACATCTGCCTAGCATTAGTATAAAAACAATTATTCTATGTATTTTGTTTTACATATTAATACAATGACTGTTAGCAAAAACAGAAAATGCTATATGATTAATATCACAAATTTAGCTGTTTTGCATTCTAAAACGATTTCAAGTTTCACAACGCAGCTTCGAATTACACTACTAACCCCCTAGACCCCCAAGCTTCATAAGAGGTGTGTGGGGGGTATTGCTGCAAAAAAGAAAACATCTGGCCCAGAGTTTAGGAATTTGAGCAATGTGTTGTGTTCTGTTCTCTTGATCTCACTATCAAGATCCACAAAGCATTAGAGTGCAGTGAAGTGGGCTTTTTACTCTGAGGTGGAATTAAAAGCTGATCCAGTGTGAGACATATGAAAGCAATTAAGCAAATTGTGTTGAGCAAAGAAAATTATTAGAAAAATGGGAGCTGACTAACGGAGTGTACCTGAGATTTATCAAATGTGATAAACTGTTCCAGCTCCTAGCAACATTGTGCTTTGTGTTTGGATTGTCATTAAAAGCAAACACGAAACTGTTGATTATGATGAAAGAGTCAAGGTATTTGCTGTAAACCAAGGTTATTCACAGTAATGATGCACTTAACCAGGGGTGCTCAAAACATGGCCTCAGGGGCTGCAATTCATTCTGCATTTCTTGTACCTTGACTTTAATTTACGTAATTAAACACAAAATTCTTGCACTGTTGACGTTTTTAGGAGTCCCATAAAATATTCTTAATGGTGTCCATAGTTATGCAATATTGTGTGAATTATTGCATTTTCATAAGAAAAGAAAATGAAAAAAGATGCTAATTATAGAAAATAATTATTCTACTTTACCAAAAATTACCTTATTGTAAGTGTAATCAAAATATGTAATGTAATAGGGGTTGTGATTGTTATTGATTAATTCCATTTCAGTCCATGTAATCAATTTCTGTCTACCTCTTGGATCCCCTTTTCCAAAATTATCCAGATGATTTAAATAATGTAGCATAAGAGTGTAAATATATGCCTATAATTAATAAATTGTTCAGTAATAGTTTAATACTTGCCCTGAGTTATTTGTGTGTACATGTATTACAAGCATTTTTTAATGTAATTTAATTAAAAAAAGGTTGCTTTTGCCACAACTCTGCATTGGAATGGATTTTTAAGGCCCGTATTTGCTGAGAATATAATACAACACCAGAACCCTCAATATAACCTGTTTTCCTGCTTTGTATTAGATTAATACATACCTCTCTCTTAATCCCTTTCCCTTAATAGTTATTTATGTGGGCCTCTGTTGATTATTTAAAGAAAACCCTTTAACCATGCACTTGGTGTGGAAGTAAAGAAAATGGAGAATGAATGAAACTGGAATTAAAGATGTCCACATTACAATGCATGGGGTAAACTGAATTTGTAATTAATGTTGTTTATTGTAAACTATTGTAAATTACTGTTATCCTATCAGTATAGTGTGTCCAACCACTATAGGTGTGATATTACTGTATATACCCCATATTTGTTTTCACAGTGTTTTCACAGCCCTCATTTATAATATAGAGGGCTCTGTGGTTTTCCTGCAATTATGTTATCATATATTAGTAAGTGCCTTATCTATTTGTGGCAATAAGATTATTTAATAAGATTAGTTATAACTAACCAGGGAACAGCAAAGGCAGCTCTCTGAAAGTCAGAACAAGGGTGACAAAGGGGTCAGTGGTGTTATTGTGGTTTTCAAAGCAACATATTTTATTTTTGTGCACATAAGTTCTGGAACTGCGATTAGCATCAATAAACTTCATTTTAACTAATTATGATATAATAGTAGCGAAAATACTTGTTGTATAAAAAAATTGACTACCTACTCTGCTACAAGGCTGAGATCCTTGGAGTCACATTACACGCTGGCCTCACCTACTCACAGCACTTCTCCACTGTAACACGTACCTGCTGAGTGTTCCTGAACAACTGAGTTTTGGATATTCTACAAACTTATTCTCTAAGTAATAGGATGACCTAGGTTGTCCTTTGGTCTTTATGGTTTTGGATTGATCATATTACTTTGAATAGTAGAAGGTTCCAGAGCTCATAGAAATTCAGCAAGAGGGTTTGGCTTTAGCTCCATTGATTTGCATATAGAACAGGCTAAAATTCTCTTTATATGGACATATGGGCAGGATTTGGTTGAAGGAAGGTTCCTCAAGCAAGCTCAAAAAGCTATATAATTAGAGATTCAGCCCTGTTGAAGTAAATTGAATGGAAGTACATGGTATGAAGGAAATTAGGAACTGTGATGGAAGCAGTAGCAGATGGGCTACCAAGTTGAATATTACTTCAGCCAATATTAATATTTTGGCTACAAAACCAGTTTTTCATTTATTTATTTATTTATTTATTTTTTCTGGAGAATCCTCAGCCGATATTGATACTGAAGCATACATAACAATACATAGAATCTGGCCCTTTCTCACCACCTACTACACAAAGCTCCTCATTTAGACCCTTGCTCTCCTGCCCAGGTACCTAGGCATTCTGTGTATGTGCAATTCAGAGGGAGAATGGGCAAGACAAAATAATTAAGCGACTTTGAACATGGTAGTTGGTCCTAGCCGCACCAGTATGAGTATGTTAGAAACAGCAGCCTTGCTGGAATTTTCATGCATGATAATGTCACGGGTGTATTGAGAATGGTCAACCACCCAAAATACATCCAGCCAGTGATGGTCCTGTGATTAGAAAAAGCTCATTGGTGGAAGAGGCAGACAGAGACTGACACAACTTTTACAGGGTAACAGATGGGCTATAGTCAGAGTCAGAGTCAGAGTCAGAGTACAACAGTGGTACTGAAAGAAGCATATCAGAATACCTTGTCACAGATGGGGTATGGCAACAGATGACCTAACCAAGTTCCACTCATGTCAGCAAAACAAAAACAAGAAACTGTGGTTGTAGTGGTCTAAGGTACACAAACACTGGACAATAAAGGATTAGAAAAACATCACCTGGTCTGATGAATCCCAGTTCTTGCTGTATCATGCTGATGGGAGGACCAGGATATGGTGAAAACCGCCAGAGTCCATGGATCCATCCTGTCAGGTGTCAACAATGAATGTTGGTGGTGGCGATGTGATGGTGTTGGGTGGCACCCATTGGGTCCGTTGATACAAGTGGAGCAACATTTGAATACAATAGGATATCTGAACATTGTTGCTTTACTGCAATGCCTTCCCCAGTCACAAAAATCTCAATCCAATCAATCGTCTGTGGGATGAGATGGAATGAGCTGTTCGGAGTAGAGATCCACTACCAGCCAAATTGACACAACTGTGGGAAGCAAATGGAATTGACAGAGGCCTGCATCCCTGTGGTGTGTTTTCGACACCTTGTTGAGTCCATGCCCCAATAAACTCAAGCTGTTCTGAGGCAAAAGGGGGAGTAACTCGCTATTAGGTCAGTGTATATAATAAAGTGGCCACTCATTGTGTGTGTATCATCACGTCATCATCAACCTATCCCCAGCTGGATGAAGGCCTCTCCAAGATGTTTCCACTTACTTCTTTGCTTTCTTTTTCCATCTTTCCATCTTTCTCTTTTCCTGTCACAGTTTAAACGTTTCTTAGCTTCGCTGGATATCAGGTGGATGTTTGGCTACATAGAGCGAATCTGAGAAACATTTCAGCTGAGACAAGGCCTTTATTGATCCCAATCAAGCCATGAGCATAGAACGTTATGTAAATGTTGTGATTTAAATGTTATTATTGTATGCTGGTGTTGCTAAGCTAATATTAATTGATATCAGGTGTGTGTATATATATAGTCCTCTGTTCCTTTGTGAGTATATATTCCAAGTACACTCTTCTCCACTATTGCATTATTTGATGGTGTGGTTCTTGTGCCAATGAGCCATGCCATTGAATAGCAGATGGCAAAGTGAACTGGGAAAAACTGGCATTTTCATTGAGCTTTTCATGGACATCAGGTATTTTTAATATTATTGTCACATCTGTATAGGTCACAATTTAGTATTGAAAAAATAGGGACAGGCTTCCTATCAGAGTGCTGGAGATCAGTATCAGTGATGCTCATACTGGAAAACTGCAAGGTGTGAATGGCCTGCATTGGGAATTTAACTCTGAATTCCTATGCCCCAGCCAAGCACATTACCTCTTTACAACTTGGCCCAGGATGCCTGGTAAGGTGGTATTCAACTTTGTACACGTTCCTGGGACCTGTTCCAAGGCCATGCATGTTACAATATGCAGGGTAATTATATACAGTATTCACACCCTTTATTTCAAGGACATATTTTCTGTGATTTATTTAGTTGAATAAATTGTGTTTATTATATCATACCTATTTACCAATTTGTTGTTTTTTTAGAAAATGTGAAGATTGTGCTTTGTGTAAACTTTGGACTGCAGCTCAATTGATTTCACTGGGGAGTCTGTCAAGTTAGACACCACTTCAGTAGCGGCTTGTGGCTAATAATACTGGTGATTCATCAGCATGAATCGCTGTCCATGCCCACTTTTGAAATTGTTATTTTTTTAATAATGACGTGAAATTTTAATGGAATTCAGGGAGCGGAGAGTCACCATTCACTGAGCTTTAGGCTATAAGAGAACAGACATTAAATAGCTACTGAGACCATTGCAGCTTGTAGCCCACAAAGTGCTGCAGTTGTTCATACTTTAAAGATGGATTTCCTTTATCCTATTACACAAGTGTCCCTGACAAAAATGTCACGGGATAAACTAAAAGTCTAAAAATAGCCTACTCCAATTTATATGTATTTTCACAACAATGAGAAGGATATGTGAGTTTCTAAATTGGCAAGAAATATGATCAGCCTTTCAAGGGGGATGCATCCCCTTTTCAGTTTATCATGTGTTTTGTATTTCTTAGCCCGTTCTGAAGTATCCAATCTCTCATCCCCATGTTAGTCCATTATCTCCTGATAACCATGACCGGAACAATATGCAGGGGAAACAGAATACTGTATTCTGTGTAGAGCAGCTAAGTTTTCTTATTAAGGAATGCTGTTAGGTGGTATCAATCAGCAATGTACTGGTGAGCAGGATTAGAATAACTCAAGTGCAATCTCCCTTGCTTTCTAGACATCACAGGATTTTTTCTAAAACATATTTGTTCTGTTTTGCTGGACTTTTAATTTCCACTGGGATCCAGTTTGAAGCTTCTTTCAAAGCTGGGTGTCACAGAGGTTAATTGGTTAACTGAATTACCCTGTAGGGAGTGAGATATGAAACCAAGGAACTCTTAGTATTATCAAAGCAACCCGGATATCTTACTCTACGTCATCTGTGGTTAAACAAGTGTTTGCAAGTTCCTTGATGATTTTATTTCTTTTCTCCACAAATATCAGGTGATTCTTAAGTTACAGGTTTTTTTTACACTAAAGAGAAAGATCTATGTCGAAACTATGTACTTAGAGCATACTGTAGTTTTCTGTTTCGATGCTCAATAAATCACCCCCCCCCACCACCACCACCGCCACCTACACACACACACCTCCTTCCCAGACTTAATCAGTAACCAGTCATGGAAAATGTGTTTGGTTACCAAAATAATTATTTCACTGCTCGAGTACATTGACCTCTGCTAATCAATTTCAGCTTTGTGTCAACTCCCCAGAGCACAGGCAGAACATCTGTTTTTCACTTTGAACCACAAGTTATCACACTCCAAATAATTTGTTCCTTGTTTCTGTTACAGATCGATTTCATAGCTTCATGTTGAGTGGTTGCTTTTTCTTTAGAATGCCTTTAATTACTATACAGATATATTTAATATATTTATTTCATTTTATCTTTGTTATTTGTACATGGTTCCTGAAGATATCTTGTGTAATGCAAAATATTTTGATTATCAAGCCTTTGAATTTGGCTTTGGCAGCAGGGTTATGTTTCCAAAGACATTCCAGCTATGTATTGTTTTACTTCTTTATTGACATACTCATACAAAAATATTACTAAATTTAGGCTCTTGTAATTAAACGTTAAAAATAATTAGTTTGATGTAGGATATACAGAACATGGTTCTGAATTTCAATATTTTAATAGTCATGAATAAGAGTTCTGGAATTTTAATCAGAAGCTGATCTTATCAAAAGGGACTCTCAACATTGACCATAGTTTATTCAAAAATGTTTGGTTTTGATCAGAATATGTTTTAGTTTATTTTTCTGTAGTTACCCAACTAACAATTTTACGTTTTGACTATGTTGTCATAACATTCTGCTTTGTGAAATTATATTTGGACAACTTAAATGTGTAGAATCCCAGATATTAAAATAGTATATTGTTGCAATTTAACCACAAACCTTTCTACATCCATCTGTTAACGTTACTATAAAGTTCTAACAATGTTGTGAAATGACATAAGGATAATGTAAATTTACAACACTTAAATATTTAAAACAATCTTAAATGTAGATACATGTGTAACACAGTATGTATTGATTGTATGACAAGTGTTTACATAAAAAAAGTGTCTAAAATACTCACTACTGGTAACATATTTTAAAAGGGTATATATACAACTAGTTTCACTTCCTTTTGTTATTACACAATTTTTTTTCTGACAGAATTAAAAATTACCAATTTGTAACAAAGGTCTCTCTGCCACAACCTTACAGCAACATTCTGAAATGTTGTGACATCTGTTGCTCTGGTGCAAACAGCCTGTTATGAAATGGGGTCTGGAATCACTGTGAATACTCTTTAATGGATGGCAGAATATAGTTATTAGTGTCAATCACATCACAGAGACTTATATATATATATATATATATATATATATATATATATATATATATATATATATATATTTATTTATTTTTTTAAGTCTGCTACTGCAGGCTTTCATTAGATTATGCACTATTAATGGAGAAGGACTGTGAATCCGTTATTTCACCTCACTAATATGTTCAAGACATAGTATAATATAAATGTTTAAGAGGTTGCAATTGTCTTAATACAGTATGTACAATAAATCATACACTGTAACCAACTTGTACATTTACTGTCCAGCTTAAAAACTTTTCACGTCACCAAAATTATACAATTGTACTGAATAATCTATGTTATATAATATGATTGTGAAAATTCTGAAAGTAAGGCAAACTTTTATATTTTAATTGGCAAATTTGTTGTTTATAATGCCTAATATTATTTTCAGATACACATAAGTATGTCACTAGTATTTAATTTAAATATATATATATATATATATATATATATATATATATATATATATATATATATATATAATTAAGTGAAACTTTCCTTATCACTTCTAAAAGCAGGGAATAAGAAATAATGTAATGGTTAACAAAAAAAAAAGATCTGTTTTTGTAGAAGGGAAACAAAATATTATTTTTCAGTGAAACCAAGTACACTTATTTCTACTGGCAGTTTATTTGTCTTTACATAGGCATTTTCTTTCTGTTTATTTTAGTAAGAGTACTGTTTGTTGTCAGTACATTTTGCGTGTAAAGTGCTATTATTCTGTGGTAAAATTCAGGGGTCAGATGAGGGCTATTCCAGTAACCCTCAGATAATGTTGTGGTCTAGAACAAATAGATTTACAGTGCTGCGAAATAGTCATTATCTTTTAATATTAAAAATAATCAAATCTGCACTGAATTTAGCATTGTTTTCTCTTACTGATGCTTGATGAAAACAAAGAAAACCCTTCGGATGAATCACAAACATAATTTAAACCATGACTTAATAGTGTTGTGAACCACTAGTGGCTTATGTATCAAGTTGATTATTGGGTTCCCCTTTACATATTCAGTTCGGTGTTAGTGCTGAAGAGAGGAAGCGGGAGAAATCTGCTTTCCATTCATTACTTTTTTCTTTCAGTGCATGGCCACTACAGAGTGGCACATGTATCAGGGATCAGTAGAATGGATGAAAAGTATGTCAGGTTCATAAGAGTTTTAACACAGACAGATGCATAGTTGTGGATGTGCTAAAGTAGCACTATTCAGAATTCCTGTTAGGATTGTGCATCCATTTTAAATGCCTAATCCCAAAAAAACCTGGAAATACAGTAAAATAATTTTAAAATAATTAAATGTATATAAGCAAAAGGAAGTAATACAATGTGTTAACTACTCGAGATGATGACCATGAAAATTAAATATGATGTATTGAGAAGACATGTCTGCTTTTCATAACTGATGATCTCTTGTTGATTTATGTTTTGATTAGATAAAACAATTTAAGAGATAGTCTGGTTAGTCATTATATAAGAATGTGTGTATTTAATGTAAGTGAAATATGTAAACACCACAAATTGTATTGCCATGCAATCTGTTTCCTACTTTACTAACCCAATTTTTCCCGTTTGCAGTGATAAATTAGAAAGTTGAGTAAAATATTCTATAGGGTACACATTTCGAGAACAGCAAACTTAAAAGTTACATACTACTCCCTTCCTCCCTGCCTTGCTTAGACTCCCTTCTGTCTGTTATTAACCTTCAAATAAATGAATTGATGAAATTAAATTAGATCAAAGGAAGTTCTTTCAGGAATAGAAGTACAGAAGCATTAAATATTGAAATTCAATAAAATCTAACCCTGTTGTCACTGTCACCGGTACTAGTATGCCACGTTTGGAGGACATATAGAAATGAATGTCTTGGGTGCATGTTTTGCTATTTTCAGTCACTAGCATTTCAGTTTCTCTCTAAAATACATTTTGTGTTTTCATCTAATTCCTCAAGTAACTGGGAAACTTTCCAGCTCCTGTTACCTAGAATGTTGCATGACAAATCTATGCTGTCATGAGTCGCAGTATTCTGAAGAGACAAGAAAAATTCTACAGCTTCCCCTAGAAAATCTCTGTACAATCTCAGAGGTGTTTACAATGGAGTACAGATATATCACGTTCAGTGTTATTGATGGAATCTTACCTTCTAGCATGAAAACAGGCCTCTTATGGAACAAAGCACTGGATTTGCTTAAGCAAATACAGTATGACTTTATGTCTGTACAGCTGAAGTCTACATCATTTGCAGAGTATTTTGATTAATTTGAATTCCTCATAAAATAAATATTACAAAATGATAATAGTCACTCGTAAATAAGTATAGCGTTTGCCGAGAAAAAGGATACATTTGCAATTCAACACTCATGCAGCCATGTAGGCTATAGACTGCAACTCCCATAGACCACAAGCAACGCATTTCAGAAAAATATTGCAATATCCAGAATGCTTTGCAAAACAGACATATTTGTTTTTCCAGTATGTCAAATAACAAGTCTGTACCATGGATAGAGGGTGGAGGTAGAAAAATAAAGATTACAGAAGATGAATAAGTAATACTGATAAAACATCACAAATATTTTAAGGGAAAGCAGGCTTCTACTTTGTTATGTGTGTGCTACATATGAAAGGATATAATAGTAATAAAAAACTCTCACACAATATAATGATGTGTGGCATAGGTCCTTGGTAGTAAATTGTGTTTCTATTTAATATAGACCTAAGCAGTCCCAATTCATATATTTATATGGATCACAAAATAAGCACCACATTTTCCGAAATGTTCTCTTATTCTTCCTCGCTAGCTTGCTATCTGTCTCATATCCTCTCAATTCCAGACTGAAACCCCTACAAGGAAAAGCACTGATTGGCTAAACAAAAGCTGAATTTTAATCAGTAGTTCTCATTGGTATAACAAGTGCAAACAAAGCTAGAAGCTATCAGTAAGCCAAGAGTTTTCTTCAGACTGACTCTTTTTGACATGTATTATGGATTTTCTTAAAAAAAAATACATATAGTGATTTTTCCACTCTCCAGGGAAACTGTCATGCCTACATCCTAACCACTAGATGTTACTCTTGCTCCAGCTTTTGCCATAATGCTCCACTAACACTCCTAATGATTGAATTATCTGACACACCTGCTTCCCCTTCTGCTTCTCTTTCTCCCTGTGTATATAAACCCCATTGTTACGGTCAGTCCTCGCTAAGTCTTGTTAACTTTAGTTACATTCTTAAGCCTTCTATTCTTGTTTCCTGATCCTCGGTATTTTGACCCTTGCTACGCCCTTTGTTCTTTGATTCCTGGATTCCCTTTGATAGCCTGTTCGCCTGATTCCGACCTACTGACTGTGCTTAGACTTCGAGTTTTGCCATGCCCTTGTTACACCAGTTTGCCGGCCCTAGACCTCCTGCTTGCCTTGACCTTCCCCTTTCGTGCTCTGCTCCTGGATCCGCCTTCTCTAAGGCGCCCTGGCATTACAGAAGACTTAGCCATTACTATGGATCCAGCAGAGCTCTCCCAAATACAAACTGCACTCACGAATCAAGGAGCCATGCTCTGCAATCATGATAAGATTCTAAAAGAAATGGCCGAGACCCTAAACAACCTTGTAAAGGCTCTCCAGCCGAGCGCACCTGCCCCCGATGCTGTTGCTGTTGCTGCTGCTGCCGCGGCTCCTGATGATGCTGCATCTGTTGCACCGGACAAATACGATGCGTCTCCAGACTGCTGTGATGGGTTTCTACTCCAGTGTTCGCTATATTTTGCCCATCAGCTGAGCTCTTTTCCTAGTAATGCAGCAAAAATAGCATTTATAATTACCCTTCTGTCTGGAAAAGCACTACAGTGGGCGTCAGCTATATGGGAGCAGCAAGGAGACATCACTCGCTCCCTCTCCGATTTTTTAGCTCATTTCAAGGATGTGTTTCATCATCCCGCGGAGGGAAGGGAGGTGGGTGAGCAACTACTTTACCTACGTCAAGGAACCTCGGCGGCGGCAGAATACTCCCTTACATTCCGGACATTGGCAGCGAGCAGTGGATGGAATGAGAGGGCGCTCATTACGGTGTTTAGGTCTGGAACAGCTTATCCAGATGGCGGTCAGTTTCGACAATCTGTAAAAGACACGTAAGAGAAGACCCACCACTGACCAATGGCACCAACTGCCTAGAACCTCACAGATGCCCACCTCCGCATCCGACTTAGAACCCATGCAGCTCGGCCAGACCCGTATTACAGCAGTGGAGAGACAGAGAGCAGTACAACATTATCTTTGTCTCTTTGTCTACTGTGGCCTATCTGGACATTTTCATGGAAACTGCCCTGTTCGTCCTGGTCGATCTAAGGATCCCACCGTGAGTACTGGACAGTGTCATTTTTTGATTCGTTCCAAATGTGTGATTCAATGTAACATAACATGGAATTCTGAGGATTGTTTTATGTCTGCTCTAATATCCTCAGGGAACTTCATGCACTGCACCACAGTAGATCGGCTTATACTCCCTCTCCTTCCGTGTTCTCCACCACTCCAAGTGAAAGCCGTGAACAACCAACACATCGACACGCATCCCGTTTCACAGAGGACCACTGGCTAGAGGGTGCCAAACATCCTTTCCTAGTGCTTACAGACCACTGTAACCTGGAATATTTCCAGTCGGCCAAGAGACTTAATCCCCGTCAAGCTCGCTGGTCTCTGTTTTTCACTTGTTTCAATTTTACTATTACATATCCCCCCGGTTCTAAAAATACCAAAGCAGATGCTCTCTCCTGTCTATTTGATGCAGATTCTGCTGTGCTGTCTGTTCAATGTATTCTCCCCTCTACTTGCATTCTGGCCCCCATACAATGGGATATTATGGATCAAATAACACAAGCTGTCCTGCCGACCGCACTTTCGTGCCAACTCAAATTCATCCCCGGCTACTTCAATGGCTACATATGACTCCAGCTTCTGGGCATCCAGGAATTCATCGTACTATATCTCTTGTTCAGAAAAAGTTCTGGTGGCCTTCCATGGTGCAGGATGTTGCCCGATTCGTCAAGGCTTGTCAAATCTACACCCAGTCAAAATCATCACACCAGTCTCCTGCCAGTCTCCTAACACCGCTTCCTATTCCCCAGCATCCTTGGTCCCACATTTCAATTGATTTTATAATGGACCTCCCAAACTCCCAGGGTTTTAACACCATTCTGGTAGCTGTGGACAGATTCTCTAAAGCCTGCAGGCTCATTCCCCTAAAAGGTCTTCCCTCAGCGTTTGAAACCGCCAACTGTCTGTTCTCCCAGGTATTTGGAATCTACGGCATACCAGAGGACATTGTTACTGACCGGGGACGCCAATTTACATCTTGGGTTTGGTCCGCCTTTCTACGCTCCCTGAACATTAACCTGAGTTTCTCCCCCAGATACCACCCCCAATCTAATGGCCAGACTGAGCGCATTAATCAAGAAGTTGGTCGTTTCTTGTGGACATACTGCAGCCACCAACAACGAGACTGGAGCCGTTATCTCCCATGGGGAGAGTATGCACAGAATTCTCTTGTCAGCTCATCCACAGGACTCACCCCATTCCAATGCATGTTGGGGTACCAGCCTCCCTTTGTTTCCCTGGTCTGGAGAAGTTCCGGCTGTAGACGACTGGTGCCGCAGAAGCGAGGCAGTCTGGCAAGCAGCCCATGTTCGGCTTCAAGGCGCTGTTCACCGTTGGTGCCCGACTTCACGGAGAGGTGTGCAAGAGGTGTGGCTGTCAACCAAAAATATCCATCTCTGACTACCCTCAAAGAAATAAAGCCCCCGTTTCATCGGTCCCTATAAGATCCTTCGCCAGATTAACCCAGTCACCTATTGTCTTCAATTTCCGGCGCACTTTAGAATCTCTCCTTCCTTTCACGTTTCCCTTCTAAAGCCCGTGTATACAGATCCTTCTCATTTCGCCAGTCCAGCTGCCGATTCTGTCGCACCTCCTTCTCCTATCGAACAAGCAGATGGTCCTGCATATGCGGTCCAGTCTATCCTCCAGTCTCCTCCTCGCCACCACGGTTGTCTCCAATATTTAGTGGACTGGGAGGGCTATGGCCCCAAAGAACGATCGTGGGCCTTTGCTTCTGATATATTGGACCCTGCCCTTATCCAGGACTTCCATCGAGCCCGTCCTACTGCTCCTCTCGCCGGGTTAGATTCCGCCGCCGCGCTTCTAGGGCGCCAGGGGGCGCCGGTGGGATGGGGGATACTGTCTTGCCGACATCCTAACCACTAGATGTCACTCTTGCTCCAGCTTTCGCCGTAATGCTCCACTAACGCGCCTAATGATTGAATTATCTTACACACCTGCTTCCCCTTCTGCTTCTTTCTCCCTGTGTACGTAAACCCCGTTGTTACAGTCAGTCCTCGCTAAGTCTTGTTATCTTTAGTTACATTCTTAAGCCTTCTATTCTTGTTTCCTGATCCTCGGTATTTTGACCATTGCTACGCCCTTTATTATTTGATTCCTGGATTCCCTTTGATAGCCTGTTCGCCTGATCCCGACCTACTGACTGTGCTTAGACTTCGAGTTTCACATGCCCTTGTTACACTAGTTTGCCGGCCCTAGACCTCCTGCTTGCCTTGACCTTCCCCTTTCGTGTTCTGCTTCTGGATGCACCTTCTCTAAGGCGCCCTGGCATTACAGAAACAGCATTATAAGGAATCGGCATTGTACGGGGTAGTGCTAAACATTATATACTTGCATATATATATATATATATATATATATATATATATATATACACTCACCTAAAGGATTATTATGGACACCTGTTCAATTTCTCATTAATGCAATTATCTAACCAACCAATCACATGGCAGTTGCTTCAATGCATTTAGGGATGTGGTCCTGGTCAAGACAATCTCCTGAACTCCAAACTGAATGTCTGAATGGGAAAGAAAGGTGATTTAAGCAATTTTGAGCGTAGCATGGTTGTTGGTGCCAGACGTGCCGGTCTGAGTATTTCACAATCTGCTCAGTTACTGGGATTTTCACGCACAACCATTTCTAGGGTTTACAAAGAATGGTGTGAAAAGGGAAAAACATCCAGTATGCGGCAGTCCTGTGGGCGAAAATGCCTTGTTGATGCTAGAGGTCAGAGGAGAATGGGCCGACTGATTCAAGCTGATAGAAGAGCAACTTTGACTGAAATAACCACTCGTTACAACCGAGGTATGCAGCAAAGCATTTGTGAAGCCACAACACGTACAACCTTGAGGCGGATGGGCTACAACAGCAGAAGACCCCACCGGGTACCACTCATCTCCACTACAAATAGGAAAAAGAGGCTACAATTTGCACAAGCTCACCAAAATTGGACAGTTGAAGACTTGAAAAATGTTGCCTGGTCTGATGAGTCTCGATTTCTGTTGAGACATTCAGATGGTAGAGTCAGAATTTGGCGTAAACAGAATGAGAACATGGATCCATCATGCCTTGTTACCACTGTGCAGGCTGGTGGTGGTGGTGTAATGGTGTGGGGGATGTTTTCTTGGCACACTTTAGGCCCCTTAGTGCCAATTGGGCATCGTTTAAATGCCACGGCCTACCTGAGCATTGTTTCTGACCATGTCCATCCCTTTATGACCACCATGTACCCATCCTCTGATGGCTACTTCCAGCAGGATAACATAGCACCATGTCACAAAGGTTGAATCATTTCAAATTGGTTTCTTGAACATGACAATGAGTTCACTGTACTAAACTGGCCCACACAGTCACCAGATCTCAACCCAATAGAGCATCTTTGGGATGTGGTGGAACGGGAGCTTCGTGCCCTGGATGTGCATCCCACAAATCTCCATCAACTGCAAGATGCTATCCTATCAATATGGGCCAACATTTCTAAAGAATGCTTTCAGCACCTTGTTGAATCAATGCCACGTAGAATTAAGGCAGTTCTGAAGGCGAAAGGGAGTCAAACACAGTATTAGTATGGTGTTCCTAATAATCCTTTAGGTGAGTGTATATATATAATATTAAGCTTATCTTGAAATATCTTGGGATCAATAAACCACCATGCAATATTACACATTGAAATTTCAAAGTTAGAAATCTTGAGAATGGAAGAATGTCAAATAATCTTTGATAGCCGTCCCACAGTGACCTGAGGTAAATACAGATGGGCATCCAAAGTATAGCACATGCAAGCCAGAAAAAGAAAGGAAACCTGGCATATACATTTGTCTAGACTACACAAAGTACATAGGATTTACATTAAATCAGAAAATAAAAAAAGCAGTTGATAACTATGAGTATGGCTGCATATCAGATTGAAAGATTTATTTATACTAATGCACTGAGTTTTCTAATAAACTATACCATATGTAAGTGTAAATTCATAATATTTAGACAATGCTAGCCAGGTTACTAGGCAGTGATATACACTAATTTTCACAGATGTTTTGTTTTTCTTTGCAGGAAACAATGCTGTGAAGGTTTTAAATTTGTGCTTGGACAATGCATTCCAGAAGGTATTACACATTGCCAGCTAATGATATAGCAAGTGCAAATGTTTCTCTTTTTATGTGGTTATACTGAAGGCTTTCTTCCTAGTAGTTTCCAATTTTACATAATCTTGCCTTCAGGAGGAAAATTACGTTATTTTTGATTTCTCCTGTACTATAACCAGTACCGCTATTGAAATTATTCCATTTGAGTTCAGTGAAAAACAGCTTTGTTCTGCTGAGCTGGTTAACACCCTCTCATGGATATTGAATTTGTGAAGTGTTATTTAATTGATTAGAAATGTATCTTTTAAGAGAAATGTTGGCCTCCGTGTTTATTCATACCGTTAAGTTGCAACCAAAGGTGATTTAACAGAAGAAATGCAAGTGCACAATCCTTGATTTTCCTCTAATATATATGCAATATTTAAAATTGTAATACTAACTAACAATACTAACTAATTTTTAAACTAAAATTGTAATACTAACACTGCACAAAGCAACATGGGCTGGCAACAGGCATTACAGGAGTTACATTTTTGTTATATATCACCATAAAACATAGTCCCCAAGTGTCACTGAGATGCAGTTTGACTTGTTTTAGTATTGAGTTGTGACAAGAGGCTTCTTTCCTGCAAAATTCATGTAGCTGGCATGTTCTACTATGTATCCTGATGATCTGCGATGATACCAGACTCTCTTGGAGATCAGCAGCCGTATTCCTTGCAATTGGGCTTGCCTCCCAAAGCACTTTTCTCATAGCACGTGATACTGTCTTTCATCCTCTTCCAAGCAAGTAGCCTTGAACGTCTTGATGATGGAGACAATAGTGTAAACTTGTAGGTTCAGCATCATGTGACTTTTTTTGTAGCCATCACCCAACTTCAGATCAGTGACCTTTTTGCAGGATTTTAAGATATTTGCAGGTATATCTTATGCCATTATTTGTAAAACAAATGATGTTGCTCTGTGCAGTATTGCTGTTATTATTATTTTTTACATATTTTCATTTATATGAGCTAAAAGTAATTTTTTGTTGTTGTTACAATTTATAAAGGGTATGGATATATCTGGAGGCCACTGTGTGTATCATAGGCCAGATTAAATCAAAACATTGACCCACCCGCTAATAGAAAACTACAGAACTGTACTCAGTTGCGGCTTCATTTTCAGTATGATGACACTTTCTTCTAATAATAAATCTAACCGCTATAATGTACAGGTTTGTAGTTTGCTATTAGCGGGTGGGTCAAAGTTTTGATTTAATCCAGCCCCATATTTGTTTTGTGTTTCATAAATTTTTTGTCTTATATTTCATTCAGATCGTATTTCTTCTGTATTCTGTTTCAGACTATGATGTATGTGCAGGAGCCCCATGTGAACAGCAGTGCACTGATCATTTCGGCAGGGTGCTTTGTACCTGCTATGCTGGATACCGCTATGACAGGGAGCGACACAGAAACAGGGAGAAGCCGTACTGCCTTGGTGAGAGAAATTACAAAGCAGTGGTTTCATAGGGACAAGTGATCAGTCTTCCTTTACTTACTGAGTTTTCTATGCATATTTGCCAAAAGTGACTGTGGTGTATTGTGTGTGTGTGTTTTTCCCCCAACGCAATTGACTGTATTTGCATCTATGCCACAAATAGCCTTATTAGTCTGCAAAGTTTGCAGGTAACTTGTGGTGACCTCAAAACCTGGTTGTCTGTCAAAAATGTCAGGCTTTTATTTAAATGTGTCCTTTGAAGCAGATCAAAGAGACTGTTATGTAATCATCTCATCAGCTATTGGATAAATAGAAATGATCCCTCAACCTTATTTGTCAATCATGTCCATTCTGTAATTGATTATTTTTCTCTTAACTAGATATTTAAAACCCCCTCCCAAAAAAAAAATGTATAAAGCTGATGTTATTTCTTTTCATGCATAAATATGTAAATAAATGGATAAAAGTGAAAGAAAGACCTTTGTTTAGCAATGGATTCCACAGATATTTTGTAGTTAAAAAATAACAATGTTAATTACTTAGTTTTTTTTTTTTTTTAATAATAGCACAATATTATTCTGTGCAATACGTGAGCTTTCCGTGAAAATGCATCTGTGACCTTCGAAGTCCTTCATTACTAGATATTTTATAATAAGCCAGTAGTGGTGTTTTGTTAACTTAATAATCATTCTTTAGATCTTCTGCATTGGATTAGCTTGATTAACTGTTTGAGGTTTGTGACTGCAAACCTTTTGAATTGGTAGGACTTTAGCAAGGATTGGCAAACTAAGCTGATCACATATCTCTGATTACAGTGGCAAAAAGCAAGGGGGCAGATAGATGTATTTTACTTGTGAGGTGTGCTTCTTCTCAATAGCACAAAAGCTAACTTAGCCTCATTCTATTTCATCAGTTATGTTTTTCTGTGCTATTTGTATTGATATACACAGCTGGAGAATGTGCTGCTGCTGTTTGCTATCAGCCAAGATCTGTGCCATGATTATCCAAAATTCTTGTGCCCAATATGTAGCTTTGCAGGTCAGCAAGGTTCCAGACACTGCTCTGGGAATTATTAACAAAGATCTTTAATACATTTCATAAATGTTTTGATCAGTATAGAAAAGAAAAAGCTGAAGAAGGCTTTCAAAATGTATGGATGGAAATTTCTCAAGCCTTTTCCCCATTTGTAATTGAATCAAACAAGGCTGTGTTCTATTTTATACCCTGCTCTATGTTTCAGGCGTGTTGATGTTCTGGTTAATTTGTTAGTCAATCATTATTTTATTTGTGGGGGGGTACAGTGTGTTCTAGTTCACAGAGACTGGAGTGGTCTGGAGGGTACGTAGGGAGATATTAGAGTTTGGTTTGGTACCTGGGTGCAGTCTGTTAGAGACAGCTGTAAGTCTAATGGGGCCAAGAAAGGGACTTTGACAACACAAGCTAAGTAAGCAAGATCAATCTTGAACTGCATGTGAACCATGCGTGATTGGAAGCCAGTGGAGAGAGAAGAGCAGTGGAGTAGCATGACCAAATTAGGGTAAGGAGAACACCAGGTGAGCAGTAGAGTTCTGAATGAGCTGGTGTGTGTTGGCCAATGCCAGAAGATATGCAATGAAGAAGTTGCAGTAGTCTAGGCCAGTGGTTCTCAAAATGGGGGGAATGTATCTAGGGTGGGGGGCCATTGAGAAACGTCAGTAAAAAGATGTACTGCATAAATGTTTTTAAATAATAATACTTTGGTTGCCTTAGCCTCTAGATGGTATTGTATATTTGACCTATTATTTGTAGCTACTATGGTACACACAGAGTGTGTTACCAGAGTAACTGCTACATGCTTACTGATTATATGTACACGTGCAGCCAAACATCTTTTGCAATTTTGCTCAAATTACCAAGGGCTGCAGTGGGAATACTGTGTTGGTGTACAGATGGGTCTGGTGCTATGATGGGGGGATTAAGGCACCCCAGGTTATTTTCACACACTGTTTCATACACTGGGAAGAGCTGGCTACCAAGGAACAGAGCTGAACAGAATAAATGTGTTAAGGTTCATCCCATGAATTTAAGGTTGATTTCAATCTTATGCAAAGAAATGGGATCAGAAAACAAACTGTTACTCCCCCATACAGATGTTAGATGGCTGTCTTGAGGAATAATCCTGCAGCATTTGTTTGAACTGAAAGATACATTATTGATTCCTTCTTGATACCGGATCACCCTATTTAAAGCACCTGTCTGATTTGAAATGGCTTTTAAATTTGGCCTACTTAACAGACATCTTTGAGAAATTGAATGTGCTGAATATTTAACTTCAAGGTCCACTAACATTCTGCCATTACCTGATAAAAGCAATGGCGTCTTGATGAAACTGGAGCGCTGGACAGGACGAGCAGAAGGCAGTAATGTGGAAGTGTTCCCTGTGCTGGACAAGGTTTTGGAGGATAATGAGCTTGAACTTGAAATCATGAAATAATTATCACTCGTCAGCTCAAACAGCTCCATAGCCACTTCCAGGAATATATCCAGGAACTGAATCTTCACCAGCATGACTGGATTCAACAACTGTTTGCAACCACCTCTGCCAGCAATCTGTCATCATAGGCAGGAGACTCCCTCTCTGACTCATTAAATGACCCATCACTCAACAGTGTATACTGAATTTTGTCTGTCAGTCACTGGGACATATCCAGAATTATCAGAAAAACACATTGAATATCCAAATTCCTTTGGCTTCTACCTACTTGTGCGAAATAGCCATAGTTTACTTAAACAAAAAACAGCCACAACTTCAAGTGGAAGACATTCTTGGTACAACCATTGTTTTTGTTTTTCTCTGGGAGTGGCAGAACTGTGACAGAAAAGATATGGGGTAAGGTCAAGCGGCTGCATGTAGTTCGGTTCTCTTCTATTCAGTTTCAGGAATCCAGCTAAGCAGGCAAAAAAAGGAGAGTCAAGTTTAAGGAGGGGAGGGCAGGGTGAGAGGTGAGGGTATGGAGGGAGTTGAGAATAGAGGAGAGTTAACCTGTTAGCAGGGTTAAAAGAGAGTTGTGAAAAGTAGCTGAAAGGAGGGAGTTGAGTGAGAGCAGAGGAAGCAGGGGAAAGAACAGCGGTTGTGGTGGAGGGTGACAGTGGGAGTAGGCCGAGTAGGGAGAGATTGAAGAGACAGCAAGAAGGAGGTGAAATATTGGTTAAAGATGTCGACACAGAGTGACAAAGGTGGTGCAGGGGCAGTAGGCCCTAAAGAAGGTGAGGACCAGTTGACGGCCAGCTTTGTGTGTTGGGGGATGGAGAAAAAGAAGATAAAGGAGTGAAGGAGAGGAAGAATACCAGGAGAGTGGGTGGGGTTGGAACAATACTACTAGTAGACAGAGAAGGCAGGGAGGAGACAAGGTGTATGTAGCAGGACATAGGGTGTGGGCAGCAGAGACAGCACAGTTATCTCATGAGATCCAGTTTTCAGTAAATGCGAGAGGTGAGCAGGGTGAGAGTTCCAGAGGGCACCACAATGAGTGTGGGAGCGGAGAGGCAGAGGCAGAGGGATGAGCTTATAGGGGTTAGGATAACAGTGGGTTACACATACACATTAGGATTGATGTATCAACTACAGTCCAAAACTAAGACCTCTGATTAACCTGTGTGACAACAGGGGAGGCTGGCACAGCATCTAGCCTCTTCGAAATAAGTGAGATCTTGGGTTGAGGCAGTGATTTGTGGTGGAATTCAGGTTTATTATGTACAGTGTCCCAAGGTGAGTGAAAACAACACCCAACTCAAAACAAAACTTGGCTTCTCTTTGAGCGCTACCTTTACTTTTAAGGTGACCCTTTTTGTGCAGCTAAGCAGCTTCTTGGCACAAAAAAACACAATTAAACAAACACAGCCATATTGTATTTTTTTTTTTTTTGTCACAGTCCAAAATGCAATACCTTGCACCAGCTCCGTGAAGTTGCCCCCCCCCCCCCCCCCCTTGCACACTTACAGCACAAACAATAAATTCCATATCTTTAATTTCTGTTACAATTGTGCCGGTTTGTGCCGTTGAAATAAACATGTGTGCCGCTTTGGATTTGAAGATATTAACATTTAACATCTGCTTCGTACAAAGCTTTTTCATGATCTGGATCTAGTGAGCCCAGATCTGATCCTGTTTTTTGATCCTGTTTTTTGATCCTGTTAGTACTAGGACTGTAGCCCACTGTGTTTGTTATTCATATATGAGTTTTAGCAAAAATAATGTAATTATAATTTAATATTTAATATTAGAATAGCTGAAACATTAGTTTAAACGGCACAAACGTAGCACAAAGGAAATATATATGTTTGGTTTGATTCTGTTGTTGTGGGGGGGCTGAGTGATGTCACTCGCCGAAAATAAATAAATGTTAATATCTTCAAAACCAAAGCAGCACAAACGTTTATTTCAACGGCACAAACCAGCACAAACGTAGCACAAACAGAAGGTATGGAATTTGTGCTGTAAGTGGGCGGGCCAACTTCATGGAGCTCCTTGTTCTTTGTCTGCTGTTGCTGTCATCTTGCCTAAATCTATCTTGCCTTACTAAATTCAGAATTCAACATAATAAAGCTACCACAAACAGTCTCCAAGACCATGACAAATATAAAATCTGGAACATAATTTGAAAAACAGGTGAACTTCTACTGAATTTGTTTTGCAGTCCAAACCTTACATTATGGCTAAATTAGCAGGCTACAGAGATTAGTTTTCATACATTAGATTGTTTTGTGTGCCTGTGTGTGTATTTGTTTTTCTTGGATTTAACATTGGTTTCACTTACTAACAGAATTATAACTGAAATGAATTATGTATATAAGAATTCAAAAGTTTGTGTATTTTAATCTGTTCGACAGCAAGTGTTTTAAAGCCCAACTATGACAAATAGACTTGGTGGGGGTGTTACAGAGAGTTCCAAATAGATAGACTTCTCAGATCCTTCACATGTCCGCCTTTATCCTTCATTCCCCAACACTTAAGTCCTTCATGAAAACCTATTACATATGACATTCTCTAAACCCAATTTAATCCATTTCCTTTTTGCAGACATTGATGAATGTGCCAATAAAAATGAGACAGTTTGCTCTCAGATCTGTATCAACACTCCAGGGAGCTACAGATGTGAATGTGAGAGAGGGTACTTTATAGAGGAGGATGGGAAATCCTGTACAAAAGGGGAAAGGGGTAAGACTTTTGTGAACATGTGTTTTCTGCTTTCATGCCTTCAATTAGGCATAATATTCTATACCTGGTGCCAACTTCTCTAATCCAAAAATGTTGTTCTGTGATGTATTGCTTTTATGATTTCTTTGTTCAACAGTTTTCTTTGGATGCAGACTCGACTCCTGCAATTGTAAATACCACAAATAGACCATTCCTTTGTTTTTCCTTTCACATGAAGCCAAACAACTACTTCTATAAATGTAACATTTCCCATTAGTTTGATTCTCATGGTGAAACACTATTATTATTATTATTATTATTATTATTATTATTATTATTATTATTATTATTATTATTATTATCATTGTTATTATTTAATACTTAGCAGATGCCCTTACCCAGTGCAACATACAGTTTTCACAAGGAATATTTTCTAAAACATTACAAAGTGCAGGAAAAGCAATCAGAAAAAAATACAATAGTTAAAATATAAAAGACACACTGTTAAATGTTACTATGATCCAGTGGCTTAAATATTGCTGTATAAAATATTGTTGTCTGTCACAGGCTCTTGGATATAATGGGTTGGCAAAATCTTCAATGTTTGATGCCTGCATGTTTCTCATGTTACAAATGTTATCCAGCTTTCCATCATCCAGTACTTGTTCTTTTACATCGAGTTAACAGGAATTGTATTTATTAAGACAGAGATCTGCGACCCTGAACCTCAGAATCATCTGGTTTTTGTTCCAGTTGAAGCAATTGAACTTGGAGCAGTTATTTGCTTTAATAGTATCATTTTTTTCCAGTACCTTCTCACTGACTATGTAACTTTCACTACAGAATTGTTGTTGGTTAAAAAACCTTGACAAATCTATGACATTCACACAATACAATAATTAGACTATTTTCCTTTGTAATCCTAATATCTAAAACACCTCACCTCTATTTGACAAGTCATATACTTCTCTCTATGTTTAAAAATACCCTGTGTCCCATGAAAATAGCAGGGCCCAGATATCAGCTAATTTAAGTTTTGCTGAATTAATCATAATCTCTTCTCAACAGTGTGCAAGCTTGGTCTCATGAAGTAGTAAAATAACATTTTCAAAAGATCTGTGGGCTGTTTCTTGTTTATTATCGTTTCTTTCCATCAGCCTAATGATCCACATAAAACATTCAGCTGTATGAATTGAGAATCATGTGATAAAACTCATGTGACTAATCAAATAAGTAAAACATTAGAACCATGGATATCCGAAAATTGACATTTATACATTTTAGATCAAATCTAAATTCTGGTCACTTCTGGTAATGTTGATGGTTGATGTGTTGATTTTATTTACTACTTGTACACATATAACTCAGATAGTTCTATCTCTTTCTTGCACCTCACTTATCCAAGTCAAGTGGTGAGTGGGAGAATACCTTTGGCAACTCAATTCAGCATATTTTTGCAGTTGATAAAGCAGGGCTGGCCAACCCTGGTCCTAGAAAGCCACAGTATCTTCCGTTCTTTATTATGAACATTTTCAAATAAATCAAGTTTGCAAGTTTTGTCCTATTCTTCTTTTTGGTAATATTGTTTCTTTTGTGCTTCCACAACATCTGAGATATTCACTTAATGTAATAAATCTGTAGTATGTTCATATGTCTATATGTTTATAACCTTCATAATAATTCAAACAAATGTTATAGAAATAAGATTACATTTTAAACACACCCAAAAATCATAAACTCTACACCAAGTGCTAAATGTTTGCTTTCGGTAGATGGGGAAAAGAAATGTCAAGCAGAGAGCCACTATTTAGGTAGGCCTAGTAGAAGCAAAATCACACAAGCTAATCAAATCCACATATAAACTTTATATTGCTGTGTGCACATATATATATATAGATGATATATGAGTATTACTATTATTAGTATAATTTATCTGTCATAACAATTTTTTCTTTGTACTGATTTTTATTAACAATATGGCCTCATTCCAATACAATTGTCTGTATAATTCAATTTATAAAAACTAGCATTATTAATGCAAAGTAGTGGCAAGTATTATGTATTTTTATTTATATATTCATGTATGTATTAATTTATATTATGTATGTGTTTTATTGGCTGACTTTGATTTATATATATAGTATAAACAATGGGGAAGCATTGAATGATAAATAATGATACATTTCGTAAGTTAATTATCTGCATTTTTGTGATTTCACAGCTAGTCACTTTCAAAAGTCTGATAATGTGATGAAAGCTGGGACGTGTTCAGCTACATGTGAGGACTTTCATCAGATAAAGATGACAGTTCTGCAACTGAAACAGAAGGTCAGTAGGTGAATTATGTTGGAGTGCAGCACTTTCAAGTCACTATAAATCTCAGATTTTACAGAAATGTGACAAAAGTGGGGCTACTTAACATGAAAATCAACAATATTCTACAGTTTTAGTTAAATAAAATAACACACTGTGATCACAGGCTTTTTCAAAGGGCAGTCCCAATCCATTACATAACACATACCTGGCAACATTTCAAGAATTAAATACTGTGGATTTATTTTTTGATTCTCTTGTGATTTTGCCAACCCCCCACTATAAAGTATTATGAACTATACAAATAACACTTTAAGACTTTTATATTTTGTATACATTTTCTGTTAATAAAAATGTTATATTTATATTTTATAGACAAGATAATATTGTGTTAAATGTTAATGCCATAGTCAAACCACATTTTTTGAGCACTTATTCATACATTAGTTCTTACTATTCTTACTATTTGTCAAAAAGAAATGTTGTTACAAAGGTTAATGATTGATTGAACTGGATTATGTATCCTAAACTGCTGTAAATAAGGTAGATTTAACTGAAAAAAACAAGAGAGTATCGGGCCATAGCCAAAAGCTGAAACGTTGTCAGGTAAGACACCATACTTTTCTGAGATGTCATCTAATCATATAATTTAGCTACCACTTCATAACTACACTTGGCTGAAATGTTCAGTGGTTAATAAACAGCAACATTGCTAGACAACTGAGTGCAATATGTATTAATAGCTTCATTATTTAAACATTATAAAGCACTTCAGGGAATATTCTTAAAACTTTTACACAATCCTTGTAAATTTGAAAATTGTACTGAAACCCTACTAAAATAAGAAAACTATACATAACATTTGGCTTATGCAAAATGTTATTGTCCTTTTAAAATGGAAATATATCAGCCTTTTACCTCTGATACTGTCATGAAATATTAATACAGGACTCCATAGTAAGTTAGCATAGCTATTAAGGTCAAAGGTCAAATACAATGATGGAAACAGTTGCTTTAGAGGGGGTGGGGCTAAAATGCAGTACTCTTCTCCCTTAGTGTGATGTCACCCAAGGAGTATTCATGCACTGAGATTGGCAAGTCTTACATTTTTTGGTTTATTGATTAATTTATTTTTTCAAACATTTGAATTTAAATGTGCTTTACTTTTTTGCAGCAGCAGATGTTGAGAAACAGTAAAATAACAATACATTAATAAAATGAATTCTGGATCAACTTGTGCAGCTGTACTTCAGCTACACTTAACCAAAGGCCAAGTATATAAACATAATTTAACATGGGATTCAGCAAAGATCTTTCTTTCTTTTTTTTGGTAAGCAAAATAAAATATCCAAAAGCTAATATAAGTTAAACTTTGATGTATAGTTCCCCAGTCTACAATTACTTAAAATGCATAATTTATGTAAATACAACTTTGGCATAAAAGTAAACTATTCTGTTTTGTTTAAATATACAAATAAGGTTATAGTCTGTATTTAAACCTAGCCATTTTATAATTGTTTTTCCTGTTGCTGTTATATACAGTGGCTCTCAAAAGTATTCACCCCCCCTTGGACGTTTCCACATTTCATTGTGTTCCAACATGAAATCAGAATGGATTTAATCAGTTTTTGCCACTTATCAACACAGAAAATGTCCAAAATGTCAAAGTGAAAAATACAATCTGCAAATTGTTCTAAATTAATTACAAATACAAAACAGAAAATGATTGAATGCATAAGTAATTACCCCCTTCAGTCAACCTTTGTCAGCAATTACAGCCATGAGTCTATGTGGATAAGGCTCTACCAGCTTTGCACATCTGGACACAACATTTTTTGCCCATTCTTCTTTTCAAAATTGCTCAAGCTCCATCAAGTTGAATAGGGACCTTTGGTGAACAGTAATGTTCAGCTCTTTCCACATATTCTCAATTGGATAGAGGTCCGGGCTTTGACTGGGCCACTCCAGGACTTTGACCTTTTTGTTTTTAAGCCACTACAGTGTGGCTTTGGCTGTGTGTTTGGGGTCATTGTCCTGCTGGAAGATGAAGTCCCAGGTCTCTTGCAGACTTCAGCAGGTTTTCCAGGATTTCGCTGTACTTTGCTGCATCCATTTTGCCCTCTAACTTTCCAAGGTTTCCAAGTCCTGAACCAGAGAAGTATCCCCATAGCATGATGCTGCCACCACCATGCTTCACAATAGGGATGGTGTTCTCAGGATTAGGTGTGGTGTTAGGCTTGCGCCAAATTTAGAGCTTAGCGGTGAGGCCAAAAAGCTCTATTTCGGTTTCATCAGACTATAGAATCTTCCTCCACTTGGCAAACTCTGGCCAAGATTTGATGTGAGTTTTTTTCAACAAAAAAGGCCGCTTTTGTGAAGTACCCAGGCTTTTGTTGCAGTATGCGCAGTGTTTCCCAGCTCAGCCGTGGAAGACTGTAACTCCTTTAGACGTGCCATAGGCCTCTTGGTGGCCTCCCTGACTAGTTCTCAACTGGATGGCCTGATCTAGGCAGATTCACAGTTGTGCCATAAATTTTACTGTGCTGCAGGGGATATTCAATGCCTTGGAAATGTTTTTATATCTTAACCCTGATTGGTGCTTTTAAAGAACCATATTCCGGATTTGATTTGAATGTGCCTTCGTCTTCATGATGTAGTTTTTGTTAGGAATTGTACTAATCAACTGTGGGACCTCCCAGAGACAGGTGTATTTAATCTGAAATCATATGACACACCTTCATTGCATAGAGGTGGACTCCATTCAATTAATTACGCGACTTCTAAAGACAAATGGTTTCACCACAGCTCAATCAGGTGTGTCATAGCAAAAGGGGTGATTACTTATGCATTCAGTTATTTTCTGTTTTGTATTTGTAATTCATTTAGAAAAATTTGCGGATTATATTTTTCACTTTGACATTATGGACATTTTCTGTGTTGATCAGTGGCAACAATGCCTGATTAAATCCATTCTGATTTCATGAAATGTGGAAAAGTCCAAGGGGGGTGAATACTTTTGAGTGCCACTGTATGTACAGTTACTAAAGTTCACCAGTGTGCAGTACTTATTATTCAAAATAAGATAGGCCATCAAATGATTACGATGTGTATGAAATGATGAATGTTATTATTGAGCAGGAGAGAGACTTTTGCCAAATAAATTTCCTACCAGAATAAGATACCAGATACCAGTCTGTCATTACAAGTTTAACCATGTCTCCAAGGACTTTTTCTGGTTTTATATTTCTTACATAGATGCAATCTAAAAAGTGCTTTATATATAGATGCATGAAATTATGCAAAGAATAGTAAGAAAGGGGCAATAATTATTTGTATATTATTTTAAGATAGGAGTTTCTTGGCAGTATCACCAGTAGAAAAGGAGGAAGAAGTCATTCTTACCAGTTGTCACTTTTCTTTTGTTTTGCTTTTAGAAGAATTCGTACCATGTTTCTACAGATAGAGTTGGTTGACAAAACAATCACTATAGATTTTTTATCTCTACCACCTCATAAAACTTTTAACTGTACTGTCTGCAAAGTTAAATCTATAAATTAAATCAATAAAATGTTTAATTTAAAAGCATAATGCCCCCAAAACCCACAGACACCTCTCTAAAAGGAATGTGTTTGAAACTTGGATTTCAAATCAATTATGTTACTATGTGGCAGTCAAGATTATAATAAATCTGTGCATCTTTCATTATAATAATGATATTCCCCTTAAGCATTTGCAACTTGAGCCCTAGCATTTGTTTTTTCAGCATGATGATAATCTATCAATTAAATATCTTTATATACTTTTCAATGTCCCCAAAAATATTTTATATGATGTTTTTTTTTTCATTATTATTATTGCATTATGGAGGGAATATTTTTACAATTTATAAATGTAATTGAATTTTGTATTGAAGTTGAAGGAAATGTGAACAGATTATTGCCATTTTTGGATGTGAAATTGAGGTCACAAGGTCACATCCTATGATATATTTGATACCTCTCTGATAAACATCTCTGTTGCATTTTTATTTGAGATTAGGTTTTCTCCCAAATCAACAGTCAGTTCACATTTTTCAGATTTTAGTTTCAGGTGACTATATCATTTTGATCATCACAGTATCTATGAATAAACAATAAGGTTTTCATCAAATAATTTCTAGTAACATTTGCCTCTTGCATGTATTCTCAAATGTTGTCTCAACATGAGTAACTGTCAAAGTGTCAACAATATTTACTTAAATCTGGGCACAGTGTTGATGTATTGTCGATTTGCATTCTACAATGACACATTAGAGAACAATTAACATCTTCTCATCAGGGGGAAGCACTACAGAATAAGAACATAAGAACATAAGAAAGTTTACAAACGAGAGGGGGCCATTCGACCCATTGTGCTCGTTTGGTGTTTATTAATATCTAAGTGATCGAAGGATCCTATCCAGACTATTTTTAAATGTTCCCAAACTTTCAGCTTCTACCACATCGCTGGGTAGTTTATTCCAGATTGTGACGACTCTCTGTGTAAAGAAGTGTCTCCTGTTTTCTGTTTTGAATGCCTTGAAGCCCAATTTCCATTTGTGTCCCCGGGTGCGTGTGTCCCTGCTGATCTGGAAAAGCTCCTCTGGTTTGATGTGGTCGATGCCTTTCATGATTTTGAAGACTTGGATCAAGTCCCCATGTAGTCTCCTCTGTTCCAGGGTGAAAAGGTTCAGTTCCCTCAGTCTCTCCGAGTAGGACTTTCCCTTCAGACCTGGAATAAGTCTGGTTGCTCTTCTCTGAACTGCCTCTAAAGCAGCGATATCCTTCTTGAGGTGTGGTGCCCAGAACTGTACACAGTATCCAGATGAGGTCTAACTAGCGCATTGTACAATCTTAACATCACTGCCCTTGTTTTAAATTCTACACTTTTGACAATATACCCTAGCATTCTGTTTGACTTTTTTATTGCTTCCACACATTGTTTGGATGGAGAAAGTGAGGAGTCCACATAGACTCCTAGGTCTTTCTCATGCATTACTTCATCTAGATCTGTACCTCCCATAGTGTAATTATAGTGGATATTTTTGTTACCTGCATGTATTACCTTGCACTTGTCCACATTTAATTTCATTTGCCAGGTGTCAGCCCACAACTGAATATTATCTAAGTCCCTCTGAATAGCCTGTGCTGCCAAGATTGTATCTGCTGAGCCACCTATTTTAGTATCATCTGTAAATTTGACAAGTTTGCTAACTATCCCAGAGTCCAGATCATTAATATAGATTAGAAAAAGCAAAGGCCCTAGTACTGAATGCTTGTGTTAGTGCTCAGGTCATATATGTGTACGCCTAATTAATTTCCCTGCTTGCTGACATTCAGTACATATTGCTGAATAACCAAATTCCACAATATAACAAGTTGGAATTGGCTGTTTATATTACAATGTGGGCTCAGATCAAATAAAATACAAACTTGTCATCTAATACTGTGGGCAAAAGCTAAGACTGGAGTTCAACTTATATTGCTTTAGAAGCACATTCACATTATGCAAGACTCCTCTACACTTATTCAAGAGCCTAAGTACCATGACCAATTCATTCACACCATTTTGTGCTTAACCTTTTTTTAAATGGACCTACAGACAGCTGTGAATGTGATGTAGATGTTAGGGCTAACTGTGAAAGTTTGTTTGATTTTCCACTGTATTAAAAAAGTCTAAAAAATCCCAGTGCTCACATTACTGCTGTACTGGGGTTTTACAGTAGCTTTTATTTCCTATACTCCACCAAATGTTCACTGAGTGCAATATATATCAATGGAATTTTGTCTTCTGTTACGACTGCATTTTCAGGTGCAGATACATGATGATATAGTGTATGTCAATCAGCCACAAATGAATGTATTAACACAAAAGTGTTGCAAAAAAATACTTAAAAAAAAATCCACTAACTGGCAACACCCAATTTAGCAGTGGTGTGGTCAGTTTGACAAAGTGTTATGTTGAAGGCAATTATGCTACAACTTTCCATAATTACCCACCTTCAAACAGAGGAAAGGTTGTTGATGTTAGAGTTGAAACGGCCTGTATCTGTTAGGAAGCTAGAGTGATGCGTGAATCGAGCTGCAAAAGAGTGATTAGTGTAGCCCTGGGGGAAGCAGTCTGGAATTGTTGCCAGCCCCTCACCTGGCAGTACTTCTTGTTCAGCATTTCTCTCCATAGGGAAGAAAATACAAGATTTGTACTAACTTTCAAATGGACATTTATTAGTACTCCAGATGTTGCTCCAATGACGTCATAACCAAATGCAATCAGGCTGAATTAGGAAACGTTTGCACAAAATACTCGTACTATAGAAAAATAAATAGGCATATCTGAATTGTTTGAACCCCCAGGCTAAAGAAAGCCATGGAAAGTGTCCGGCGTTCATTCATTTAGAATACTTTTATTATGTAATGCCATTGATTCATGAATATCCATACATCGTGAAATTACCTTAATCTGTTCCTCTGTTCTTCCTTTGAAAAATGATCTCTTAGGGAATATCTCTCCGTTAAGTCTTAATTCTTAAAATCTTTATTTATTTTTATGAATATTTGTACTTTTTTAGAAGCAATAAAACAACTTTTTTTTATTCCTGACCTAGATTGCCTTGTTGCCCAATAATGATGAATTTAACAAACAGATGACAAGTGAAAAGATGCATTCATATATCCCTGGACCCCCCGGACCCCCCGGCCAACCAGGTAAGCTTTATTGGGTTATAATAACCAACTGTAACCTCAGCTTCCCTTAAAATGGAACAAATTTGGTTTGCCAGGTGCCTGTAACCTTATGTTGTTGTATTATTCCTATCATAAATATTGGAGCTTTGCTGATTGCACTGTGCCCTCACATTGTGACTTGACAACATACATTCTGAAAGATGTGTATAAGCTGTGCATGGCCTGGACCTAATCAAAACTTTGACTTGTCTCCCGCTAACCAATACAAATCACAGTATATCTTCCTTCTACTTAATACAAACCTTCCATACAGTAATGTGGTTTTAATTTCAAACAGTTGTTGGCCCAATATCTCTCCTGTGTTAGTACAGGTTTTCATGCTGTAACCTGTGGTTAACACTTTCCACATTTGCGGAGTATAAACAACCAAACAAATACTAACAATTTTAAATAAATGAATAAATAAAAATACTCTGTGTGGATTAATTAAAGACTTTTCAGATACTTCCTAATTTTAAAATGCTGGTTCTAATCGACTACATTATTATATAATGACTAGACTAGACATACAGTACTTCTCTGGATCTACATATTTAGGCTTCATTAAAGTTATCTCTTTATGTACGAATTTATTGTTGGTGTCCCTCAATCCTGGTAAGAATACACTACATATCCTCACTCATGTTGAGCTTGTTGCCTTGGCAGTGGTACAACTTTGAAAATAAGCCACATTAAACAGAAGCAACAAACTAGATGTATACCGTCTTTGCACGAGTAACCATACTTTGATTGACTTCCTGGCATTCACTACGTGTTTATAGTAAATCTATTGTATTATGTGAGGTTATTTCACAAAAATAAATGCTGGAACAAATATGCAAGGAATTGAAAAACATTAGAAAATTAATGCTTTTAATAAAAACATGATAACTTTTTGCTGAATTTAATTAAACAGTGAAAATGCAGAATACTAAATATGACAGATCCCAGCAATTAAAAATGTATATAATTTAACCTCTGAAGCCTTTGTCTTAAGCTTTTAAAGGGCTCATGTTCCTGGTCAAACCTAAAATAATATTTGTAATATGAATGTATTCTTCCTATCCAATGTTATGTCTGCCTTCATCACACAAATAACAGTTTAATTCATAAAATGTTTGCAGGCTGCCTAGAGAAGGTCTTCAGGAGGTTATTTGTTATTTGTGTCTGACTATAATTATCAGTACATTCAAAACAATAACAAAAAACAAAACATGAAAAAGATACTTTGTTGTTTATCACATATACTTCACATGTTGAACTATTATGGAAATATTTTAATAACAAGCTCCTTAGATTAATACAAATATATTTTATATTTAAAATAAAAATGTAATGACAAAATTGCTAATCTGGGCTTATCACCAGTTAAGGGCTGTGCTATGTGGTCATGGGGAGTTTCTTTATACCTATGACAGCAGTTCAAATGTAATGTCTGACCTTGAGTGTGAGCCTCTATATTTTCTTTTGTTGTTGAAGCTTACCAGCTACCAAATGAAAATGATGGGCCTCCTCTCATTTGTAAAATGTCTGATGTTCTTGTGAAAATAAAGTGACTGCTGCTACAAGCTTTGGAAGCTTTTAAAGTTTTGTTTGTGATCTGATGTAGGACCCCCAGGACCAAAGGGCTCGTCAGGACAATCTGGACCACCAGGCCCTCCTGGTTTGCCTGGACCCAGGGGGATGATGGGACCTATTGGCCCTTCACCCGATTTGTCTAACATCAAACATGGAAGGCGAGGAGCAGTGGTCAGTATCACAGCCCTTCACAAGCACAAAATATGTCTTTTACAAACGAAAGTGGAGCATGCACTCATGGTGAACAGAGCTTTAGTGATTTAACAAGGTTGGTCTTTACAAAAAGTTTCCATGACAGCACAGGTAAATGGGAGACAGCTATGTAGGCTGTATAGTGTTTCTTATTATTAATGGAACATGTGCATGACTCCTACCTTAATTTTTGTAGTTTCAGTACTACAGTTTCAGTACTTAAATACATTTTTGGGGGGCTTTCAAATTTAGATCATAGTCTATTCAGCACACTGTTGCATTATAATGTAATATGTTAGATGTTCCTTGCTTTTGAATCCATGACATTAAACCCCATTGGATATAAGAATGGGGATATGAGAATGGGGATAATAAGAAAGCTTTTGACCAGTCGTGGTGATTGCATGCATACAGTACAAATAGCCTCTCTCTGGCATTTGTATTACTTCACTTCAGATGAAGTGACTTTAATTCATTCCCTAGAGGAGGCGAGGTCTTATCTGCTTTCAACAAACATCGTGTGTAGTTGGTATCTGAGCATTCCAAAGTTATACTTGCATTGTCATTCAGGACAAAATGTGAATTATCTTGCAATTCTGAGTTTCTCCCATTAGTGTGTCTCTGTAATATGTAAAAAGCTATACAGCCTAGACAGCTGATGTAATTTAATTGCAGCAATTTTCATTGATTGTGATATTTTGCGTATATTTGTCTGTTTTTGATTCTTTTGATCTTTTAAAGGGTCCACCAGGAGCTCCAGGAAGAGATGGCACAAAGGTGTGTTTTTATTTTTATGTTTCAGCTAGTATATATTACTGTAGGTACCGTAAGCAGTTGCTCATAAGTTAATAGTTTAGTAATCGGTGACTGATGCCTAAAATATTGAAATCTTTAAAGTATCTTTAAGTAACCAAATTAGGTTCTTACCCAAATTGAAAAATCTATGTTTCAGATATTTACATTTATGAATGTATTTTGTCAGACGTCATCTTGTTAAACTACTGCTAAATATGTAAAAATTAATTCTGCAATAATACTGTTCAAATCAAGCAATCTACAGGGTGCTTATAAAGTTGGTTGGCCTATTCAAACAACCATATTGTGAAAAATGTACACTGTGGAGCAGTGAAATTTGGTAAGCATACGAACAGGACCTTGGGGAACATGTTACCATGGACAATGCCTGTACACACCAGAGGGTGGTTCAGTACCAGTACCATATTTCATTGCTTCATGGTTCACAGTTTTTACGATAGAGTTGAGTGAATAAGTCAACTAACTTGGTAACAACCCTGTACGTGCATGAGATGGATATCCTACAAATGTCCTTCAGAAGATACACTGCACAGCAGTGGTACAGGCTGGTAACTGCTTTTTTTTTCTTATTTAACAGCAGTGGGTAACAATCTATCCCTTCTGCATCTGTTCCTAGTATACTCTGTGATCTGTCACACAGTCATGTTAAAAAAACTCATCATCTACTTTCTTGCTTAATTATTAGTAACTCGGCATCTTTGTTTAAAGGTTGTGTCATTTTTTCTTGATCTTTTAGCTAATGTTTTGATGCATAGCTCCACTTCACTTATAAAATATTATGTAATGTGTATAGTGTCCCTTGGAATCAGAAACAATGAATAATGTTTTGAAGTGATATAAATGTTATCTTAAAATGTGTTAGCACAGGTTGTGTTTTTTGTCATTTTGCATGCAATTCAATTTGAAATTGCATTACATTTTTGCAGGGGGAGAGAGGCACTCCTGGAGCAGTGGGACCCCCAGTAAGTGACTGTCTAACTGTTAACTTTATTATAACAATTGTGTCATTTAGTTAAATTTAACAGTTTCCTAGAATTGACTAAGCAGAAGGCATTCATGTCTGATACACAACGTTGGAATGTTTGGAGCAACTTCACATTTAGACATGATCCAAAAGCCACTCTGCCAGAAAGAGCCGAAAAATGATTTATATTACAGACAGTTAATGTGATTTTTTTTTAAATATGGAGATATCACTTTATTTTCCAAAAGCAAGTAAAAATGCAAAACTATATTTGTACCCGAGGACTCATACAAAAGCCTCCTTCCAAGATTTCACTTCTTTACCTTTTACTCCAGAGGACTACTTTAAATTATTACCCAGAGCTTTAAATTAATAATGCATGGAGACATATTTAATGGTGAAGATATATTGGAATGATACTCTCACTTTTTTAAAGATACACCTCTGAGTTTAGTAATCTAGATTTAACCCCACATGTCATTTTAAATGTAAAAGTGTTTTTTGCCCTTATTCTACTTGCTTCCGGTATGTACCAATTGCTAACTTAAATGTTGGAAACATCCCCTTCTAGTGGTGGAACTTTGAGACCTAGTGAGAGCAAGACCTCCAACAACAGCAAAAAGGAAAATTAATTCTAAGCTTCTGTGTGTGCATGGATTAGAGGGAAGGTCATTTTAGAATCACATGCATGCTTGCCTTTAGTGTGATATGGTCTTTGGTATCGTAAATCGTTTTCTACTGTGTGAATTACTTTTACTGGGTGATTATTAGGATCTGATTACAGAGCAACAACGACAGGATTTCCTTCTTTGTATTAGCATGGAATTGTATCCACATGCCTGTAATGTCATTCACCCCAGTAATCGTTGAAGAACATCTGCTGCAACAAACATTTGAGCTATCCATTTTACTAGAAGCAATGTTGTGTAAAAGTGACATTCAACTTTTTTTCATATTCGTTTCCCAGAATGAAATTATTTTTCATGCTGAAAAATGTAAATGCTGTAGAGTGAGTGCATTTGGCATGTACTCTAGATTAATTTGAATACCTTGCTTCCCTCTCTGCTTTGTATCATAAAAATACCAAGTTAATGATGAGAATGTTTAAAGTATAAGCAAAGAGAACATGATTGCATTATTTAAGTGGTGAAATTATTTTACTTTGGAAATATAAACATGACATTATCTTTTTGCATTATAGGGCCCACCAGGTTCCTTCGATTTCCTGTTGTTGGTGATGGCTGACATTCGAAATGACATTGCGGAGCTGCAGAACAAGGTTTTAGGCCATAGAACCCATTCCTCTGGAGAAGAGTTTCCAATGCCCCCTGAGAGCTGGAAAGAAACCCAGGACACAGTAGATCTCGGCTCAGGAGAGGATGTCAGACAGAGAGGGCCATCAAAGAACACCAGGCGCAGAAAACAAAGTCGAACTTTACATTCATCATAATTAAGAATCCATAGCTTTTAAATATTCAGTAATATTCATAAAGGAAAATAATAATACACTGGTGTAAATATCACAATTGTTTGTTATCGTATGGAATTTCCTGCACCAAAAGTGACATTGTTTTTTTGTGGGGTTTTTTGTCAAATTTTTATTTTTATAATATATGTATATAAATATATTTTAGATATTATTATTCTGAAATTACCATTCTTTCAAACATGATTAAACCCAGTTTTTAGTAATACCATTGTTTAATTTGTCTTTTATAGCAAGGATTTATATTAAATTACGAATAGGACTTTTAACTCAAACTTTTCCTGTTAATCATATAATCATACATATATTATTATAATAAACAATGAACCTGTCTGTCACCCAGCCAAGAGTTCATGACCATTGTGAATGGTTATGTGAAGACTACTTAACTATTCCCAATCTTGTGCAGAACTTCTGTTTCATGTTTGAAGCTTCAGTAAACATTTTAAGAACGCTACAACATCAACAATCATTCTGATTTTACATCAGATCAGTGAAGGGAATAATTTTGTAAAATTTTATCTCTAATAACTTAAAGCTATGTCTTCTCCTATTTCACTGCCACTAAAGACCAGAAAGAGAATTGTTGGGGGTTCCTATCCAGTGGATTAATTGATTAATTGGCCAAGCATGTTTTGTTTTCTGTCTCCAGATTGGCCAATCAGCCACTTATCCCCCTAGAGCTGGTCTCGATTACTTAGTAGAACAAAGGATGGATAGTGAAAATGATTGTGGCCTCCCTCTCTCTGTGTTTGTTTTGTACTTTCATTTGTTCCTCTTTTAGCCATAAAGTTAGTGGTTTATTGGGTGTTTTCTTGGTTTTAATAGAACTTAATTTAAAATGCAATTCCTGTGTTGCCTGCAATCTCTCTCTAAAAAAACTATAATTTCCAATTTGTACATGAGACGGAATTTAGGCCCAGATTAAATCAAAACTTTGACCCACCTGCTAATAGTAAACTACAAACCTGTACATCATAGTGGTTACATTTATGATTAGAAGAAAGTGGCATCTTACTAAAAATGCAGCCGCAACTGAATATAGTTCTGTAGTTTTCTATTAGCGGGTGGGTCAAAGTTTTGATTTAATCCGACCCTTAGTCTCAAGTGTCATTAGCTATATTTATCATGCATTCTATTTTTTCGTGTGGATATTATAACTTGTAAAGCATGCTTGTGGCCATGTGCTATAGGTGCAATACAGTATACAGATTCTTTCATTTGAGATTTGTAGGGAAGAAGATCAATTCCATCCTTTGAAGAACTGAAAAGAAGCCCCATGAATCTGACTTTACTTAAAGATCAACTGAAATGGGTCGTTCAAATGGAATAAAAACATACTAACCTGTACATATTCAGATTACAATTATATAATTCTTGTTTACAAACAGAACAGCACTACTGATCTGGAGATAATAAAAAAAATATTCCTGACATCTTCCATTTTCTTCTGTGAATTCAAGTCATTGACAGGAAACAAACATCTGTATGACACTTTCTATCTTTCGCGGTGTACAATCATTTCTTGAAAATCCCATTTATAGCAGCACTATGAACAAGTGAGAAATAATTGGAAATCCAAATATGCACCTACAATACATACAGTGACTTGCAAAAGTACCCCCTAACAAAAAAAAACTATTTTGATGAATTACAGATCATGAAACCAGTTGATAGTAATGTATTGATGGCTTGCTTTGGCTGTTAAGTTTTATATTCCAAAATGCATTGCCCATGTCACTTTATAATCATCTGTAGACTTTTAAACCTCCAGTTAAACATATTTTCTGATGCCTTAACATATGCTCTCAGGTTTATGAATGTATCAAAGTTGAAGAAATCCAAAAACCAAATTTCAAACCCAGTTAGGTGAGACATGTCATATTTACATATTGAGCAATACTGAGTTTTAGGAATGTATTATCTTAACCTTTGTGGGCACAGTCAGAATATGTTTTTATTATTATTTTAATTATGATGTTGGATTTTACAAGGTTAAATTTTAAAGTCTATAAGTACCCTAATGGGAAATTTGGCAAAATAACTGTTAAAAGAAGCACCGTGCTCTGGTAATTCTCCAATATATATATAACTAATCAATAACTATTGTCTTAAGTGCTAGATGTTAAAATACACCAATTAAAGATTTTTTATAGTGTTGCTTCAAGTATTTTATAGTCTGTTCAGTATTGTATTAGTTACAGTATACTCAGACATTTTATGATTCTTCACAGTGTTCTTCCCAAGAACAAAAGAGCTCTTAGCCATGGAACATAAATCAAGACAAGGAATATAAACAGAGGATTCCTCATGTCCAAAATGTCCAGGACTAGCATAATCTTTTTAGCATATGTAGAGAGCCCAGGTTAATCCCAGTTTATAGAAAAAAGGAAAGTGTTTAAATTCTGCACCTGAAGCTACTCCTGCCTTTGTTTTTTAGTGTTGAAGCTGAAATCCTTTGATACTAGATTGTTCTTATTTACTATGTCATTAGCCTCCTACTGCCAGCATTGTCAACACATTAACTTTACAAACTTAGAAGTTTGATTAATTTTTGTCACATATACAATTATATAAATTCATGGTTTGTATCCCTGAGGTTTATTCTCCACTTACTTATAAATTGTATGTGGGGAAAAGTATTGAAAAGTATTACATCAGTAAACATACTAAACGTAATAGGAGAAAAAATTGGTAAATGTATAATTTCTAGAAAAATACTTAAGTAAATGGTAGACTATGGATATGCAGCCTCATTGAAGTTATTTCTTTATCTTTTATCAGTTTATCTCATATATACATTTCCTATGATAACTTGAGAGTTCTGTCTGTTAATCTGTGATCTGTTGCATTTTGGTCCTGGTTATTGGTTTTCCTTCTGTACTGGTCCCTCTTCTGAGGTTGTTCTAGCCACTGTCATCCTGAAGGGATATTCCATCCCAGAATTGTTGCCATTGATATCTATATTGATGGCCTACATATTACTTTGGCAGGCATTTTTAAAGTGGACCTCCAGATGCCCCGAATGTTCCTTTTGCTCCAATTGCTTCCTACACAGTCATCTTTGGGGATCGACGCATTGTACTTCTGGTGTATCCATTGCAACTATTTGAGACATCTGTGTTTAAGAACATGAGTACTTTGCATGTTCACTTAGGGAAGAACATCTGGACTGGTGATTTTATCTTTCCGTTTTGATGCCCAGCATATGTTCAAAGCAAGAGGTGAAATGTGTTTATTTTTCAAATGCTTTAGTACAGCCTATGAAGCATGTGTTATTCCTTACATTGTTCCTGATGTTGACACACATGTATTATGTGGTTGATCTGTCTGCTCTGAATTAGCATTGTACTTCAGGATATGCATGATCATGTTTTTGGAACATTTTCAGGATATCCCTGGCATATTCCTGCTTCATGGAAGATAGAGATGCTGCAGTAATTAAGCGATGTACTCCCCTTGCTTGCCAAGTGACCAGTGTGACTAAACATAAGTAAATGGATCCTCATCAACTAAGTCCTATAATGTAAACAAAATGTAGAGTCAAACTACTCAATTCAATGTCTTTATTTGCACTTACAGGCCTATTATCTGCAGCTCATTATCCAGAACAGTAGGAGAGGAACATTGAACTGCATGGACAAACACTTGTGTTTGGTGAGTGGATATTCTGAACGTAAATGTATTTAATGAAGGCATCAGCATGTGGACCACTGAAGACACTATAGCCCTCCAGAACCAGAGTTGTGCTACACTGGCATAAATATATCATGTACAATGCAGTGATGGAGAACACAATTCCTGGAGGCTCACAGTGTCTTCTGGTTTTTGTTCTAAATCAGTTCTTAATATGTATTTGAACTGCATATGCTAAACTGAACCAAATAAACATAGTTTCCAGGTTATAAGCAGGTGGGGCAGTAATAAGATTGTGGCAAGTAAAGAGGCTGTGTTCCTTCAGCATGAGGGTTTTTCAGAACTGTATAATACATAATACTGCCCTGACTAGACATGAGTAAATAGATGCTCAAGTGTGGGAATAATGTCAGGGTTTAATGCTTTTTCATCACCATTTTGCTCTCAGGTATACAAGCTTGTTACGGTTGTCATTGCCTGAGTGTGTTGACGTGTACAAATCACTGAGCCTACAGACCAGTCGTATGTAACTTGTGTGACTGTGCCATTTGAGCACTTGGAGCTATGCCTCTGATGGCAGTTGGATTTGTCCAACTGTATAACTCACACCTCTTCAAAGGCAGCAACATGCTTACATATAATGTGATATTGGTCTTCAGAAATGCAACCCATTTCCCTTCCAGTTCAAATACATTTTATTGTAGAATGTGTTTTGTCTGTTTATTTAAATTGACTGTCTCTATAATATAATTAAATTAACATTATGCTCACATCAAAAGCATAGATACTACAAGCTGCAATGCTGGTAACTGTGACATTGCATCCATGTACTGTTATAGTCAACTCTATGGAGTAGGATCATCCTGTAAATCTCCACCACAACATCACACACCTGTTTTAAAGTAGGAACAGCCCAAAGGGGAAACAAGAATAAGAGAGGGAGACCCTTAATCAATAATTTATATAAAGGGAGTTATATAATAAGTAATTTGTTTGGTTTTGGTATATCCAGAATGTTAACTACCTCATTGATTCAATTATAGAGTCAAAATGGCCATGTGCATAAAGTATTCAGTGACTGATTATTAAGAGAGATACATAAAATCTGAAGGATTATGACTCTCCAGAAACAGGGCTGGCCACCACTGCTTTGAGCAGGCAAAAGAGTGTCAACTCAGATTTCAAAGTGCTTTTTAATATGGCTCGTCTTGTTTTGTAAGTGTCTTTCACTTCTGCAGTTTACCAAGTATTTGCAATTTTTATTGCAGAATGGAGTAAATGTTTACAGTGCTATACTGCAGACTTTATTATGAATATATCTGAGAATTAAGACCAAGAAACCTTACTGTTTCTGTTAAATACAGCTACTATGTCCCATAGTTATGACACACAGGACAGTAAAACCAGGAAAGGACAATTACCACTGGGTGGCGCCAATGTTTAAGTAATTGCGAACAAGGAGAATCCTGTCCTTTAGGGAATGAACACAAGATGGCAGAAACGTCTTGCAGTTATTATATTTGGAAGTATTTGATGTGCTGAGAGAATGGAGACAGATTGAGATTAATTGCTGAAAGCTATCTCCTGAAAGTGATCGTTACCTATTTGATTTTAGTCCGTAATAGTTAATAGCTTAAACACTTCTTATTAGGTTATTTGGAAGCACTCTTTTCAGCTTTCACCAAGACAATGTAAGGCTGAATAAATAGCATGGTTGGAGAAACAGGAGGCCCAGAAGTATCCATATGGTGAAGCCTTGATTACTTTCCTTATTATTTTAATTATTATGAATGCTACAGCGCTAGCTGAACGATTGAATGTAATGAAGGTGATGCCCCATTTATTTTGTATATAATAAGTAATACAATATTACAAAATATCCAAAATAAAAATATATTCTGTGCTCTCAAATCTTTGGTGATGTAGGGAGGGAGCTCTCTTCAAGAGTCTTTATGATTTCTTGCCTCCTAACTTACTTCCACTTATTCTGCCCTGTATTTGAACAGGTGTATAGTCTAACTCCATATGAGCTCTATAGAATAGTACCTTCTATAGCCAGATGACTCATAGCTACACCATTAAACTCAGCATCAAGTCAAGCACTGGAAATTGCAGACTACAACAGTGACACCCATTACTCAGGAACATCAACAGTTTCTTCCAACATTGTCATGCATAGATAGTGTCACACTTGGTAGTGTCACACTTGTTATTATCTCAAATAACAAGAAGCATAAGCTATACACAAAACTCTCTTTAACTTGTTATAGGTCTGCAATACATAACACACAAACAAAATTATATATGTATTATATATATATATATATATGTATATGTATACATACAGTATATATTTTAAATTTATTTTTACATTTAATTTAAAGTAAAATAAGTACCCTAAAATACGTGAACTGAGCCTGAACTCATGTAACACATGTTGTGGTCATGCACTATGGTGTTCAGCTATTCTATACTTGTCAACAATCCCGCAATCCCGAGAGCAATACATTTTTTTTTTTTTTTTGAGGAATAACAATGAGCTAATTATAATTTGGTGTTTAATTTGAAATATATTTATTAAATACAAGCAGTATACTTCAATGGTACACTGTACAAACATTTTTTTACCTTCAAGAATACATCTTGTATCATAATCAGGTCTTAATTTGTGCCGGAACAAGCCGGATCCGGATCCGGTACCTCCGAATTTAGATCCTTTAGGCACCTGTTCTGGGGGATCCCCAGTGCTTCATTTGTGCCGGATCTCGGGTTGTGAGTGTCTGTTCTGGTACGTATGTACTCCCCCCACACTGCTCCCACGGTTTGTTACCGTCACCCCCCCGCTCTCACGGTTTTCACATCCTGCACTGATCCGGGACCAGCCTGCCCCATCAAACCTCCGCTCTCATATACACTATGCGATCCGGCACCTTCGGATTTATAAATTAAGCACTGATCATAATGATGGAATTTGTGAAATAAAAAATATATATCCCTTTTTTTTAATTCAGATATATAATTGTCCATTACACCCTTCTATATATATATATATATATATATATATATATATATATATATATATATATATATATATATAAAATTAATTATTATTTATTTATTAATTAATTAATACAGTACACTAATTTATTCTAAATTGCATATGGAAAACACAGGTTGAGTTAAATTGTACATGTGCAGTCTCTTCAAATATTGTACTTGCACTGTACAGTGACAGCACCACACGTATCTTCTGCACTGCCAAATACATCTGTTGCAATAACTGACCACCAGCCCAGCTTGCATTCACCCAGATAAAAGTTGTGATAGTTATTTTCAATACTATATTCAATTCATTGTCAGTTTTCCTATCTATATGGATTTATTGTTCCACATCACTTATTAAAGGTCAGTGTACGAGGTATCAGCTAGTTGCTAGCGCTGATTACACCTCAATTACTGCATATTTTGAATGGCTGCTATTGTGGATCTGTATGGGGTTCTTGGCTTAAGCTGTGTGATTGTTAAAGACAACGCTTGCTGTGCTCAGCTTCCATCATCAAGCAATCCTGTTAGTCCATTATTGGGGCTAAATGAAGCAGGGGATGAGCTTTGAGTCTTAAAAAACACTAATAAATGACAATTAGTTCTTAATTGTGACAGAAGAAAGGGTGATTATTTACCTTATAATTTCTATTTTCAAACCCAAAGTCATTAGAATGCCTATAGAAATACAAAGGAATCATCAGAATATTTCTCACAATTTTGTTTACTCTTACTGCTAATGAAATTGAGCAAGAAAAGTATAAACTTATATATATATAAATATAAATATATATATAAAACACACATTGTGGAAATTATCTCAACTTTCATTTGGAAACAGTGCTGGTGAAAAGCTTAGAGAAAACTGTAAAGTTTCCAGTTGACTTAAGACAGTGTGTGTAAAGATTTTTAGTTTCCAAAGAAATGAATGATTTATTCATACATAATTATAGTTTAATTTAAATATGTATTAAACTAAATTAAATTAGATAGATAGATAGATAGATAGATAGATAGATAGATAGATAGATAGATAGATTTGAGCATTTTATTTTGAACAGTGAAGTAGGTGAATTCTGAAATTTTGAGATAATTCAGAAGAAACACCTGAATACCTTTTACTGGATAGGGGGTCCAGGACCAGGTTAGAGACCATTATTTTCATTGTTCTCTTCAGTCACAGGTCTATGGACATGTTATTAACTTCTCACAAACAAACCATTGTCAGTGTATGCTAATTTTAAACCTCCCAGACTTCTGAAAGATATTCCTTGATACACCTAATTACCTGTCAATTAGTACAATTATTGTTTACTGAAGTCCAGTTTGGTTAGCTTTTCATCCAGCACATAAGACCTCATTTTTTTGTTGAATCTTTGCTTCTTTTACATCCCTGGGCATAACCTTGAAATTATACAATATGTGTCTTCTACTACTTTAACCCATACTATATACAAATATGCACACATACCCATTGGGGGCCAACACTATAGGGCTACCAAGGGAATCTAAGAATGGAAAATCATGATGAAATCCTTGACTGATACCAAAGCTCAGTATCTGAATGATATGCAAATATCACAGTAGATATGTATAACTGTAATTTTAACTCTTATACAAGTGGCTCTCAACCCTGGTCCTGAGGGCATACTGTCCTGCTGTTAATTTTTTTTTTTTTTATTGTTTTGATTGCTATTTTTTTTTCCAATTACTTAATTGAGCCATTAATTGAACTGATCATTTTCTTAATCAGAGCTTTTTCATTATTTTGAACAGTTGGAGATTTCAAGTTTAATATAAAACTGTATCAGGCAGTTTAATTATCCAGCATTTTGTAAACTAAGATATTTAAAAGTTAATTAATTATGTCAATTAGGATTTCAATAAAGTAAATGAGAGGGTGATTGAAACAGAAACCAACAATACAGTGTGCCCCCGGGACTAGGGTTGAGAAGCCCTGTCCTTTGTAACATGACACTTTAACCCTTCCAAATAGAGTGTACATTTGTTTATCAGTTGAGAAGCTGAATACACCAATTGAGACAAGGGAGAGACATGAAAAGTAAGACACATCTGGGCAATCAGTAGATGGTTCCTAAAAGGGAGCCCCAAATGACAGTGAAGAGGGAGGTTATGGTAAGTGAGTAACCATGTTCCAAGGAATGCAGTGGGTAGATCAGGCATAATTATCAATATTATATCTAGTGTTTATAATTTTAATTTAACAAGAGATAACAGGAGACAAACAGCAACTGAATTGTGTTAATAGTCGCAAACAAGAAGACAATACATTACAAGCCTTTATTAAAGTTATTGCAATGCAATGGAACTCAATTTGGCAACAGTGTAAATAATGCCTGATTAAAATTATTGTGTTTTTTCCATTTCAAGGTTACTTTAAAATCACAGGAAAGACAAATCCTACACTCTTCAGATGTAGTCTTCTCTGCCATCCTGTAAGTGTTGAAAAGTCACATCCTGAAACACAGAAGAGTTCTCCTTAGGGATATTTACTATAGCCATGATTGTGAGTAAAGAAATTTTAGTTTTAGTTTAGTAATAAAGTTATCACACACAGGTTAAATTATTCACTCTAGCCTCCAACCCTTGATTCAAAGAATCTGAGTATCTTATCTATTTTTGGAGGCAAAATTCATCTGAATACCAATTAATCATTCTGTGCATTTACATAAGATCAGTTATATAGGTATACACACACAGGGTACCATCCAGGGGCAGACTGGGACCAAAAAACGGCCCTGGACTTTTACCTAGGGGGGCGATTGCTGGTGAAGTCTGGGTCCCAGACTTCACCGGGGGCGGGGGTGTTGGCAATTTGCGGCACAGGTGTCTACACAGGGTGACCGGCCCACATGGGAATTGACCGACCCACAGAAATAAAAAATGGACCGGACCTTCCGGCATTTGCCACAATTGGCCGATGACAATAAATTACATTAATGATTCATGCATGTGCCTACAATGTCTCAAAACATGGGTAACCAAACAAAGTTTACAAACCTATCCCAAAAGACATAGATCTCCTGTTTACCTCCTCCCCCTGGCATTCGCCGAACTGAACTGCACCTGGAGAAAGAAAGTAGTGTGGATTAGACGCGAAAGTTTGAAACCAACGTTAAATATTGACAGTTCTCATCTTACCTGAGGTTCTGCTGCCACTGGGGCAATTGAAGAAGCCCCACTGAGGCAGATTGAAACTGGGGCTGTAGCCAGTTTTCTATATTAACTATCCTTTTTAACTATCCAGCCTGCCAGTGGCCATTTTTCCAACAGGTCGCTGGCTGGGCTCCTGGCAAGAGAAGGCACTGGAGATCCACCTCACTTACCTGTGCCGGTCGAGCGCTGATTGCACCTGTGAAAGAAAGGGGAAGAAAGGTTATAGTTGTATGGAAATAATAGTTTTATAATTTACTACCTTCCTTTTCTTATTTTCTCTTTGTTATATTTTTGGGTAGGGTTTCTAGTGTTTTAGTGCTCTGGGATTAAAGGCAGTTATATTTGTAATTCATTTTTACATTTGCTTCTGTACAACTTGTGATATCCAGGACATTCTCCATGCCCTGACTGGAATTTCACTTTAATTTTATTATTCCTTTTACCTGTGCGTGTGGAGATTGTCTTGGGGTCCTGTTGAGCTTGCCCGGGGAGAGAGAGTGGGTAGAATGAGTTCATCTCTTGTAAATCAAAGGAGGTGGTGTGGTCTTGTAGTGTATTGCCCCTATTTACCCACTAGGCGGTGACACGCACATTAGAATAAATCCAAATACAACATAAGGGGGAAAAAATTTTTAAATGTTTAATGGGGGACAGATGGACAATATTGCTATATTTTGATTAACTGTGTTAATGTATTTTTTTATTTGTCTCAAAAGTTATACAATTGTGCTTGTGTAATATGTCGGCAAAATTTGGAATTAATAGCAGAGGAAAAATAGTTCCTAGAACACAAGACTCATTAAACAATGCAATATTATTTACATGCAGGTCATTTATCTCACAATGCAACAATTTGAAAACGATTTTAATGACTTTATAGACACTGGAAGTTCAGTTAGGTGGAATAATTTGCATCATATTAAAAGTAGCTGAATGAGAGAGCAGGGATTTTTTTTTCCCCCAGCTGCTGCAGAAAAAATAAAAGTTGTCAAGCTGTTTCAGTAAAATCCCATTTGGAAGTAATTAATCGACAGTACACAGGGGCCAGCCTTAAAAGATTTCAAATATTTACTGAAGTGCTTCTTGTTCCTAATTATATCTCACCGCTTGTCTTCTTCATTATTTAGAACTGCCCACTAAAAAAAGAAGAAAAATCTGAATTGGAGATGTGAATGCACCCTCCTTCCTCTGACAGCATCAAATTAATGCTAAATGGCAGAGAATGAATGAGTTACTGTGCTGGAATAAAGACATTAATGAGGTAATTTTATTAGAGCAGCTAATCCAAGCCCGCATAAAACAGAGGGAGTAAATAGAGAGGAAAGCTGTGGAGGAAATTAGGGTTTCACTGTGCACTAATTAATGCTTTTATGGCATTTAGTACAAGCACCAAATTAACTGCCCCAAAAATCTTCATTGAAAAAAAATACATTGTTGCCCTACCATGTAATTATAGGACAGTGCAAATACATTCTTAATGAGGCTAAAGCCACCCCTTTAACTTATTCTGCACAACTACTGAAAGCATGGCCTTGTTGGGGCCTAAGTTTAAGGAAGCATTGAGTGAACAATATGGGATTGTCTGGACCCCAGTGCTTCATGAGCTGTAAACAGGTAGCTGCTGAATAGGAGGCTTCTGAGACTCCTGGGAGGCCTATCTTCCCAGCAAAACAAAACTGGGCCTTAAAAGAGTCCAGAAAGGAGACCAAGGTGAATAGGCCTGGTGCAGTTAGCAGCCATGAATGCTTAGTGGTTCTTAAGTGATTACACTATGTTGTGCCGCCCCCTCTCATTGAGTTATCTTTACACAGGCTTTGTCTCCTCTAATTGGAGCTGATGAGGCACTAATTGGTAGCTTTAAAAAAAACACGCTACTTAAGCAATGGCAAGCTGAGGAAGACAGCATGAGTGGAGTTAATGAGAGGTTTTGCACAAATAAAGGCTTTTAAATAGGCCTGTTTTCACAGAAAGAGAAAAAAAGTTGAAGATATCCTTTGTTGCATACATTTCGTATCTTTTTTACATGCAGGTATCTCACGATTGGGACACAGCAATCCAAGAAATGTCGAGCACTGGCTGAAATAAAGGACCCCATTCTATATTGTTTGGACTCTCTGTTTAGCATGTCTGTAAATAATGAGAAACGACTGTTCCCAAAATGAATGCACTGCAGTTGAGGGGCACAAAGAGATTCAACTCCTGAGAAACCTATAGAGCTCTATGTTTAACAACCATAAGGTGGTGTTTAAAACTTCCCTTAAAGTATCAATAGTGGAAATAATGGTGTCTGTGAGTCTATACTATTATAGATATAGACATTTACTGTTTATTTACTGTGGAAACATGTCATGTTTAAAGGAAATTTTACAAATCTTATTTGGCTTTTATAAAAGAAGCACCAGCACATTGTTAATTGGATTTATCTAATCATTTTTTATCTCCTCTGCTCAAAATATTAGGATAACTGTATTATGATATTTTCTTTGGTACAGTAAACAGCTAAAGTGAGTATTGGATTGCTTTATTTAAGTTATTTCTGTGCAGTTTAAATGCAATTACAGTTCAAATCATTTGATTTAAAAACAAAAAACAAATAGAACAACCAACAAAATAACAGTAATACCTGATGATTGTATAGTCTGTTCATCGTCTGATCTTATCCCTATTTTCTGGAGGTAAAATACTGTAAAATGGCTACATTTCCCTAACGTGATAAGAAATTATATCTAAAAATATAATATAAAAAACAAGTTAGCATCATGCATTGATGTCTAGATGTCTAAGGAATGTTTTTGTCCTTTTTTAACACTAGGTCAATGGTCTTACACTTGGGTAACAGGAACTTCTTCTGTCTATTGGAGCACTCCAAAGAATGAACAGGATAGTTTTAAGACTAGTGGGACAGATGCACCCACTCATTATTACTCTCGGGAGCTCTTAATGAATGTAATCCAACAGTATTCAATGTTGTTATAAAGGGAAATTACTGATAGTTCATTTCAACAAGAAACATAACTATAAACATATCAGATGGGAGGCTCTCTCTGAAATCTTTACAGAATCTCTCAAAACAGTTAAATACATAAACAGAGCTGGGACAATAATAATTAATATTTATTTATTCCCTGATGCCCTTAAGCAGGGCAATGTACAGTTGTGTCAAAAGAAAAAATAAACATTTCACAAAGACATTACATATAAATAAAATGGTTTCCTATATTTGTGCACCTTAACATCATATATTGTGCATGTTTGTGGAAACTCATTTTCACAATGGGGAGTCACTGTATGTGAATTTTACATTAAAATACAGAGAAGCAAAAGTATAGTTGGGATTAATATCGGAGGAGACCTGACCGGATATGTACTCCAAGTAATCTGATATGACATCCAGTCTTTATGCGTCTTAATCATCCTGTTGTCCTTAAACAAAGAAACATTTGTCTTTCTTTTGTGGTGCAAATAACCTGTGTCATTGTCTGTCTGTGTATGAATAAAACCTTCTAGTGAACCCTCTCCAATGGATTTTTCAGGAGAGTGAGCATGTTTTTACTTGTTTGTTTTTCTCAATAAAAGGATACATTTTGATGAAGATTTGTGTGTAAAGGGACAGAGAAAATAAATCAATAATTCATAATCCATTTAAAAAAAGAGATTTGTGAAAAATATGAAATGCTAATAAATACATGAGGGAAAATGCTTTTTTTTTGTTGTTGTCTTTATTATGTCTAAAATTTAAGTAAGTTTTATTTTGTTTCCTTAGTAATATTTATAATTAATTTTTTTTTCATATAAACACAAAAAGTAACATAGCATCCCATTGCAGGTTCAATTCTATGATTACGGCTGAAGCAGACGCATAAGTGTTACAGTGAAAGTGGGAGACAACACAAGTGGGAATCTGAAATCCACACCTTATTTCAGTTCTGCAGCTACTGTGAGAAATACAATATTTAAATTTATATTCAAAGTTGTTACTATAATTGTTAGCATTAACATTAACATTTAAAGCAAACATTAAAAAGTTTAGTTTGTGGAATAAAAACATTATAACATAATATAACATATTTCTTAAGTACAGTATTAAGTTGAACATCAGAAAAATAAATAAACAAGCAAATAAATACATACAAACACATGTATACATATTATATGTATGTGTGTGCCTGTGTGTACCAGTGTTAATGTACATTTACATTAGCTTATTTTTTTTATAAAAGTATTCTTAATAATGTAAAAATAAATCCTTCAGAAGTAGTATATACTGCACAAGATTATCATGTATATTAATATAGTGTACAGCACTGCATATCAGTACACCGCTTTCTTAATGTTATGTGATCAAAAATAATCTTTCATTATTCTAGTAAATACATGTAGGCTATGCATTATAACTGTGAGCGGTATATTTCCCATGTGGACTCTTGAGAAACTGTACTTAGCTTTAGTTAAGCAGTAGGTGATTGACATTGTGTAAGAAATCCAGTTTAGAGCAGAGGGGTTCTTAGCATCACTACTTAGCAAGACTACAAGAGGTTGGCCAAATGTTTACACCGGGCAATTTGTACAAGTATTCATATTCCAAATAATCTATTAGCTTCCTGCAGGTCTTATTATTTCCTTACATAGTCACTATTTGCCTTTCTTTTGTCATGAAAATAGCTGGCTTCCTTCAGGCTGTGTGTATTAACTTCCTAATGAAGTAGTCACAAAAGACTAAGACCTCATTTAGAACTCCCTCTTTTGCCAAAGTTAATGATGTTAAGAAATGACAGATTCACATCATTAAGAAGATGAGATTATCCTGTATGCACTTATTATGAAGAAGATATGTGTGTTCTGGCAGTCAGGAGAAGAGGTTTTGTTCTGTACAACTTTACAAACTCTTAATTAACTACCTAAACAATCCCAGGCACAACTCCCAACCTGAAAAAAAAGGAAAAGAAAAAGAGATTGGGCATGATGTATTGTACAATTTACAAAGTAACCAAGAAAGTAGAGAAAACTGAAATAATGAATTAAACAGCAAATACCACTAAGTTATTATTATTATTAATCTTCAGCATCATCAACATAGTATTTTATTTATTTATTGTATTTACAGTTACACTTTTCATGTAATTGTTACCATAATAAACCAAGCCTGCATTGATTGTTGATGATTGTTAATTTTCACCTAACATTACAATCTAAACAAATACCTTATGTGCTTTTAAGACATTGATACAGGAAGGAAGAGGCAGAACAGCTCTCACCCAGTCTCAGTGTAACAGATTGAGCATTACAGGAATGAAACTCAGAAACCTTAGGTGATGCAACTCACCTTTCACATTATGATATAACAAGATAAAATCTTGTTTTTTCTGTATTTTTGTTTTTTCAAAGTACAGACCAGTCATATTTATTTACTTTAAAATATATATATACAACACTAGAATTTGAAAATAATAATAATAATCATAATTGTATTATATTTTTATTATTTCTAGTATACTTTTCTTCAGAATTTCCTTCCCAACTTTTTAAACAGTGTGATATACATTTATTGAGTAATTTGTATTGTCTCTGGAAATATAGCTTTGACTCATGCACCCTAACATTACCAGTCTAATACTTGATAGCGCATCTTATTTGAGAGATAAATGTTCCTTCTCCTTAATGCCAACCTGCTTTCTAGAAATGTATTTTGAATTTTTGATTTCATCTGGGTCTCCTTGCTTTTTTGTCAAGCCTATCACACAATTATGGCAATTATAAACTAAAGGAAAGACAATGTTTCAACTTTGATTTAATACTGCCTCCTTGTAGACAGCTGTGTCTGCTGTTAATTCCTCTCTTCCAATTCCTGTTGTAATGAATATTGCACACCATTTAATCTAAATACTTGCCACTATGGAATCATATTATTATTATTATTATTTAAGTATTGGCAGATGCCCTTTTCCAGGGTGATTAAAATATAATATTTTGGTACAAAAGTACCATTTACATAGACACAAATGTTTTGAATTAGAGAGATATTAAAACTAAAGCTTCACTGCAGTGTACATGTAAATGGTTTTAATATCAACTCACTTTGCATCTCGCAAATACAAACAGTTTTAAGATCCTCACTGCTTTCAAGATGTTGTGGTACAGGCAAACACAGGAGTGCTACATGCAGAATGAGGAAAGTGAGTGACAGAAGTATTGTTGCAAAACTCCACCACCTACTGAGAGATTGGGGCTTCCCTCTGAATGAGACGCCTTCAGGGATCATGTAATCTGAACCCCATTCAATGTTGTGTCATTTTAGCTTGACCACCTCTGCATGAACATATTAACCTCCTCTTGTGATTTCATAAAAAAAATCTAATTTAGCCAGCAATTAAGGGGTCACATGTAGGATAAAGAGCTGGATAATCTGGGATTACATGCAGGAAGCTTTGTTTCCAAGGCAACCTCCAGCCGAGGGGAGTGTTAATGCCCAAGTCAGACCGTTAGCGAAATGGAAAGAGTGGTAGATGCTAAAACTTGCACTTGTATAGCCCAGAAAGAGGATGCACGGCATCCTTCACCTGAAAAAAAACGAACCAGTTTTTAGCTACTACATGAACCTCGACTGAATAATTTACTTTCATATATATATATATATATATATATATATATATATATATAATCCATAGGAAATTTACAATAATACAAAGCATTAAACTGAAAAAAGCATAAACAATGGACCACAAATCTCACTGCAAAGTCTACTTTCTATTTAATTAGCATGAATGAATTGCAAAATAATATACCAGTATAGTTATTGTCACAGACATTACATTTAGTAATTTATTGCTTTTGGGATTGACAAATTGCAATCCTCTCTATTGTTCTGCTTGTATTTGTGTTCTTGCTGTTTCATTCTAACCAAAATCTACAGAATCTGTTATTCTTCTCACTACATACTCTGCTCCAGATTCTTACCTTTCTAGACTGGACTACTGCACATCTCTCCTGCTTCTGTCATTTGCCTCTCTAGGTTATTATTCTGTCTCACTCCTCTAATGCTACTCTACTCTACTCTAGCTTCCTTTTTCTGTCCATATTCAATTCAGGATCTGTGTCCTTACCCTCCTTTCTCTTCATAAAACCGCCAATCTCGTTTCCCTATATTCCTTGTGTTTCTCTTCTGTGAGTCCATTTGTCATGCCTTCACTTTCAGCCCCACAGTGCTGGAATGAACTCCTGCATTACAATTGCAGTCTTTCCACCTTTCAGTGCTTCCTTAAGACATATGTGTTTAAATGCCAGCTATATAATGATATTAATTTCTAAATGTACATGTAAACATATTTATTAGAATGATGCTTTTATCCTTGTAGTGTTTTGAATACAGTATATGTAAACTATTGAAGGCTAATGTTTTTAAAAGCATGTAAAACTTTGTTTGGATACATAAATGTATTATCAATTTAAATATGGAGAGAGTCATCCCTAAACAATATATTAGTTCAGCATCTACATTTTTTTGGAGTAAAATAAAATATGATCAACTTGCCCTAAATATCTTAATTCCTGAAACATTCTGTCGGAGAAGTAGGCCTAGCCTCAGAAAAAAAAAAAAAAAGTCACACAAATTAATCTAAGAACGTATGTCTTTAATTCTTCTTCAGAATACAATATACAGTACTTTAAACTCCCAGAAGCCTGTAAGAAGGGTTTTTAATGCCAAATGCCAAGGGTGCATCTGCAGTAAATCTTCTCTCCAAAACAAGTGCATTTTTAGATTAATACTGCAAGAAACTCTGTACAAGATTTTTATTATTATTATTATTATTATTATTATTATTATTATTATTTCTTGGCAGACGCCCTTATCCAGGGCGACTTACAACATAAGTGCAAAAATACAGTGAAGTACAAGGCATCAATCATTACAAAATCAATTTAGCTAAAACAGCAATTCAGAATAATACATTTACAAATTCCAATTTACAATTTACACAAGTACAGTAAGTGACTTCCTACATCCTGGACGGTGAAAGCTAAGTGCTGTCAAGATGTAGGGTTACAGATGAGGGCAAGGAGGAAAACAATCAAGAACGCGAGGAGCATAATAAGCTGAAGTGCAATCTAGCAGGGATAGAGTGCTGTCGGAAAAGATGCGTCTTCAGTAAGCGCCGGAATGAGGTCAAGGACTCTGCTGTTTTGACTTCAGTGGGCAGGTCGTTCCACCATTTAGGGGCCAGGGATGAGAAGGAGCGGCTCTGGAGGAAGGAGAGTGGAGAGGAGGCAGAGTTAGTCTTCTGGCACTGGAGGAGCGCAGTGGTCTGGAGGGGATGTATGGAGAGACGAGTGACTGAAGGTAGCTTGGTGCAGTGTGGTCGAGACAGAGGTAGGTGAGGGTCAAAGTCTTGAACTGAATGCGTGTCGGTATCGGGAGCCAGTGGAGGGAGCGCAGCAGTGGAGTAGCGTGTGCGAATCGTGGCAGAGAGAATACCAGACGAGCCGCAGAATTCTGGATGAGCTGGAGCGGGCGGGTAGTAGATGCAGGCAGGCCGGCCAGGAGGGAGTTGCAGTAGTCCAGGCGGGAGAGGACCAGTGACTGGACGAGTAGCTGAGTCGAGTAGTTGGTGAGGAAGAGACGGATCCGCCGTATGTTGCTCAGGAAGAATCTACAGGTGTGTGTCAGCGTGGTGATGTGCTGGGTGTAGGAGAGCGCAGGATCGAGGGTGACTTTTTAGTGGAAGAAGAAGGAGAGAGTGTGGTGGATTCCAAGGGGATCGAGATGGGGAGGTCAGCAGAAGGTGAGGAAGAGTGGGGGAAAAAGAGGAGATCCGATTTGGAGAGGTTGAGCTTGAGGTGGTGCGAGTGCATCCAGGCGGAAATAGCAGACAAGCAGGAAGAGATGCGAGAGGGGATGAGAGGGTCAGAAGAGGGAAAAGACAGGAAGATCTAGGCATCATCAGCGTAGAAGTGGTAGGAGAAACCATGGGAAGCGATGAGGGGGTGCAGGGAGCTAGTGTAGAGAGAGAACAGGATCGGGCCCAGGACAGAGCCTTTGGGAACACCTGTGAGGAGAGATTGAGGGGTGGATGAGGAGCCTTGCCATGTCACTTGGTAGGACCGGTCACTGAGGTAGGAGGAGAACCAGGTGAGAGCAGTCCCAGAGATCCCAAGGTCAGCAAGGCAGGAGATGAGGATGGAGTGATCGACGGTGTCAAATGCTGTGAAGAGGTCAAGTAGAATGAGAACTGAGGAGAGGAAGGCCGCCCGAGCACAGCTGAGGGAGTCAGTGACTGCCAGGAGAGCCGTCTCAGTGGAGTGAGCTGTGCGGAAGCCGGATTGCAGAGGATCAAGGAGTGAGTGTTGGGACAGAAAGTCCAATAGCTGACAGTGGACCGCCCGCTCGAGAGTCTTGGAGAGGAAGGGGAGTAGGGAGACAGGGCGGTAGTTCTGAGGAGAGGTGGCATCAATGGTTGGTTTCTTGAGCAGTGGGATGACAATAGCTTGTTTAAATGCAGAGGGGAAACAGCCTGAGAGGAGTGAGGAGTTGAGGAGGGAGGAGATGAAGGGGAGAAGATCAGGAGCGGAGGGCAGCGGAGGCAAGGGTGGAGGGGGAGACAGAGCGGAGATTACGGCGGAAGGTGACAGAGGGAGTGGGTGGAGTGGGGAGGGAGGGGAGGGTAAAGGAGAATGAAATGAACTGGTGGTCCGAGATGTCCTAGGGTGTCACAGAGAGTGTTGAAGGGGAGCAGCCTCTAGAGAAGATGAGGTCTAGCTGTTGGCCAGCCCTGTGAGTAGGGGGAGATGGGGAGAGAGAGAAGTTGAAGGATAAATCATAATCACCAATGTAGGTCATAAATGAAAAACATGGTAGACCAATGCATCACAAATCCCTCAAAAGTAAAAAAAACGAAAACAAAAAAAGAAAAGACAAAGCTCTTGGCACATACACTGCTGCACTACAAGTAATAACATGAGAAACAAAATGTCAAAACTAAATGTAACTCAAATGGCAATTCATCGTCCTCCCTTCTCTTTGGATGAGGAGAGCCATTTGCACTCGCTCTGCCCTGGGCCCTGTCTGGGCGCTAGGGTGCTACATGGATCAACTGTGCATGTGTTATGGTGCTCGGACACTGGGGCAGGCTGTTTCTAAGCAGTGCAAGTGTACCTAAAAGAATTGATGCTGTTTTGAAGGCAAAGGGTGTTCACACCAAATATGGATTTGATGTAGATTTTTCCTGTGTTCACTCACTTTGCATTTAGTTAATGTATAAATATAATCTATCAACATGTCTATTTTTGAAAGCATTCTTAATTTACAGCATTTTTTCACACCTGCCTAAAACCTATGCACAGTACTGCAAATATAAATATAAATATATATATATATATATATATATATATATATATATATATATATATATATATATCCATCCATCCTTTTTCAAAACTGCTTATATTGGTGAGGGTCACAGGGACATCAGAGCTGGCAGGAATACACCCAGGACGGGACACCCGGCCATCGGTGAGCAACACACACACACAAACTCATGCATACCTACTGGGCAATTTAGCGTGGCCAATTAACCTAACCTGCATGTCTTTGGACAGTAGGAGGAAACCAGAGTGCCTGAAGGAAACCCACACAGACACAGGGAGAACATGCAAACTCCACAAAGACAGGCACCCCAAGTCAAGACTCAAATCCTGGACCCCTGGAGCTGTGAGGCAGCAGCGCTGACTGCCGTGCCACTGTGCTGCCCTATATATATATATATAGCATACATATACACACACACACACACACACACACAGTACCGTTCAAAAGTTTGGGGTGACTTAGAAATGTCCTTGCTTTCCATGAAAACATACATGAAATGTGTTTGAATAGGAAATGTAGTAATTGACAAGGTTAGAAATAATGATTTTTAATTTTTTTCTTTGCGTTCACTTCTTACGTACCATATGGTCAGGCTGCTCCCACAACAGCTCAATAGGGTTGAGATCCGATGACTGTGCTGGCCACTCCATTATAGACAGAATACCAGCTGACTGCTTCTTCCCTAAATAGTTCTTGCAGAGTTTGGAGCTGGGCTTTGGGTCATTGTCCATTGTCCTGAGGAAATTGGCTCCAATCAAGCACTGCCCATAGGGTATGTCATGGCATTGCAAAATGGAATGATAGCCTTCCTTCTTCAAGATCCCTTTAACCCTGTACAAATCTCCCATTTTACCACCACCAAAGTACCCCCAGACCATCACATTGCCTCCACCATGCTTGACAGATGGCATCAAACACTCCTCCAGCATTTTCATTTGGTTTGTGTCTCACGAATGTTGTTCTTTGTGATCCAAACACCTCAAACTTAGATTCGTCTGTCCATAACACTTTTTTCCAATCTTCCTCTGTCCAGTGTCTGTGTTCTTCTGCCACCATCTTAATCTTTTCTTTTTATTGGCCAGTCGGAGATATGGCTTTTTCTTTGCAATTCTGCCTAGAAGGCCAGCATCCCAGAGTCGCCTCTTCACTGTTGATGTTGAGACTGGTGTTGTGTGGGTAGTATTTAATGAAGCTGCCAGTTGAGGACCTGTGAGGTTTCTCAAACTAGACTTCTAATGTATTTGTCCTCTTGCTCAGTTGTGGTACTCCCCCTCCTCTTTCTATTATGGTTAGAGTCAGTTTGCGCTGTTCTGTGAAGGGAGTAGTACACAGCGTTGTACGAGATCTTCAGTTTCTTGGCAATTTCTCACATGGAATAGCCTTCATTTCTCAGACCAAGAATAGACTGACAAGTTTCAGAAGAAAGATCTTTATTTCTGGCCATTTTGAGACTGTAATCGAACCCACAATTGCTGATGCTCCAGATACTCAACTAGTCTAAAGAAGGACAGTTTTATTACTTCTTTCATCAGCACAACCATTTTCAGCTGTGCTAACATAATTGCAAAATGGTTTTCTAATGAACAATTAGCCTTTAAAAATGATAAACTTTGATTAGCAAGTAACATGCCATTGGAACACAGGACTGATGGCTGCTGATAATTGGCCTTATGTAGATATCCCATTACAAATCAGCCGTTTCCAGCTACAATAGTCATTTACAACATTGACAATGTCTACACTGTATTTCTGATTGTCACACCTGTCAGCCTCAGTTCCACTGTTCACCACCAGAGGTCATCATCCCCTGAATACTAACCCTGCAATTATCCAATTAACATTCCTACCTGCCATGTGCACTTGTCCTACTAACCCTCTTCACTCATTGGTTCTTCCTCTCTTCACCAGCTCCACTGACTCCACTCTGCCCTGCACTTAAACCCCTGTTTGCCCTTCAATCTCTGTTACGTCTTGTCTTATCCATTGTTATATTTCTACCCATTCCCTCTGGCTTTTGACTTTCCTGTGTTCCTGACCTTTTGCCTTCACCTTTTTGACCACCCCTTTGGATTACCTGTTTGCCTGATCTATTAACCCCTGGAGTGTCTTTAAACCTTGTCTTTTGGATATCCCCTTTGCTGTTATCTGTGCCTCCTCTGTATAAAAGCTTGCACTTGGGTCTGCCTCAGCTGTGCTCTGAATTATAACACTGAACAATTTGATGTTATTTTAATGGGCAAAAAAAAATGCTTTTTTTTTTTTAAAACAAGGACCCCAAAATTTGGCACTGTGAGAGGCAAGGCCAGGGTCAGGGTGGATCTTTCAGTAGAGGAGACTACCTTTCCTCCAAGACTCCAAACCCCAGATGCCAGCAGGGCTCCTGATGGCCATAGCCCTGCCCACCACTTCCTCTATAAAAGGAAGCAGGAAACAGACCAGTGTGTGTGTTCTTGGCTGGGGTAGCAAGGTGGATAGGAGAGAGGAAGTTGACTGATTCACTGGCTTGAGACACTTTTTCTGGACCTGGACCATTCTCCCTTTTGAACCCTGGACTGTCTGACAACCTCCTGCTGGTAACAATTACAAGTAACGATTATGGACTTTGATGACGAACCTGCCTTACCCCTGTTATACTTCTGCTTGTCCGGTGTTTGGCTCTGCCGACCCGGGCATTTACTGTTATCATTATTATTAGTGTTTTGTTTGTAGATAGGGACCATTTATGTTTAGTTAGTGCTTGAAGCGAGCTAGGTTTTGTTATGTTTTGTTTTGTTTTGATACTGTGCCTGCCATTAAGGGAAGCAATAAACCAATAGAAAGTCTATTTTGTCTGCCTGCCTGCCTGCCTCCCTTCTGTGTGCTTCAAGACTAGACACCACCTACAAACAAGCCCTTTTTGTGACAGGCCCCCCAACCTGCTGGAATACATATATAAATATATAAAGTGCAATTGTACATGAGAGCTGAGGGGAATAAACAACTAAACAATTTGTGTTGATGATTGCACTAGCAGCATAGAATAACATTAAACCTGAAGTTGGTAGGGGCACACAGTTCACTTCCGGTACCTAATTAATATTAATATTAAGCTGTCTATAGGCTTGATTCATGTAACTCCCTAGCACCATTCATAGATCATCACGAACGTTTTACCTGCTGGAAAAAATCGAATTGTGATTGGCCTTTACACAGTAGAAGGGCGGGGTCAATTTGACCATTTAGGTTTACCTTCAAAGTTACGTATGCCTACAATGAAAACAAAAGTTAGTTTAACAGTTGTGTGAAAAAACTGCGATGTGACAATTTTGCAGTTTGACATGTGACATGACATGGGAAGAAAGACACTGACAGGGACACCCCCACTCCAAGCAAACAGCCAAGAGAAGTGAGTAGTGATGTGTACCTGTGTCCGAGCTGCATTATTTGTACCGATAAGTCGTGGTAGTGCATTGTATACTATCGTTTGCTTTCCACAACTGGAAATGCATTGTATTGGCATGGGGAAGTGGTATTGGTAATTAGCAATTGTTTTGTGGTGCATTTAGCTGTGTAGCGTTTTTCATTAATTGCATTTTTTTTTTTTAGCCGGTTATGAATTGTCCATTTTGTCAAGTGGTATGGTAGCTTGTAGTCTTGTGACCAGATCTGGAGGGGCTGCCTGATTGACAGCACACAGCAACCTATTGGCAGCTTTTCCCACTGGCAACGTGCATGTCCAATTCCCCTGTGGATAGTATTCTCTTTTTCAGATAAAAAAATAATAATAATAATAAAATTGGTTAACTATTTGGTCTTGGCCTATAATAAGTGGACTTGCACAATATTTTTTTAATCAATGAAGTTTGCTGGACTTCTCTCTTCCCCTGCAGTCAAAGTGAATTTGTAACTATTTTAGACACTGTTATTCTCTTTTTCAGATAACGATAGGTTGATAGGTTGCAGATGTTGCTCACACCCGCTCACACCCAACCTAAAGGGCCAGATAAATGCTCTACTCACCTCCAAACATATCAGCGTGGGAGCTACAGTCTAAGAGGCGGCGCTCAACTGCCCAGAACAAGCAGTGTGCCAATGATCAGTAATTAGATGGTAGTCGAAAACCATCATTCAACTGCCAACCACGAAAGATGAAAGCAGGTGCTCGCAGGCTACTGAGGCTCATCATCAAGGCTGTAAAATCAAGTAAAAGTGTGTGTGGAGGCCCAGCTCACCACCACGCAAATGTCAATAAAAGGTCAATCAAAAGTATGCATCCCTGAGATCAATTGTAGTAAACCAAATGTCTGATAGACTAAATGATGGTATGGTGAATGAGCATCTTCAACTGCAGATGTTTCAGGTGGTGGTTCAGGAGCATCAGAGCAGCAGAAACCATCTCCCAGATGGTGCGATTCTGGAGCAGCACCAAACTTTCAGCATGGAGGGCTGTGCATTGCTTCTTGTCATTCATGAACTTCCACACCATATCTCAAAAGGCAGGGGGGGTGGGGGCGGGAGCATCCACGAGGGTGGTGCTGGGTGTAAAAAGGGTGGGTCAAAATTTGCTGGAAGTCTTCATGCCTGTGAAGCAGGGGAGGTAGGTAGAGAGGGAGGTCTCTCTATCTTGTCCCTTTCCTCCTCATCCAGGTCCTCTGCAGAGGTGCTAAAGGAATTAGCATTCTCCTACCAGGGGGAGAGGATCTCCTCACTAGGCCCCCTTCAACCCAACAACTCTAAAATCAGTCCTGGTGTGTGTAAGAATCAAAATATAAAAAGCTGGCACAAGGTGTAGACTAACAAAATGGTAAGGTGAGGAAGTAACACAAAAACACCCATGGAGCTTAGAGCCCTACACTGCACTGTGGATAGCAATTTCCAGACTGTAGGCCAAAAGGTAAGTCAGGAAGAGAACATCCAACCCATCAGGGATATTTATCAAAGCCCAATGACACGTGGAACGTGACAGATATGTTTTATTATTTTTCACTTTGTTTTATTATGGCTGTAAAGGAAAACCCTGTGGATAAAGGGGCACAATACAGCTCTAACAATATATTTATATAAATAATAATAGAAGAGGAAAGATTTGTAATGATTACGGAGTCCTGTAATGTAAACAAATAATATTAATAATACATATATAAATGGCAAATAGCACCCAGGAGGGTGGTGCTGGGTTGAGAAAGTGTGGGTCAAAATTTCCTGGAAGGCTAATTTTCTTGAATTTTGTGTTCTTTATCTCTCAAGCATCTCAGATACAAAGCTTGGGAAAGTAAAATGTTAATTGATACCTTGCATCAGATTTGACATACTGTGTTTGGTGGAATTTTCCTCTTTCCATGGTATGGTATGCCCACAAATTGGCATAACTGAAATACAAATAAAATCAGTCTAATCAATGTTGAAGAAAAACAAATGTTTAATACATCATTCAACAATGTTTTAACATTGTCTACTATTTTTATGAATGACTAAAGTTGATAATGTACCAACCCTTTATTCAGATATGTAAATTCATGTTCTACCTAAGTGGCACCCATTGTTTTTCATCAATGTGGCACATTTGTTTTAACATTCATTCTGATTTTATCAACCCTTATTTCGAATGACTTTATGGATTTATTTTAATAATGAAAAAAAATTACCTTTTCAGTATCCTGTATTTAGTGGGTATATGATAGGACTTGCTATTATCACATCCACAAAGAGTAGACCTTCAGATAATGTATTGACAAAGTACAGTTTCATGCAATATAATCAACACGTTCAATAAACTCTTCCTAGCTAACCAATTGAATTTGCCATATACCGAATAGATCACTCAACTCTGCCTGTAGTAGAAATAGCCAACGGTGAACGTCACTATCAAGCTGTCGACCAATGAGAAAGCGCCCTGTTGGCTGTGTTGGAATTCCCGACATCCCCTAGTCTCAACGCTACGTCAGCAGTGGGACTGAAACATGGCGGTGTCCATAGACAAGTGCCTGAGTGTGGCTGCCAGTTTATTAATATTAACTTTAATATTTGATTTGATTTCTGCAGACGTTGCTCCTGGTTCCGAAGACGCGCCTCACCGCCGCTTTGAATACAAATACAGTTTTAAAGGACCTCATCTTGCTCAAAGCGACGGCACCATCCCCTTTTGGGTGCACACTGGAAGTAAGTTGCTTGCACTATTGATACTACACGACTTCAAATAACGTTTCTGTAGCCTGTTTACTTAGTCTCGATATTCTGCAGATTATATCCAGGAAGTTCAGACGCAATTATTGCATTGTCTCTAATACACCATTGCAGTGTAGTCTGACAGATTCAATATTCAAAAGAAAAGCCATGCAATAGTGTATTTTAGCAGAGTGCAAGTGTCATAGGTAATGTAATAAGATGTAACATGTTGTAAATAATTAAATGCAGTATGTAAAGAGCAATTGGTGTTCCTCATGAACTCTATAATCAACGATGAAGTCTCGTTTTTCATGTCTGAGACGTTTATATTATAGCTAAAAACTAGTGCTGCTACTTCAGAGAAAAAAAGTAGTAAAATACTATGTAGTCCCTCGGTTTGTAGACAAGTACATTTGCAAGACACTGATTACATTCAACTTTTAAACAAGGTTATGTTGGGAAATGTATATAAATGTATTATGCAAAGGTCATTTTAATTGAACATAATATATTTACTTAAGGACAACACATGCTGAAATCTACATCTATGTTTAATATGTGCACCTCAATTTTATTCTGAAATATATTTAGTATAATACATTGGGTATTATACCTGATTTCATTCACACTCGATTTACAGATTAACTGTATTCAAATTGCAATAGAATAAAACAGGCCTCTCTGTAGTCCTTTCTGTTTTAAGCCCTCCAGAAAGACTTATATTTGTTCAGTGCAATTCAGTAATGTTTTTGTACTAATTAGCTTTCAACTGGTTTCAAAAATCGTTATTCCTTCTTTTTAAACATTGCATAAGAATTTGCAGCCTAATATTTAGACTGCTTTGTTGTATAGACAGTCAAAGTCCACACACATTTGCTCATTTATCTGCCCTGTGATGCATGTTGCTTATTGACTTGATTGCTGTTTTGCTTATTTGGTTTCAGGCTAGTGTGCTACATGGAAATGATCAGTAGGAATATTATTTGTAGTTAGACTGTTTGCATGAACTGAGGTTGTGCTATATAATGATTAAAGACTTAATTTTCTTATGCATTAGTAAGGTACAACACCTTGCTCTTATAAGCCATTTATCCACAATTTACTGAATATAGATAGTCAACCATTATCTGTTAACCAATATTATTTAAGCATAAGTTATTATGCTATTTATTTTTTGGCACATGTCCTTATTCAGTTGTTCAGGGTGACTTCCAGGTAAGGCCTACACATTTTTTCAGTTCTGGTCCTGGGAACCCCCTCTCTCTTGCTTTTAGTGTAAACTTTTTTTTGTTTTTTGTTTTTAAGTAATTGTGTCTAGCTCTTAAGTAATTAATTCAGTTACAATTTTGAAATACATTTTCAGAGCTATTTTAAGGTACGATTCTTCACATACCTGTTCTCAGGTTTTACGTTGGTCCCAGTAAAAGTTTCAAATTCAATGTTTCCCTTCATTGTAGATATGTAAGAAACGATAGTTCTAATTTGTTTCAAGTTTAAAAATAAAATAGAGATGAGAAATGACTCACTTGGTAGAGTAAGTGTGGTGATTTGTCCTGTATATTAGTTTTCAGGTCATACAATCAAGAGTAAATTATATGCCTATTTTCCTTACAAAGTATTTATCAATTTAAAAAAATCGATTTTCAATGTGTGATGATCTCAGTCATTTTCATTATTCACCTCTCGCAGGAAACACCATATTTTTGTGCAAACATATAGGCCTATGGGAGTGTTTTATATTAGTATGAGTCATTGATAAGAAGTTTGTTATAAGATTTGCTTGAACAGCAATAGAGGAGCAAGAATTTCTCAATTTGCAAACACCATTTAATTGTTTTACACATTTCTTGTTGTCAGTACATCTGAAGCAGGGTATTTAGGAAATAAATTACAGAAATACTTTGCTGAAAACTTTCCAAAGAAAATGTGTTCAAATAAGAGTTCATTACATCTCAGGTGCCTGAGCACCAGGATTGAGATCTTTTGCTTTAATACACCCATTTTGTTTGAACTTGTCTGTGAATAAGACATTGAACACAAGAATGCTGATTATGACATTTCAGACACAACAAATCTCATACAGACTTAGCCTGCAGTCGTTTTTAATTATATGACAGGGTTTCCTGCAGCTGTATTAAATAAATCAGTTCCACCTGGCCAAATAAATGTGTTAACGGCGTTCAAAAATAATAATAATAATTTGGAAACACAAGTGTACATAAGCTCTGCTCCCGTTTGCCCCCCTGCACTTGTTCACTACAGCTCCCCCCAGTCAACAATCCACTAACAACTCCCCCACCCCTGTGAAATAATCTGAAACCACATGCCATGGAAATTTCTGAGGGAAACTCAGTATGGTGTTATTTTAATTATATATGTCACATCTTCAGAATTACATGGGCTGTGTTTTTTCTCAGTGTTTTAAAATGCCACCTTTTTGGACTTTTGTGCAGCTCTCATTCAGCCTTATAAATGTGCATTTCAGATGCTATCCCAAGTGCAGACCAGATCCGAATCACTCCCTCGCTACGAAGTCAAAAGGGATCTGTGTGGACAAAAAACATTGCAATGTTTGAGAACTGGGAAGCTGAAGTAACATTCAGAGTGTCTGGCAGAGGCAGAGTGGGAGCAGATGGCCTTGTAAGTAACTCCTTGGTCTTTACTCCAATTGAGATTTTCTAGTTTGATATTTGATGTATATATCCTCACTGTCTCACTTCTCTCCGAACAGGCAATCTGGTACACATCAGGACAGGGGCTGGATGGACCTGTCTTCGGAGCTTCTGATTCATGGAATGGTCTTGGCATTTTCTTTGATTCTTTTGACAATGATGGCAAGGTTAGTTTCTTGTGAAACAATGCAACAAATACATGCTAAGTGCAAATACTTAAGAGACCATGAATCAAAGTTAATGACAAATTTTAAAGACCATATAAATTATCCAGTTGTATGAAGATCTACTATACAATATATTCTATTTAAATAAACTAATGCAAATAACACTTAAACAGTCTAAAGGATTATAGATGATAAAAAAAAATACATTGATATTTTTTGAAATTTCATGCTGGTCTTTTGGCCCATAAATGCTGGATATTTATTTTGCAATGTGGAACCCTAGAGGCCATCTTCTTTTGTTAAAAAGAGGCCTAAATGATAATTTCAGTTGTGAACTCTACATAGGAATGCATGCTTCCCAAAGTAATACAAATTTGAGAAATTATGAAAAATTACACAATTTTGTTTTTGTCAAGAAGTGCAAAAAAAGAATGGATGTGCCAAGAGCATATACTCAGGTCCTGATGTTTATTGATGCCTGCCCTAAGCAAGGTCATATACCCATTCTGGCTGTCTATATCGAATCTTTCTATTTTAGCAAAGTTCTGCAATAGTGATTCCACAAAAAATGTAAATTGTTCATTAATATAAATAAGTTTGATGCAAGATGGGATTTAAACGTTGCCACTAAGATGAAAGTAATTAACATGAGATTTGTGCTTAATTTTGCAGCTGATATGTAATAGTTATTACTGTTCCTGCTACAGAACAAATGGCTGTGCATTTATCTTTTATAATTAATTAATATGGGAAAAACAGTGATGATAATGGCAAACACAAGACAAATACTTGACATTATAGTGTGGTCACGATCCATCAAACTAAGAGCGCAGTCGATCTAATAGAACTAATAGGATGGTTGGGACGTTTGAAAATCATACTTTTGTATCTGGTAAGCATAATATTTATGAACGGTCATAAATAAGAATTGCAGCATTAAACATGTTTAATACAAGCTATATTAATTAATTGGTATACATCATTTGACATAAATAAACTTGTAGGAAATATAAGATATACTATGTACTAAACTTTTCCCTTCCTTTATTTACATCCAAAGGCTCTTCTCCTTGGCCATAGTTATAGAAGTGGTAAGCACTGAGAGGAGAATCAAAGTCAGCAAAATTATGAAAGATTCCATATCGATCAAATGCAGGACATCGCACACTGTGAAGGTCTGCACAGAACTGAAACAGCTTGTCACACTGAAGCAAAAGTGTTTCATATACAGCTGGTGCAGTCTTACATTTTAAAACCTGGTTATATAATAAATAACCATAATATATTCATGTACATGCTTGTATGTATGTATAGTTTTGTTGAACAACACTAGCTATGAATGGGAACCACATTTGAGATGTTAACTTGTTTTGCCTATGTATTTTTAATGTACACTCACCTAAAGGATTATTAGGAACACCTGTTCAATTTCTCATTAATGCAATTATCTAACCAACCAATCACATGGCAGTTGCTTCAATGCATTTAGGGGTGTGGTCCTGGTCAAGACAATATCCTGAACTACAAACTGAATGTCTGAATGGGAAAGAAAGGTGATTTAAGCAATTTTGAGCATGGCATGGTTGTTGGTGCCAGACGGGCCGGTCTGAGTATTTCACAATCTGCTCAGTTACTGGGATTTTCACGCACAACCATTTCTAGGGTTTACAAAGAATGGTGTGAAAAGGGAAAAACATCCAGTATGCGGCAGTCCTGTGGGAGAAAATGCCTTGTTGATGCTAGAGGTCAGAGGAGAATGGGCCGACTGATTCAAGCTGATAGAAGAGCAACTTTGACTGAAATAACCACTCGTTACAACCGAGGTATGCAGCAAAGCATTTGTGAAGCCACAACACGTACAACCTTGAGGCGGATGGGCTACAACAGCAGAAGACCCCACCGGGTACCACTCATCTCCACTACAAATAGGAAAAAGAGGCTACAATTTGCACAAGCTCACCAAAATTGGACAGTTGAAGACTGGAAAAATGTTGCCTGGTCTGATGAGTCTCGATTTCTGTTGAGACATTCAGATGGTAGAGTCAGAATTTGGCGTAAACAGAATGAGAACATGGATCCATCATGCCTTGTTACCACTGTGCAGGCTGCTGGTGGTGGTGTAATGGTGTGGGGGATGTTTTCTTGGCACACTTAAGGCCCCTTAGTGCCAATTGGGCATCGTTTAAATGCCACGGCCTACCTGAGCATTGTTTCTGACCATGTCCATCCCTTTATGACCACCATGTACCCATCCTCTGATGGCTAATTCCAGCAGGATAATGCACCATGTCACAAAGGTCGAATCATTTCAAATTGGTATCTTGAACATGACAATGAGTTCACTGTACTAAACTGGCCCCCACAGTCCCCAGATCTCAACCCAATAGAGCATCTTTGGGATGTGGTGGAACGGGAGCTTCGTGCCCTGGATGTGCATCCCACAAATCTCCATCAACTGCAAGATGCTATCCTATCAATATGGGCCAACATTTCTAAAGAATGCTTTCAGCACCTTGTTGAATCAATGCCACGTAGAATTAAGGCAGTTCTGAAGGCGAAAGGGGGTCAAACACAGTATTAGTATGGTGTTCCTAATAATCCTTTAGGTGAGTGTATATCTGCAAAGGAATTGGGAAACTAGGCACACAATAGGACCTTGCATGATTTAATAAGAGAAATCATGTTAAACTGATGGGTCAGGTCAGAAAAAAACTTAAAGGAATATTAATCGGAACAGCTGTCTACTGACAGCACTTAACTGGTCATCTTCGATATATCTGCAGCATACAATATGCATTCCTCGTAGTGCTGGATTTCAGATGATAAAAGTGGAATGTTTAATATTCATCAGATTTTTATTTATTTTTAATGTTCTAGATCTCCATTATTGGGTATTGACTACATAAATGACAACAAAACTGGCAATTCAAACTGGATAGTCAAAATCACACGTGGAGATACTAAGCAGTTTTCATTTTACTTTTAATTGCACTAATCAATCATCCAGACTCCTACATGCAGTCAGTTTGGAAAAGTCCTGGGGAAGTAAGACACCAGACAGATTTTCACGACAGCAATAATATGCACACAATTCTTCTTTGGGGTGTGTCAGTTCTTCTAGTGCATAGCCTGCCTCGATACCAGGAAGATCATGTGGTCCTTATTGCTCTGCACCAATGTGATGACATGTCAGAATGGCATTGTGGCATTATAATGTTGTTTTGGGTCTTAATTTTAATTATCTAATTAAATACAATCACAGCAGGAAGATTTTTTAAGATGTAGGCTACTTTCAAAGGCACACTTTTTTTTTTTTTTAATATATATATATATATATATATATAATATTTGAAGACATGCATTTTAAATAGTGATTTCTTACTTACATTTTTACTATTTATTTTAGAAAAACAACCCTGCTGTTCTTATTGTTGGAAACAATGGGAAACTTGTTTATGACCATCCAAAGTAAGTATTGCATTTCCTTTCTTTTCATTTACCATCATTGCAATTTTAATCCACCAATATTAAGCTAAGCAATACATCATATATTGGATTTGTTTTTGTATTTTTATGTGAACTAAAGGTCCTTAATAGTGTTTTTAACAGGGCTGTTCAAAAGCTGGAAGCCTCATTTGCTAGGCAGAGATTCAGAGGTAGTTACATATTCATGCAGTTGTTGCAGGTCAGTGTGCGTTATGATTGCAGCACACACAAGTATCAGCAAAGAAACCCTCTATTTGTATCAGAAATGATAACGGATACAGTAGTCTCACCAGGGTCCACCAATAGTTGGAAATTTAAGCTTTAAAAATAATCAATCGAAGATGAGTAATCCTTTAAGATATTTCTTGTAAATCCCTTATACCTGAGCAGGTGTTTTAATGGTTATATTTAAGTTCAATTAATGCAATTGACTACATCAATTATATTGCAAATAAGTATATGGTATAAATATGCCTAAATTATTTAGTCTACTTTGACACAATCCTATAACAAAATGTAATATGTATTCTGCTGTTCTAGTTAATAATATTTGATCTTGTTCTGGGAAGATAGTAGATATTAAATAAAATAGCTAAAATAAAATTTAACTTTCATTTAAGTGACCAGATCTGACTGCCTTGCTTATTTGAAATGTATATCTCTTGCAAAACATGGGTGTACTAATTCATGTTTCTCAGGCTGTTAGTCAACTTTCATTTTGTTCTTGACAGACTTGTATAAGGAAGCAGCAGGGCAAGTTTGTGCTGCATTTAGCCATATGGGTTTGTTCATTTAAATAGCTGGCAAACGGATGGCTCAATTACCGTTCACTGTAGGCAAATTGTTTCATGTGCTAGGTGGTAAGTGAAAACTGAACTGATACAACCCAACATAGACATGAGCCATATTTTGGATTGTAGTCTCTAGCTGCTGTGTTTCAACTTTCAGTTGAACATAGAACATGACTAAGTAGCCTTGTGTTGCTTGAGGTGAGTGATTTTAATTATAACTTCTGAATAGTTAGTCTTCAGCATTTGTGTAGTCAAACCATTCTTTTTCATTCTATTTGTCTGTAACAGGCTAAAATAAGGAATAATTGAATCCTGACAATATAAAGATGTGTTAATTATTTAAATGTTTACTAGCAGCAGATGGCAAAATATATGTAATTTAGACATGGTGTGGATAATACCAAGTACAGTAGTCAGCTTTTCATTAGTATCTGCTGCTATGTAGTCTCTTTTGATAGGAACTAGAAATTACTTCATCCCCGAAGGACAGAGCTCAGAGAGGGTATGGAACTTACTGAAAGGGATCAAGCCTTATGAACCTCCCTTTCTAATTTGCAATTTAAAACCATTTTTAATCTTGTAGTGATGGTTCAACTCAGGCTCTGGGAACATGCCTAAGAGACTTCCGAAACAAACCCTATCCTGTTCGAGCCAAGATCACATACTACCATAAATCACTGACGGTAAGGTCCAAAACCTTGTTTATTTGGTAATATTTTTTGTAATCGCATGCTTTGTTTGAATTCTATGAGGTTGAGCAGGGAAGTATTGAGACATTCCTGATCCTGCAGGTGCTGTAAGTGCACACTAGGCACAGAAGCATGGAAGGTGTGCAAAGTGTGATGAAACTGCTCTGCAATCTCAGTGCAAGCAATAATGAAAACAGGCAGCCTATTTTCCAAGTGTTACATTCAGAGGGTTCAGTGTAAATCAATTTGAATCATGCATTTACATGTCAATAAATTTTCTCTTGATTTATGTCCATTTGCCTCCTGTAAGCTTTACACATTCAATGAAATGTCCCCACAATGATCGCTTGACACTGGTCTTTTTAAGTGTTATAAAAGTTGTAATGTTGCTGCACTTATTGTAGATTGATGTATTGATTTCGAAATTCCACTTTGCATTTCAACATTCCTTCAATGCATGTTAAAGGTGTTTTGACCATCCAAATAAATTTAAATAAGTCTGCAAGTTCAATATAAACTAATTTGTTCAGACTGAAGATTTCTGCTTCGGTCAAATGCATTTGTTTTTCTCTGGGCTTTTTAGTTTTTGCTTTTGCCCCCCTGATGTGAAACCAATTTAAATTGGTTCAATTATTTTCCTAGGTTATGATAAACAATGGTTTCACTCCTGATAAAGATGACTATGAATTCTGTGCCAAAGTGGAAAATATGAATATTCCAAAGCAGGGGTATTTTGGAATTTCAGCAGCTACTGGAGGACTGGCAGGTATGATGACGATGATTATTATTTTTGCAAAACTAGTAGAATTTGGGCTGTCGGCAAAGGCTTGAAGGTACATTTGTTTCTTGGACCTAAGGTTTTTTCAAACCTTTGAAGAGTCATCGTGATTTTCTCACTAGATAAACAATACATCCTATCTAAAGTATGTTGAAATGTGTAGTGATACACATTCTCAAAGTAGCCCATGCATAACACTGTTTTATTATGAAAGAAAATAATGCTGATCAACCACTTAATTGTAATTAAAATTTCCCTGTAAATTGAAACTTTAAAAGGCATACGTCTCAAACAGTGTGCTGTTTGGGATTTGTGTGTGTGTTAAATCTACAGACGATGCATCAAAGGTGGAATGCAATCTATGCAACCTAATATTGGTTTATCACGGAGCCACAAAAAATCTTCGGGAACATTTGAAGAGCGTAATTTAAAATAACTTGCATAATAACATAAGTGTCATTACAACGTATTTGCAATAATGTAGTAATCCTGTTTATTTGCATCTAAAACCTAATTTAATTAAACTATTTAACAATTTAACAAAATACTTAATTTTTGTTAGTCTTATTTATTGTATTGATTATGTTCATTATTTGAGTGCTTGGATGGGTTGCATTTGTGCAATGGTATATGTGCATATAAACAGTTTATTTTTAATAACTAAATCCTTATTAAATATGATGTTTTTAGACTAATACTTACTGATCATTTATTCAACTTATAATTATGTGTAGAGTAGAATTTCAAATCAATATATTAAATGATGATTACATCTCCGGTAAATTAACATTACAGAAGGTTTGAGATTTGCTTCTGAATCTGCAAAAGTGAAAATATTCCCGTCCGTACAGCCTTTATTAGGATATATATTAAAATGTTTAATAATATCTGCTAATGATATCTCTTCCATTTTTTTTTTTTAAACAATTATGAAAATACAAGATCTTGCCACTAGCATTAATCTGAACTTGTATGGGTTTTATTGTTTGCAGATGACCATGATGTGCTCTCCTTCTTGACATTCAGATTAACAGATCCAGGACAACAACCAGTATGTTATGTTTGTTTAGATATATTTTGAAAATGCTAAAAGGAACTTCAGTCCTTTAACAAACTGAATTGTTTAAAATTCAGTTTTATTCTTAGATAAATCATTCAACTCAAATAGAGGGGGAAGAAAATAATGATAGAGCTGAAAATAGTCAGGTTTTCTTCACTGAGCAATCACTGCACAAAGATTATAGATCCCACGTGAATGATTATACATCCTAGATTGCAAACTTCCTCATTTCCAACCCTGGCAGGTTACCATGACATACTACCGTCTTGGCTCAAAACCCTAAACTGTGACCCAAACCGGAGCAAAGCTGGCTGCCCATTAGACACAGGGAATGCATGTGGGGTATTCTGTTTCCACATAATCCCCTAGAAAACATTGGCCAGTAGAGAGGATCATTTTTTTTGATGCACACTAAATACCATTTGCCTTAAATAATTTGGCCAAAACCACGTTTAAAGATTAATCCCTGGTCAAATTGAGACTTGTGTAAAATACTGCTCGAAGTTGGAGTTATATATCTATACTTTTTTCTCAGCCTCCTCCCGAAGTTGAAATTCCCAAAGAAGAAAAGGACAAGTATCAAGAGGAGTTTGAAAACTTTCAGCAAGAGCTTGACAAGAAGAAAGAAGAATTTCAGAAAGAGCATCCTGATGTGCAGGGTGAGCCAGGTTGGTTTAACACATGGCATCTGTATTTAAATGACACACGTTCTTGTCCAAGGTGACAATTTACAAAGGAAGTGTTCAGTAACAGACCTAGATTAGTAGTGCTGAACACCTGTGTATTACATATGTGGTGAGGAACAAAAAACAAGAACTGTCCCTGTGTGCCTCAATTTCCACAACAATATTTGTAACCTGCCATCACATCACAATTTTTCAATTTTACTATATAAATATGAATATGTATGTAGGTTGTTTAATTGTCATTGTTCTAATAGTATTTTTGTGTAGATTTTGTACAAAGATTATTTTCATGCATTTATTTATTTTAATTTTAGGGTATTTTTTTGCTTTCATTTATATATAGTTGACTGTTGTGTACACTATCCATTCTTTCAGTAGAAGATATTTATGAGAGCGTGAATGACCGAGAGATCAGGCAGGTGTTTGAAGGCCAGAATCGGATCCACCTTGAAATCAAGCAACTGCATCGGCAGCTCGGCATGATCCTCGACGAACAGAGACGCTATGTCTCCGTTGTCACTGACGAGATTGCCAAGAGAGGAACACAGGGACAGCCAGGACAGGTATGTCACGTTCATGGTTTTGATCAGTCTAGCAGTAAATCAAGTCAGTGTCTTAAAACCAGCTGTAGCTCTTACTACCGGGGGATAATGATAATAGGACATGTACTATTTGGACAAACTATATGAAGTGAGGTCTCGGACACCTTCTGAATTGTTTCCCTGGATGGGGGTTTTCAGTCCCACAGTGTTTCTCTCCAAATGTAAATGTGAAACAAAAAGACATTGTCAAGTTTAGTCATAAGAAACATAATATAAGAGAGATTACATATGAAAAGAGGTAATTCAGCCTAACTTGCTGTTTTGGTTGTTAGTAACTTAGTGTCCAACTGTTTCTTAAGCAATCTCAAGTCTTTTTTGCTCTTCAAACGATTTAACCCCTTTTAGCTATTACACTCTGGGTATAATCAGGTAGAATCTGCAATGTCCTATGCCTTTTATTTGAAACTTTTTTTTTGTTGTTAAACCAGGAGCTTGCATTAAAGCATTTACAGGTGCTTGTTTTGTTTTTCAGGTTCCTACTCATGAACTTGATGGTATAGTCACAACACAACAGGAAGTGCTGAAAAATTTGAATGAAATAAGGTAAGGAGAAAAGTAAAGTAACCCCTAATGCTACGTGTCACATTTAAGTTTCCATTGCAGGTGCAGGTGCAGATGCTTATGTTAATTTCCAGTGAACTTTGTTTATAGTAAATGTGAAATGTTTGTTTTGTGTTCAATTACCTAGTGTTTCTTTTGTTGCAATTCAAGATCATGGCCTTTTCAATAACCGGTATCCGATATCCGGGAAGAAATACAATCTGGCATTATCATAACAAAATCCTTTTGTTTTCAGGTCTCAATTAAAAGAAATATAAGGCCTAGATTTTGATTCCTATGTTTGTGTGGACCACCTAAGAACAATTAATATGGTTGTGACCTCATGAAGAATAATCAAAATACACACTTTAATAGATTTAACTTCATTGCGAGAAGCACTGCATGAGCTTTTTGATATTTTAAGAATTAAAAGCGGCAGCTGAATTCTGCTTAGTCTGATTTGCAGAGCCTCGTCTTGAGCATACCGAAGATACTTACTTGCCTGGTCCTTATATGTGCCTGGTTATTTTTGTGCATCCTTGTAGGTGAGGCTGGATTTCATATCGTTGTAAGTATCCACAGATGTGAAGGATAACCACTATCTCCTTACAACAAATAATAATTATTATTATTCAGTACCATATTTCATGGAAAATAGTTACATATACAAAAAGGTGTTAAACAATTTTAAGACAAAGCTCTTAAGGCTTCAATTTCAGTGTGAAAGAGTTTTGAGTTGTTCTAAATATCAGTGTCCCACACTTACACTTTTATTCACTATTTAAGCAGGTAGGCTATAATTACTTAATAGCCAGCCTTTTTTTTCCCTCTTTTTCTGCTTAATATTTGACTTGAAAAAGGAGTTGTGGACAGACTTTACTATGTTTTTTATTAAGTTTCAATCACAAATCACCTGAACATTCACAGAATGGGTGTGTTTTCTAAATATGCTAAAATTTAAAAGGGGAGGTTTTAAAGGCATATGTGTACTGTCTATTGTTCTCAAAATATGCCATCAAAATTAATAAAGGCTAAATTTGGAAAAAGTTAAAACCTAGACATGTATATCCGTTATCTCTTTTCTAATTCTGTCATTGTGGGATTTACAGTCTCCTATAGCCCTGGTGATCTACTAACTAACCTATTCAGTATCAGTATATTTCTTCATGTCTTCATGACTATTAAGGTATCTGAAAACCTAAATTAAAAAATGGTATTTCTTAGTAGGGTAGTGATCCCCCTTTTTTAATTAATATATGAAGAGTCATCTGTCCTATTATTCATTTTTTCTTTACTCTTTTGTTGCTCATTTTTAAATCCCCTTAACATATTTATTCTTAATCCCAGTAGCTGCCTCCTGGTGGGATGGCTATTGTTTATCTGCTGGGACCATATTTTAGTATTTGCTCATGTTTTTCTGGTTTTCAATTTTGCTTGTGAGAAACTGAAAAGGGTGTTTTTAAAGAGCTTTTAATTTAGCTAGGCATGCAAAACTGGAAACCATGTGTGCAGACATTTCTATTTCTATTTATTGATCGAATTTAAAGTAGGGAAATATTTGGATACTGGCTTTTACTTTAAGGGTTTTTGAATGCAAACGTTTTAAAGGGATGAGATCAGGTTTGGATTTAGCCTATATGTTAAGCTTTTAGTGTTTAAAGCTTGTTTCCAAATAAATCCTTATCACATTTCTTACGTGGCTTTTTTTGCTCAGACCTTGTGTATCACATTGAACCACATTCAGTGTGAAAGACTTAAAGCAGGCACGAAGAGTACAAGTTGAATAAGTTGTTTTCAGGTTGTTTTGTCACAATGGCATTTTATAGTATAGAGTATATAGAAAAGATGTATATATTTTCCCTTGATGTTCAACTACCTGTACATTTTAATACGTTTTATTTGGACTTTAAAGTTATCTTGGTAATTAAATATTTAAAAAAAGTCAAATGTGTGTTAAAGTAATACAATAAATCTATCAATATGCATGACTCTTTAGACTATACATTGAAGAAAGTATGTTCCTATGCAGTTCTAATTTAGGAAAAGTTATTTGAGTAGATCAGAATGGATATTTAAAGGTTTCTGTCTGCATCAGGAGAGCTTCATGCATTTCCATGCAGATTTCAGCATTTTCATTTTTATTTTGTCTGTGTTTTAGTATGATTTTAATGTTCAGGAGTGAGTAGCCTAAATGGTATATTAACTTCTGAAACCTTATGAGATCCAAGTATAGCAAGGCATTTTAAACATTAAAAAATAATGACACCACCTTTAAACATGCCGAGGTATTGAAAATTGCTTTGTCTTGGGGGATATGTGATCCATATTCTATGTCAGTGTTATGACTGGAAGCAATTTTATGTTTTTTGTCCATGTAAACCAAGCCTTTATGATATTTGGTGCTAGACATGTTTCCAGTGGTATTATATTTACCTGTAAACTGCAAATGTATTCATACAAACCAGGACTTTATTCCTAAAAACAGAAAATAATCTAACAGGTTTTGTCACTTACATTTGTTTTATGCCATCCTTCATTATGCGCAGTTTGTATAGATATCGTCATGATTCAAATGTTTGTAAACAAAAAATTATTTGGCAAATTATATGCAACATACATTTAACATAACAAACAGATGTGTAAGGTGTGTTCTTGTTAATCAAAATACTGTAATTCCTTGGTATCTGTCATTTATAGTCCATACATTGTATTTCTTCCCATTGAATAGCTTAGCAACAGCTCCTCAAAAGAGTTATGGGCTAATGCAGATTAAATATTGAGCAGATACAGGTTATATTGTGTTTGTGCTGATCGGAGGACTCGTATTAAGATCTTGTAACATTACTTATGATTCAGTTAATCCTGATTAAATATGAGATTTTCCATTGTTGTTGCAAATGTGACATCATTTTGCATCTGTTTGCAGTCCATTGTCAATAAGATATTTTGTTTTTGTGTTATTGTTTTGTTCTGCATATTGGTTAAAAAAAACAACTGCCGGACAGATGGAACCATAATGAAACACTACATATAAAAGCTGGTAGTGGATGTAAGACTTTATTACAGTCAAAAATATTTTGAATATTTAATACTATAAGTCAGTAATACTGAAGACTGAAAACAATCTGTGTGTGTAAATCTTTTTTTTTTTTCGTTTAGGAATAAGGAAGACACTAATTGTACTTATTTTAGCTTTTACCATTTACCTGTAAATCTATGACAACGTGAACAATGCCATGGTCTTACTCACAAAGGACAGTGACTTCTAAAGCAGTCACTCACAACCCTGGTCCTGGGTACTCATTTATTACACCAGACATAGAACCAGGATTGAGAACCACTAGTCTAAGGCACATATGCACGTTTGATTTCTTCCATATCTTGGTCTGCGCTGATTTGTTGCCTAATGTAGACAAGTTGGTAAACGTGACATTGGACTTAACTGGTTTTAATCAGGTTATTTTTTTAATGCTTTACCTCGCAAGAGTTCTTGAAACCGCAGCTGCAGGTTTTCAAGTGTTTTTTGCAAATATGACGGTCATCAACAGATCGTAAGTTTTTCAAATAAGCTCTGTTTATATTTGATTCCTTTTTCTTCCCAGTCCAAACTCTTGAACAGTTATTGAAGGGTTTTGTAGAGATTCTCCTGGATGTGCTCTTGATCTTGTCAGTGTTTTGGTGGAGTAGTGTTCCAATTTCTGCATTGAAATCTCCCATGATGATTTTAAAGTGTGCTTTTTTTTTTTTTTTCCCAAATAGTTGATTTATCTCAATACACAATTCAAATCTTCTATAGCCTTGTCAGATTGGCTTGATGTAGGTGTATAGGCCAGGACAATCTAACTTGATATCTCCTTATTAGCTGGATAACTATTCTTTAATAATTGTCCGAGGTTCTGTCAAATTTGTCATTCTTGAGTCTCCTGTGTATAATTAATCACTTGTGACCATTTTTGTTCCACGATAAAATTCATTCAATTAATTATTTCCCTTTTCAAATTTCAGTCCTCTAATGTCCCATTTAAGTTTAGAGTTTTCTGATTACTCAAAGTTGTCTTTCACTAGAGAGTTCTGCAGTTGTATTTAGTCAGAACACCCTCTGCTTCCATGCTCTCCTGACCGCTGCCTTGGTCAGTGGCAATCCAGGCACCAGGGAGTATGTTTTGTTTCAACATGATGGGGGTTTGTTAGCCATAACTTGCCACGTTGGCAAGATGGGTTGGTGAGTACCTCTTTAGTCTAATGTTTTACAGCCATTGAACAAAGCTGTATTTCACCTTGCATACCCATCTAGTTAATGTCTCCACACCAAGGAAGAGTGGTGTTGAAGTCAGTTAATTGAAAATTGTTTGAGGAACAGCAAAGCTGTTTTAACAATATGCTGCAGTGTAAGCAGATAAATCTTTCCCATTCCACTGCTTTCCATACTTAAAACAAATTACAAGTAAGTACCCTTAAAATCAATGTCTCCTTAACATGATTTCATTAGAAGTGTCTCTATGCATTTTATTTAAAACCAGTGGGATCTGAGTTTGATGCAATCAATTTGTTTCCTATTACAAATTAATCTTATCTGAGTTGTCTTAGAGTTGACTTGCAAGGTTTTCATAATGTCGCCCTGGATAAGGGCATCTGCCAAGAAATAAAAATAATAATAATATTTTTCACACAATGTATAGAGAGCTTCACATTTTCTCACCTGATACACTGTTCTAGTTTTGCAACATGAGGAATGTAGTTCCAACAATTGCTGACTTAAATTTTTAAAAGGACATTGCAGTGCTGGAGTTTTAAGAAGAACAGTTAATTAACAATTTATTAACTGCCAAGTAAGATTTTTTTTTTTAAATCACTCTGAGCAAGATGGATTTAATAGTCTTATATTGAACCACTTGGATGTTGTCGAAGTAAATAAAGGGCACAGCAATCCTTACTGTTCAGCTTTGTGAATTATACCTGTGGAAAGGTTTACAATGGCAGTTGTGGATCTTGGCTGCGTACTTGGTTTGCGATTTTTGATGGTCTGGTAGAAGTTGTGAATTTGTGGCAGGTCCATCAAGATGGTTCCTTACTGACAAGCAGTGAGGCTTTAATCTGGTCACTTGGCCTTGTATCATGGAGTACCTGTGGCACACTTTCATGCTTAGTTTATGATTGGGGGTTCTCATTTTGATATAGTAGGTTTCTCCAACAAAACTCCACCTGCTTATCATGGAGTTGTAGTTGAAAGCATTTGCTACCTTTTATTAGAAATTATTATTCTATTAGTTGGATAATAATAAGTAGCATTGATTTTACATTATTTAAAAAGCTCGTGCTCTGAATGAGTTCTGTTAATCCTAGAATTTGTATTGCATTAGAGCAAAACTGGTTGCTTTAAAGTGTATGCCTTTTTAAATGTACACACTAAATGTCTAATGTGATTAAAATATTGTTATGAGTATTAGAGCTTTGTTTTAGCCTTTCTTTCTCACACTTTCTCCATCCCTCGAGATACAGTTGTATTGAACTGATAGTGATTTGTCTCTAAGTTAAGTAGGTCATTTCCAGTGGATAAAGATTAGATGGTTAAATAAGTGTTTACTTTCTTATTTTCAGGAGCTTTATTTCTAATATTCTTCATTTATTTAGATTTTTTTAATTTGCTGGCCAAATACTTTCAATTTAGTTTTGGTTACGCACTCTGCTTTGGGATGTGCTTTTCTTGTTTCACAAAGTGGTAACAATCTGAAGAAAGGTCAAATCTTAGTGCTGTATATCCTTGAAGGATTAGAGACTCTTTTTTTTTTTTTAATATATCCCTCATATGGAAGAACATGAGCAACATCTGATTGCTTTCTTGTTTTTGCTGTTCCCCAAGGAGTGCTTACTTGTTTTCTCCAATCATTTCCTTTGTCAGGAGTCTTACAATTTTTAATCATCTTACATTTCGAGAAAGGAAAACCAGAATTCCTCCTGGCAGCAATAATAATGTATAAGAAATTGTAATTTCATCAAAAACATGATATTAATTTTAAGATGTGCTCTTTATTAAGAAGATTTTTTTTTTTTAATAGTCCCAAGTGACTTCTCTATCCGAAGGACTTTGCCTGTGAACATCACATTGATTGTATGTAAAGACGCTTACAAGTCTTTTCAATTTTCTTTCCATAAATAACTGTTACTAAACTTTTTTACATTATTGCTTGATTTACTTGGTCATGCAGTACCCAGCTTAGTATTTTTAGAAAACCATATCTTTATGTTCAACAGAAGATTTTTGTTTTGATTAAAAAAAGAGAGGGATGGAAAAAGTGCTCATTATTATATAGATCTACAAATACACACTCACATGTTATGTAAACATAATATCCCTCCATAAAATGATTTTTATTTACATAAAAATGCATATGAATGATATTTCAATGTCATTTTTTTTTTTCTTTATTAAATGAGAGACTGGACAGCCAGTATCATACAGTATGATTTGGTTGGCTTGTCAAAACAGTTAGGCTACATTACCATTAAATAACTATTGAAAAAGAAAATGTTGCCTAGGATGGTTTACATAAATTGTAGATAAAACCCTGCATATCTGTGTGTGGTCAGTAAATTATTGTAGTAGGTGTATTTAGTACAGAACGAATTCCCTGTGAGGACAAAGTGATGTTGATATCTCTACTTTAGCAAACCATCTATGTTTTTGCTTGTGTTCCTTTACAATTTACAATACATGGTTGAAATAAGAACATCAGTGCATACAGTACTCTAATTCTAATTGTATTGACTCAATTGCCTGTGAATAAATGGGCTGCCCTTTTGAATTAATATTTTATTCTTATTACTTTAATATCTACTGTGACTCATTGTATTGGGCACTTTTAGAAGTGTTCCTAAAATGAGCTTTTCCAAATAATAAGGCAACTATTAAATCTTATGAGACCTGGTTAAAGGTTTGTTAGAGCTTTGTTTCAAGTTAAATTAAATTAACTGTCCAGCACTGACATAGCAGCGGTCTTAATTAATTACATTTCAACAAGAGGGGTTCCAAAACCAAGACTGGGTATTCAGAACATCTTGGGTCTTTAAGCAAGACTAGGGCACTGCTGTTTAATAGCTAAGGTACCAAGTCAGTATTTCGTTTTCATTGTAAAGTTAGAATTTTGAATGATTTTAGGCCTACTTTTAGTAGTCATTTACCTATTACTGTAGTAATGTTGTAAACGTTTTACATTAATATGTAAATGCTCAATGTTATTCAGTATAAAATTGGATAACAGTTATACAAATCCTCAAATAACATTTTCCAGCTCATGGTTCCAATACAATTGCAGGATGTAGTCTTGTGTATTTAACAGCCTTGGTTCCAATTGCGTATGGATATTTTGCTCTCAGAATTTATATTTAATGATATTTAGTATATTTGATGCCTAGAAAAAGAGAACATGGTCATTACTACTTGTTTTTATTTAATCATTTCAACAGTGTTGTTCAGACAAAAACAAACTATTTATTGACCTATATTTTTCTATTCTGTAGGAATGTAGAATTATAATTGTACATATTTTGAAGCCAAATATTTTGCCACAATAAAAGATTAGGAAAAGATTGAATTTGAAAGTATTGCTGTATTTTATATTCGTATACTCACTCATGGCTAGCTATGATTAAATGTAAGGCATCCCATTCAATGTTAACAGATGTCAAGAACTGAAATGCAGAGACTAAATAGATCTGATTGCTATCTGTAGAGTTAAGAAGATCCAATTGAAATGCTCTGTTAAGATCCAAGACAGATTAATGAAGACAATCGTTCAAAGATCAAAATCATGATTGTGTGATTACTTTATTAGTGGGGTAGGGATTAAAAACCACATGAGAAACATCACACTAATCTTCTTTAAAACGGAGAATAAACCTTACAATAAGTAGGAAATACTAATTAAAAATATTTACTGACCGAGCATGTGTCTTGAGACAGGATTAATTCAACAATCAGGCCTGCTTTGTCACAGGGTAGGGTTTTGTACTGTATGTACACTGTAACATTTTTAATGGAGGTATGGCCATTTGGGAGTTGGGGAAGAAAAGGATCAAAAGATTAAGAAAAGACTAGTAACTGTAATATAAAGCTCACAAACTGCAGTTTTGGAGGGGGGGGCGGGTCATTGGGAAATGCTGCTGCTGCAGCAGCTCTGAATCCATCCTTTTGAATATGTTGCCGCAAGATCTGATGCCAATTTTTCACACTGATTTAACGATTATTAGAGGTGAGCTAACCATTAATCCCAGATTCCAGAAGTCTGCAACTACTGACTCTTCAGATGTCTCTGCTGTGGGTTTGGAGTTGTTTTTGTCCAATTAGAATTCTATAGGTAATCAATGAGTATCAATTATGCCTTTAAATATTACCGTTCACCTAAAACAATGACGGGAGACCACGACCTTGCATGATCAGAAATATTTATTTTTCTTAGTTTTTCAAATAATATGTATTTAAGGATTTAAGCTTCTAATTGTAGAATATATATTGTTTTTCATCGTTGCTAAATTGTATTTTTAGGGCATTATGAGCAATGTTAGAAAGAGTCTTCCAGTAATAACCTTGCCTGTGTTTACTGTTTAATCCTGATAAATCAAGTCGATTCTGTTCTAGGAAAATGTCTTTAAAGTATCCAGGGGTTTACCCAGAGGTTAAGAAGAAAAAAGCGAGAACTGCACAAAATGTCTATAGATAACAGATTTACGGCAATCCAATTTAATTTTTTTTCCTAATTGTAATTCAAGTACAGATATAAATTTGCTTTTAATTATTTACCATTATACATTTTAAAAAATGAAGTTACTAGTTGTGACTCGCTATGTTTGATACACTAGTGAATAGATATTTTGGTAAATCTGTGAAGTTAGTTATTATCACTGATTCATACTTGTGGATAATCATAATCTTACTGTAGCTACTGTCTGTTAAGCACAGGGAAAGCATGGTGAAAGTATGCTGGACACTGGAAAAGACAGTGAACTATTGAAAGTCATGTCAATTTTCTCTGACAATCCTCTTTGGGGGAAATCACACATTTTTGAGTTTTGGGAGGATAGCATTGTCTGATGTGTTCTTCACCAAAGATTATGGCATGAACTTGAATATCTTTGTTTCAGGCATACAATATCTGAATCGATGAGACAAGTGGGATCTGCTCATAACCAAGGCAATGCAGCAGGAACTTATGAGACTGTCCAGCATTTCAATGACATCAAGGAGCACATTCACATTGTCAAAAGAGACCTTGACCATTTAATACAGCGTAATGGGGTAAGATGCTCTTCAATTTAAATTGTATTTTAATGTAACATTGGTTGTGGTGAATGTAAAATCTAAGGCAAGGTTTGGATGCATTTAAGGATGGATACAAATGTAAGGGCAAATTATTGCTGAAGTGTACTTTAATTGAAAAGTCAATGAAAAAAGTGTTACAAAGCACAATAAATATAATTAGTACAAAATACAAAACATATACATCCCTGTGCAAATATTTTAAAACAAAGTACAGTTCATGATAGGGATCCATCTCTGGTGAGTGCCAAGCAGTAGAGTAAATTATTAAATTACAGTAAAATGATTAAAAGTATTAAAATACATAAGGAGCATATCAGTCAAATCTGAAGACACCACAGCTAACATCTCAACACTTTCATGGCATTGCATGTACAGTCTGAACAGATGTATTGAGCAAACTTGATAGCACCCCCTTTATTTTGTTGTCAGCAATTTTAAATTTGTCCTTTGCTTTCAATGTAGGGTCCTGGTGAAAAGGCAAAATGCCCGGAGATTCCACCTTTCCCTTCCTGCCTTTCTACCATCCATTTCATCATATTTATTGCGGTTCAGACTGTATTATTCATCGGATATATAATGTACAGGTGAGCACTGAACAGCACATTGGTAGGCTCAAATTCGTAATATGATTTTGTGTTGTAACATTGTCAGTGCATTGTCAGGGATACGTTATCTCGGCTATTTTTAAAATCATTGGTATGGAACATGTCTTGCTCCATGTCAATGTGAAAGTTATTTTTTGGTGGGTTTAGTGAAAATCCAAATCCAAGTATTACATTAATGATGTGATAAAAAATTTAAAATCTGTGAAGGATTGTTTATATAAATGTTTGCCCCTTCTTCAATACTTTTATGGACCTTTTGAAGGTTCACAACGGTCCTCGAAGACCTGGCTAGTGAATTAATTATACACTTTATAAATTGACATGAAAAAACACCAATTGATTGTGGCAAGAAAGAAAAAAAAAATGCTTATTATATTTCATGTTTGTATAATTTTCTCCCCCTTTTTTTTATATACAGAAGCCAACAAGAAGCAGCTGCCAAGAAGTTCTTTTGATGAAAAAACTTTGTGACAAATATAATTAAATATGTAAATGAGGGATTTTTAAAGTGTTTTTCTTTCCAAAGTTAAATTATTGTACTGAAACAATTTTGTTAGACAATTTATGAAATTTTAAGTTTTGAAGTATTTTTTCTTGGTATGATTGATAAGATGTACATGACGTTTTCAATGAATGACTGTTTAGGTTTAATGTGTGGAAGTTTGTTAAAATACCTCTAGACCTAGTTTCATAATTTCTCCTCTGTATGAAGTCCAAGATTTTCTTTCAAATGTGCAACCAAAATGTATTAACCACTGTCTATCCACACATTTATGAAGTAAACAATTGTTTAAGAAATTAAAATCAGAAACCTAGATGTTTTGTATGCAGCATTGACAGCTCCTGTTGAATTCTATAAATTACTTATTGCAAGTCATATTGCACAAAAAGCGGTATTTTTAATGTCTTTGTTTGCAGTTGGTCCTAACTATTCAAGTTCCAATACTGAATTCTTAGTGTTTGAGTTGTATGTCTTAAATATTCAGAATTGACTGTAATAAGTTTGAGGTTCACTTTGAGGTTCAAATAGGTTTTGAACCTCAGTGATTTACAGATTCTTACAAAACTGAATTTAAACACAATACCATTGTGAGGATATCTCTTTGGGAAGAACTTGAATAGAACATGTCCTGATTTGTCATTTTTCAAGCCACTCAGTTGACATATTGAGCATTTATTACCTAGTACACAAGGTGTTTAAATAGTAAATAGGCTGAACAATGTAAAACTGGGCCTAATGGCTTCACATCTAACACCATGTAATCTCTTGCTTTGGTTTACTAGATATGTTAAATATTACAATTACATATAAAATTAAATATAAAAATTACAATTAAAGCTGTCGACGGGAATAGACCAAATCTTATGGTTTCTGACAACATATTGCAATCTGTCATAATCTAGAAACATTGTCTTTGAATTATGTTTACAAGGGACACTGCAACGTAACATTAATGTGGATTATATATGTATAAATACCCTCTCTTAGTTGTACTCTGTTGTATTGTTAAAGGTTTCCAGGTTGGAAATAGTTTTTCACCATGGATTCTACAGTGGCATAACGGTCATCCTCCTGTCTCCCAAACGTCCTTTTGCCTAATTAAGATAACTCTACATCAATGTCACCTACACGTGAGCTTGAGTCCTCTTTGTACCCAGTGAACCTGATCGTCAGACACTGCCATGGTATTATCCACATGAAGCCAGGGTTTCAGCCTGGTCATTGTCCATGTGACTTCTCAAAAGTTCATTGAGAGGCAATGGTGGAAATCAACAAGTGGTTTTAATGTCAAAGCTTCTGTAAGAGACCCAGAGTTAATTTAGTTAGTCCTTTGTGAAATCTTACTTACCGAGTGCACATAATTTTTATAATTTTTGTTTGGTTTTGTTTTGGTCAGTAGGTTTCTCCCAGGAATAATAGGATTGTTTCAGTACATGCATATGTACGTACGCAAGTGCGCGTGCATGCGCACAAACACACACGGGCTGTCAGTCATTCTGTACTTTATATTTTAAATTGAAGGCAACGCTGTACACTGAAATTTGCAATTGTGTATAAATTCAAGCTGGATAGGAATATCTGTATCCTTTTCAATATGTATTTAGGCTACCTGTAAATTCAAGGTAAATTAACCAACTTTGAAATAATTTGGGGTAAATCAGTAGTAGCTCAGGGAAGACCACGCCAGCCAGGCTTTGCTACCATGTCAATTTTTTCCCACTTTACTTTTGCAAATGGTTTAACTGCAGTTTCTCAATCTACTGTTCCTTGAAAGTTTCTCTTTATGAATCTCAAGACAGCCTACAGTTACATAACCACATTTGCCATTACCAGTATTGACTTTTTTTTTACCAAGCTGAAGCTTGCTTACCTTTTTGTTGCTGTCTGAACTGAATATATTTTAAGCTTGAGCATGATAAAATTTAATTTGTTTTTGAGGTTTTGCCATCCCTGCCAATATTGTTCTTTTTTCTTCCTGGAGATAAAATAAATAAATTATAAATTCTTTTTAGTTTTTGGTGATCTTTATACTTCCCATAGTTTTTTCAACAAAGCAAGAGATTCAATTAAATTGTTAACTTGAATACAAAAATAATTGTATTTATTGTCTAGAACCATTATTCTCCTAATTTGAAACCTGACATTGAATACTGCAGTTCTAATTTGCTATTGGCAGGTGAGTTATATTTTAATTCAGGCCTAACTTTAGTGAGCATGTCAATTTAAAAAAAAAAAAAAAAAATCAAGAATGCATTATACAATATTATTGTAACGATCCAGCCCATTTTAGGTATTTTTCCACCCTGATTTAAAGAATGTATTCAGTTATTAGCACATACTGTCATTTTAACACAAAATGCAACAAAAGAAATGTTTAATTTGTTCAAAATATTTAAAAAATGTGACTAAGAACTAGGTTTGTGTAACACTGACAGAGTCCAAGGATTTCATCTGTGCCTAATGTATTTAATTTGCTTAAAACACATGCTGTGAAGCACTGCAGAGTTGCATCCAAAAGTCATAACAGCCACAGGGAGCTTGTTTTAAAAAAAAAAAAAATGGAAAGGGACTGTACACCAGGTGACCGGTTGTTTGTCTCTTTATTCCCAAAGGATATTTATTTAGAATATTTAATCTTGGTGAATATGATATTGCATTGATGCAACCCTCTATTTATGTTTTGAATTACGTTCTACTCTTAGAGGTTTGACTAAATCTAGATGTATAATTTCCAAGGAATTTAAGTCGGGTAGCTAGCTATGAGGACAAATGTGTAAAACACTAAAGTCCTGTCCCATTAAACCTGTGTCAGACCAGGCAATCCCCAGGGTATTACATACGAAAATGGAGAGGCATATACACTCACCTAAAGGATTATTAGGAACACCTGTTCAATTTCTCATTAATGCAATTATCTAACCAACCAATCACATGGCAGTTGCTTCAATGCATTTAGGGGTGTGGTCCTGGTCAAGACAATCTCCTGAACTCCAAACTGAATGTCTGAATGGGAAAGAAAGGTGATTTAAGCAATTTTGAGCGTGGCATGGTTGTTGGTGCCAGACGGGCCGGTCTGAGTATTTCACAATCTGCTCAGGATTTTCACGCACAACCATTTCTAGGGTTTACAAAGAATGGTGTGAAAAGGGAAAAACATCCAGTATGCGGCAGTCCTGTGGGCGAAAATGCCTTGTTCATGCTAGAGGTCAGAGGAGAATGGGCCGACTGATTCAAGCTGATAGAAGAGCAACTTTGACTGAAATAACCACTCGTTATAACCGAGGTATGCAGCAAAGCATTTGTGAAGCCACAACACGTACAACCTTGAGGCGGATGGGCTACAACAGCAGAAGACCCCACCGGGTACCACTCATCTCCACTACAAATAGGAAAAAGAGGCTACAATTTGCACAAGCTCACCAAAATTGGACAGTTGAAGACTGGAAAAATGTTGCCTGGTCTGATGAGTCTCGATTTCTGTTGAGACATTCAGATGGTAGAGTCAGAATTTGGTGTAAACAGAATGAGAACATGGATCCATCATGCCTTGTTACCACTGTGCAGGCTGGTGGTGGTGGTGTAATGGTGTGGGGGATGTTTTCTTGGCACACTTTAGGCCCCTTAGTGCCAATTGGGCATGGTTTAAATGCCACGGCCTACCTGAGCATTGTTTCTGACCATGTCCATCCCTTTATGACCACCATGTACCCATCCTCTGATGGCTACTTCCAGCAGGATAATGCACCATGTCACAAAGGTCGAATCATTTCAAATTGGTTTCTTGAACATGACAATGAGTTCACTGTACTAAACTGTCCCCCACAGTCACCAGATCTCAACCCAATAGAGCATCTTTGGGATGTGGTGGAGCGGGAGCTTCTTGCCCTGGATGTGCATCCCACAAATCTCCATCAACTGCAAGATGCTATCCTATCAATATGGGCCAACATTTCTAAAGAATGCTTTCAGCACCTTGTTGAATCAATGCCACGTAGAATTAAGGCAGTTCTGAAAGCGAAAGGGGGTCAAACACAGTATTAGTATGGTGTTCCTAATAATCCTTTAGGTGAGTGTATATTATATAATTTTAGAGTCACAAGAACAATAACTACCACCGTGGCCAGAAATTACCTGTGGTTCTGATGATTGGATGTATTGGGGAAAGAAGGATTACCAATCAGAAAAAATAAACTAAATGTCTCAAATTAAGTGGTATGAGGATTTCTGCAGCTGAAGAATAAGACTACTTACTTGCTCTTGAATGTGAAATGGACAAGATATTGTTAGTTTTAAGTCCTTGAAACAGTCTTGCCAGTTTAATTCCTTGTATTAATTTGCAATCACTTTACATGCCTTACAGTCAATGGTATTGCTACTATTAGTACTAAATACTGTGGTAAATGTGCAGGAGACCATTACATTTTCTCCATAGTTCATGGACCACTAATTATCAGACCCTTCCCCGGATGTGTTTTCATACTTCCAGTGCTTTAGCTGATGTCCTAAGGGTCACTTTTACTAAACCAGTAGGCCTGAATTATTTTGGGTATGGTGGAAATATAATGCTGAGAGTGGTATTAATCTGTACTATAGACTAATACTAATACCAGTAACCACAACAATTGCATATTAAGTTATAAAATTAATACCCAGGCTGGAAAATTCAGACTTTGCAGTGAATTTACCTAAAACATTTGGATGGCTACATATATTGTTGACAGTATTGCACTACTTATAACCCAAATCACATCATAAGAAATCGGACAAAAGTCTGACACGATTGTGTTTTGATTATTGAATTCTCAGGCTTTCTGATTATTTATAAAAATATACAAACCAATCCCTGGTGCCCATGTATCCAGTTTTAGTTTTTGACATCATTACAATTCATCATTACAAATTCAATTATTTTTCCTTTTGTTTAGTAAGTAGTATAATGCTGTTTATATATCAAACCTTACGTGCTTAGCATGCAATTGCTGAAACCAGAATAATCTCTGCTTCTTAAGTAACAAAGTGGTGGGTTTCCACACTGGGCGGCTGGTACAAGCATGATATACCTTTCTTACATCTCATATGTGTCTGATACAGGTATGGCTAGGTATCAGTCGAGCTCATATGAGGTTTCTAGTGAGCAAGCCATATTGCATTTGCACCCACAGTCACTGTTATATACACCGATCAGCCATAACATTATGACCACTGACAGGTGAAGTGAATAACACTGAAAATCTCGTTATCATGGCACCTGTCAGTGGGTGGGATATATTAGGCAGCAAGTGAACATTTTGTCTGAGCGACTGAGGATCTGAGCGACTTTGAAAAGGGCCGAATTGTGATGGCTAGACGACTGGGTCAGAGCATCTCCAAAACTGCAGCTCTTGTGGAGTGTTCCCGGTCTGCAGTGGTCAGTACCTATCAAAAGTGGTCCAAGGAAGGAAAAGCGGTGAACCGGCGACAGGGTCATGGGCGGCCAAGGCTCATTGATGCACGTGGGGAGAGAAGGCTGGCCCAAGTAGTCCAATCCAACAGACGAGCTACTGTAGCTCAAATTGCTGAAAAAGTTGATGCTGATTCTGATGAATCACGAGTTCAAGGTGTTGACTTGGCCTCCAAATTCCCCAGATCTCAATCCATTCGAGCATCTGTCGGATGTGCTGGACAAACAAATGCTGTCTTTTTCAGATAACCAGGGTTGCATTTGCAACCTATCAGTATGTTACATAAACTGCTGTAACAACACATAGCAAAATGTATGTAGCTAAACTAACTTGCTCTTCGGAATAATCCCATCCTAGTTTATGACCCAATGTCATGTATATAATCATATCCTTGACACAAAATAGTTTAACCTTTGTCTTTCGCCCATTGCCAAATGTTTGATCAGTATTGATAGAAAATAAGAGAAAATGACACCACAGTGTAATGTAAACTGCTGTTTCAAGTCACACCTTGTGGATTATCTTCAAGAGTGGCAGCTCCAGAATTTCTCTAAAGCTTTTCCATTAGTAAAATTAAAGCTTGTTGAGTTTTCTGCACAATTAATCCAGGATTGATAGACCTCTCTCCCTATCTGTCTCTTTATTATCAGAAGAGGATTACATAGAATTGCAAGGGAAATACTACTACATCTGTCAGGTTAACCTCTTCTTATGTTCATCCAGGATCAGAGCTGTGGCAGTTTATTTTTTATTATATGGAAAATCATGTACAGTATAACAAGTTTACAGAAACCAGTGTCATTGTTTCTACTGTCATGTCGTAACAAACTTGATTTCAAAATTATACTGGCATACAATCAATTAATGTAATTCACACTAATTCCCTGAGAGAATCTGCAAAACCGGGCCAGGTCTAAAATCAGTCAGGGTTCCTCAGCTTCATTCCTCTGTAACGCTACCATTGATTGCATCTGAGCATCTAATTACATAATTATTCACTTGATTGAACCAATTTAACCTTTTTATCCACTGTAAATTTGATGGTTAAAACCTGCTGTGCTGTGCCCCCAGAGTTCCTAGAATTAAGTAAAAGTAAATAAGCTTTAGTCATATTTAAGAAGCCATTTAACTCTAACTGAAACATTATTTGCCCCCCCTCCAAAAAAAAAAATAGTTTCCACAATAAGTGAAATTGCTAGTTTTTTATTATTTATTGAAAAGCTCAATTAAATAAGTAAATAGACATTCATCTTGTAGGTCAAAGATACAGAAAGATTGTAACTATGGCACTATGTGGCTCCTAATAGAGAAGTACTGTAAGCCCTGAAGACCAAGGACATCTCTAAAATAATCAATGTGCCATTTCCTTAACATTATTCCTTTCTGACCTTGGTGTAAAACATATTGTTCCTAATGACTTCACACTACCTGAAAAGTAGGCCTTCGTTCTGTTTTCTATGATTGTGATTTCATTCCTACAAAAATCTTTTCTATGACACTTACCTTAGCAATTATAAGTCTGTGATTCACGTATGTGTTAATACGATAACTTATTATATCATGAACACACAGTTTGTAGGTCAAGAAAGGGAAACATGAAAACTGACTTCTTGAAAATCCGGTGCTCCATACTTTTGAAAAGATTTATTGATTTCCAAATGTAATCTGTTCTGACTCTTTTACCCAAAGCTGGGTAATAACGACTATTGGCCAGTAGCGCCTAAATTGAATTACACATCCACTTTATCCTTCCTGATTATACATAGCCAAACCATTGTTTCAAATATAGTATGTTAACTTTGACCATGGTTTATTACAATGAACAATCTTAGAAATTATAGGGAATGATTAATTGCCTTTTACTATAAATCTTAATCTTGATCAAGAATTATCTGACCTATACTTAACACTGTTACAGCATTTCTACTTAATCACATTAGACACAGGACAAGGGTTGCTATTCTTGATTATCTTCCCTTGACCGTGTAATAATGGAATTATATCTTAAACCAGCACTCCAGTGTTATCATTCAAATCATCTTCTGTAATTATTGTTTTCATGCAGAAAGCATTCTGAATACCCAAGAAATTCAGAATAGGTGTTGGAATAGTACAATACAAATGTATTAATTTCTGTCACCATTTACTTAAACAGTTAAGTTTGCTAGCCTTATGTAGTGTACTACTCTTGGCACATACATCAGACACAATTATTAATGCTTCACATACAGAAGTGAAGTGGACTGAAAAGAGAACTTGTAGAAGACAAAAACTTTTTGTTTTACCAGGATTATTGCAGATTTTCACTGATATCCCTGTTTTTCCATTTGCTAATACTGTTTTCACAAGAGATCCACATGGATGAATACCCACCGTAGAGTTTAGTGGTATACCAAAGATATTGCATTGTTCTTATCTAGGTCAATCATAGCAATACAAAATTCCTTTACACAAAATATCACCATTGAATTTGGTTCTGAAAGCCCTGAGGATCATGCACTGCCCATCTTTTGTACAGAAAAAAGCCACACTGTAATATGTACTGTATCCTCTCATATAGGATGGCAGAAAGAAACAGTAAAAAAAGTATTACACCATTGCACCCCCCCATATGACATAAATAATCTTGAAACGAGAAGAAAGCAGATCATATGAAGGTAGAGGAGTTTAATTTAGCTTTAATATGATTCCAGATATTAGTGCTGATAACTTTGCTGGGTGCAATTACTAAGGTAAAGCGTGAATACCCTTTTCATGCTTTTCTGTACCATTACAACATTCTAGCAGGAGAAATGACGTTGGCCCAGCTCTGAGAGATAAACAACGTCTGGTAATCCTCTGTTTCTTTCTCTGGCTCAGCAGCATAAATATAAATCCCTCTGAACCACTCTTGGCACGTGGGCTGTCTCTGCTTAAGTAACATGATTAACTGTATTTGGAACGATATAGTGCATATAGGAACAATGTAATAATTTCCTTCACACATATTTGTCTTTTAAAAATGTCCACAATCATGGCTCTCTGAATTACCCTAACATGAATAGTAGAATGTTGTTAATTTTCTGTTGGTTTTTGGCATAATCTAAACCATCTGCCTTCCTAGAGCAGAAGAGTACGACGTTTTAATCCAGATTATGGTCGGCATAACTGTTTTTCTTTTTTTTTTTTTTTTTTGTTTGGCTTCTACTCTCCGCTGTCAGTGTGCCTGTGACAACACAGACGGGCAGCCACAGGCTTGTTACATAGGCTCTTGTTGGATTTGTTATTTGGGAGACCAAAGCAAGGTGTTTCATAAAACTGGGAAAAGAGGAGTAATTGTTATTCTTGTACAGAGTGAGGGTCTGAACTGCGAGCGCCATGTCCTTCCTCTTGAAAAGTATGGTAAGCAGCCAGGTGAAGAACCTGGGTCTTGGTGGAGGTGAGGAGAAGAAAGAAGAGGGTGGGGCCCCCGCAGACCCAGCGGCAGCGGCGGGGATGACCCGAGAAGAGTATGAGGAGTACCAGAGACAAGTGGTTGAGGAGAAGTAAGTGCCAACCGTTCACTTGGTAAATCCTAATAAACTAAAATGTGATACATAGGTAGAGACATTGTATTCTAAACAGAATTAATAGAAAGTAATATAAATATGAAACGGAAATGAGATGTGATGACAATATTGTTGTTATCTGTGTTTCAATCGATTCAAAAATGAAAGGCAAATGGTGGTTTTGGTTTCTCCACAGAATTAAGTAATAGTACATCTGTCACTATATCTTCATATGTGTCCATTTTCTTTTTTAAAACCCCATTATCCCCCTCTGTGCTGTATGTCAAAGCCCTGGGACTGTTGCTTGGCCGGTGTGCAGATTAGGAATGTCTAGGAAAGAGATGTGGGCAAACGGTGCGGTCAATCCCCCGTTTAAGAAGTTCCTCAGAGTAACCTTGATCTTATCAAGACTGACTATATCCCCTTACTGTTCATGACCTCTGCTTATGGAGTGTAGAAGAAAACAATGCATGTGTTCCACCATAGGATTGTATGTTTTATTTTTAATTCAGGACTTGATTAATTCAGATCCACATCATACTGACAAGATGGAACAATTTCAACACATCTGTCAACTTATAGAAAACAATGTAGCAGTGCTTTGTTTTTTAATGTGTATAACAGCTTTTAATTGACTGCTGTATTAATTCAGCCCACTTCATGGTGGTATTAAGCCCAGACATGGAGAATCATTAACTCTAGCAATAGACTTCTCTTCCCTTGTAAACCTAGACTAGACAATCTGTGAATATAATCATTAGCAAACATATAACTGAATCACTGGAATTAATGTTCTGCTCATGCTCTGCCATCTAAAGCCCATTTTCAAGACATCTGTTTAGTTGGTAGGCAAGATAAATGGTACATGACACAGCCAGATTATGTAAAAATTGTACACTTTCACTTTTTAATTCAAATTTGTGTTATTATTATTCTAATTTGTATAAATAGTAATAGGAGTAATACAATATGAGAGGTTTTAGGGAGGAGTCTTGGAGATCCATGTGAAATTATGTCATGTATGAGTTTATCCTTACACCCAAAAAACAATTAAATTAATGAAATTATTGCCTATAAATGTTTTCAGATGCTGTATCCATTGCAAAAGATGGTTTTAAATAAAACCAAGCATGTTCTATATTTACCTTCTGCTCTGCCTTAACATGATTGTACTGTTACTATTTTTAAAACTCCAACTAAGCTTTAAGGCTTATTATGAAGATTATGGAACCTCAAAACTGTTTTCAAAGGTATTTTCAGCAATTTAACCTACATTGGAGAACATGTTATTTGGAAATTCAAACACAAATGTGTGACACGTTTTGAAATATACAAACTTGCATTTAAACAGTTGACATCTTAACATGTTTACAGAAGAACATCTAATTTAATTCCTTGATGTAAAATCCCCAAAAAGTACAGTGAGATTGGTTGACAATTAAATGAATCCTTAATTATGCAGAAGATACTTTAAAGCATAGGAGAACTGCCTCCTGAAGTTAAAGGTCATGCACTCAAGCTCCTTTTGATGTCAACAACATGCTAAAGCAGTTGAAACCTCCGTGAAAGAAGACAAACCATGTCAACATGTAGAATACAAATATTGTATTATATTAAATAATATAACAGTTAAAACAGTTGCCCTTCCAATTCTGTCATTTATTTTTTGTCAGAAAGAAACAAGAACATGGCACTAATAACATATATTGCCAATTAATGTATTTATTAATGCTTTTTCCCTCATGATGTAGCATGTACAAGAATTAAGATACATTCAAACATAAAGGTGACTAAACAAATTACCAAAATTACAAATTAAATTGTTTCTGTAATTGCTAAAACATTCAAGCTTCTCTTCTGTCATGAAGGCCACTACAAGACTGAAAAAACACCAGATGTTCTTCTATTTTTACTCTATGTGTTATTAACATAATATTGAACTAAACAGAATGAGAGACAAACTTTTGTATACAAAAACATGAATGCCTGGAGTACATTGTAAATCCAATGGCAGCTCTCCATGGGAGCACATCAATTCGTCCCACAACAATTCACCCCATGACAATTTGCCCCATCATACATTCTACTTGAGCATTTGTAACCATGAGTGCATTAACTTACAGTCAATTTAAAATAGGGAATATACTCTCAGGAAAGCATGTAATATAAAAATATAACAATATGTTCTGTGCCTACAAGTAGCTCACAAAAAATGTATGCTTAATAATAACCGTGTCTATTTGATGTGCTATTTCTAAGTGTTGAACTTATTCTTTACATGAACATTGATTTCTTGGTTCCAACACCAAACACAGTGAGTTGGGTTTAAAGTTCAAGTTGGGTTTCATTTAAAGGTGAAAATCTCAGATACTGGTACATTCAGATTTACAATGTAGATTTAAAATCCAGACGCAAGTATATTTAGACTAGTCGACATTCACACAATACCTAAATGAATCTTCCCAATATTAAAAACAATATATTTGTATGCAAAAATACTTTGTACAGGGGAAAGAATGAGAGAAGTAAAGATGTATTAACACCACACACAATCCACTCGTAATATTATGTTCACCAATAACCATGCTTCTCATCCCAAAGTTCAAAGTTGAATTAAGCTTAGAATTTGCAAATTAATAACAGCCTCCAACCAAAATAAAATTAAACTAAACATTACCCTTTAATTAAAAAAAAGCTTGCTAAATTATGGAAGTTAATGTTGAATTATTTGCTTTTCTGTAGGTGATGCAATGAAGGTGAAGAAAAACTGAAATGATTCTTACAATTACAGCAATGAATGCGTTCCGATGTGATTTATCCAGACAACCCCCCCCAAAAAAAAAAACACCTAATGTAAGTGCACTAGTACAAGTGCCCTTGCATACTGAAAAGGAAATACCTAATACATATTAGAAAACATCAAATTTGTCATAGCATTGACTTTGCTAGTATGTTTCATATTTTATAATCAAAAATATAAAATATATTCCAGAAAGAGACTTTCTTCTCTCATACATCTAGTCTAATTCCAGAGCATAACAACTGTGAAATCAACTGTGTCTCAGATGGACTGTCAGATTACAGAAGGAATGTAACCTTTTGTTCATTTGTGAGTCAACCTGAGGTTGGCTGTCTTTACACTGCCTTTGGGATAGTTGTAAGCTGGCCCAGGGTCACCTCTGGAACTGGAGTGATGTTAGGACAACTCAAAGTCAGCATTTACGCTGCCCTAAACCAGCTTAAACTGGCCAATGCAAACCTTGCATACACTGTCAAATCAACCAATACAAGGCTGATATTATCTTAATGATCAGTGGAGATTCATTCCATAATGCAGATAAGCAAAAGTGCTTTCCATTTAAAAATGACGAAAAATCACCCGGACTGCTATGAACTTAAACCATGTAAGCAATGCTCTTGTTCTCTCTCTCTCTCTCTCTCTCTCTCTCTCTCTCTCTCTCTCTCTCTCTCTCTCTCTCTCTCTCTCTCTCTCTCTCTCTCTCTCTCTCTCTCTCTCTCTCTCTCTCTCTCTCTTTCTATCTGTCTATCTCTCTGTAACTCCAATATGCAGTATTTTCAATTCGCAGGGTGTTCACCATGAGCTGATGTGTTTGTTTCATAACTATATTTAAGTAATAATTAAAGTAACCATTTATATGCATCTTAAGGTAAATCAAGGCTCATAACAATTTTTACAATTGTTATACATTTTTATTTGTAATAAAAAGCCCATGATATATATAAAATGCATAATTGTATTTGAAAGACACTTACCAGTAAGGGACTTTGTAGTTTAAAAAACAGAGGTACAGTTAGGTCCATAAATATTTGGACAGTGACACAATTGTCGTCATTTTGACTCTGTACGCCACCACAATGGATTTGAAAGGAAACAATCAAGATGTGCTTTAAGTGTAGACATTCATCTTTAATTTGAGGGTAGTTACATCCAAATTGAGTGACCGGTGTAGGAAGTTTATATTTGGTCCCCCCAATTTTAGGGGCTCAAACGTAATTGAACAAATTAACATAATCATGAATTAAATTGTGAGTTTCAATACTTGGTTGCAAATCCTTTGCAGTCAATAACTGCCTGAAGTCTGAAACTTTAGAGAGAGAAATTGAGTATGGAATTTGCATTTAACCCTCAATATGAAGTCCAAAGTCCAATTTGGTAAATTCTTAAAAAGAAAGAACGCACTGGTGAGCTCAGGAACCCCAAAAGCCCCAGAAGACCACGTAAAACAGCTGTGGTGGATGACAGAAGAATTCTTTCCCTGGTGAAGAAAAAACCCTTCACAACAGTTGGCCAGATCAAGAACACCCTCCAGGAGGTAGGTGTATCTGTGTCAAAGTCAACAATCAAGAGAAGACTTCACCAGAGTAAATACAGAGGGTTTACCACAAGATGTAAACCATTGGTAAGCCCCAAAGACAGGAAGACCAGATTTTGAGTTTGCCAAAAAACATCTAAAGAACCCTGTACAGTTCTGGAACAACAACCTATGGACAGAAGAGACAAAGATCAACTTGTACCAGAATGATGGCAAGAGAAGAGTATGGAGAAGGGAAGGAACTGCTCTTGATCTGAAGCATACCACCTCATCTGTGAAGCATGTTATGGCATGGGCACGTATGGCTGCCAAAGGGAACTGGTTCCCTTGTATTTATTGATGATGTGACTGCTGACAAAAGCAGCAGGATGAATTCTGAAGTTGAAGGATATATTATCTCCTCAGATTCAGCCAAATGCTTCAAAACTCATTGGACGGTGATTCACAGTGCAGATGGACAATGACCCGAAGCATTCTGTGAAAGCAACCCAAGAATTTTTTAAGATGACAAAGTGGAATGTTCTGCAATGACCAAGTCAATCACCTGACCTGAATGCTATTGAGCATGCATTTCACTTGCTGAAGCCAAATTGCCCCAAGAACAAGCAGGAACTAAAGACAGCTGCAGTACAGGCCTGGCAGAGCATCACCAGGGAAGAAACCCAGCATCTGGTGATGTCTATGGATTCCAGACTTCAGGCAATCATTGACTGCAAAGGATCTGCAACCAAGTATTGGAACTCACAATTTAATTCATGATTGTTAGTTTGTCCAATTACTTTTGAGCCCCTAAAATTGGTGGTACCACATATACAAATGGGTGTAATTCCTACACCGTTCACCCAATTTGGATGTAAATACCCTCAAATTAAAGATAAAAGTCTACACTTAAAGCACATCTTGATTGTTTCCTTTCAGATCCATTGTGGTGGCGTACAGAGTCAAAATAATGACAATTGTGTCACTGTCCAAATATTTATGAACCTAACTGTATATGTCAATATATGTTTTAACTTGGATATGAACACATCCTTCATATCAGGGAAACATACAATCCCAGGCTTAGTGGGTTCAGTCAGTGTGTATACATTAAAATGTCCTTTTTTCCCTTCAATTTCTATTTCTTATCTAATTCAAGTTATGGTTGCTAAGGAACCTAGGTCCTTCCAAATTAAATTGTAACTGTGGTTCTGATTTCAATAGCTTCTGTACACATTAAATGATTTAGTATGTCACCACATTACTATAAATAATTATGTGATGTTTAATTGTTAGTGGATCCTGATGTATTAACTTATAAAATGGATTGCACAGCATAATCGTGTTTAGCAGTACAAATATCCAGCGGGCAAAGATCAAATAATACATTGTCAACACAGTTACTTTTCATGTTAATTTTGTAATATAAATCTGACACACAAATTTGTCAAGGAAAATATTTCCTCACCTTGCATTTAAAACCTATGTAAGCCTTAATGGGATAATAACAAAACTGTAACTGTAAACTGTGTAAACTTTAGGTCACCTGGATAAGGGTGTCTGTCAATCAATCAATCAAATAAATAAATAACTAAATAAATAAATACAAAAATCATATAAAAACATAACATGGGGTAAATGTTGTATTTGGAATTGGTTCAATTTTCAAAGTTGCAAGTTTCATTGTGCCAATGAGTATTGGGAGTATGTTTTATGGAAATGTTAGAAGTATACATATTAATAGAGACAATATGCAGAATTTTACTCTTACTCTCTTGAAATAAACAGCATGTTGCAGCTGATGTGTTTGAGGTATCACTGATGTTTTCTGCTGTTGTTCTTTAAGAATCTGAATCAGAAGTGGGGACAGCATTATGTGCCGTTCTTCTCACAGAGCAACTAATTATAGCCAAGGGCACATGTGAAAGTTAATTAATTTAGCAATACTGGCCAGAACTTTAACGTTTATTTCGCTTTAACTGCAGGATGGAAAGGGATGCAGAGTTTTTGAATAAGAAAGCAGAAAGAGCAACTCTGAGGGTGCATTTGCGAGAAAAATATAGACTGCCAAAGGTAAGGTGTTGCTAACAGATAATTATGCCTAGGTGAAAATGTACAAAGCTGAACTGGGAGACACTGGGCACGTGTACACCCTTCCAGTCTGATTCAAACACTACAGGTCAATTTAGAGTAGACAATCAACCTTAACAGGACATCTTTGAGATGTGGGAGGAAACTGGAATACCCAGTGAAAACCCACAGGAAGAAAATGCCACACCAAACTGAACCTGGGTCCCACCACTATGTCTCCCAGTTTATTTTAATGTTTATTTTAAATATACTGCTCAAAAAATGAAGGGAACACTTAACATTGATTTCTGAACTTGGAGTGTTCCCTTAATTTTTTTGAGCAGTATATATTTTAGATTTTCAGATGTAGACAACCTATTGAAACTGATGTCATTACATATTTTTTGAAGATACATCTTATAAGAGCTTAAATTTAATATGCTCCTTGTGATAAATATATAAATATATTATTCAACAAAATATAATTTGCAACTTATATATTTCAACATATACAGTTTGTGAAAATATGAATACATTTAACTACCTCAGGAAAAGCCAACAAATATAAATCCGGACATAATCTATAGGAACAATGGAGACTGGCAATACAAAAAACACAAAGCTTCTGCATTGTATTACATCTATATCAAGATTGACCTAACCCAATTTATACTTGATGCGATTAGCAACACTGTTACACTCCTAACCTTCTCCACGACAGCTGGGAGAAGTGGAATTGGAGGAAATGCATACAGCAGGCCACTAATAGGCGTATGGTTTCAAAATGGACTGGCTGGGTCTTGGATGATGGACCCTAGCGGTCAGTGAGCGAACTCTTTCAACATGAAGAGATCGTCACTTGCCCTGTCAATCCGGTCCCAGATTCACTGCACCACCTGCTAGTGAACATGGCATTTGGAAACCAGGGGGCCTCCTCTCGGCAGGAGGTCCACCACCATTTTGGTTAGCCCCTAGAAGAGAACTGCCCTGATCGAGGCCCATAGGAACAGCTTACACACCAGACGGTTGAACGTCAGCAACTGCTGGCCTCCCTTCCAATTGAGTCTAGACACAGTCCTAGAACTATCAGCTTTTGGTGCAGTGTCGGACAGCTTTTTTCAGAGTTGACTCTGAAGTGCAACTGATGGAGATGATTGAGGACCAACCCTGTGTGAGTCACTACAAGCTCCTGCAACTGAGCAAAAATTAGCTAATCATTCACATAATTCAGGACAATATCTGCAGTCACAGGGGGGCAGAATGGCATCCACGCACTTGGAAAAAGAGCGTGGGACAGGTTGAATGTAAGGACACAGATCTCAAATACTTTCCTTCTAAAGCAAAATTAAGATACTTCCAGTGCGCTGAATGTATCAGAATGTGAAAATATGCATCCTTTAGACCTAATTTCAACTTTCCTATACTAGAGGCTTGGCCTTCTGCTGTTCTCTATACATTTCCACCAATTCAATTTCTCTCTGGTTGTCCACAGAAGATCGGACTGGAGATGACGGTTTGATAACCCATCAATATCCCATTGATGGCCATTGGGTTTATGGAGATTATGCACATTCTGATAGAGCCTTGGTAATTAAGGGACCAACCACAGGGTCAGAAGCACAAATTACTTCTAAAAAATCTTTTCCTTCTACTTCACAAAAATAATGATTTCCCTTCCTTACATTTATAGTGTAAATACTTATGCTTAAATTCAATTGGGTCAATTGAAGATTAATGATTATTGTTACTGTCTGGGTTTAAAGCGGAAAAGTGGATAAGAATAATTTGATTGTCCTCATCTCACACTTTGGAATGCATATGTTATAAGGTTGCTAATGAGATAAAAACTGGTGCAATGCATTGATTGTCAAGGTTTAATAAGATGAGTGCACATCATGAATGTAATACTCAGTTAATACTATGTTGGGCTTTTAAGTAAATTACAGTAATAGTGAAAACTATAGTAAAAAATATTTCAATTATTTAATTAATATAGGTTTTGAATATATTTTCTGAGCTGTTCTGATTTATTCATACATGGATATTGCTAAAATTTCTTTATATTAGAGGTGTTGCTGCTTAAATATTTATAATACAGTTACATTGACTTTGCAAGTAAAACACAATACAAAGACCATTCAATGCAAAACAATAGAATCAGGAGTGAAATGCCAAATTCAGCATTAAATATATTTTTGTGTTACTCTGTATGTAAGCTGTTAAAAGGATAGAGCAGATTTGAGGAGGATTTACAAGAGTACTGATTGTTTCTGCCCAGCAATGCAGAGGTGGAGAAAAAATAAAAAATAAATAAATATATATATATATATATATATATATTACTTTAAAAACCAAAACAATCAGCTTTTGAAAAATCAGGGAAATACATGTCACATTCCTAGCACTGACTGTTCTCTATTCTATGGTGTGTTACAGTCACTTGATAAACTGAAACTTGTATGTTTTAATAATACAGTTCTTATATACAATATTTAGTGTTATTCTATTTTAACTACCATACTTATTTAACGGTCTAATTGTTCACTCTCACAAAAGTGTTTTTCATTACTATTACAATTAGAATATTTCAAGTTTATTTAAAAATCCTTGGCAAAACAGAAATATTAATATTACAAAATATGTTGATATCTATGATACCATGTACCTGTATTTTTGAGTAATATATGTGACAAATTTATGACACTCCTAATTAATTAAATATAAACAGAATGTATTTGGTATAAACTATTGCTGCAAGTAAACACCAGATACACTGAAACAAATGGTTTTGTTCATCTTTACAAAATGGAAAGAATGCATAAGTACTTTAAGCTGTTGGTCAATCATACTGTTCAATTTGGAGCATTCAGAGCTGTAATAAGCATTGTTCCTGGGAATAAATTTGATATTGGTGTCCACAGAGTGAACAAGATGAGAACACAATCCAGATGGCAGGAGATGATGTGGATGTACCTGAAGAGCTGAGAAAGATGGTGGATGAAGATGCAGTAGAGGAGGAGGAGAAGGACTCCATTCTTGGGCAGATGCAAAACCTCCAAAACATGGACATGGACCAAATCAAGGAGAAAGCCCAGGCCACCTTTACAGAAATGAAAGCAGCGGCAGAACAGAAATGCTCTGTAATGTGATAGAAAAGCTAATAGCTCCTAATACCAATCTGTCCATTTTAAAACTCACCAGGTATTTAAGAATATGTATGGTATCTGCAGTGACAATGTTTTATGGTTAGGATTAGGGTTTGGTTTATGGTTAGGTTAGAGTTAGAGGAAGGATTAGGACTGCAGTTAAATTATTGGTTAGGTGTAGGGCTACAGTAGGGATTGTGTGCAGATATGTTTGGATGATCCAAAACCTGCACATCATCCTGGAGAGTTTTTAAGTGGCCAACAAAAGATTCATCCCAGTAAACCAGTTTTAAGATGTTCCTGTTCTAATCAGGTAAGGGAGAACTGTCCACAGAAATCTTGAAAGCAATTTCTATTCAAACATTCAGCTTTCATGATATTCCTCACATGCTCTAAATTGACTTATACATTATATTTAATGTATAGAAGAAAAAAAAATATATGTGCTGTCTGAATAAAGATATATGTTTAGAATGTTTTCTTTGTTATTGATCTTGACAATGTTGTAATGCCACTTTTTGAATCCTGTATATCTGCAATTTAAAGCCACAATTTTACATGTAGTTAAGAGGCATGTAAGTTATATATACTTATAACTACATAATCTGTATATTCCTATATTTTTTCTTCAGACCAATTCACTTGTGTGGTACTGTGCACTAAAGCCTGACACTTGTATAGGTCCCTGTCACATTTGGCAACAAAAACGGAAATTGGAGAAGAAATTAAGTACACATAACACAATATTGTAGTTTAGTATACAAACATAACTATTTTCTCTATAGCAATAGTGTCATGTGTAATGAGAAACATCACATTCAGTCATATTATTATTTTTCTGGAATGTAAATGTTCTTAGTATTAATTAAAAACAGAAACATTGCAGATTGGTGCTCTATGTAATTAACATTATTTTACTCCATGCATATTAAATGTAAAAGGAGCCTTAAAGAATCTCCCTTGAATAGAACAATGCTCTGTTGTGTACATTGCTCATTGGACTTGAATAATTTGAATAACTTTCACAGGTAGATGGTCCTAGGGCCGGAGCTGCACTACACAAGAAACAACAAACCCACTATGCACTGTGGAAAGTGTCCAAGACTGTCCAGGCAGGGAAAAGCAAATAATATGAGTAAATGGAACTAATCAATCAAATATTTCACACATGCTTCTTTGCATGACACTTTGTTTATTTATTTTAAGAACAAAATAATAGAGTTGCCTCGCATCTTACACAGACTTTACTTACGTGGTCTCAGCTTCACGTGGTTGGCAAAAAATACACTAAAATAAATTTAAAAATTAAGAAAAACTATATTTTTATGTTTCAGCCGCGCGACAACTAAGCGTGCAATTTTTAGTTATCACACCGTATCCTGCTGCATTACAGCATACAATCATCAGCATGATCATCATGGTGAGTACAGTATAAAAATGTATTCATTGTATTGCCCTATAATGTAGATTTAAAAGCAAATTATAGTACCTATACATGAATGCTTACATATACAAACTACTGTAAATATTTTACTGTGGTGTATGTAGGGTACGATTGGCAGTGTTTATAAGAGTAGTCTTGGCTATACACGGTTTTAGCTTCAGGTGGGGGGCCAGGAACGTAACCTCCACATAAGATGCAGGTCTACTATACTAGTGTACTGAGGATAAGGTTTGGAAACCCAGAACTATGTCTTTTCTCATTACATTTAAACAAAGCAAATTAATGTTTCAGTTAATAATGTACTTAATGGGAATGGGAACTTTCAATGTGATCTTTATCTAATGGAAAATCAACTGCAGGTCTTGATCTTAGAATTTGCAATTTGAGGGAAGTTAATCTATGTATACTAGATTACATTTCAAAAATAAATACTGAAGCATATGTCTTCTTTAGCTTAAATTGTAATCAAAGATACAAATTAGAACATAATAATTCTCATGGTTACATGTTCTGCCTTTACAGAATTGTTTTAATTATAAAACACCATTACCCAAATTTGTATATTATAAAGCATATTGAAAATAATGTCACTTAATATATATCAAGATAAATAACTTATAACCATATTATTACCAGCTATATTACCATTTATATAACCAAATTTGTATTACATTCAACAGATAATGAAGAAATCTAAAACAAATATTTCCCTTCAATTGTTCAAAAACATGAACATTACAAATATTAATTCACATTGCAAAAATATTAAAATTATTGATTGCATAATTTAATTAATGATTTCATATGTAATTTAAAATAGTAAGAGAAAAGGAACAGTTATGTAAAAACATTTAAGAGTTATTTTTCAGTAATGCCCCTTTCTTCTATATAACACTTTTGTTCCCTGGGACTGGGCATCATCAAATGTTTTTGTAGCATGGACTTATTTTTCTATTGATCCACCAATATCATCTGTTAGTCCTGCAATGAAATTATAGACACAATTCTTTGGCTAGTGTGTGTATAAACTATGTATTTATTTTCAGAATAATAGAATATTTGAGGCTTGAACAATTTGCACTGCTTATGTAAGTGCATTTCAACAATTAGATTAAACGCTCTGATCTGCAGTGTAAATGGAATGATTCTGGGAAAAATCCTCTTGATTAATTTAATGCTGTAGGCCCCTGTTCGGTGACTCCTGAGGTCATGGTTTTTTTTTTTCCCTTTACTCATGTTACAGAGACTTTAAAGAGATTTTGAAATGGAATCCAGGTGTTCATTTATTCCTTTTATCCCGTTAGTGTAGATCTTGTGATACCATCTTTTAGTATTAGTCTTTCTTCTCCGTTTATGATTAGGTTACAGATTTAAAATCACACATTTGTCCTTGAAAACTCCTAAGATTATATGATGTTCTTCATTAAATTGAGTAGTTAGTAAATTGTACTTTGTTTTCACACCTTTTGATATATTTGAAAAAATAAATAAATGAAGAAATGTTTTGTTTCTAACACTTTTAATTACTATAGACCAAAGGCATGCGACCCGCGGCCTGCAGACCACTTGTGGCAGGTATTTCATATGGTGGACACTAATTTATAACACATTTTTCCAGGATGTTCGTTATATTCAGGTTATTATTAGCTCAACTGTGTTCAGGAATATGCAGAAGCAAGAGACCAGGTATTAGATTTCATGTGTGTATAAACACAAGTATGTATCGCTTAATGTGCGGTTCTTTAGGCGTAGCACAGTTGCAGTATATTGTATTGCTTATTTCTTCGATGTTTCAGTGCAGCTGTGCAGACTCTGTCTTTACAAACAGGCTTCTACTTCTACATCTCATAACTCTCCAGCTTTTCATGTTTTGTATTTTACTAGCTTCCCTGTAGATGGACCCTCCACTTCAAAATCCAATTGAATGGTCCCTTTTTATCAAGTGCAGTCCCAATGTTTGGGAAATGGCATCCTTTTCAGTTTTCCTTTTCTTTCATGATTCATGAGGCCAATCAACATAAACATTGGAGGAATTTAGTCTCCATGTTTAAAAAACAAAATACAATCAATACATTAACTTTTTTATGTTGTTTTGTTTTATAGACATGTTTCAAATAAACAACAGACATATATATATATATATATATATATATATATATATATATATATATAAATAAAACTGACAAAACAATTAAAAAGGAAAATGTCAATAACATTGCATTGTTTTTGTCCATGATGCTCATGCTAGGTTTCTAGATGTTTGTGGGTTTTTTTCTGGATTTAGTTTATTTTCTGCACATATTTCCCCCTATTATTAAATTAAACTGAAGGATATGTGTAGAGATTTTTTTTTTAAATTCCTGTATATAGTGTTTCATTGATCTGATTTGAATTGATTGTTCATCTTAATGAGCCATCACAAATTCAATACACATTGTTAGAAAGCAGTTTAACATTGGGTCAAGAAGCTTTTAGAAACTTAGAACTGTTTAAAGAATATAAGTATAATTAAAATGACACCTGAAATTTTGTCATTTGCAGATGGGGCTTTTGATTTAATTAGGGTCCTTCTTTAAAAAACATAACAGATAAAAATGTCATAATTCAATTATTTTAAAAAACAAATGTATAAGATTCCAACTGTCCTCTACAAGAACTAGATTCTTTATTTAAAAAATACATGTTTAAATAGCTACTTTCACTGAGCATAAATACTGTAGAACTTAAGTATAGTGATGCGTTATCTGTTTTAATTACACAGCAGATGTTTAATTGATTATCTTTCAATGGTTTAGTTTGTTTACATCATCTTTTTTTACAAATATAGGTTACCTATAGTGATAAAATATAACATAATTAGTAGCACACAATAAGAAAAATACGTACATTGTTTGTTGTATCACAATACATAATTTTTTGTTCATAAGAAAACAAAATTGCATTAATTTCTTAATTTGAAATGTTATTATAATTCTCTCTATATATATAATAGCCCTGGAAGTATGTATTCAATTCATACTACCAAAACTCAATTATGGCTCTGAAAAATTATACAAAAACTGCAAACAACACAAATAAGCATTGGAATAACAAGAAGAGACAAACAAATGTATCCGAGAATGAACAAAAGTATGTGACATTGAATGAGTGAAAATGTTACATTGGCAAGGGCAAAAAATTACAAAAGAAGTTATAGAATGGATCCCAAGAGATTAAATAAGACCTAGAAGAAGACCACATAAAAGACGGGTAGATTTTCTAGTGTGACCTGAAAAAGAGATGCTGTACAGGTGTAAATATCTTAGGGAGGCCTTCATACAGCAGTGGACGAATGAAGCAGCATAATATTGTATAGAGTATAGCATCTGCAGTTTCTTAATGACCAAACCTTTACTTAGTAATATTAAATGTTTAACCTTTCCAACCAGGATTTAAATAAATAATGAAAGCAGATAGATTTATTAAATAATCAACGCTGTCTCTGGGTCCCTTAATTGAACAGGTTGCGACCAAACATTGAGCAAGAACAATATCCCGATATAACTTACAAAACATTCAGTAACCTTCTTCACTAAGTGTTTGAACATTCATTTTTTGAGAGGGGGGTGGGGGGGATCATACAATGGACTATTTCATGAGAGCTGGTGTTTAAGGTGCCTTGGATTTAAAGTTTAAAAGATTAGCAACTAATAGGATCAGTTTAGCTGTGGTTGTCATCCCTTCAAGTTAAATGCGCATGGCAGGCACTCTTAAGTAATTTGAATTCAATTAAGCTAATTGGAATACAAGAGAAGATGGATTGCATTAATGTAGCTTTGCTTCGTGAAACTTGTCCTCATGGGAAATCAGATAATATAATGCTTGTTCCACTACCAGCTAAGTCCAATTACATGTAATTAGTGTAGAGGGGTCAGATAATCAGGGCCAGAGTACACTATGCTATAATTTTCATTCACTTGTTTGGCATTTGTCTATTTGGACAGTGTGCCATACATTGCAGGATGGCACATGCCATTTTTGTGTTGTTACAAAACAAAGGTTGGCTTTTATATTGTTTAGAGTGCTGCATTGTGACTGTGGTTATATCTTTAATTAAGCAAAAGTCCTCTAGGTTTCAGTTTCAAACATCATTCAACTGGAACTTGTATGCTTTGTTCAAATCCTATTAATACAAACACATTTGTGTATCTGAGATTTTCACTCTATTTTGAGACAGCCTTGCAGCAGCAGAACTCAGCACACTCACTTCCTGCACAGTGTGTCTTCTCATGCAAGAGTAGATTAGAGCAGCTTGCAGTAATTATGAGTGTCATAGCAGTTACATAAAACTCATAACAATGTATTAGAACCAAGTGCAAAAATATAACATACATATACACTCACCTAAAGGATTATTAGGAACACCTGTTCAATTTCTCATTAATGCAATTATCTAATCAACCAATCACATGGCAGTTGCTTCAATGCATTTAGGGGTGTGGTCCTGGTCAAGACAATCTCCTGAACTCCAAACTGAATGTCTGAATGGGAAAGAAAGGTGATTTAAGCAATTTTGAGCGTGGCATGGTTGTTGGTGCCAGACGGGCCGGTCTGAGTATTTCACAATCTGCTCAGTTACTGGGATTTTCATGCACAACCATTTCTAGGGTTTACAAAGAATGGTGTGAAAAGGGAAAAACATCCAGTATGCGGCAGTCCTGTGGGCGAAAATGCCTTGTTGATGCTAGAGGTCAGAGGAGAATGGGCCGACTGATTCAAGCTGATAGAAGAGCAACTTTGACTGAAATAACCACTCGTTACAACCGAGGTATGCAGCAAAGCATTTGTGAAGCCACAACACGTACAACCTTGAGGCGGATGGACTACAACAGCAGAAGACCCCACCGGGTACCACTCATCTCCACTACAAATAGGAAAAAGAGGCTACAATTTGCACAAGCTCACCAAAATTGGACAGTTGAAGACTGGAAAAATGTTGCCTGGTCTGATGAGTCTCGATTTCTGTTGAGACATTCAGATGGTAGAGTCAGAATTTGGCGTAAACAGAATGAGAACATGGATCCATCATGCCTTGTTACCACTGTGCAGGCTGGTGATGGTGGTGTAATGGTGTGGGGGATGCTTTCTTGGCACACTTTAGGCCCCTTAGTGCCAATTGGGCATGGTTTAAATGCCACGGCCGACCTGAGCATTGTTTCTGACCATGTCCATCCCTTTATGACCACCATGTACCCATCCTCTGATGGCTACTTCCAGCAGGATAATGCACCATGTCACAAAGGTCGAATCATTTGAAATTGGTTTCTTGAACATGACAATGAGTTCACTGTACTAAACTGGCCCCCACAGTCACCAGATCTCAACCCAATAGAGCATCTTTGGGATGTGGTGGAACGGGAGCTTTGTGCCCTGGATGTGCATCCCACAAATCTCCATCAACTGCAAGATGCTATCCTATCAATATGGGCCAAAATTTCTAAAGAATGCTTTCAGCACCTTGTTGAATCAATGCCACGTAGAATTAAGGCAGTTCTGAAGGCGAAAGGGGGTCAAACACAGTATTAGTATGGTGTTCCTAATAATCCTTTAGGTGAGTGTATATTTTACAGAGCCAAACATGAAGATTTCATGTATTTACTTATTGAAGTAGTACTCACTGATGTAAAAAGCAGAAGATAACATTAGTGCTGATATGATAAAAACGTGCCAGTTGGCAATGCAAGATTCCTGCACTCTAATAATCAGTTTAGTGAAAAGGGCAAATTTTGACCCACTTGCTAATAGAAAACTGCAAACCTGTACTCAGTGGTGGCTTTACATTTTGTAAGATGCCATCTTCTTCTACTCATAAATGTAACCCTTATGTACAGGTGTACAGGTTTGTAGTTTACTCTTAACAGGTGGGTCACTGTTTTGATTAATGGGTATTACTGTAATATGCATTATAAACACAGTTTATTTCAGTTCTTAAATACGTTACATAAACCATACATGTGGAATATCTATTCAGAACCATACCATTTGATGTATATTTGAATTAGACATAAATGGTAGGTGGAGGTTCTTACTTGTCCCCTTCTTTGGGTAAAGATGAGAAAGTCATAGAATCATACTGTTTGCCCTGACATTGGTAGATTATTCAGTAGTTTTGTGTTGTATTTATTTCATTCAGACATTTTATTTCTAATGTATTATCTTCACTTCAGAGCAGGTTTAAAACCCTCTCTATTTCAATTATATTTTCGGGGCAGTCTTTACTGAGAAGCACTTCATTTGAGATCAAAGGGAAGACAGACAGAGCATTCAACCAATGAAGTGTATGTAAAACCCGAAGGAATCACAACAGATGCTTCGCTCCACAGTAACAGATTCCTCCTGCTACAAGAGGTCACTGGCAAAGGGAGTCCCTATCAGAAAATAGTTTTAAATGCAAAAACACACCTACGAGAATAAATTCATACACATTACAAACAAATACAGAAATAAATAAGACAATGTTAATAATAACAATAATATAAAGGGTGAAAGTGGTTAGATGAAATAGAAACAAACTGAGCAACCTGCATGAGCTAAATTGTCTCCTCTCATCTGTAGATTGTATTTTGCCCTAATGCTCTTCTAAAACATTAAACAGTAACAGTATATATATTTAGTCCAATCCATGTTTAGCATGGATAAACAGATGCATCAAAATAACTGTTTTGCATCCTGTTAATCAGAAATCTCTTCTGTCTTGTCCCACTAGATATATCTCTAAGTGAGTATTACTGGACCCAAAAGTAGCATTGAGTAGCACATCAGAGCATGGAGAGACTGCTCCAACTCCACTCGCCCTGGCCATTGCTCTGCTTGCACAGCATGCCTCGGATCCCAGTCACATACAGAATGCCGCCGCCGCATCCTAAGACCTTGACCTTTGTGTATGCTTCTTGGATACAACACAGTAGAGCATGTTGTCACCCCACTCCTTCATGCGCTGGTCAGGCCGGAGGGAGCTGCTCCTGTGGTAAGCGAGGGCGCATGAGCTCGGCTCCTGTTGCCCCACTTCCTTATTTAGCTTTGCTGTCACAGTAGAGCTTTCCGTCACTCCTTCTCCTAGTTGTACAACTTGAGCAGGAGGTGTCTGCTGCTGTGTTAAGTTAGGGCACAACAGCTGGTCTCTTCTTGCCCTGCTTGTGTGTCATATTTCAGTAAAACATGCTGTTGCTCACTGCTAGCTGCTAGTTGGCAGAAGGTGAGTGCTCCTGTGTTCAGTGGAGGGTACATGAGCAGATCTCCTGTCAACCCCGCTCTGTATATGGTTTTAGTATTTTTGAAGATCAGGGTAGAGGCGCTATTGCCCTCCCCTCTCTGCATTACTGTTCCCAGGAGAGTGTGACTGATGTCCTTACTCCTGGGTGACCAGAATGTGGTCCCAAGGGGCCCCCGCAGACGTTTTTACCTGGGGGACTGACGCGCTGTCTCACATGTGATCGTACTGTCTCCGCTATAGTCCAACCCAACCCAGGCCTGCTCCAGCTCTGGGCCTGGCCCCTGAGCGGGATTGCTTGATAGCCTGGAGTCTGTCAGACTCTTTGAGGTCGCAGTATTCCTACCAGGGTCATGACCCAGTTAATTGCCCCAGCAGGGTCATATTACAATATATATGTATATGTATATACACTCACCTAAAGGATTATTAGGAACTCCATACTAATACTGTGTTTGACCCCCTTTCGCCTTCAAAACTGCCTTAATTCTACGTGGCATTGATTCAACAAGGTGCTGAAAGCATTCTTTAGAAATGTTGGCCCATATTGATAGGATAGCATCTTGCAGTTGATGGAGATTTGTGGGATGCACATCCAGGGCACGAAGCTCCCGTTCCACCACATCCCAAAGATGCTCTATTGGGTTGAGATCTGGTGACTGTGTGGGCCAGTTTAGTACAGTGAACTCATTGTCATGTTCAAGAAACCAATTTGAAATGATTCGACCTTTGTGACATGGTGCATTATCCTGCTGGAAGTAGCCATCAGAGGATGGGTACATGGTGGTCATAAAGGGATGGACATGGTCAGAAACAATGCTCAGGTAGGCTGTGGCATTTAAACCATGCCCAATTGGCACTAAGGGGCCTAAAGTGTGCCAAGAAAACATCCCCCACACCATTACACCACCACCACCAGCCTGCACAGTGGTAACAAGGCATGATGGATCCATGTTCTCATTCTGTTTACGCCAAATTCTGACTCTACCATCTGAATGTCTCAACAGAAATCGAGACTCATCAGACCAGGCAACATTTTTCCAGTCTTCAACTGTCCAATTTTGGTGAGCTTGTGCAAATTGTAGCCTCTTTTTCCTATTTGTAGTGGAGATGAGTGGTACCCGGTGGGGTCTTCTGCTGTTGTAGCCCATCCGCCTCAAGGTTGTACGTGTTGTGGCTTCACAAATGCTTTGCTGCATACCTCGGTTGTAACGAGTGGTTATTTCAGTCAAAGTTGCTCTTCTATCAGCTTGAATCAGTCGGCCCATTCTCCTCTGACCTCTAGCATCAACAAGGCATTTTCGCCCACAGGACTGCCGCATACTGGATGTTTTTCCCTTTTCACACCATTCTTTGTAAACCCTAGAAATGGTTGTGCGTGAAAATCCCAGTAACTGAGCAGATTGTGAAATACTCAGACCGGCCCGTCTGGCACCAACAATCATGCCATGCTCAAAATTGCTTAAATCACCTTTCTTTCCCATTCAGACATTCCGTTTGGAGTTCAGGAGATTGTCTTGACCAGGACCACACCCCTAAATGCATTGAAGCAACTGCCATGTGATTGGTTGGTTAGATAATTGCATTCATGAGAAATTGAACAGGTGTTCCTAATAATCCTTTAGGTGAGTGTGTTTATATGTATATATATATATAGTTTTTTTAGTTTTTTTTGTTTTTTTACAAGAGCTGTTGGACCAGGGCAAGTCCCTGTCCACGTTCAAAGTGTATCTGGCGGCCATCTCTGCACATCATGTCCAGATTGACCACAAGCCCCCTGGGTCTCATTTCCTGGCTAAGCAGTTTTCTGATGGGAGCTCAACGGCTATGACCTCCTCTCGCCTCTTCACTGCCCTTCACACCCATCGTGTGTCCGTTTTGCAGGAGATGGCTCCAGGGTCACACTATGGCTTAACCCTGCGTTCCTCCCAAAAGTGCTGTCTCCATTCCATGTCAACGGGCCTATTGAGTTGATGGCTTTCCATCCCCCTCCCTTCTCTTTGGAGCAGGACAATCAGCATCACCTGCTCTGCCCTGTGCAGGCCCTCAAGTACTATTTGGAACGCACTAAGGACATTCAGCACTTGGACCAACTGTTTGTGTCCTGTGGAGCACACACAGGGCCAGGAGCTTTCAAAACCGCACCTCTCGCGTTGGATTGTGGACTCTATTACCATGACCTACGAGTCCACCGGGACCCCAGTGCCTGGACACCTGGTGGCCCACTCGACTTGGGGCCTTTTTCAAGGTGCCACCTTGGCAGACATTTGTGCAGCTGCAGCTTGGGCTTCGCCGTTACTTTTGCCAGGTTCTACAGGTTGGACATGACGTACCCAGTCCCTTCCATTGGGAAACTGGTGTTGGCTTCAGTTGAGCCCCAAAACCCTGCAGGCTCTGGCTCCTGATCTCTATTCCCAATCTACCCCTGTTAGCGCATCCTGGATGGCATTGGTTTGAACCATGTTTTCCCTTCCTACCGGACTATGCCTTCCAGGGCTTGCTGACTGCCCTGTGGATGTGTTCCAAGGGTTTGTCGTGTGGCCTCCAAGTACGTTGCCTTATGAGGCCGCCCAGTATATTATTGCATTGTGTTGCGGTGGTGCAAGCGTTTTGCCTGTACTCCGCTGCATACATACTATGTGTAGACAACAGGACTGTGGTCTCATCCTAGCTCTGCTAGTAGACTGGAAGGCCACTGCTGCTGTTCTCAGTGGAGGGTAATCGAGCTGGCTCTTGTGCCCCGCTATGTACATAGTTAATTTATCTCAACACCGTAAAAGCTGCAGTTGCTCTGCCTTAGTTGTGCTCATGGGCAGGTGTTGACTGCTCCCGTGTTGTGTGGGAGGTGCATGAGCTGGCTACTTGTAGTTAGACAGCAGGTCTGTGGCCCTGTCCTAGTTGTGCTAGTGGAACATGAGGCCATTGCTGCTGTTCCCAGCGCATGGCACTCGAGATGAATTTCGCTGCCTCACTGTGTGGGTAGTTTATTGGACAGCATGTCTGTGACCCTGCTCTAGCTGTGAGCTAGTAGAGCAGTGAACTGCTGCCACCCTCCGCAGCGGAGGGCACTTGAGCTACTCATGCCCCGCTGTATACAGAATATTACGTTATTTTTTTGGTAGAGCTGGTGTTGCAAGTGACCACCGCTCCCATGTTGCACGAGAGGTGCATGAACTATTCCTGCAACCTGCGATGTATAGAGTTCAATTGTTATGACATTATAGAGCTGGTGTGGCGTTGCTCCTAGCTGTGCTAGTGGAGCAAGCGGCCGCCACTCCGATGTCGCGGTGTATATATATTTTGTAATGGTAGAGTCCGCTGTTGTCCTGCATCTATCTTCACTAATATTTGACAACTGCTCCCGTGTTACGCGGAGGGTGCATGATCTGCTTCCTGCACCCTGTGATATATATATATTATTATGACAGCACAGTGGAGCTGGCCACTCTGTACTGTTCAGTTGAGTGAGATAGCTCCAGTGCTGTGCGGAGGCGACATGAATGTTCCTGCTGCCCGCGTTGTATTTAGTTTTGTGCTCATCTGTGGCTACTCTAGTGTCTGACTAGTTAGTTGTATATTATGTTGAATTACAGTGGGTCTGTGGCCCTGCTCCTGCAGGATCAGGGGTCTACTGCCACTTTAATGCGCAGCAGGTGCACAAGTTGCTTGATTGCCCGCACCATATGTTGTGCAAGTAGATATAAGGCCTCACTCCCAGATGCACTAGTAAAGCAGCTGGCCTTGCTATTGTGAATGGAGGCGTAAGAGTTGACCTCTGTAGCCCCACTTTGTATATGCTGATTGCAGACAGTTCCTGGTAGAGCGTGACTGTGGTCCTCGCTCCTGGGCAGCCCCAGGTGTGGCCCCAAGGGGCCTCTGTGGCTCCTGTCTGGAGTTGTGTTGCCGAGGGCAGGCTCCCTTATCAGCTCGCTGCCTCCTCCCTTGCGACGGTTTTGTTATCCAGTAACCCCTCCCCTTTGGGCAGTCTTTCCGACTTCAACTATCGATTTTGAATGCAACCCTTGTTATCTGAAAAAGGAAGCACTGCCCAAGGGTTGCAAGGTCGCTCGGGAGTTCAAGTCTCTTGGAAAAAGAGGAAGTTCCTGTGCAGACGTCATGTCTTATACAAACGGGAAGTAGGAAGGAACCTGTTTTGAGAGACGTGCAAAGGGGCCAATGGCAGCTTTGATATAGAGATGTTTTGATTGGGTTCCAACGGAAGTGCGCTGAAACCCCTCCCCTTGGGCAGTGCTTCCTTTTTCAGATAACCAGGGTTGCATACGCAACCTATCGTTTTAAATGGGAAAGGTGTCCAACGGAAATACTGCATTTATATTTTTTAAGGACCTCTTACACTGAAGTGCAGTGAGCATCACCAGACACAAACAGAGCTGTGAAATCCTGACTATTCTTCATCAACAGTCACCAGCACTCCTATTACAACACAGTCCTGAAAGCCAAGAACTCTCACCCGAAAGGTCTGATGTCTGTCAGCTGGTACTCTTGTTCACCGAGACAGACCCACCTCAGCCTCAGATACGAGGCATCAAAATCAATACACTCTCCTGTGGAAAATGCAGAACCTGGACCACTGATGTAAAGAAACAGTGTAACCCTGTTCTGCAGATGGACCGCACTCTAGCATAGTATCAAGTCAGGGCAAAGAACCCCATCCATAGACACAAACCTGAACCAAAGCAGTTCACATAGACAGCAGATACAGGCAACACAAACAGACTGGAAAGCAGATTGTGTGGAAAGCATAAGCAGTGTGAATTGTACAGGGAGTCACACTTCCAGATGAACTGCACTACATACTCCAAAGTGAGGAACATGAAGAACTGCATTTCTTTCCTGTGTGTCTGTGTAAACAAGGTCACTGTCTCACTGTCTTAATGTGCTACGGTACTGTGCTATAGTCATAAAGTATTATTATTATTATTATTATTATTATTATTATTATTATTTCTTTCTTATCAGATGCCCTTGTCCAGGGCAACTTATAAAATATTATTAGAGCAATACAAAGTGCAATAATACAGTACTGTTCAAAGCATAATACATTTTACAAATTCCAATTTACACAAGTGTATATGAGATATACAGTAAACAATATATAAGTGCTTTCCATTTCAAAAATGTCTGGTAAAAACAAATTACATTAAATAGACTAACCCGTTTACTTACTTAGTAAATACATTGCCTTAGTAATGAACCATACGTGACTCTGGCTGGACTCCCCAATGTCCCTCGTTGTACTCATTATTTAATTGTCTCTCTTTTAGTTGAGTGTGCTATTTTTATTATTCAAAACCTTAATTAAGATTGCTTACTGATATTGCTTCAGAAAGGGGTGGGTTATGTGCCTATTTTGTTTAAGAAATAAGATAAGTTACATTTCAAAGTTAATGTTGGTTTTATTTTTGTTAGGCCAAATTTTCCAGTTCAAGAAACAGGACTTTGAGCATTGATTACATGTTTTTCTTTGACTGTGAACATTTTAACATATTTACATGGGGGGGGGGTCTTCAATATGATTGGTTTCAAATGTAATGTATGAGAAAATAGGAACAAACAGGAACTACCTACTATGGCTACCCTACATGTTTTGAATATTACTATTTTAAAATAATTGTTCTAAAGACTTGCAGGCCAATTTGAACAGTTCCTGACACTGCTTTGTTCCACTACCAGATATAAAGCTACTATACAGGTAGGCCTATAAATTGAGGTAAAATATATTTACTCAAATGAATTTGAAATAATATATTTTACCTCAATGTATAGACCTACCTGTTGGCCCAAAGAAAGAAACCTTCAGGTCATAAAGGTGTGTAAATGTTACATTGCATATTATTTCCAGTTAAAGCATGCTGGCAGTTTAAAGTATGTTAGAGTAAAGAATAGGCCAGACACCTAACTTCGGTTACGAATTTGTATGGCGAAATATTAATTAACTTATAAATACATATGAAATGTACCTTAAAAACATGGAGGCATCACATATATATATATATATATTTTTTTTTTTTACATTATTATTATTATTATTATTAGTAGTAGTAGTAGTAGTAGTAGTAGTAGTAGTAGTATTCCCCAATTAGTATTACAGCCAAATCAACAAGAGAACTGCGCAGTTGGCTGTTTATATTTCGACTAATACGAATAATATAAATTGAAGCTTCTTATGTAAAATAAATATTAAACCTTGACAAATCAGTCACCTAAACTTCTCCTTGGTATGGACTTTAACGAGTGCTTACAATGTGTCTTTGTTGCGTTATGCTGTAAGGTCATCGATTACAATGCTGCAAGACAGAAAAGGAGAAATAAAGGAGAGAAAGGTCCACAGTAATTGCGTTTTTTGTCTATGTGATCTTAAATGACAAACAACTCCAAATAGGAAGTGTGTGGTGTGCTAACAAAGCTCATTCACTAGTAAGACTGTCGATTGCCATACATGTGGAAGAGGACACGACAAAGCCACTGAATAATTGTTCGGCACTCCAGACAATACTGTTGACTTTATTGTGGAAATAAAAGACATTCCGGAATAAGCTTTTTTTTCCTCTGTTCTCTCATTCTGCTTCACTTAATAAAACTATTATATCTCGGCGTATTCTCCTTCTGTTGCAGACACTTCTGCAGTAAATTGTAAACAGCGGATAACATCACCTCCAGTAATTAGGAAAACTTAAGTAGTTTTAAAGGAATTAACTGTTGTAAGAAAAATGTTAATCCCCTTAGCAGCGTGTGGGCAGAAGATTACCAAAGTGTTGTCAATCTTTGTTTAGTGCTAATTACACATATCTATTTAATATTAAGTAAGTTAGGACATTCTACCTATTAGTTGCTGTTAAAGTACATGACAGATCTCAATGTAAAATTGTCGATTGCTCCTTACATAAATAAATATTTAAATGTATAAATAATATTGAGCTGAAATCACAGGCGACTGCATACCCCCAAATGAATTAGACACTTGTGTGCAGAGGTCAATATTAAGTGTGAAGCTTTATGCACATTACACGTGCAATGATTTATTAATTAATTATTATTTAGTGTATTTATCTAATATCGATACAAATTATCATTTTAATTTCGTTTAGACTTGTTGCATTGTTCTCCGAAAATGCAGGACGATCATGTAAACGAAACATGAAGAATCCGAACAATCCTGCTTCTGAGCATTATATATATATATATATATATATATACACACACACACACCTTTAAGAAACCTTTCACATAAGAAATGATCTGTATTTATTAAAATAAATACTAGCCTATAACAACAGCAACAACAATAATAATAATATGAATAATATTATGTAATTCCACTACTACATCCCAAATTTACATTAAATTACAGTTCTGGATGCTAAATTTAAGAACACAAATAGTTATAGTATTACTACTACTACTAATTCTACTGCTGCTACTGCCGCTAATACTTGAATAAAGATTCATTTAAAGATATTGTTAATTTCTCTGAGAATACGCAGCATATATAAATGGACTTGTTTCCATGTTCTCCGCTGACGATCGTTTAAATCAAACTTCTATAAATATAGTCCACACGAACTCCACAAATGAAGTGCAAATGCTGATTGTTATTATGAATAATAATATGTGGCATCGGGATGGTTGTACACTGTTGGTTACAATATTCCCTGTAAACATGATGAAATCACTCAGGCGCTACAGTCACAGGCCTGTATCAGTGTTCATACACATTCTGATCAAGATACCAAATGTTAATCTGGTTTGACATCTTGAAATCTGTGTGCTGATTACGATTGTGTAATTATTATTTTGTTCTACCTTAAGCTCTAATCTCTAGCCGCCCCCCTTTTTCTTAGACCATCATGAATATGACATCTGGAAGAGGTAAAGATGGTTTTAAGATTTATGTAAGGCGGTTTATAAAGGGCTGACCTGTTACTGAATCTGCAAGAAATTGGGAGGAGTTTGTAACCCCACAACCCAAAGGCTAAGGCAAGCTGACGTTTTTATGTGACACGGCAGTAGGGGCTGTCACTCTGATGAAAGACTAAACGATTCCTTTAAAAAGCCCAGAAGGAGTGACCACGCCACTATTTGCAAAGAACACAAACAAGATCCTTTTCTATTCTTTAAGCTTATAGGCTATTTCTTTCAAGACACGCACTGCTGTTATTGCTCTTGATTGAGATTAAGGAATATTTCAAGATGAAGTAATGCAAAGGTTTTTGTTTGGTTGGTTGTTTCTTTTTTGCACAACTGTTTAGTAAAACAATAGACAATTGAGAAAGTTATTGGTGGGGAAGAAAGAAAAAAAGTTTATCTGCATGGAAAATCCACTCGTGTCTTCCTAAAGTGACACGATTTTTAACTTTTTTTTTTTTTTAATTAATCAAATTGCAAACAAAAAACAAAACAACGAACAAGGATCATATATCTGCTGCATGTGTGTATTATTCCTTTGCTTTGGACTTGGCTGAAACCGCCGCAGCAGCTGTCCGGCGCAGCCCATGCGTGTCCTCGGCGTCGCGGCTCCAGTGATGGAAGAGCGCCTGTCCCCGTCGGCCAGTCTGGCCAGGAGCGTCGTGAACCCGTCCAGGATGCACAGCATTGAGGCAATTTTGGGATTTACTAAAGACGACCATATTTTGCACCCGGCTTTTTCATCAATTGGGAAAGCACGACTCACCAAAGAAACTGATAGGAGTAGCTCAAGGAATTGTTATAACAAGATGTCCCCTCTGAAGAAAGAGACCGATTCCGAAAGTTTTGAAAGTAAGTGTCTTGTTTCACTACAGAAGAGAGGGACACATGTTCAAATTTTGTTCAATTGTCGTATTTGCATTCACTTTTAAAGACCCAATGCTAATTGCTAAACATAGCTTTACTTGAATAGAGTCTATTTATATATTTTGTATCAATGGATTGGTTTTAATTCTAATTGAGAACTGTCATTGAGTATTTCAGAAGAGGTTAGCAATAAGGCAATGATGTCCACTAGAGTGGTTCTCTGGTAACCCTTTAATTGTATGCATCACCAATTTGCCATGCAGATGTGGTCACTCATTTAATGATCTGTATAGCCAATCTGTATACGTTGCAACGTTTGTGTTTTAAATAATATATTTTATATATGTATGCCCAATCCTGTGGAGGTTCATAATTAGTCGAATGGCAAATGAAACATAGGTGAAAATACTGTTGGTGTTCATGGACTGACTCTCTGTAACCCTGCGCAAGGTACTTACTTCCTTGTGCTTGGTTGACTTATCTTCACCCTTTCTTGCAGATGTGTATTGCACGAGTAGTTCGGGCGCTTCGATCAGTCCAGATCTACCCGAGAGCGACAGTAAGCTGTCAGATGAGGAGCATCCCAAAAAGAAACACCGGAGGAACCGGACCACATTTACCACCTTTCAGCTCCATGAGCTGGAGAGAGCCTTCGAGAAGTCCCACTATCCAGATGTGTACAGCAGAGAGGAGCTGGCACTGAAGGTTAACCTCCCAGAAGTCAGAGTGCAGGTGAAACCTAAAGACTAGGCTAATTGTTTGGATTTATTCATTTTTATTTGTAGCATGTTTTAATTGCCTTCTGTAAAGTAGGATAGTCTTTATATGCCATGCTTAAAATAGCCAGCTTTAACAGCCATACAGATATAATAATAAGTAAAACTAAGTGATGATGATGATAATAATAACAACAATACATACTGTTACGTTAATATAAATGACGAATTGACACTATGACATATAAAACCAAACCAGGGTAAAAAAAAAGTTCACTTTAAAGAACTGGCTATAGCCACATATCAACGCAATTATACATTAAATCCAACAAACAAAAACGTAGCGTTGTATTCCAATGAGGAGATAATGAAATGACGGGAAAGACTGGTCGCAGTGCTGTCCGAGCCGAGCTGAGGAGGAGCGGCACGTCCCCGCCGCAGCGCCGGCCTGCTGAGCCCGGTGGCCGGGCCTGGGTGCGCACACGGGCGGCCCCTGTCCTCCGGCGTTCCTCTCCACTCCACTCTCCACTGTGTTGGTTTATGCGTCTCCTGGACTCACTTACTAAATTCCTTACAAAGAAAGCCCGAAAAGAATGACAATTCAGGTAGCTTTCCATTTTATTGCCGCAATAGAAATATTGAACGTTGTAGGATTTCCGTCATTCGTATACATACATATTTTTACCCAAGAAATAGCCTAACTAATTCACGGCCATTGAAACTTTAACCTGCGCAACGTTGATTTATTGACTATAAATATTTGTTTGGCTGATAATAACACGTTTAATGCAATACAATGCGATTTAGCAATGTATGGATACATTTTATTTTTAAATAAATTAAATGGTAAAGATGATATGTTTCAAGAAAATATATTATGTTGGTGGAATTTAACTCCGTATTGTGTTTATTAATTAATTGAGTCTTCTTAATTCATATCGGTTTTTGTACTTGTTCATCAGCACAACGAGAAGTAGCCTAAAATGTCATAGGATGGGCTCTTGTTTCGGTGATGCCGGGGTTTTTCTTCTGGTTTAAATGTAATTATAGTTCATCTACTACAGTTAAATTGGTAGGCTATGTGGCGCTTGTTTGACCTTTGATTTGAAATCTCTATGGGTTAAAAACATATTTGACTTCTTTAGACTAATGTTTCTTTATGCTTGAAGTAGTCTCCCAAATCGTTGATATTGTTATGTAGTTGCGCATCTTTAAAACTTATCAATGTGAGCATTTAAGCATATTGATTAACAAATAAATGTCTTTAAAAAATCTTGTGTTAGCTTTCAGTAGCTCTGTATTTAAAACAACCTTGGGAATTATGGCTAAAAATATAAAAACAAAAAAGTATTATACCTAATTCCCCTTATATAGCACTATTCAATGTTTGTCTATCAAACACAAATAAGTATGTAGCATAAATAAACAGGTTAATAAATAAATACGTAAATTTAAGAACGAAAAAACATCTCTTTTGCCGAAATCCACACACGATTTTAAAAGGGATATTTTTGTTTTGTTTTCTTAAATATTACTCACAATATACACTTTCAGAATACTTATATAATATATACGAACCAAGCTGCACTCTTACTGTTCGGTTACATTTGAAGTTAAAAAGGTGTTTGATAAGTATGTTACATTTATAATCCTGCTTATTCGTTGCTTTTAAATTCATATTCCAAAATGCGTACACATACACGAATACATAATTATTATCTGAAGGGAAGACTTTGAGATCATAATCATGAACTCAGAAACTGAATCTATGTACTATATCTGAAAATATTGTTTTCATGAAGTGGAAACTACTTTTACGTTTAAAAATAAAATAAAATAAAATAAAATGTATTGGGACAAAATTTTGGAGGGAAAGGTATTTTAGTTGTTATTATTATTATTATTATTATTATTATTATTATTATTATTATTATTACTATTATTATTATTATAATAAATAATAACTGCATAATAATAATAATAATAATAATAATAATAATAATAATAATAATAATAATAATAACATATATTCGAACGTTCATATATGGAGCATATTATTAAATAAGCCATTCAAATAAATCCCAATGTTTCAAAAACCTGTATTATTTATAAAATTATAGCATATCATAATTATTATTATTGTTTATTTATTAACATATTTTTCTATAATTTTTCTATTTGTTTTGGTCATTATGTATACAGATTATATGAAAGAATCTAAGCATTTTAATATTACGCTTTGCAAGTTTTCATGTAGGTTGTCATTTATGTCATATTGTGATGGCACTGCGGCCTTCCTGTGTAATCTATATAAACTACGACAAGCAATCAAATTAAATAGGTCCATCCCAGGTCCCAGTTGCATTTCTGCATTATCACATATCAGAATGTATGTTTCATTACCACTACTTGGTGTTAGATTGACAACACACATATTCTAGGGAACAATGAGAACAGAGGAATTGTACATTCTTAATATATTTTCTGATTGATTTGAGTAAAAACGCCCCCCTCCCCACATTGAAAACCACATAATTCATAACATGTGGTTTGAATGTGAAAAAATATGTAAATTTGCAACTTTTGTTTAAAATATAGATGTCTTATAATTCAAGTTGATTTGTGATCTAAACTATTTCAGTATAAGGCTGATCATTTCCTCTATGAATTAGTATAAGAGGATAAATAAAAATAAAATGGGGGAAATAAGCAGCAATAAAAAACCATATGCTCTGTACATTACTTCACCACTTTTGATCTCTTTATTCTAAGGTATGGTTTCAAAACCGAAGAGCCAAGTGGAGAAGGCAGGAGAAACTGGAAGTCAGCTCCATGAAGCTTCAGGATTCTCCAATGCTCACATTCAACAGGTCTCCTCAACAATCCCTCAGCAATCTCAGCAACAACCTGCCGCTCGAGCCCTGGCTTTCACCGTCCATTTCTAATGCCACCACTCTGCAGTCTCTGCCAGGCTTCATGACCTCGGCTCAGGGGCTCCCCAACAGTTACACCCCTCCGCCTTTCCTCAGCTCTTCCTCAGTGGGACACAGCCTTCCACACATGAGCACCATGTGCCCACCACCCCCATACCAGTGCGGAGGATCTCCCTTCATTGACAAGTTCCCTTTGGAAGACTCGGACCCGAGGAACTCTAGCATTGCCTCACTACGGATGAAAGCAAAAGAGCACATTCAGTCCATTGGGAAGACATGGTAGGAGTGTGGCAACTGGGTCAGAATCCAAATCCACTTTCCACGGCTGAATATTCATTCTTTTGTGATTTTTAAGGATTATTGTGAGAATGCACACTGCTTAAACTGTTTAAAATTGCTCATTCATTATTGCCTGTAAAGAAAATTTCAATTATGGCCATTAAAACAGTTTTTTTTTTTTTTTTTTTATAAACATCATTAAAATATTTATATGGTAGTTCATAATGTGAACATGTGTTAAAAAAGCAACTTGTAATTAAATTCATATAGATATTTTAATGTTTTGTTAAGGTTTTTTCTTTTATATATTTGTGCCATAGGTCAATTTTTGCAATGTAGATTCCCAGACATTTATTAAATACATTCTTCTTGAAAGTATATCCTTGTCTACTTTTTTGGGGGGTTATGCATTTTTCAATAGGTCAATGTGTAGAACACTATTAACCCTTAGTGGTGGGCAAGCAATTTAAAAGAGAATGAATGACAAAATCCACTTTTTATTAGTTAACAAATAAAATAAATGGCATGGTACATTTTTGTGTGTGTGTCTTTGTACCATATTGAACCTATTATTAATATTATTTTGGAATATGCTGTGATATAACACTGGATATTCATTGGAAATAAAGACGTATTTTTAGGCAATGTAGTTGTCATTTGGAATTGGATTAGCCCTCAGGAACTGGATTGACCATTTGGTTGTCCTTATTATGTCTGATATCTAGCTGGACTATTTTGTGGTTCAATTGTCAGCTGACAAATTAAAAATTGTCTACTTGGTATTATATGAGCAATTCAAATATTGGACAATTTCACTACTATAGAATGTCTCCTACCCCTATGACAGAAACATAAAACACTTTACAATCCACTGATTTACACTTATTGCACATTCATTCCATTAGAAAAAAAAACACTTTGTTCTCAGCAAATGTACTTATATAAATTACATTTATTTTCTCATAGTGAAACATTTTACTTTGAATGTTATGCATGTTAGATTTAATGCTGATAATGTTCATATAATACAAAACTCCCATGCAGATTATTTTCTTGGTTATAAACCCTGCATGTTGTTCTAATGGTTTAAGTAACATTCATGGAGGCATAAAAACTGAGAATTTGATCCTAATGACACTTTGATCCTAAGAAATGCAGGCTGAATTAAGTAATTTACAGACGGTATCCCTTGTAAAGATTTTTCAATGTATTTAAACAAAGAAAATCTGTGATGTAGTGATGTGCTTTGGTCTTTCCCTCAGCTCCCACTTTAATGATCGATTTTCCCAGTCTGAATTTTGCTGAAGGTAGATCCTATGTATGTATTTTATGGTTTCAATGTAGAGAAATGTGAAGAGATCAACTATTGATAATTAAATAACCCACTGGAAAATATGCTGGATGAGCTGGATAATAGGATGAGTACAGAATGAGGGGCTGTATTTTCATGCTACTGAACAACAGAGGTATTACGTTTTCAAAGGGGTTAGTGTCAGGCAACTGGCAAGACCAAAACAAGAATTTAAAAATCCAAGTCATTATGATGCAAACAACAACAACAACCTTCACCCACTTGTAACCTTCTTTAACTGTCCCCAATTTTGCAATGTTTAATAAAAATACTTAAAAGTTTTCCCCAATCTCTCACTTATTTAACCTAGTTTCCTCTGGCGGCACAATGATCCTGACATTGGGTCCTGAATGCATAATCTGTAACCAATACTCTTTTGATGCAACTGTTTAGTTCAGTTAGTATCTGTTCTAGGCATTTTCAATGTTATCTTCATATCAGCAAACAATTTCAAGCTCTGCCTACCATGACAGACATGTCTTGTGTTTTCTTTGATTCAAAGGAATTAGAAGTGGAAATTGAGTGGAGATGTAGAAGGTCCATGGTATTGCCTCCATACTGGAATCTTTATTTTTCTTTTTGTCTGGATGGGACCTTGTAGTCTGTGTAATTTGTAACTAAAATCCTCAGAGAAACAATGCGTTGTAAGTGACATTCAAAGTTGCACAGCTGACTGTTATAAACTCGTGCTGTGCAAGTAGAAGGAGTCAGTTCACATCTTGTCATTTGTGAGTAGGTGGCACATTCTTAAGTTTCTGTTCATTTCCTGTTATAAACTTAAGCTTTCTCATTTTCTAATGATACTAGTGTTTCTGTGACTGATAAATGTAAATTTATACAGGGAAATGTTTTTATTTACTTACTTGTTTAATTACTTATTTGTTTCATTATCTCCATTACCAGTTTTTATAGAATGGGTAATGTTAAAGAAAAGGAAAACATCCCCTGGTTGTGTGAACTGGATGCGCTTAACAAAATGAAATGTTCCCATTAGCATTTCTCATTATAGCAAATCTGAAGACCCCATCTAAATGAACCCATTGTTTGGTGTAGACAGCTCAATAGAGAATGAGACCATCTTCATTAAAAATTTTCCACTCATTGTGTCCAGACAAAAACAAGCTCCTAATTATATGTCCACAATTTACACATATCCATTAAAGAGATGTCAGAAACAAGCATGTCACAAGCCCTTATCATCACTCTAGGAGGGCAATGCTAACCCAAAAAAGAGAAAATAATAATAATCTGTTTGTGAGTCCAGCACTCCAGTGTAGCTTTGGCTGCACTTCGGGTCGTTGTCATGCTGAAAGGTGAACTTCCATCCCAGTTTCAGATTTCTTAGAGAGGTCAGCAGGTTTTCTTTAAGGACTTTTCTGTATTTTGCACCATTAATTTTTCCTGCTGCCACAAGCTTCACCATCAGGATGGTATTCTCTGGGTGATGCACTATGTTTGTGCCGAGCATAACACTGCATTTAGGCTAAACTATTTTAGTTTCTTCAGACCACAACATGTTTTGCCCTCTTGGTAGCCTCTCTGATTGGTCTCCTTCTTCCAGTTTGGAGGTACATCCTGATCTAGCCAGGGTCTTGGTGGTGCCATACACCTTCTACTTCTTAATAATCATCTTGACCGTGCTCCAAGGGATATTCAAGATCTTTTTTAATACCCATCCCCTGAACTGTGCTTTTCAACAACTTTGTGCCGGAGTGCTTTTGAAAGCTCCTTGATGCTCATGGTTGAATCATTGCTTTGAAATGCACTACCTAGCAGAGGGAACCTACAAAAACTCCTGAATTTATCCAGAAATCATGTGAAACACTACAGTTTAACACAGGTAGAGGCCACTTAACTTGGTGTGTGATTGTTTTCACCTGAGCTAATTTAGGATTTCTATTATCCAACCAAGCAATTTCAGTTTTAATTTTGTATACATTTTCTACATATTCTAGAATATTTTTTTAATTTGGAAATTGAAGGATAGAGTATGTAAATAAATGAAAAATATAAAAATGATTTTACTGCATTTTAATTCTAGGCTATAAGGAAAAATAATTTTAAAAAATTGAAAGGGAGTGTAGACTTTCTATAGGCACTATATATGGTTTCAACAGCAACTATGACTATTAAACTTAAGGAATCAGAAAAACTGTTGATGGTATTGCTTTTTTCAAATTGCTTTTGTGTGATAAACAAGTTATATATATATATATAAGAGCTGCCACAAGACAAGTCCATCCCAGGCTAGCTCGCACACACCAAACTCACACAGTACAGAGCAATTACAGTAGTCAATCATCCTAAGCATTACGTAATTAAGGTGTGAGGGGTGAGAAATCCTACGTGCCACTGGGAGAACATGCAAACTCCTCACAGGCAGAAACCCAGGGCTGGAATTAAACTGGGTTCCAGGAGCTGTGAGGCAGCAGCGCTAACCAGTGTGCCACCATCATATCACCCTGCAATGCACACCCCCTCACGGTTGTAGTAACAAACTGATTAATACATTGAAATGCATAACAGGTGGAGATCTCACTAATTAGTCCTGTTCAGTTGTTTTGGATTTCAAGGAAACTGTAAGATATTGATATATCTGTAGTATTTGACAACTGTATTTAGTACTGCATTAACAGTATTATTTTATTTTGTTTGTGATATGTTCAGATATAACCACATCATTATTGTGTGAATTAATTAAATAGGCACTTGAAACCTTTCTAAACAGGGTCTTATATCACACATAAATGAATAAATAAAATATACAATTGTAATTTAATGTAATTAATTAATTTCAGTATGTTACGTTCAGTTATGTATGTTATTGTCACATTAAGGTGTCAATGTTAATTGTTTCCTCCTACACTGACTTTTACTTTTCCTTATCTGCTAAGTGACTTACCTGTAGAACACTTCACCAAGTTAATCATTGTAATTATCTTGGTTATCTGTCAGGATGAGCCACTTGACACCCTGTGGGGTGAAGAATTTCCATTGCAAACAAAGCAGGTCTGGCCAGTGCAAGTGACTACTGTGATTATTTCACCAGCCCATCCCCTGAGCACCAAGATTCTTTCATCAGATGTTAATTAAAAGTGGGCACCAATTTGCACCCACTTTAGATTAAAAACAAAATAATTTAAAGGTAAATTATTATGCAGTTTTGTACAAGGGGTTTTGAAAGATGATGAAGCTACTGAACAGTAAGTATACACCAATGACAATTAACCAGACAGCCCAGGTGAATAACAATGAAATATGTTCTGTACCAGTAGTAGCGAACTCAGACTTACACTATTTATGCTGTATAAAAATACTTCTGACACAAGCAGTTTCCCCAAAATCAGATTAAATGGAACATTCAGAAACTTCCCCATTTGAGAGATTTAAAAGGCTGAAAGGTTGTTTTGAACAATTCTCTCTTAAAATGTGTTTTAATATCACAGTGATATATGTGTCAGGATTATGAGATGGCTTCTGACTTTTTCTCATTTTGATGTCCAACAGGGGAAAGATCCTGTAAATGTTCATATTTTTGTCCAGGCTGCCAGTGCATGGCTTTTACAGGATCTCAGATATGATGCCTTTCTCATTGTGAGTAGTTGAAGCTAGAGCAGAGCAGCTCAAGCATTATAGATTATTAGGACAGATCCATGACTAAGCAAAAACATGTGCATCTTCCAAAAGCTATTTAACTGTGATTAGTGCCTGAAGAAGAAGGGAGGGGAGTGGCACAATAATTATTGGTATGATCAATATGATTAGTAAACAAACTATATAACAAATTTAACAACTGCTAGTGACAGTGTCAAAATAGATTCGAGTAGCCACTTTAATTTAGGTGTGATTGCTGGCAATCAGCCTACTTTAATGTATTCATACTCATTTGTATAAAAAACATATATTCTAATTAAATCAAATGACCAAATTATCCTATTACTTCGTATTTGTGTGTTGTTTATTTGTCTGTTTTATTGTTTTTGCAGATTATATTTCCTTTAGATCCTTAATCCTTCTATGTCCTTCTAGACTTTAATCAATAAAAACCATTAGTCTTTGGATTCAATCATTTTTTTATTTAATCCAGAGGGTTTTGAAGTATTTACCTCTTGGAATGTATAATTTTAAATAAATAAATGGTCTTTGTCCACAAAGATTAGGTTAGGGTGTATCTATGTGAATTTGAATGCATAGCATTTAAGTATTATATTCATTTGACTGTAATCCACAAACGAAAAAGATCTGGAAAATAAATGGTTTAACCAGCTAGACAACCATCTTGCAAATGACATTATCATGTAGCACAAGGTTAATCTTTTCAAGTTGTTTTTCTGTATAATCACAGATACAAACAGATTTTCTTCACTGATGATGTACATGTTGTTTGTTTTTTTAGTTTATTGATGTTGTCTACATAAGGCCTACATTTTGAATAGCATCCACACTGAAAGACAATTATTTCTCTCTCACAATATGCTCTGCCTACAGTCTGTTTTTGGGTACCAGAGGGGCACTTTTATTTAGAAAGCATTTATAGTCAGACTGGTATTCATACTGCTTAGTTCACATCTTAGTGTGTTTATATATCATTTGAAATCGAGTTCCCATAATCAAAACACAAGTCTACACTGAATATGAAAACAAACAGAAACTGGGATGTGAGTAATTGTATTTTATATTTTCCTTAGGGAAAAAGACCATTATACTTTTCATATTAAATCTATACCACATATAACACAACTGAAATAAAAGAGAAAAAATAATGAACCGATGTCACAAAATTGGAACATAATATTTATAGCCATTGAAGTATGGATTTGTAGTTCAACTATGTTTTTGAGACTCTGCTGCTAATTGCATGATTAAGGCCAAGATCACAATGTAAATGTAAACTGAAATAATTCGATTAAATTGTGTAGGTTTAATTAATAAATTGATTAAAAAAAATGAACAAACAAATAAATACATCAAATCATGTAAATATAATTGGCAATCTTAAAGATGGAGACGCTGAAGAGATGGGGAGAGTTAAAGCAGTAAAACCTCCCCCTTACAATATATATCTGAAACCTTAAACAGATTGCAACAGAATGAGTATTCTCCGATTGAAAATGATTGGTTTCTTGATGCAATTGTGCCATCTTGTGGTGTAGCAGCTGTTGAATTGATCTTTTCAAGCTTCAATAATTGTATCTATTATGTCTCAAATCAGATATTATTTGGTCCTAATTGAAAATCACACTGTGTATGTTTTTGGTGTGAGACACTCTTGTAATATAATTGCAACGTGGGTCAGCATCCTACAGTGATAATGCAAAGGAAGGAGGAAAACATATTGTCTGAAATGAATGCCTTCAATTTAAAAACAAGTTTAATCCAACAGAATTAGATCTACTGTGCGCGTTACAATTGCATGTATGGATGATAAACAATGGGGAGAAGATTTACAAAGTATTAAAAATATATAATCACACTTCAGAGTTATTTTTAATATTGTAATATTTAGACCCAGATCCAGAATTTATTTACAAAAAATAACATTAATCTAAAAAATCAATAATTTAAAGCATAACATGTTTTCTGAAACTGAATTTGTTTAAAGGCAGAAATAAAATGCATATTTCAAAACAAAAATTGTTAGTTTTGTACTATTTGGAGTAAAATGCTGTAAAACTGTTGAGTCTCTAATAAGCAGTTTAGATATATTTTTTTCTTCAGTTCAGCTGGGCCTGTTCTCCTTCATATTGAGAGCCTGCAGCAGGTAGTCTGTGACCTGTAAATAAAATAATGTAACATATTTAATGAATGTATACTGTATATAGACACACAGATATAGATATAGAGATACAGAGATATAGATATAGAGATACATACTATGAAGCAAAATCACAAGTGTGGCTAAATAAGATAAACTCCATTGTGGTCTTCCAGCTCTTCCATTTAGGAAAATCAGTGTTCAAAACAAATTACAAATTCTGCTGCTGTTCAATTTCTATACTCTGAACTAAATATTTATGGTATATACATTTTAAATACAAAATGACAAATGATGCTTGGACACGTCTCCACCCCCCTGAGTTAATACTTGGTGGTTGTATTTGGCAGCAATTACAGCTGTGAATCTGTGGACAGGTCTCTACCAATTGTGCACACTTAGATGTGGCAATATTTTACCATTCTTCTTTACAATACTGTTCCAAGTTCTGTCAAGATTCTTTGGGAGAGATGATGAACAGCAATCTTCAAGTCATGCCAGAAAAATGTAATTGGATTTTGGTTGGGGCTCTGACTGGGCCACTCAAGGACATTTATATTTTTGCCACTTTAGTGATGGCTGTGTGCTTCAGGTCATTATCATGGTGAAAAGTGAACTACAGTTTCAGTTTGTTTTCGTGTAGAGGGCAGCAGGTTTTCCTAAAGGAATTTTCTGTACTATGCTCCATTAATTTCCAATGACAAAAGCTCCAGTCCCTGATGATGAGAAACATCCCCATAACATGATGCTGAACCACCATGCTTCACAGTAAGGATGGTGTTCATTTGGTGATGCACTGTGTTGGGTTTGAGCCAAACATAACATAATGCTTTGCATTTAGGCCAAAAAGTTTAGATTTAGTTAATCAGACCACAAATAGTTTTGCCACATGGATACAAAATCTCCTGAGTGTTTCAGGTGGGGTTTGTTGAGTAATGGCTTACTCAAATTTGTGGAGTTTTTGGGACATTGTTGTCACATGTACACTTTGACCAGTCTTGGCCATAAAGGCCTGTAGCTCTTGAAAAGTTGTCATTGGCCTCTTGGTAGTCTCTCTGATCAGTCTCTTTCTTACTTGGTCATTCAGTTTGGAAGGGTGGCTTATCTAGGCAGGGCAGGGGCAACAGTTTAACTATGTTCACTTGTCGCCGAAACCCCAGTACTTGCCGTAATTGTGCTTGCCGTCTCTTGGGTGACATGCATTTAATTTCTTCCACTCACGTGTCACATCAACAATGCAGCTCATCCCATAGAACTGCATTCATCCTATCTGTTTAATACAGGCTGTGTTCGCTCAGAAATGCAATCACCTCAACCCAGTATGAACATGTGCATCAGCCTTGCCTGGTTATGACTGGTTAAAATAAGGTCTGGATGGAGCGCAGTCTGCTTGCGGACATGGCGATTAGGAAATAAATGTGCATGTGTCAACATAACCAAGGCTTAATACATACTGCATATTACTACATTTTGCATATTGCATTTTAATTCATATATACAACTGCATATTGTTGGCATTGTTACAGCCATAACTAAGGATAAGATGCTTCTCGTCTGCCATATGGGTAAAAATGCTCCCTCTCCTAGGTCGACTTGTAATCATTTGATTCTGGTGTATCATAAATATTTGCATCACTGCCCATGCTCAAAGATGTAAAAGATACCTTTCATATACCATAGCTGCCATTCCCAGGGGCTCATAAGTCAACAATTTGCAATATCACAATGCATCTTGACTCAGTTCTTGATGAGGATGGGGTTCATGCTCAACAGTTATTGTCACACCACTGTCATTCACATGCCTATGATCCAGTGTTTGTACCATGAGAATATTTAGTGAATGCATGGTTACAGAGCTATTCCTTTTGGAGATGATGGCTTACAATGAGGTCTTGAGTTAGGTACCTACCTCTTTCAAGTCCATGCTCCTTTCCCTCACCTCCAATGGAGTCTTTCTACTAAGAGGCAACCCTTCTTTTAAAAACTGACCAGTCTGGCTGCCACTCACATCTAAGGCTCTTATGAGGTTTTTGATGTCTTCAGACCACTTCAAATATCCATCCACCTGCTTGGCTTCTTCTGGTGCAGATAAATATTGGGTCCTGTCACCTTCTTCAGTTTGAAAAGGGAAATCAATACTCTTCTTTCCCATCAAATGTCCTGTGGAAACAAGGATAAACTGTGAAAAACAAATCTATATATTCTTGTGTCACACATGTAAGTTAGCAAAATCAAATCAATGTTGTTGTTTTTTTGTACTATTAGGTGCTTGTTTGTCATAATTTTCTTTTTTGTATTTATAAATGTAATGTGACGTTAAAGTTATATGGATATGGCCTTAAACATTCTTTGGAGATTATTATTCAAGTGAAATACCATATTTTTTCAGGGCATCTAATACAGCTTATAAATAATACCTATTAGCTTGGCATCAATAATCTATAGCATCAAAGTTCTTCCATAACTGACAAGGGAATTTATATTGAATCTTATGTGTCCATTTTGATGTACCTGTATCAAGGACTTTGAAGGTTGCTGATTGATAAGCTACATTTTGATTATCCGACACTCTGATTAAAATTATTTTACATGTTTGTGAGATTCACTTAAAATACTGAAAGACAAAGATTCATTTTGACTTCAGGAATCAAGCTGATAAAGTAGTATTTAAATATTGGCACAGCGCCAATATTTCTCAGACAAAACAATTTCATCCTATTTCCCAAACTGTCAGACTCCATTAACCATCAAATGGATGTATTTTAATGAGTACAAAGGGTAATTTTACCGAAATAATTATTCGCAAAAACAACAAAAAGTAATTATTCCAAACTTCCAGTCCTTGACAGCTCACTGAAATTTGCATTCAATCTCATGTCAGAATGGTGGACATTATATCAAACACAATATTTATTTATTAAATTATTCTCTCTGTGATACCCACTGTCAAACTTTTTTTTTCATGGAGCATGCATTTTAAAACTACACTATAGCCTACCTACTTATGTACAATTTAAATCATATAAAATAAATAATAATACATAACACATTTTAGTTAGTTTTTTTGGTAGTAAATACTTAGCACATACACAGAGATGAATTTCAGTTTTACTAATTACATAGAATTATATATATATATATATATATATATATATATATATATATATATATATATATATATCCTTTGTTGTATATAAGACTCCAAATATTCAGCTAATTGTAAATATCAGTCTGTTTTGTGTCACTTGTAGGTACTGAAATTGCAACTGGAACACATTTTAATTCATATTTTAAATAACCTAAGGCAGCTATTCTCCAACTAACCTTTAAACTGTTTTCCTAGACAAATACTAGGCCTGTTTAAAGTTCCAGGTGAAAATTGTCAAACACAATTTATTGCAAATACTACTGTACTTAGCAATTGGCTCCACTGATAACTGAACTGAACTGGATTTTAGTCACTGGTATCTGTGGGATTTTTTCAGATATGAATTTACTAGCTGGCTGCTTTTCTACAAGAAAGTACATACCAAACACAGACAGTCCATGGTGGAAATCAAAGTGCAATACATATTTTCTCTATGCTTTATAAGAGGTATTAAGATATGACGAGTGAGATGTAACTGCTAGCCAATACACATAAATATTTGTATGGGTGTCAAAATAATCAAACCTCACTGGAGACAAGATTGTGTTTAAATTGATTTTTCTATTGGGTTACACAAGTGACAGTTTCCCATTGGTTTTATTATTGGGGTCCTCTGTGCAAATATTTTAGTAATCTTAATGTTTACATTTTGTCTCATTTATATAATGAAATAGCACATAACAAAGCAAATAAAAAAGGCAACGGGAAGACTATTTTTTTCACCTTTAATCGGCCAGTGTATTTCTGCTTAATTACCATATTCACAACTTAACAAAATACTTGTATATTTAAATTAAAAACAAAAAGGTAAAGCTATTTCAATGTAAGAAAAAGCAGGATGATATAAAGTTTTGCATTAAAAATGGCTTACCTATACCATCATTATCAACAGTAGATATTTATTACTAGAATGGCAAGTTGTTTTTATTCCATTTAAAAACATTTAATTTGATGATCAATTTACTTTAAATAGATATTGTTTATTAAACACTATTTAGGCTAGGTTATTTAAGAGCAGGTAGAAAACAAATAATGTGATATATTGTAATAATTGTTGAAGACTGGTGTCCCCATTCACTCTGAATTACAACGTGTGCAACCTGAATGCATTTTTAAATTAATATTTCTACAATTACCTTTCAATATATTACAATACATTTTTTATACCCATTGTTTGAGAAAGTAAACTTTTTAGTTTGAATCATTAATTATGATGATGATGATGATGATGATGATGATGATAAAGTTCCACACTATCTCCCCCAACCCCCGTCTGCCTTCTTTCTCTCTCCTGACTACATTTATGTTCACAAAATTAAGGAAAAAGTCCTGCTCTTCTACCCTTTCGTACAATTTTCTTTTTGCATCTGTTGATAGTTGTACATTTAATTCGATAGTTAAAGTTCAAATGTGTATTTAAGAAAAAAAAAGGTTGCTTACCTACAGCCCAGTGGTTGCCTCTGGGGTATATTTTGGCCAGAGGTGCTCCGTTCTCCACTGGCACGGCTGTAGCGTAGTGGACTCTGCAGATGACTGCAATTAAAACAAGCAAAGAAAACATTGCTCTGTATTTCCAAATGAGAAACTCTGCGCCCATGTTCACTGGAAAGAAGCACCCCTTTTACGACAGACAGCTGCGTCTCTTGTCTTTTTTTGCTCCAGAAGGTATGCCCGGGTACCTCCCTGCCACTGCATTTATAAGAAACCGTGACGAAGTCACAACAGTGACCAGACGAACCTGACGTAGGATTCGTGTGTTTTGCTCCAGTGAGTTACTGCCAAGTGTCATATCGCATCTCTGTGGCACTGATGCGCACAAATATCCAATACAAAACATTCAATATCCCCTTCCAATAACTTCACGTCAGCAGCCCTTTGAGAAAACCCAATATGCTGCTAAGTGACACCTTTCACAATAAGTGATAAAAAATAAATACATCTTATTTTCTATTGTGCCCTTTAAACTGTCATTAAGACATGTCAGCGTTCTTTCATTAACATTCATGAGTTTGATTGTTTTTTTGAATCGCTGTGTATTCTGTCCAGAGTGTTAACAGTTCGTTAATTGCTTTGTGGATGTCTTGTTTAACTTTCTCACTATAAACTAATACGAATAACGTTGCAAAACGTATGGTATTACCGCACTTGTATCTATATATAGATGATAAACTGTAATATATTTGCATGTTAACATGTTACGTTAATTTTATAGATATATTTCCATGGCGTTTATAATGCTTTGAAATGTTTAATTCATGCTTACATGATAGATATATTATAGCGACGAAAGGGTGTTACAACTGAGGTGAATGGAAAATAATTACATTGGATAATTAATGTTACTTTCAGGTTTCAGTAGAAAGGGTTCAAACAGAAATTACATTTCATTCATGCTGTCAGGTATTCTAGCTGATGTTGACTCTTATTTTCCATTACAAGTATTCCTGCCACAAATATTGTGAATGTAGAATAAAGCAAGGGTTAGCACCAAAACCATTGTACAGACTTCCCAGCATAACAATTTATTACTTTTATGTAAAAACATAATTACTTCTGGATTATGTTCATTATTATAGATTAAATTATTTTCATTGAACTCAGACCACTTTTGTCAGATATTTAGGATTATGCAACATGAATGACACACAAAGGGTCAAAAACTAAAATGAATGATGTTGATCGATGATATAATCAAAGGTGGAACTGCACAGAATCTTAGAAAATTGTCTGTAAAACCCTTTGAAGACTAATTGTATTTCCTATCCTTCATAGTTTGAAGTGTGTATGAGCAGATGTCATCTCTTCAAACACTGGCTAGCATTGACAAGTTCAGTGTCCTCTACTGGTAGCAAGTTTACTGAGGACGAAGGGTCTCTCTGGCAAGGAGCAACATACGCTCCCTGACCTATTCAGTTGCTTGTCCAGACTCTGGTTCTCTCCCGCCTGGATTACTGTAACTCCCTCCTAAATAAACCATTTAGCTAAACATTTAGATGTAATGCAGTGTCAGGCAGACTCATGAGAATCGGAAGGTTAAACATTATGATATTCAGGTCTTTGGTAGTATGCTCTTCTGCCCAACAAGGAAGAGATGACAGAAAAGCCTATGGCATAGATGTCTATGTAAAGACACTGTTTATTGTTTATAAACAGACTAACGGGGAAGCTGCTTGTATAGAAGAAGCATGACATTTCTGTCATAGAAGTAAAAATGTAGACTCCCATGTCTGGCAGGTACAGGAAATATTGTGATAATTGAAAGATGGGGGGTGTTTTGATTGTTTAAGCCTGTAATATACAGTAATGTATCTACCATATTGTCTAAAAAATATCCAGTGCAACATTTGTTCCTGATTTATGTGCAACAGAAATACAAGAGAAATACAATTAATAACTAATTACAGAAATACATTTTCACTAAAACTCATCTTTGTCAACTGAGGTGAATTTGTAAGGAAAAAAGGAAAGAAAAAGCTGTGTAGGAAGAGAATATTCTCCACAGAATAACATATTTGACGTAATGTAAACAACCTCTTGACCTTCTGGGTACATTTTGTTTCATTCAGTGCTTTCTTCCATATACGCTGTCAAACAGCAGGTGTGATCAAGTTTGTACACTCACACATGTACACAATGTATATTGTACTTCCCTTGAACTGCATTGTGTATTTTAGAGTGTATCCAATGCCAGCTTTTACATAATATACAGGAACAAAAGACTTGTGAGATAACAGATGAAAGCACACTGCAAGAATGGATGGACTTAAAATGATCCTATTGTACTGCATATTAATTTAATTTAACTACACATTTGTTTAATTCGTTTCAGATTTTTTCAAGAACAAGAGTTATACTTTAATCTAATGTATTTAATCTAACTGGAATGATTTCCAAGTTATATTTTTCAGATATGCAGTCTATCTAATAAATGTTTAGTTAGATCAATCTCTATTCTTTGGGTGTATAAAGCTAAAGCACACGAGCTGGATTTCTGTTGAGAAGTTATTTTGATTCTGTCATGATAAGGAGAAAGCTGGGAATTGAGAGGGGGTGAAGCAATTGTCTTTAATTTACTGCTAAAAAGCCAAGGGCTGAGCACCAAGTTAACCTTTGTCATGATAAGGTTGGACATTCCTCACAGGCAATGTCAATGCATCTTTCTTATAATTCCCTTAGGAAATAGTCTGTGTAAGAAAAACGCAGAACACCAGAATAATTCTATTTGCTTGACAGAGGTTTAGTGAACCACTTTCTCACAGTGAAGTACTGAAAGTAAAAAATAGAGCAAATTAAGAAAAAAAAAAAAGTAGTGCTATTACTTATCCTATAGTTATACTTTTGGGACACATGTACTCATTTGAATGGTGGGCAAATGTGTTTGAATGTGAAAGGTGTAAGAGAAAAAGTGTGACAGCGTATCACTGCAGCCCCAGGCAGCACATTGAGTCTCATATATAGTCGTTTTCTTCAAATTCAGTGCCTGAGGGCCACAATCCAACAGGTTATATCAGTCCCTTTGTATCATTACCTGCATTAGACCTAAGATAGGGCAGGCATTGGTTCAGTTAAAGTGAAAATAGTTCAATTAACAAATAAAGTTAGGTCCATAAATATTTGCACAGTGACACAATTGTCATCATTTTGGCTCTGTACAACACCACAATGGATTTCAAAGGAAACAATCAAGATGTTCTTTAAATGTAGACTTTCATCTTTAATTTGAGTTTAGTTACATCCAAATTGGGTGAACAGTGTAGGAATTATACCCATTTTTGTATGTGGTCCCCCCCAATTTTAGGGGCTCAAATGTAATTGGACAATTGGCTGCTTGGCTGTTCCTGGTGTGTGTTATTCCCTCAATTACAGGTAAGCAGATAAAATGTCTAGATTTGATTTCAAGTGTGGCATTTGCATTTGGAATCTGTTGCTGTTAACCCGCCATATGAACTCCAAAGAGCTGCCACTGCCAGAAAAGCAAGCCATCATTAGGCTGATAAATCAAAAACATTAGGCCAAATCAACTATTTGGTACATTCTTAAAAAGAAAGAACGCACTGGTGAGCTCAGGAACACCAAAAGGCCCAGAAGACCACGGAAAACAGCTGTGGTGGATGACAGAAGAATTATTTCCCTGGTGAACCCCTTCACAACAGTTGTCCAGATCAAGAACACCCTCCAGGAGGTAGGTGTATCTGTGTCAAAGTCAACAATCAAGAGAAGACTTCACCAGAGTAAATACAGAGGGTTTACCACAAGATGTAAACCATTGGTAAGCCCCAAAGACAGGAAGACCAGATTCAATTTTGCCAAAAAACATCTAAACATCCTTTTGTCTATTTGTATGTTTGTTTATTTTAAACAACAACAAAGGTTATTTTCTGTGAAGGTTTTAGTCACATTAAATATGTGTCTGGTAGCATTACCTGTATACCCCACTATACTACTGTAGGACAAACACAATTGTACATAATTATTGAGAAATATTATAATTAACCAGTAGACAGTAGTTGATGTTCTGATTACTTAATTATTTTCCACTTCATTTAGCTTTATTCATATCTTAAGCTTTCTGATTATAAACTGAGTCTGAGTGATAGTAATCACTCTATAGTGGTGTGGACTTCTCCACTGACCCACTGTATTTGATCAAAATCAGAAGAGATTACTACTGACATTTTTATTTTATTTAGTTTTTTGGGATAACCTTGGCCTTTTTCTTTGGCTTCAGAGCAATATTTTGCCCTTGCAGATATTAATACCTAATTGTATATGGTAATATCACCTTTTCTGTATATCCTATTGATCAATAGTTATAGAGTATAAAAGTATCAATAGAGTAAACCTCTCTAACATTCATGGCTGATAAATTGAATTTAGAGAAGTTTACGACAGATGGTACACCATGTAAACTTTCTGTTTTGCCATTCACACTTGTGAGTACTGCTTTGCCCTGCACTGCTATTATCTTAATTGAAAACCCTTTAGCTGAAATCTGTGTTGTGTGTGGGGTCCAAGATCGCTCTCTCTACCACTGTCTGGCTAAGCCCATGAGGCAACACTCACCTTCCTCCCGTTGCACACAGGCACTATAGAATCTACCACTTGGAGCCCACGCCATTGCACCAGGGACTCTGACATGCGTGCCTTGATGGAGCAGATGCCAGAGCTAATGAAGCTGTAGTCTCCACCAGTGCAGCAGGAAGTTTTGCCTGCTTCAGTGCCTGTACCTACGAGACCCGCCCTGGCCTGTGCTCCACCTACCACTTCGGGTGAAGGAGAGCAATCATCTATCTGACTGGCAGACGCTCTCTCACTTCATGCCTCAGGTAATGCCACCTCCCGTTGTGTGTAGCCATCCTGTACGCTTCCTCAACAAGGACAGCCTGCACCTAAGCCACGTCCCCACGGAGATTTATGGTACCGTCTGCAGCAGGCATGGCCTCCGCATCATCCTCAGCCTCAGCAAGTCTCCTTATGCACTCCTATGTGTAGCTGATGAGGGTCGGAGCTCCCTGCCTGGGATTCGAGCTGCACACCACCGGTGCCCCTCCAAGCGCTCCACAACACAGCGGCTCCAGCGCACTACAGTATTAAGCCCTCTAAGCTAAAAGGCCGGGCCTGGACTACTTTTACTGAGGGGTTACGTCACTTTGTAACGGCTCATTATACACGAATGCCCCATTACATAAGCACCAACAGGTGATCAATAGGCCCCTCTGCCACCTCTGCCAAAACTGGCACATGGTCCCTGACATGCCTGTCCTGCATCCAGACATTAAAGTGGCAGAACTGAAAAATATCTGAAATGTTTAAATGGAGCTTCAATGGTGTGGCCTAGTCCCCCACAGAGGAACCTTTTGCTATTTTATGGGTTTATCTGTCACTAAATTATACAAAATAAACTGGGAACAATGGCATCAGTATCATCAGCCTACAACTACCAAAAGTACCAAAATAAAACACATCCCATCCACTTAATATAATTCCAAGAGCCAGATTAAAATGTATTACAAATTACAGAGGAAATTACCTAAATGTAAGACAGTAGGCACTGGAAATGCACTATAATTAAGGATAGTAGGGGTATAAATAGTACTAGTAGAACTTTAATAGTAGAATAGTTTTAATACAACAAACAAACCAGGCACCAACAGAAATCAAGATATAGAGAAAGTGGCATGCAACAATAGATACTAACTTTAAAATACTAAACTACTGTAACTGTTTCTTTACAATATGATTAAAACTATCAAATGCATTTATTTTTTCAAATACACTTTTTTTTTTTCCAGTTATAATTAATCATGTTTCACATTAATACATAAATAATGTTTAAGTGAATGTAGTGAAATAAACATATGTCATGTGCAACAGCAGAGACTCCAGGATTCTGAAAGTTGGGGGCGAGGTTGGGGGCGTTCAACATCTTAATATTTGCAAGATAGTAAGCATACATATACACTCACCTAAAGGATTATTAGGAACACCATACTAATACTGTGTTTGACCCCCTTTCGCCTTCAGAACTGCCTTAATTCTACGTGGCATTGATTCAACAAGGTGCTGAAAGCATTCTTTAGAAATGTTGGCCCATATTGATAGGATAGCATCTTGCAGTTGATGGGGATTTGTGGGATGCACATCCAGGGCACGAAGCTCCCATTCCACCACATCCCAAAGATGCTCTATTGGGTTGAGATCTGGTGACTGTGGGGGCCAGTTTAGTACAGTGAACTCATTGTCATGTTCAAGAAACCAATTTGAAATGATTCGACCTTTGTGACATGGTGCATTATCCTGCTGGAAGTAGCCATCAGAGGATGGGTACATGGTGGTCATAAAGGGATGGGCATGGTCAGAAACAATGCTCAGGTAGGCCGTGGCATTTAAACGATGCCCAATTGGCACTAATGGGCCTAAAATGTGCCAAGAAAACATCCCCCACACCATTACACCACCACCACCAGCCTGCACAGTGGTAACAAGGCATGATGGATCCATGTTCTCATTCTGTTTACGCCAAATTCTGACTCTACCATCTGAATGTCTCAACAGAAATCGAGACTCATCAGACCAGGCAACATTTTTCCAGTTTTCAACTGTCCAATTTTGGTGAGCTTGTGCAAATTGTAGCCTCTTTTTCCTATTTGTAGTAGAGATGAGTGGTACCCGGTGGGGTCTTCTGCTGTTGTAGCCCATCCGCCTCAAGGTTGTACGTGTTGTGGCTTCACAAATGCTTTGCTGCATACCTCGGTTGTAACGAGTGGTTATTTCAGTCAAAGTTGCTCTTCTATCAGCTTGAATCAGTCGGCCCATTCTCCTCTGACCTCTAGCATCAACAAGGCATTTTCGCCCACAGGACTGCCGCATACTGGATGTTTTTCCCTTTTCACACCATTCTTTGTAAACCCTAGAAATGGTTGTGCGTGAAAATCCCAGTAACTGAGCAGATTGTGAAATACTCAGACCGGCCCGTCTGGCACCAACAACCATGCCACGCTCAAAATTGCTTAAATCACCTTTCTTTCCCATTCAGACATTCAGTTTGGAGTTCAGGAGATTGTCTTGACCAGGACCACACCCCTAAATGCATTGAAGCAACTGCCATGTGATTGGTTGGTTAGATAATTGCATTAATGAGAAATTGAACAGGTGTTCCTAATAATCTTTTAGGTGAGTGTAGTCTATATAACTACATTTAAAAAATACAATTAAAAACATGTAATTATCAAATCAACCTTTTGTTACTACAGATACAAATGACTCAGAACACATTCTGTTCGAGCCTACTCCACTCTTAGTATTACATGTGTTGTTGGAATTTCCTATTTACTCAACTTAGTAGTTATAACTGATGGTAATAAGAGAGTTAGAAAATGTAACCAGTAATCAAATTGGTTTTGCTGTTTTATTGTTTTATTGTAATTGTTATCTTTGGTAATTCAGTAATGTTTTAATTCAACTGGGTTCTATTTGTATCTAGTTGCTTTTGATTTACTGGCAAATTCAAAAACTTAATATTTTCCAGACTGTGTTTACATATAGATGTGTTCATAATTTAGAAAAAAATAAAAAAATATATTATTATATCCTTTGGATTTAATTTGGAATTGGATGCAAAGCCTCTGTGCCAATTCACATTCGAAGAATTTTGGGCTCTGTCCATACATTTGTTTTTTTTATCAAGCATCCTAAAATGCAGTGTACATACAGAGGATCACTGCATCATGACATGATGACATCAATGATTGACACCAATAACCATCTGATATTAGAGATCTATATCACAATGCCAGGAGTGAGGGTGAGGCCGAGGGCAGATTTTGAGGCTTATCATAACTTTGAGGCAGAAGGGGGGACAGTCCTGGCTGCCCCTCATTGAATTTTGTTCCACTACCAGTGAGTCATATTAAGCCACCATCTGGTATTTATTGGTGTTGTCCATAGAAAAATCTTCCCCACCATGATGTACAGGGTAGTAGTTTGCTATTAGCAGGTGGGTCAAAGTTTTGATTTAATCCGGCACTAACTTTATGCTGTGTATACATACAAATACAAATAAAAGTAAATGTGTTTATATACATTGCTAATTTAAAATAATACATGAGAGTCAAAACAGGTTTTCAATATATTTTCCCTAGTTTATTTTAGAAAACCATATTTATTGAAGTTGAGTTCTAAAAAGGAACAGCATTAGTTACATTAAATGTCCATGCTAAAAGGAAGCAAACAATACTATATTACCCTAACACTTTATAGAGCTAAACCCATGTTATCTATAGGATCACATGCCCATTTAGGCAAGTTCAATAGGTTTTTCTGAGGAGTTTACATTAAAATACATAATTTACATGATAGAACATGTAACATTCACAGTCTCAAGTAGATGGTGCTGGCATGAAAATATGAAAATAAAAAGGGATAGGGGTATGTAAGCACATAAATGGTTGTTCCAGTCTGATCCGGTTTTAGGCCTGTAAGATCTGCCTCCCCAGGAAATACTTTCACCACAGTGCCTCACTTTCCCAGTACTTTGCTGAAGGTAATCTACTGAAATAACAAGCATTCAGGGAGGTAAAATTTTAATGACCACTAGATGGCAGCAATAAGCCTTATAAATAGCACCCGTTGGAGACACAGATAAGTGTCTGTGTTCAACAGAATTGTTGTGGAAAATATTCTGAATTGATAAACAATACTTTGAAAGAGTTTATTTTTGCCCCAATATTTCAATTTCCCATTTCCCATTCATAGAAATCAAATACATAATTGCAGATATCATATTCGATTCAGACCGAGTTTTCCTGAAGTTTCTAGTAATATGTTTAGACATTGACTTTATAATCTTGTAATCTTTCACAAACAGCTGCTCCTAGCTTTATGAGTATATGTGTTACTACACTGACATTGTCATCGCAGCAAAGACAACAGATATCTCTTCAACAAGATATTTATTGTGCTGGTCACTTAAATATTACTTTAATTTAACCAATTTCAGTATACTGAGTAAATTTAGGCCTGATAGTATAATGATACCCAATGGGAGGACACAGAAAAAAATCTATTCTCGCATTGCAGGCCCACCCCTCATATTACCAACTTTGAACAATGTGAGGTTAGAAACCAAAGAGCCTTTTAAATGATGAACTGGAAGCACAATTTATTCAGAGGGTAGATTTTTTATGCAAGCATGCCCAGGAGAGTGTAATTGGGAAATCCTTCAAACGGTCTCCCTGAAAATAGGGAGCAGGGCATTTATAAGGCAATTCTTTCACTTCATTGGTTGCAGCTTTCATAACATATCACAGTGGAAAATAATAATCACTGAAGGTGGAATTATATATATATATATATATATATATATATATATATATTGTAATGCATTAGTTAGGAAGTTTAATTATCATATGGTTCTTTATTCTGGCTAGCAACAGTAAGATATCTTAAGAAATTATGACTTCTGCAAGAAAATTCAAGATACTGCAGACTGTGATGGTACAGCTGAAAACTCTGAAGGACAGAAAGCTTGATAAACAGAATGTCATTATTAGTTGCATGGAAAAGTACAGAGACAATATACAGAGCACAGCTTAACACCCAAATATAATTTATAATAATAATTCTGAGTTCTTCAAAACCAACTCAGAGCATAAGGAAAATATCTTGGCAACCATGACACCAATTTAAATGCCAATTGGTAGTATCCAACAGCTTTGGGAACAATCTCCTGCAGCCTCTTATGCAAGAAGTGCAATTTAATGCTTTTCTTGTTAGAGGGGCATGAAACACTGTATGATGGCACACTGCAATACTCCACTGCTAAGAGAAAACTTTCACCCATGCAAAAAGGTGATTGGCTGTAAATTACTTTTATGTACAGGCAATAAGTGATAGCGTCTGAAATGTATTCCAACACATTTGTGTTGATAGCATGCCAACTTTTTGTCACTGACCACCTTCATATTCATATACACAGTACTGTATAACTATGAATGCTGTAGTAATGTAGCAGCTTCTTCTAAGGTGGTCAACATAAAATGCAAGACAAAGCTTATTCAGACATATTATGCACTTAATGCACTTGGGTGCATTAAAACAGACTCATATACAGGATATTTGTATACCCTATCCAAATTGATAATAATTTAAGCATTTTCTAGTATAATTCTAATTATTTGGTATTTTTATTGCTCTTCTGCCTCAGATTTCATGTATTATATTTGTATAAAGTATAAAGAGTTCAGCTTAAAGTAGAATGTAATCTCCAACAGCCTTTGTATGTCGGGAGAGCTTTCTAATAATTTGACCTGCTGGAAAGTTAGTAACATTTTTTGTGAAGTGCAGGTGGGAGTCATTGGCTTTTGAAAACATCAATATTTGAGTCTTATCCCTGGGTGCAGGTACAACTATTGTATTTGTATTAAGACAGGATCCAGACACAGCCAGGTCCCACAGCCCTGCTCTGCAATGGAAAACGTAGGGTTACAGGCTCTTCACCAGACACATACACCAGATGTCTTACTCTCACTTCTACTGGGATGTTTTTGTTTGTCTTTTGCATTTTTTTTCAGTAGTATTAATTCCTCACTCAGATAACACAAAGTCCTGTTTCCATAAAAATGCCCTCAGTATGTGTGCTGTTGTTTTTTTCTTTTCTTTTTGATTGCATCTAGTTGATACACTTATTTTATTAGAATTGCTGCCTTCCAGCTCATGTCATATCAGCTCATTGTGACCGGGAGTGCTCAGCGGCAGTGCACCCAGGCTAGGGAGGACTAAATTGGCCATCTTCTCCAAATGGTGTTACCCTGTGGGATATACTAAAAGTCTACCGAAAGGGACAGAGTATTTATTTATTGGATTAAAAGAAAAAATACAATGTTGAACTTGAAGACTTATAACAAGAAATATTAATATAAGAAGATATCAGGACCAGAATTGTGTAAGAAATATCACAAAGGTTTGTCATGGCAACTTAAAATAGATGTACAATTAATGTCATAGAAAACTTAGCCAAAGAGTCAACACACAACCCCAAATAAGTAAATGATAAGTTTAAAAATGATTATACTGAACTATACCCATCTAATATAATCTAATATACAAATGGGACCCCTAAAGTATTAAGAAAAAAACACAGTTCCCAATATCCCAAAACCAAACTTGACAAACTCACAAATAAACATGCAACACAATTTATCTAGTGGAAGCTAGACTCCCCTCTCCTGGTCTCCCTGAGGTTGTCTGAAATGAATGACTGTCTATCACTTATGCTTTAAGATACAAGATAAACATATTTTATAAAGTATGGCTGCAGAGGACATGGTTACTAAGCAACAGGTATGTGTTCTTCATTAAGGTAATATAAAGCAACGAAGATGTGGATCACATGCAAAAGAAAAATACAAGTGTAGATATATAACATTACAGTTTGCAGTATCATAACCAAAACATCTATGCAAAAATACAAAATAAACACAAAATAAAGGGAAAAACACACCATTCCAATAATTCAAAATAATCAGTAATGCTACGACATTTGCAGAGTTATCTGAAGCAGGTAACAGTTATTGGTATTATGAGACTTTGCTTTTCGTTAAGGCCAGCCCCAGGTTATGAAAACAGCTGGCCAGTCTGTCACAGAGGGCACATCCTGTCTGCATAGCACTGCAAGTATTGCACTGGGCAGAGCTAATGCAATCAGCGATCCTCTTCCAAAGAGAAAGGGGGAGGATGAAACCATGGATAAACTCCACTGGCCTGTAGAAATGTGGGGCTTCATCACAGAATGGCTCTGGAACCAACTCCTTATCCCGCTTAGCCAACAATCGCTAACAAAAATGCTGGAGTGTTTTATTTGTGTCTTAAGAGAGAAACTTTAACTCAGAGAGGGAAGTGGCTCAAATGGAACCTGGGAAAGTGCATTCAGCACAACATCAAGGCACCAGAAAGGAAGTAATACATAATAATGAGACACAAGGGGGAGAAGATGCACCGCTCCTTTCAAAAGCTGTGATGCCTGGAAGGGGGAACCAGGTGACACACGGCCAATTCGTGAATGGAGTCCAGCACCTCCTGTAGAAATTCCAATATGACCAACATGAGACAGAACACACGTCTATAACACCAGTCAGTAGGAAGTATACTGAGACTGCGTAAAAGGGTCTCTTGCACTCAGCAAGGTGGAAACTACCACAGCTGGCAGCCCTCATGCTGAAAATTGACCCCTCTCATGGGCAAAACCCAAAGCTGCATCACTGCCTAGTTCAGGTGCAATAATGCACCCAGGGCTCCCTGTTGAACAGCATAGAAAACCACAGTCTCTGGGGCCACCGAGTGGCTACCAGGAGAAATGACATACTCTCCAAGATGGCAGGGTGAAGCGTATCAGGGGGAATGTGGACAAGAGGCAGTGCAGCCACAGGTCGGCCAGTGCATCCACTACTAATGTGCTGCCGAACACGTGGATGGAGAATAACAGAGGGCAGTGCATCGACTACCGCAAGTTGAAGAAATCTAGTTATATTACTTTTTTCAGTGTAGTAGACTTACTGTGTGACACAGCACAGAGAGCAACAGTTCTAATATACTAATAATCTTTCACATGGACAAATCAACTGCAACATGTTCCCATTCAGTTACAGCAGTGCTCAAAAATAGAAACAAACAAACAAACAACATATTGAATACTTTCTAAAAGTACAACTTTATTACCTGCAGTCTCTTAAAGCTTTAGGGACATTGTAAAAATGAAAAGTGTATATATACCAGCATTGAAAAGGTCAGATTTATACAAGAAATGGTTCTCAACTAACTGCTGTTGACATATTGATTTGCTATTTCAAAGATCCACAGGGTAACATGTCATTTGAGATTTTGTTCAGAGACCAGTGATGTTTTGTATACGCCACAACTTTCCTTTTAAAACAGTTAGGCTGCTAGCTAGCAGGATAATAAAGGAAATGTATGCAAATACAACAGCGAAGAGCTGTGCTTTAATAAATTGTATCTGATTACTCACAGGTACAACCATACCTAGTGTAAAGCAAAGTCTTCCAATCAAAAAAGAAAAGAATATATTAAAAACATATGTTGGGAAGTTATTAAATTATGATATGTTGATTAACTAATGAGAAAGCAATTACTATAAATAAATAACTACCTATTCTGTCCTAGTTATCTATCTTCCTTATCATCCATCTGCTGAAAAATTATTAACATGTACAATGATAATACAGATATAATTGTTGTTAATATAATTACAGATATAGATACAGTTGCTGCAAGCAATATCCACACCCTTTGAAACAATGCTATTGCTTGCTTCATTTAGTATAAAAAATATGGGTAATCTAACCATACTTATGCATCAGTTACAGTCCTTACAATTTTTTAATGCTGAATGAGAAAAGTAAAGGTAACCTTTGATTGAACTATGTAAACTTTTGACTCAGTGGGACAATGTTCATGTGGATTTTATTTCTAGATGTTTTAACCACCTTGTGCAGTTGTACCCTGGTATGTAGTATTCTTTGGATTTTACCAGTTGAAGCTGCATTATGCTCATTGTGTTGAATCATGTGTACCCCACTGTCAATGTATGAGCAATACATGAATTTCTAGGCAATAGTCAGCATGGGTTGAGAAAAGGAAGATCTTGTTAAACCAACTCATTATATTTCTCTGAACAAGCGAGTGACAAAAGAAAAACCAGTTAACACAATGATATGTCTGGATTTCAAAGCAGCTATTGATAAATATCTACACAAACATTAATTCTCAAACCAAAAACTGCAGGACTCTCAGGTAAGGTATGCACTTGGATTGAAAACATACAAATTTATAGAAAACAAAGAGTAATGAAAGGAGGAGAAACTAGAGGGGTTGAGGTCATTAGTGGAGTACTACAGAGATATTTGTTAAGATCAATGCTCTTTCTCATTTATATGCCGCTCCAGCTCATCCAGAACTCTGTGGCTCGTCTGGTATTCTCTCTGCCCAATTCGCACACGCTACTCCACTGCTCCGCTCCCTGCACTGGCTCCCGATACTGGCACGCATTCACTTCAAGACATTGACCCTCACCTACTGCTGTCTCGACCACACTGCACCAAGTTACCTTCAGACCCTTGTCTCCCCATACATCCCCTCCAGACCACTGCGCTCTTCCGGTGCCAGAAGACTAACTCTACCTCCTCTCCACTCTCCTTCCTCCAGAGCCGCTCCTTCTCATCCCTGGCCCCTAAGTGGTGGAACGACCTGCCCACTGAAGTCAAAACAGCAGAGTCCTTGACCTCCTTCCGGCACTTACTCAAGACACATCTTTACAGACAGTACTTGTAATATTAGTCCTTTACTCTCCTGTAAGATAGTACTTTACAATGTTTTATCATACTTCTTGCATTACTAGTACTCATATTATTTTGATTTCCCCTATGCTCAATTCCCACTGCACTTAACTTTTACAATCCTGTAAGACTTCCTTTATTGTATTCACTGAATTTGTAATGTTTTATGCCTTGTACTGAACTGTATTTTTGCACTTTGTATTGCACTTATATTTTGTACGTCGCCCTGGATAAGGGCATCTGCCAATAAATAAATATTATTATTATTATTATTATTATTATTAATAATAATAATAATAATAATAATAATAATAATAATAATAATAATAATAATAATAATAATATTTCCAGCATATATGGTATAATTATTGAGCTTTTTCCCATTTGCAGATAACATCAAAGTAGATCTAGTAGATAATAATACAGCATCAGCTTTTGAAATCTAAGATATCAAACAGTATTGAGACTGGGAAAAATGTATGTTGAAAACTGTAAAATACTACATAGGTAGCAGGTCAGGAATGTTTGTAATTGTCTTAATCTAGACAAAATGTGGAAGTTATTTTAAACAACTGAATGCTTTAATTTATAGTGATAAGTTTTGATTTTAAATTATGAAAAGTCATATTAAAATGTTGAATAGATTGTACAATTGTAGTATAATAATGATATTCCTGCTCTGGAAAGCTGCTCTAATCCAAAGGACTATATTAAGCAGACATCAAGGAATTGATTCTCTTCAGTATTAATCTTAAGAATTTGATTCAGGCAATCATAAATCCTACACAGGGACTAAAAAAAGTAAACAACTGTGATACTTAAAACAAAGACCACGAGTAGATTAGAAGAAAAAAAAAGATGTTTATTAAAAAATTATGTTTAGTTCAAGATGGAAAATAGGAAACAAGCTACCCAATTACATTACTTTTCTAAAAGATCTCCCATTGAAGTACTGATCAAGCCCAGCCATGCTTTGATCTGGCAAATGTTTTAGGGTGTAATGGCTTCCAGCATTATCAATAAACAATTCCAAAAGAAGAAGAAAATGTAGCATGCATCTCTTTTTTAACATGCATCTGCTTTATTTTGTATTTATTTATTTATTTGTTTGCTTATGTATTTATTAGAGGACACACTTATCAAGGGCCACTTACAGTTTACACAAATATTTTAAAGCATTACAAAAGTGCAGTGGTACATTCAATACAAAATACTATTCAAAGCATTGCAAAAGTGCAGTAGAACAGTCAGTACAAAATACAAAAAGCATACGTCCTACTTCTAGGATAGGGTTTAAACACTTACACACACACACACACACACACACACACACACACTATATATATATTGTGTATATGCATAAGATTGGATTGCCAGACTGGAAACAATCATGTCCAGATTGAATTAGTATTGTTTGATTAATAATAACATTTCCATACGTTTTATGCAGAGGGTATACAATGAGAACGAAAAACAAAAAGGATGTAATCATCATGCACCACTTATGATCCCTAACTCCATCTAGGTACCATTCAGGTCCACAGCAAAGGCTGATGGGAAGTAGCTAACATTTGGCTGTTAGTGGTACTCGAGTCTCAATACAGCTGCAGCAAAAGGTAGAAATATAGAGGCTAGTCTGAAAACCCAGGTTTACGTTGCTGTATTAATTTATGCCAGGAAGTGTCACCTTTCTTTTATAATGAGGAGTGTTTTGTGAAAGACAAGAAAAGGGGAAAGAGGAAAACCGCAATCTTAGCTCAATAAAAAGGATCTGCGTAACACTGGGCTTCTGCAGCACCGCGAAGACTGATGGGTAAGCATGCCAAGAAGCAGCATTCCTACAAAACGAAATTCTAATTGTGCAAGACCACCACTTAGGTTGTAGCTCATTTTCGTCTTTAGTAATGATTTCCGCTTTAAAATTATCAGTGTACACGAAATAGCTACGTGTGAATTAAACCGGAGAGTTAATTTTATTAGGAATCAGCGCACAAAGCAGGGCAAGAGAAGCAGAGCAGAAGCTGTGTGCAGTCAGACCGCGATGCCTGATGGGTATGACAATCATTACTGTCTGGATTAAAATACACATTAAAGGCTAATCGGTAACGTTTTCCCAGTATTGCAAGGAAGCACGGACACCAAAGAGATCACCCCCAGAGTATTTTCACATCAATACGAAACAGATGTTGTGGGTTTAGCATTCATTCACACTTTTATCTCAGAGAAAGCAGCACAACGAAGTGCCTTCTGGGTAGGGAAGAAAATCCAAACGGACCCTATGTCGTGTTAAATAAACAAACTAAAGAAAGCCGGTGGGCTTTTGTCACAGCATACACGAACTGCAGCAGCTTTACTTGAACTTAACCAAGTGTTGGGATAAAGGGACGTTTTGGTGTTTTGATAGGATCCAAACGGCAGCACAGCCATGTCACATGACTGCTACAGTCAGCATTTTGTGGGTGGGCAGCAGTGGTATAGGTTTATTGCTGCTGCTAGGTAGTTCAACATCCCCGAGATGTTCTTCATGTTTTCCCGTCTATCTATCTTTTAAATGGGGTCATTGTAGGGTTAACATTATTTTAAATGCAATGATTTTGAATGATTTGCCTTTGTTATAGGTATTGGTTGAAATATGCTGATGGATACATGGCTTGATCTGGTGCTGAGGTCATGGCTGTCCTTGTTTTATTCCTCTAAACTGGCCACCCAGGGACAAGACTCCACCTTAGGTCAAAACATCACTGACAACTCTTGCAGAAGCAGGGCATCCTAAGCAGGTTTGGATTTATGGTCTTTATTGTCTTTGTGATTGATAATATTATTCATGATCACCCTTAGCATGATCATCATCAGTATTTGCTGTTTTGTAACCTTATGTCTATACAAGTGCAATGCAACAATTTGAAAGTTTGTGTTTTTTGCATATTTCTTAAAATGCAATTTTTAGACAGTATGCTTTGCTTTTGTAATCTGTTCATTTCTTACTGTTTTCATATCCTGCCGTGCTTTTTGCGTGCATTAAGAGTTTGTAATCTGCAGCAATTAAATCAGACAGAAAATTAAACAGGCCTCCTAATTCTGTGGAGTAATATGATTAAATTAGGTGGGGATGTGTAATGCACTGTCTTTAGTGCACAGTGCTTGATTGGCAAGCTTCACTGCTTTGTGTGCTCCTCAACAACATTTTGAAGATTGCGGTCTGTTTCTGTAACAAAACCATAGTTTGCACAAAAATAATCTAAGCAGGAAACACTAATGATACTTTTTATAATTCCGTGTACTTAATGGGGAAACAAAAAAAGTATTTGAGTATAGTATGAAACTATAAAGATTGAGGAGTTGGGTAGGGTAGTACTCCGTGAGTACGGAATATGTGGATTATATGCTTTTATGGAAACTTTTTATTCCAAACCATTTCCTTATGTATATATACACAGGACCTTGTAACAACAGTTTTGGACTCCTGCAGGCCTAATAGGTATTATGCATAATTATTATGATTATGATGATCATTATAATAAGAAAAAGTCAATTTATAAAGTTATACTGTACAGATAAACTGGATATACAGACAAAGAAAATGACACAAAGGCAACAAGTTTCCATGAAGCAAATATGTTATGTCAATAAGGAAAATGTTATGTTTAAAAGTTGACAACTTATGTCAGAAAATTACGGTTTCATTAGTTATGTAAAACAATCATGATATATCCAAGAACAATATATGATTTCATGTAATAAAAACAATTTCTACATCTGTTTGTTTCAGGTCTTTTAAAGACCTTTCACGTCAGAAAACTGGAGTGAGGTAGGGTTCTAGGGCCAAGACTGAGCAGGAGCTCCTGTGCCAGTGTGTAGAAGGTGCCCGGTAAGTTCAAATTTGTTTAAAAGTACCTGCATACCTGAATATTATTATAAACTCAGTATACTAAATATACAGCTGTGGTTTTGTTTAAGTGTGTGCTGACTAAGATGCTGTAACCAATTAGTCGTCTTAAGCTGTGATAGGTTGAACTGAAAAAGTAACGCTACAACTGAATGTTCCCAGTGTCATGTGCCAGAACGACATTTATAAATTGATTTAAATTAGTGTTGAGCTACCCACGCAACTTTAGTAAGTCATGAGTTTGGCTTTTTGCACTTTTTTCTTTTTTCGTTGTTGTTGTTTTTTTCTTTAAAAAGAAAGATGTAGGGAACTGACAAAAGAAACTGCATAGTTTTAGTAGATATTTAGTAGATACCTTTTACCTCTTCTGCTTTTTACAAATGGTTTTCAAGACTGTGTAGATTATTGTAATAAAGTATTTACTTCTACTGGCATGGATTCAAAGACAGATCTGTATCTGTATCTTTCTTCATTCTTTTGATGCAACATTTTCTGCTTTAGAAAACTACATGTAACACATCTTTATTTAATCATTTAGATTTCCCCAGCTTTTTTAATCCGCTTTCTGCATTAAGATGGAACTTGTCAATCATAGTTTGCAGGACCCTGTTCCTGGAGAGCTGGATGATAATTGTTTTTTTCCCCCTTTCTTCTTTCACCGATTTGTAGAATAAACAAGTTGGTCTGCATAATTAGATTTTATTAAAGAGTTTGGCAAAAACAAAACTGAGCAGAAATTCCTGTTTTTGTGTATAAGTTAGGCCTATATATGTTTAAAGTAACCTATTTATTGCTTGAGAGAATATACAAACTCAACTAAAGAAAGCCTTGGGGTAAATACATGCCTGACATAATTGCACCAGGAATAACCACTTATTTTAAAGGTCACATTAGGTATGTTACCAAAAATTAAAGCTCTGTACCTTTCAATGATTTTTGGACAATTGTGTCAATGTCCTGCAATGTCAAATCTACAAAATGTTAATACAACAAAATATTAACTCAGTTTATAACTGAAATAAGATTTGACCTTGTGTAGTTTGGAGAATGGAGAACCTAGTGTTTCTCACTTTATTCTAAATCTGTTTGGAAGCAAGTTTCCTTTGACGATCAACTATGGATATAAAAATGTATTTTCAGTTTCAACACATTACAAAAATATTTGCAATGGAAAACATTTATGCAACTGTAAAATCCGGTTTATGCAATACATTTCTGAATCTCGGTCTTCCTGTCAATTAGATGGGTAGCTCCTATAGCTTATTATAAGAAGCACATTGTATAGTCTGATTATTGTTATTACAAACTCGGTACACTAACTGCATCTGTGGTTATGTTTCGTTAACAGTGTAAATTGATTACAATACTGTAACAAAACAATTTGGCTTGTGAAGTTATGATAATTTGAACTACAGCTGAATGTTCCCAGTGTCATGTGTCACAACCAAAGTTACAATTTGCTGAAATTCGTGTTGGTATACTCACGCAACTTTATTTAAGGCATGTGTTGGCTTGTTGCATGTTTTTTTTGGTTCTTGAAGTAAAAAGAAACCAGTAGGGAACTGACTAAATAAACTACGTAGTAAATATGAGACCTTTTACCTGTTCTGTTTTTCAAAAATGGTTTTCAAGACCCACTGTGTAGATTATGGTAATAAAGCATTAACTTCACCTGGCATGAGTTCAAAGATGGATCTGTATCTGTATCTTTCTTTGTTCTTTTGATGCAATATTAATATAATGGGAAAACTAAATACATATTTATATACCTATTTACATTTCCATTGCTTTTTTTATCAGCTTTCTGCTTTAAGTTGGTTTGTGAATCAAAATGGCAGGAACTTGATCCTAGAAAGCTGGATGTATAGGCCTAATGTTTTTTTTTTTTTTCAACCAATTAGTATAGTAAACCAATTAGTCTGCATAATTAGTTTTTATTGGAGAGTTGGCCAAAAACAAAATGGAACAGCAATTCATGTTTTTGCCAATGATATATTTATAGCAAGACAATGCAACCAGATTTTTGCTTTCAGAGGATTTACAAACTGAAAAAGCCTTGGGGGTAAATACATGCCTGACATAATCGTACCAGGAATAACTTATTTTAAAAGTCACATTAGGCCTTTTACCAAAAATTAAAGCCCTGAACCTTACAATGATTTTTGGACAATTGTGTCCATGTCCTGTAATGTCACCTCTGCATGATGTTAACATAACACAATATCTCATAACTCAGTTCATAGCTGAAATAAAATTTTGAACTTGTGTAGTTTGTGTATTTGACGGTCAACTATGGATACAAAAATGATACCAAGAACATGTACTTTGCAAAGGAAAACATTTATGCCTCTGATCATTGTTTGAGAGAAAATACGAACTCAAATACACATCCAGTCAGTATCACATTGGAAAACAAACAAACATATTTGTCACAAAGATATGCCACATATTCCCATTCTTACCTGTAGTAATGTACATCAATTCGAGGTCAAAAGTGATGCAACATTGTCAAAGGAACTCTATGCTTTCAAAATGCCTCATGATTAATGTTCCAGGGAAAAGCAAGAAAGGGCAGTTGGAATGCCTTACATTTATTGGTTAAGCCTTAGTCCTACTTGTCAAAGATCAATCGGTATAATGTGTTTTTTAAATCATTTGTTGACCATAAATGTGATAGCAGACACCCTTATCCAGGGCAACTTACAATATAGTACATGATTTTTACATACAAAGACTGTTTTTACTGGAGAAATCTAGGTAAAGTACCTTGCTCAAGGGTACAATCAGGGTCCCCCACCTGGGATTAAACACAGCCCTCCACTCTAGAGACCAGAGCCCTAACCACTACTCCACACTGATGCCCATTAACATTCTGCTTGCTAGAACAGTAGAGTTTTTTGTGTTTTTCTATAAGTTATGAAACATGCATATTTATTTGATCAATATTTTTACCAAATATGCTTACAACATGTTTTTAATAAATATTTAATTGCATATCCCACTATGAATGTTTTGGTATAGTTATGCTGCAGGATATTTAACATGGTGGGTGGATAGAAAAACAGTTAAATTTAGAATGCATTTCAGTATGTTAACTTTGGGTAACCTGTGTAATGTTGCGACATTGCACATAGATTTTGTTATTTAACAGATGGTTTGAAGGACGTTTTGCTTCAGCTGTTAAATCTGCACATAAGGTATATGACTTTAAGGTGGGATAACTAATGTTATTATAGAGTAGCATTACAGTTGTTGAGGAAGTAACTAAATGAAAAGCTTAACACAAGCAGTCTAATAGTATTTGTTTCTTTTGTACTTCTGCTTTTGTGCATATTGCTGTAATGTACAATTACAGTTTAGTACTCCCAACCAGTGCTTTTTTGGTTATTAAAAAGATGTGGTTTTGATTAACCGTTGCTGTGTACTGCAGGCACTGAATTCACATTTTTTAAAAGCCAGCAATGTTTGCAGAATCGATAGGACTCATGGCACAGTATGTGCCTCACACAGGAGAACAATTCACAGCAAAATTAATTCCTGTTCAGTTTATTATACAAATACAAAATGCAGATAATATGGAAAATAGGCTATATCATTGTTGTTATCCTTGTATAATCTGATATACTTTTAATTTTACTCACTGCATCACACTCATTTGTGTATTCACATATAATGTCTTAACCTTTTCAAAGGCTCTTTTCTGCTTGCCATTATTTCTCAAGGCTTGTGCAGTATTCCAGGCAGGCTTACAAACAGTTAAAAGGCCTTTTGTTTTTGTAGTCATTTATGTACTCTAGCCATCTGGTCTGAATTGTGTTGGTCCGTCTACTTGGACATATTTACCTTCTCTTCTCAGTTATCTTGTGTGTGAGGGATTTGTTTTTTTAGATTATTTTTAATTTCTGTCCTTTCTCCTACACCCAGCAGTGAGAGGCTGCATCTCCATTGCCAGGAAAGACACCTCACCCTTCAGCACACACGTAGACAATGGCCTAATTCTGCTGTGTAACACTGCCCCCTTTGCCATTAACCATTCAGCATCTGGAAAAACAATCCTGTTCAGCAAGCAGGATCAGTATTTATGAAAAAATTAGGCCAGAGTTGTATATCAGAGCACTCAAGCAAGACCTTTCATAGTGGGAATGAAAATGTGGGTATGGCATAACTTCCTTCACCCCTGTGTTTGTGTGTATGTGTGCGCTTGTGTGTGTGTGCGTGTGTTTGTAGTTCGGTGTTTTTTTTTTTTTCTCTCTTCATTTGCCACTGACAAGATGTTCACTCGCCTGTGGGCCATAGGGAATATACTGGTGACTGATTTTAATTGACACAGCTCTCTTTCTCTTTGGCACAAAAAGGGGGTATAAGGCTTGGAAAAATAAGCCAACTCTGAAACTGGGGGGAAAAAAAACACATCAGAGAAGCATGTTACGAAGCACAGTGGCACATTCAGAAAACTGCAAGGTAGAGCATGATTTTATCTATCTTATATATATATATATATATATATATATATATATATATATATATATATATGTGCATGTAAAGTCAAATAAAGGATTACATGCATTTGATTTCCCCCCTTTGATCAAATAGTAGCATGTTTTATTAAAGGTGCTGCATATTTCCTTATTTATTTGTGCTTTCAAATACAATTGTGCTTGCTGTTGTGTTGCTTGTTGATATGCTATCATTTAAAAAAAAATAATCAGAAAACAAAATCTGAGCTGTGTTCTGATTTATCCGGCATTTCATCAGATGTATGGTATTCTTGCATGTAATGTGAATTTTCTGAAGCAAGGGGGGCGTATTGTGTGTGTGGATAACTAACAGTAAAACAACTAAACTGTGTTATTTAGGCCTTATATTGTTCACTGAGGCAGTGCTGCATATGGGTACAGACACAGACATGAGCAAGTTACTTTAATCGGTTTCATGTAAACTAGCATTGATGCATTGCTGATTTTTTGTTTGAACAATATTTTGTAGAATATGCACCTAAATGTTGTACAGAAAGCATTGATCTTTCAGAGTGTTTAAATACTGGGCACTTTATCTCTGTGGCTGTGCTGCAGCAAAGGCTTCCATTGGCTTTATGTGGGGTGACCGGAACCGGCTGAAACTGGTTTGAGGCAGATTGAAGCTCATGAACAATGCAGTCACTGTGCTACAGTAAGATAGCTTGCTGCTTCATGGCAGCCAAAATACCAGAGGAGCCTGCAGAAAAGTGCCATCCCCAACAGTATGGTTGCACACTAGACACACTATTCCGGGTATGTGGCTACAGCAATCATAAACATTATGGTCGCTATATGGATGTATAAGGTGCACTGGAATCTTTCTCAGAGTGTCTGTCTTCTTTTGGTGAAGTGGATGATAGAGGGTGTCACCATCACTGTGGATATAACATGACCCTTTTTTGGCCTGACCTGGTTGAGATGTGGAGTTCTCTTTTCGGGGGGTTGCTTACAGGGCTATACTAAAGGAAGGTGGTTTGCTTGGGTTGCTGGAACGTTAATGGTGAGGAGTGGCAGATCTGCTGCATGTTACACAAATACAGTGCTGTGTGTTCACTCGTCTGCATTGTAAACCAGGGAAAGCATGCTGCAAAAATAGAGAAAATGACTAAAAGATAAGTGCAATGCTGTGCCTGTATATTAAAACATTCATCTCTCTCTGTCGCTGTCTCTCTCACTCTCTGAATATGCATTGTTGCTTAAACTGGCCATTTTCTTTCTTAGGCCTTTTCATGCTGGCAGCTATTAACCATCTGCAGTCTAAACCTTTAAAGGCATTTTACTCTGCATCGAACCATGCATGGCAATAATTCTTTTGACTAAACAAAAAAGATGATATAAATTTATCTTAAAGGGAATGCATTGACAATTTAAATTAATCTGAAACGGAGCAGTTTAGATTAGGGGACTATGGATGCATGAGAATAGTCATCCTTATCTCTAATTGGAATTCTTGTATTTTTGTCTTTTTGCACTGTTTCTTTTTTGTTTATTTAAAGGGCTTTTGCTTGCAGGGTTTAAGAAGTCATTGTGTTTTTATTTCTAGCATTTCAGAGCAACCTGTGCAGCAGGTTGAACATACACATGTTGTTCTAGTCGATTACTTTAAAACCCTTTGTACAACCTGATTATTATGATTTTTTCCTTTTAGAAGCAATATGTATTTCGATAAACAGATTGCATTAACCCTTAAGATTGAGGCTGTCATTATTGTAACTTGAAAAGCTTTCAGTGAACACATTTGTGCCTAGTGTTGTACAAATATACTGTAGGGTCATTGTAATTTTGCATGTTTTAAAACACAGGGATGTTGCATATCCATGTCCTCATATTTACATACATATTACATACATATTAATACAGTGAATAGCATATACATTTTAAGAGGGGCTGAATACACTAAAATATTAATGTTTAATGTCAAGCCATATTAAATTTCTGATGTTGATATATTTGAACTGCTTCTTTTCTACATAAGCTAGCTGAAATTCAGTGAATCGTGCTTGGCCTTTCATGATTTTTCTTTTTTTGTTTTTCTTTTACTACTTCTGCTTTTATTTCAATAGCAGCCTCCTATGAAAAGAAATTGGTTTGTCTTTGCAACCATTTTTGCAACAATCCTTCTGTCTTTCAGCTAGCTGGATGTAGGCTATAGCTTTAGTTGACCTTTCATTGTTTTTCATATCTGATTTTATGTATTCTGATGCAATTTGATATAAGGATTTAAGAGCATTGTGGTTTTGCATACACAATCTTTGTAGATCTATGTTTTAATTTTTTCATGCATGTTTGGAGCTTACTAAGAACATTTGGCAATTTAAAAATATAGTCATCCAAAAATGTTCAGTGTTTAGTGTTCAGCCAATTATTTCAGGTATTAATTCCACATTTGCATCCAAATCAGCCCCATTTGCAAACTTGTGCAAACAACACAGAGGTTAGGTGTTAGTGTTTCAAAAGCTGCAATTGGAGAAACCTATTCCATTAGAATGAAGAAGGAATTTACAAACTGAATTTGCTGATTTTGAAAAATTGGCAAGAATAATAATTAAAAAAACAACAAAAAAACATTATTTTAAAATGTTTATTTGTTATTAGTTGAAATACTATTGTGTGCTCAAGACCATCATGCTGTTGGGATGAGATGAGATTCTAGTTTAAATTAATTCATATTCACATGATACGAAAGTGGACAGTACCTATAAAATCAGGCAAAAGCAAGAGGAAACCTGTAGAATGCCATGCTACACACATGAATTTAGCACAAAACTTTAAATAGTGCATTTATTTGTACAACAGGATGTTGCTAGAAAACAACAGGAAATGTTTAAGGCACATACTATCTCACTGTTGAATGTTAACAGGGTGGTGTTCCTCCAGTTCAAGAGAAGCTAAAAGGTAAACTTGTAGACTTCCAAACTAATAAACATGTTTACTGTGAAAAGAATTATGGAATCTCTGGCAGAACATGTGCAACTGTTTGAGAACCATCAAGTTATCTTAACAGTACTGTTAAACCTACGCTGCAATAGACATTTGTGCCACACACTCTTCTTTTGGAATAAGGTCATTTTCTTCTCGTGATATATTTACACAACTATCCAGTAGTGATCATGTGAATCCTTGGCACTATTCAGCTTGTTTTTTTTTTTTCTTAAAACTTTTACAAAAACCAAAACAAAACATAGCAATGTCCTGAAATGCCCTATCTGCATAGTGCATCAAAATACTCCAAATGAGACTTTTTACCTGTCCACAAGGGGAATTATTTTATATGGAGTATTGGGCCTTGGGGCTCAAATCACAACATTGCTATGGCCTGGCAAAACACTGAGCATGAACCCCACTGAGCATGCATGGGCTCCCCTCGATTTGTTCTCCTAAAAGGGACTCCTTAAACCCACTTCACAAGACTCCCTAATCTAGATTCTACTCTAAGAATTAGCGGTGATCCAGCATATCGAATTATCTGACCTCTTCCGTAGAATGAGCTGGTTATACTCACAGCTGGCATGTTATCTGGAGCTTAACATTTATTGATAAAGAAACAAACAAAAAAAAATCAACACTTGAAGTCTGGCATACAGACACCTTGCTTAGACCAATAGAAACAACTGAATGAGTTTGCTTCAGATGGTGGACATCTTGTAATTCTTAATCATTAGAGGTTTGCTCTAAAATGCAATACAGAAATTGAACTGCACATCATCTTAAAACTAAGATTTTTTTTTTAAATGTTAATACAAATAATATTACCTTTTATAGTGTAATATAAAGTTGGGGAACCTTCACAGAAGTGGCTGATATACAGAGTGGTGTTGAGGATTAATGGTTACAAGCGATTATGGGACTTCAAATGCAATAAATACAATGGAAATATTTAATTTTTAACAGCTGATGTCTCAGGATGCAATTGTGAATTGCAAATATTGTGATAGACAATAAAATGTAAATATGGAATTGTATATGAAGTGATAATGGCACTGATGAAATTATTGCAACAGGTTTTCATAACAATTTACATCCGTATTACTTCAGATTTCTGAATTTCTTTACACTAGAAAAATATGTAAATGAGAAGTGGAGAGGTTCGCAATATGCTGTCCTGTTGTTATAGAGATGGACTTGGCAAATGTCAGATGTGTTTAGTTTCAACACAAAAATATAAAACAGTGTTTCATGCAGTTTCAATTGGCTTTTGAGTGTTTGTGTGAGTACATGTATGTGTGTTTAGAGCAATGAGGTTTAAGATGTCTTTGTTAGTGATACTGTTTCATTAAAGCTTTGTGTTTCTTTGTAACATTACAATTCAGTTATGAGAGCTGGCTAACATAGAAAAATACATTTGAGTAGTGAATTCTGAAATTTGTTTGTTGTTGTTGTTATGGTCTTCTGTGTAATGCAAAACCACCGACACAAATGGCTTTCTTTTTCTTTTATTTTTTCAAACCCTTCCATGTTCTCTTTTTATTTCTCCCTTTTATTTTCAGGTTTGACATTTCTTTCATCATCCACCTCTCTCTGACTCAAGCATTTAATGCCTCACACCTTGTCCATCTTCACGCAGATGTGTGGACTGTTGGCCTTTTCTTCTTTGTCCTCAAGGTTTCTCTAAAAGATAGATTGCCTGAAAAGCTAAATACAAAACAGAACTACAGTAAATCAGATTGTACCTGCTGATTTTTGAAATTGGATACACAATTCCCTGTATGTTATAGCCAATCTGTATTGCATACTGAATGTGTTGCTTGGCAGACTGTGTAAAGTTTGTTTCTGTATGTGATTTCAAATGACAGACTTTATCTTGCAATAATTATACTTAGAAATGTTTCTACCAGACAATGAATGCATCTTACGTGGTTTTTGTCACCTATAATGGAAGGAGGCATCTGTACATTAGAACGATCAATCTGATTAATGATGGCTGATGTTTCAGGTTGCTGTAAAGTTTTGCAGTGTAAACTGTGCTGCTTTTTGAATAATTAAATTATCTTTTGTCATTCTGTTGTTTAAAGTGGTTTCTTATTATTTGTTTGTCTACTTTTTACAGAAACAATAATGTTGATTGTTTAATCTGATTTTAATAGTCTGAATAACACTTAATTCAGTGCCAACAATTAAATGCCACTGCTTTTAATGCAGTCATTATTATGATGGGTTTATTATTCAAATACAATACTAAAAAACTCCTGAAAAGATTTAAAAAAATAAAACTGAAGGCATGAAATATGTGGAACTAACTGTGTCTAGCTACACTTTGTTTGAGTGATTGCTAAATTGTAGCTTACATACATTATATATACATACATATAATACATGTAGCATATATTGGGATATTCTTCTGATATTCAAAGTGAAATAGTCATCAGCTTCATATCACACTTTCACCAGGAAAGGTAGCTTCTCAGCTTAATTCCCTAGAGAACATTCTCTCATGTTTGTTACTGTAAACATCCTTTCCCTCATTAATACATGTCAGAATGTATTGTGCTCACCACTGTTGTATTTAACTTTTTATTTGCTTAAACAAGTCAAGGAAAACACTGAAACAGGTCCTCTGACAACTGTAATTATCCTTAAAATGTTATATGTACTACCGGATTTCCGTTTGTTTTTCTTTTTGTTTTTTGGCCATTTTGTGTGCCTCAAGATCTACAGATGCACATATGTTGTGAAAAAACGTCTACTTATGAACTCTTATCCCTACTGAATTCTTTAATAGATTTTTTTTTTTTATGTAATGAAGTGGCAAGTACACAACAGTTTAATACATTTTAAAATGATTTGATTTTAAAACTATATATTTTTTTCAAACTTAAACTAAACATTAATTACAGACTGAAACTAAACATTCTGATAGGTGAACACATGAAATACAGAACAAACTGGTGAGCGGCAAATGTTTGTACTATTCTCATGGAAAAAATAAGTTCCTGACAAAATCAGAACACAACAGTTGGTCAGTATGTCATGTGGAGTTCTTGTATTTGTTTATTAATTTCCCTGTTTAAGGTGTCAATGTCTAGCTTATGAAGTTAAACAGGGAAGGTGACATGACAAAAGGTGACAATGACAAATCACTATGGTGTTCTCACAGGTTTGACTTTGACTTTGAGTCATTGAAGGAAAAAAGTATTTCAAATTATTAGTCATTTACGTAGGCGAAGAACTTATCTGCCACTTTTTTGTGTAATATGTTTTTCTACCACTGTTGAAAATGTTTAGAAAAGATGCCTCACAGCCATGATATAGAAACTCAAAAGGGCCTCCTTGTTAGGACTTGTCTTTGGAATGAGAGCTGTATCTTAATTCCTGGAAGAATCTGTAATGGTGTTTGCTGTAGTATGGGGGAAGTTTATGGAATCACTCCTTGATTAGCAGTGGAAGTAACAGTTTCTCTTCATGTATCAGTACATTAATACATGTGGTATAATGTTTTTCTGACCTAGTCCTGTATCATTCACCCAAGCAACTGAAAAATACTTTTATATGTAAGAGAAATTATAATAACATTTGTAACTTTTTTTTTTCTCGTGTGTTAAAATATATTTTTTCCATCTAGTATGTCATAAGATCAAAGACTTTCAGTAAAGTATTATTTTACTATGTGTTACAGCCTAAGAATTCCTAAAATTGTGAATTAATTGTCCATTAAGAATAATACATATCATTGCATTTTAAGTGGTTTGATCATGTGAGGTAATTTCTTTCTCTGTGTAAAATAAAGTGATTCATGGTTTAGGCCTATGTTTTAGATCACAAGTAGCCTTTGATTTAATTGTGGTTACAAATCGGACCATTAACAAGTTTTGCTATAGCATGTCAATTTATGAAATATCCATTATACAGTATGTCATAATGCCTGCAAGGATTTATTGTCAGTTTATTTTGAAGGAAGCAGACTTGGAGAACTATGGCTTTAGTTGCCAGTGATTGCAGTTTTATAAACAAACATCACAGCTAGCCACTTCCTCAGGTTTGAACATTGGAAACATGGGATATTACTGATTTAAAAATTATACATGATAGAAAGATTGAACAGATTGAAATGAGCTTCCACAAATAAGGTCATATCATGAATCAAATATAACAACATTAAAACAAACCTAAAACAGAATGCATATAACTCCTGAGATGTCATACTCTCATTACCTATTCGTAGTATTGACTCCCAGAATCTCCCAGGGTATATGAGAGAGAGTCCACTGACTAAAAGTTTCCCCCAGTGAGCAACCAATTTGTCCTCATTATAATTAGTATTAAAATGTGCTTCATTACAAAGCACTACCTTAACATCAAGTAGTTAGATGTATTCGTTGTGTAAGAAGATTTTATCATTGACTCTATTCTAACTACAGATCCATTTGATTAAAAAACAAGTCATGTGGGGGGTTGTGTAATTTTTAGTGTTAGAAAATATAACCAGTTAAGTAATCATGATTTCATAAGAACAATATAATGAACTAAGATGGGGCACACTCTCTGCAAGCGTTTTTCTATGATTTCTGATGCTACTTTATTTTTTTTAAGTGTAGATATTTGGTATGTTTTAAAACCGTTGATAAAAAGATAAACAACCCAACCATCTTTTATTACAGCTATGAAACCTGAGTTGGTGTTTTTTTTTATTTTGGGGTAAGATATAGCCTGGGATTGCTTGGACTGAGGTAAATATTGCTGGGGTATGGGTCTGCTCCAATATTGTACTCTGTTTGGGCTGCTTCATTTGCTTGGATCCTTACACACTACAGCTGAGGCACAGCTGTATGATCAACCAACCACATTAATTCAAATTATTTAACCATTTGTGTAATATTCATACCTCATGTATGTACAGTCATCAATATCCTGTATTGCTTTAATGCATCTATTTTTCAGCTGCAAAATGTGGCTTCACAAATGTTAATCATATTAATATTATGATGATGATGATTCTAATTGGCAATATTTGTTTGTACCTGTTAATTTAAAATGTTTGTGTGTACCTCATCGATCTATGAAATTAAGGAAAAACCTTGGGACATTTACTTGGGCTGTTTCAACCATCAGAATAGTTATATGGTTTTTATTACTTTTTCCCCAATTCATGATAGATGTTAACACAGTTCAAGTCCAGACTTTTATTTAAAAGTCTGTCACAGATCAGGAAGTACATTTAATTTGCCAAGATCGATCTAAAGGTGAAGTTTTTGGTGTTCATAATAAAAGCCCTTGAATGCTTCAGTTGTATTATACAAATCAACCCCTAAATCACTTGACTTAAATTAAAAATCTAGGTAGCAAATAACACTTAGCTAATTGTAGTAGCTGGCTATTATGGACCACCATCAACCCCAAGCAAGCACTTGAACTTTATTTTGTGATCTTGCTCCTTGTATTACCTCTCACTTTGTTTTATTAGGGAATTTCAACCTGGGTATGCTTTAACCATAGTTATCTTATTAACTATTGTTAGCTTAACCTAAGTCTTGATAACAACTCACCTCAGAAATTGGCTCAGCTAAATATAGTTCTTAGTAACACTGAAACCTCTGAAACCAATCTGTTTTGTTTTTTCAGGACTTGAGTTGCCACTGTTTTATGGCTTGTACCTGTAGTAGCTGCACTTGGAAACCATCCATTCCTTGGTTGTGGCTCATTTCAGTTTATAGTGGCTAATAATTGCAACTCAGGGTGAAGCTACATTCTTTGTTTGTATTGTTAATGAGGAACAGTCGTCAGTTGACTTACCTGTCTAAATAAGGGTTAAATAAAATCATTAAATTGACATTTCTGTAGTACATACATATGCACACAATGGAAACTGAAACTGTTTTCACAGTATATTTAAATAAATTGCATGAATAATATTGTTAATAATTCATGACATTAAGCAAAGGCATTTAAAAAAAGTATTCAGACAATAAATTAAGTTATTTTGTCTTCCAAATTGTAACCAAGCATTTACTACATTAATTTACTAGAGTTTCCAAAGATTCCTCTCAGAAAACAATTTGACCATCATGTTTTTGAAAGATAACATAACAAAATGTATCTATAACACCCACTACAAACAGATTTGACTGCTAACAAAAACAAATGCAAATGCAAAAAAGGGTCTGTAAAGGGTCCTTTGTCTTGTTCTGGTCTCCACTTGTCCTTTTGTCCACAGTTGATATGTACCTCTTTGTTTATAATACAGAAAACAAATCTACAACATTATTGGAACAGATTTTCTGACCTTGTGTTATTCCTTCCCCATACAGATTTATACAATAACATAACCAAGATCATGGGAGATATGAAGACCCCGGACTTTGATGACCTGCTTGCAGCCTTTGATATCCCTGACATGGTTGATCCCAAAGCGGCTATTGAGTCTGGCCATGATGATCATGAAGGGCAAATTAAGCATAATGTCCATGCAGAAGAGGACAACCATGTCCCACCCATACCTGATGTTGGGGTCAGTGTTATTGTGAAAAACATCCGTACCGTTGATGCTTGTGACCATGCAGCCAGTGAGAAGGAGATTCACCCCTCAATGGGGAATGGGCTGCATAATGGTTTCTTAGCCATGTCTCCCATTGATCGCTATGCTAAAGAGGCTGGGACGTTGTTGAAGGAGGAGGGCCATGGACCTGCCATCAAGGACTCTTCTTTCAATCAGTTCAGTCCTATCTCCAGTGCAGAGGAATTTGATGACGATGATAAAATTGAGGTTGATGACCCCATAGACAAGCGTGAACACCGGCCCAGTTTTACACCAAATCCATTGACAGGATCATCTGTCAAGATAGAAGATGATAAGCCTAAGGCAACAGTAGGGGAAATGCTATCCAAGCCTGGAGCAAACGGTGATTATGACAAAATCAAGGGCATTAAAAGGGAAAATGAGAGCACTTTGGGTAGTTTGAATGTGTATGAGCATCCAAAATCAAGGAAACTGGATGAGAAACCCAAGGAGACCATACAAAAATCTCTAGATGGAATGGAAATTGGTGAAAAAGTGGGTAAAAATGCATCCAGCATTTCCCAAGCTAAAGCCAAGTCATCAGCAAAACTTTCCTCTTGCATTGCTGCTATTGCTGCGCTTAGTGCTAAGAAAGCCACATCAGACACTGCCCCTGAGATCCATAATAGCCCCAAAGAGTCCATTATGGAAGCAAAAGAGAGTCCCAAGACTGTGGAGAAGCCTACAGATACCGAGACACCAGTGGAACTAACAAAGAAAATGTTTTCGAAACAGCCTGAAAGCCCCTGTAGTGTATCCAGTGAAACCAGTAGTAAAGGTTCTCCGTCCTCTTCAGCAGGCTCCACACCCGCCATTCCAAAGGTTCGTATAAAAACCATTAAAACATCCTCAGGCCAGATCAAGCGAACAGTCACAAGGGTTCTGCCAGAATTTGATCTTGAGGGCAGTAAGAAATTGATTGACTCTACAACTTCAATTGTTGTCTCTTCTCTTTTGTCATCCCCAACATCCACTTCTATTCTTTCTTCTCCATCCCGAACTCCACTGCCAACAACTGTGGTTGCTACTTCTGTCAGTTCTGCAACGGAAATTACTAAACAGATGACTATTAAGCCGGTGGCCACTGCCTTTTTGCCTGTATCAGCAGTCAAGACTGCGGGGTCCCAGGTGATTAATTTGAAACTGGCCAATAACACCACTGTTAAAGCTACGGTCATACCTGCTGCCTCTGTTCAGAGTGCCAGCAGTGCCATTTTAAAAGCTGCCAATGCCATCCAGCAGCAGACTGTCATGGTGCCTGCTTCCAGCCTTGCCAACGCAAAACTTGTGCCAAAGACTGTCCACCTCGCAAATCTTAATCTCCTGCCTCAGACCACGGCGACCACCTCGGAACTTCGTCAGGTGCTCTCCAAACCACAGCAGCAAATCAAGCAAGCCATGATCGCGACGCAGCCTCCCAAAAAGGTGTCTCGAGTCCAAGTGCTTGCAAGCTCACAGAGTTCCGTGGTGGAAGCCTTCAATAAAGTTCTAAGCAGTATCAACCCAGTCCCTGTATATGTTCCAAACCTCAGCCCCCCCTCTGCAGCCTGCATTTCCATACCCTCAAGGGGTTTTAAGTGCTTGGAATGCGGAGATTCCTTTGCCTTGGAGAAGAGTCTCACGCAACACTATGATAGGAGGAGTGTCCGCATTGAAGTGACCTGCAACCATTGCGCCAAGAACCTGGTTTTCTATAATAAGTGCAGCCTTCTCTCTCATGCTCGTGGTCATAAAGACAAAGGAGTCGTCATGCAGTGCTCTCACCTGATCTTGAAGCCTATACCGGCTGACCAGATGATAGCTTCACCTTTCCACTCCTCAATCTTGGCCACCACCACAATACATAATTCCACAGCCAACACAGTGAATTCGTTATCAAAAACCACATCAGCTACTCATAGCACTGTTATATCTGCGCCCTCCAGTGCTCCAGTAGTTGCCGCTATGCCCCTTGACGAGGATCCATCTAAGCTGTGCAGACACAGCCTTAAGTGCTTAGAGTGCAGTGAAGTTTTCCAAGATGAAGCCTCTCTTGCTATGCATTACCAACAGGCTGTGGAGTCAAGTGGACAGGTATGTGCCTGTTTTTCTCTTCTTTGTTTTCTTTTAGCTTTAAAACATCAGAGTTGTGTTGTGTATGTTCAAATGTGCAGTTGACTCACTACCGGGTACCTTGCCCTCCTGTCAATAAAAGATGCTGATGTTTATGCCACAGGTGTGGGTAAAATTATACAAGTCCATTATGTTTTATGGTGCTTGTTTTATTCGGGAACTGCTTTATATCTATTTTACATCAAGTTTGACTTTCACATTTTATTGACATATCAGTCATATAGGCCTATTGGTTTGGTAGAAAGATAAACAATGCATTTATTTAATTTGTGCTGAGCATTTGAAATCAATTATTTTTTCTTTGATGGGTTCCCACTTTGGAATCAACAGCTTTTAATCAACTCAGCTCACTGCTATAATCCTCTATCCTCTAGCATGTTACATACAACTGTAGTCAAAAGTATTCACACATGTCATTTGAAACAATGTTATTATACGATTTTTTTTTTTTCAATTGATGATGTTCATTCAAGTACTTATTTATCAAGGGTGTATTTTCACAGTTTTTGGAATACTGCTAGTGTCTAGTGAAAATGACACATTCTAGTTTATTGACCTGACTTAAGACAGGGTGTGTGTAAACTATTGACTGCTTGTGCATCAATTTCTCACAAAATGTATATCGCTGTTTTCCCATTATTATTATTTTTTCCCCCATAATAGAAAACTTGTAGCATTTGCCAAATGCTGCTTCCGAACCAGTGTAGCTTTGCTTCTCATCAGAGGATTCACCAGCACAAATCTCCGTACACATGTCCTGAGTGTGGCGCCATATGCCGATCAGTTCATTTCCAAACCCACGTAACCAAGAACTGCCTCCATTATACCCGCAGAGTGGGTTATCGGTGAGTGTGCCGGTTCTGCATCATTTTGTTTTCCTTTTCAGAGTGCATTCTGTCTGCCACCCATGTCACTCATAGTGCTACATTTCATAGAGCTCAGGATGTTAAATAATTGGTTTATGTAACAGTGTAACTAATGTCAAATTAACTCTATTGTCATTGCATTGCTTTTATGGATGGAAAAAAGTAATAAGCAATTTATGCCTTATAATTATGGCATATTCTATCCATTACCTGACTATATAAGAGCTCTATAGTTGTTGTATTCTGACCTTACATTGACAATACATAGCTTAATTAAACATGGATTTTGACTACATATTCTAGTACACTAAAATATGTATTATCTTGATCTGAAAACAGGGATGATCAGATGCAGCATGATATTGATCAATATTTATTCATCATAATGACATTTGTAAGTTTATGCTATACAGACAGAACAGAAAATAATTGGCATATGACTGCATGTATTCTGAATTGCCTTTGAGAATGTCCAAAATAGGAAGAACAAAATCTTAAACGGCCTGTCTAAGGCTTATTAAATGTGAATACACATTTTATTTCTGAAGAAACTTTTTTAACACATCATGAATGTTTTACACCTTGCTTGTGATGCACTTTGTAAAGAATTATGTTCATGTCAGGCAAATGAAAATCTCAGAAGTTAATGTACTATGAATGATTAAAATGTTTAACATTGTGGGAACTGCACTGGGGTTAGTAAATCTTTTGTCATATTTTCACTTTACAGCTGCGTGCATTGTAGTGTCATCTATGCGGATGTGGCAGCCCTTAAGTCTCATATCCAGGGAACACACTGTGAAATCTTCTATAAATGTCCCATCTGTCCAATGGCATTTAAATCAGCACCAGGGACCCACTCCCATGCCTACACTCAACACCCTGGAGTCAAAATAGGAGAACCCAAGTAAGTCAAATAAAATATTTCACAGGTTAAAAACCTAATTTAAAAATATGATTTAAAATTCAGCAATAATAATGAGGTGGTAGGTATACTGTGTGTGTGTGTAGCCATAACATTATGACCACTGACAGGTGAAGTGAATAACACTGATAATCTCGTTATCATGGCACCTGTCAGTGGGTGGGATATATTAGGCAGCAAGTGAACATTTTGTCCTCAAAGTTGATGTGTTAGAAGCAGGAAAAATGGGCAAGCGTAAGGATCTGAGCGACTTTGACAAGGGCCAAATTGTGATGGCTAGACAACTGGGTCAGAGCATCTCCAAAACTGCAGCTCTTGTGGGGTGTTCCCGGTCTGCAGTGATCAGTACCTATCAAAAGTGGTCCAAGGAAGGAAAAGCATTGAACCGGGGACAGGGTCATGGGCGGCCAAGGCTCAATGATGCACGTGGGGAGCGAAGGCTGGCCCGTGTGGTCCGATCCAACAGACGAGCTTCTGTAGCTCAAACTGCTGAAAAAGTTAATGCTGGTTCTGATAGAAAGGTGTCAGAACACACAGTGCATCGCAGTTTGTTCCGTATGGGGCTGCGTAGCCACAGACCAGTCAGGGTGCCCATGCTGACCCCTGTCCACTGCCGAAAGCGCCAACAATGGGCACGTGAGCATCAGAACTGGACCATGGAGCAATGGAAGAAGGTGGCCTGGTCTGATGTATCACGAGTTCAAGGTGTTGACTTGGCCTCCAAATTCCCCAGATCTCAATCCAATCGAGCATCTGTGGGATGTGCTGGACAAACAAGTCCGATCCATGGAGGCCCCACCTCGCAACTTACAGGACTTAAAGGATCTGCTGCTAATGTCTTGGTGTCAGATACCACAGCACACCTTCACAGGTCTAGTGGAGTCCATGCCTCGACGGGTCAGGGCTGTTTTGGCGGCAAAAGGGGGACCTACACAATATTAGGCAAGTGGTCATAATGTTATGGCTGATCTGTGTATATATATTATATATATAATGTATTATTTATAGCATTGTTTTGCTTTATCACACAATAATGTTTGGTTCAATTCTAGAACCTTCTAAATGCTACACTGCAAATCCCTAACCCTTGACAAGGATTCCCCACAGGGCAATTTACAATCGGCTCAGTGCTGCCATAGTTCCACACATGGCTCCCTTCATTTGCTGCACAACAGCATTCCCTAGCTTTCTTGGCATGTATTAATTATCCTGCAGTCTTGTCAATGAGAGATGCATAAATCTAATCTACACTGCTTTATAACCGAGGTCTTTGCACTGGAATGTAGTAATACTGTTGGGAGGTGGGACTTAATATGTCACCTCCTGCTGAAGCCATCCTGGCAGCTTTGTAGTACCATGCTCAGAATCTATACATCTAGTGGCGATGTCCCATACCCCCGGTTGATTCTCACGATTTGATTGTTAAAGAAAGGGAAAATGGTGATTCTTAAAGAACTATTGTAGTTAACTAGATAAAGGTTTGAAATAAAACCCTAGCTCTTTTTGAGCCTAAACTAAACACAGAGCACAGGAATAATAAAGTTTGAAAACGAATACAACAGACTCTAGCAACCAGTTTAAGTCCGCAATCCAAGCCATTGTAAAAGTTCATAAATACAATGTTACCATTTATTCCAATCCAACTCTTCTCTTGCTCTCTGTCTCTCATTCGCTTCAACTCGCAGACTCTCCCCCTGCCTCTCCTCAACAGGAAGCCTGTCGCTTCCTGTTTTATCAAAGAGGGGAAGCCAGTCATGGAGAGACTAGCAGGTCAGGTGTTCCCGAATCAATTTTCCTCCCCTGGGGTCTGGGAGGTGCAGGGCAGTTTGGAGCAGTATCTCACCATGCTGCCCAGCAAGGCATCACAATATACACCTCTACCCCAATATAACGTGATCCGATATATCATGAATTTGGATATAACATGGTACAGAAAAAATGCTGAATGCGTTTTCAGCATTTTTAAACATTCACTCCGATCTTCATTGTCTGCAAGCCTTTACATAACATTTATAACGAGTTATGTTTACAGTTTAAATCCATTGATTACCTTTTTTTAGCTTAATTTTAACACTTTCTATAAATAAAACCTGCCATCTCCAAAATATTTTCAAACTATTTATTAGTTAAGAGTTCAAATTACTTAGCCAACTATGTTATATGTATATTGTTAAGTGACAAAGTGGCCCATCCTCCTATTTGCTAACATTCCAAAATCCTTTTTTGATAACAATTTGTAAGGATGTGTAATGGTTGCATTTAGCAGTTTTTAGTACCTGTGTTGTTACCAGTGTTGATATACTGTATATTTTAAGTAAGCATATAAAATAATTGATGTAATGAAAGAAAGGAGACAGAATTTAACCATTGTAGAACAGCTTTATTTGTTAACATGCACCTTGTTAGTTCTAACAAAAAAGATTTGCTGAGTATTATTAAAGGAAGTGCTTGAGGCCAAAGCAAGTTCAATTATAGCGAGGTTTCACCTATAATGCTATAAGATTGTATGGCTCCCGAGCACCACATTATATTGGGGTAGAGGTGTATATAGTGTGTGTGTGTGTGTGTGTATATATATATATATTTTTTTTTTTTATATATATAGTTTTTTTCATTGTGTTCTTCAGATTGATCAATTATAATAAATCTTTGAATTCATTTATTTGAGTTTTTGCATCAGTTTAAGAAAAATTATTAGTGTATCGACAGTTTCTGTCTGTTAAAAATTCAGAATTTCTTATAGACTTCTAATAATACACAACATGACTTATACTTTAATAAATAATTTCCAATGGATATCAGATTGATACCATGTGTTGTATTCTAATGCAATTTCATTAGCATGGTTACGTCTGCTTGCCCTTCAGTTTTTCCATATTACAGAAACAGGTACACAATAAAGAAAACCAAAGCCCAACCAAAACTTGAGAACCAGCAAAAAACAGTTACAGAAAACAAATTTACCTGACATTTTAGATTTGTTAGGCTTTTAATTTGATTGGCTATGGTGGCTTTGAATTGTGTATGTCATTTCCATTCTTTGACCTTTCATCCTGTGTGCTTGTCTCGTCCGTCAGCACACATGAATACATTTCTCAGGCACACAGCAGGTGTTTTTGCACTAACTTGTTTTCTACAGCTATGACCCCATGAAATATTTAAATCTTTTTTTTTGTATTATTATGTGCAAAACAGAAAATCTACTTACTTGTCTTACTTAGACGTATCTATCTTAAATGTGTGTGTAGTATTATCATTTTATTATATTCCTTATTGTTTTTCATAATAGCAGATTGTGAATGTAGCCAAGCACTGCATTCCTTACTGAACTACCTACACTACCGGTCAAAAGTTTTAGAACATGGCTTTGAAATTTACGCAGTTTAATGTCTCAGTGAAATTAAAGCATAGAACAAATAAACAATTGTAGATAAAAAATAAATCATGGAATTGTTTTGTTTAACAAAATGTACCCTTAAGCACTGGTACCCTTAAAACGGCACCAAATCTGTGTGCTTCTCTTTAATCCCATGTGTAATCTTCACTGTTGTGTTGTTAGCCAAGTGTTTGGTATCCTTTTTTCCTTTTTTAATTTTTCAGTTTTTGGTAACCTAAACTTTTTTTTTTAAACCTCTGGCAGTATACCTTTGTACCATTTCAGGTTATTCACTGGACTTGAACTGCTTTAATTCCAATAAAAACTGGAACAATTGGGGTGTTCTAAAACATTTGATCAGTAGTGTGTCTTTTGTTTATTTAAAGAGAAAATCTTTCACAAATATTACTAATAGGCAGAAAAGTACATAATATGGAAACTAATATTAACTTTCGCACCACATATCAATGATGGTAATTAAATGACAGGAAAACACAGAAAATAAAATGAAACCAATTTGTTAGAAGAAATGTAATGCATACATCTAAAAAAAACTTTTATTTTTAATTTGTAGAAATAATATGATAAAATTAAGCCAGTATCTAAATATATCACCTCATACACATTCCTGGTTTCAGAAAGTGTTCAGAAAGAATGCAAGCAAACAATGGCCCAGATCAAATGAAAACTTCATCCCACTCTCTAAGCACAATATAAAAACACAATAATGGATTGCAAGTTTGCAGGAAGAATCCTCTGCGATTGGTGATTGCTGGGTGGGTCATAGCTATTTCTAAGGCTTTATTGACTTATTTTCTAAGGTCATGAGTACTATCTCCCAGAATACTGTATAGATAATGGTACAGTTCAGTTAACATTTCCATGGCATCATGTAGGAAATGTGTAATTGACGTGTAGTCACATACCTTGTTATTGAAGATATTAATACATTTGTTCAACTCATTTGAGTTCATTTTTAAAATTGTAAAATTTCAAAGCAAATTAAGGACCGGATTATATCTAAACTTTGACCCACGTGCTAATAGAAAACTACAAACCTCTACATCATAGTGGTTACATTTATGATTAGAAAAAAGTGGCATCTTACTAAAAATGAAGCTGCAACTGAGTACAGTTCTGTAGTTTTCTATTAGCGGGTGGGTCAAAGTTTTGATTTAATCCGGCCCTAAGTGTTTCTTTAACCTCATGTATTGTATTAGTTTCGTTTACACTTTACACACACACATTGTAAGGATAAAAAATTGATGAAATAATTGACAGATTGCAACAACAAAAGGATTATATCTTGCTGATGAAAATCACATATATTGAATTAGAAAAATAAACATTTGAAGGAATCAATTCTAAAATGTCTACCAACAAGTAAAACTTTTTTATTGTTCAACCAGACTTTAACTAAATTCAGTGTTGAACTGTTCGATTTTGTTTTAAATTAAGACCAGCCGAGTACTAGAACATTTAACAGTACAGTGTTTCTAATGAAAATAACACACTGATGCAACTGTGAATTGGATACTGGTTCTTCTGCTTTTTACTGGCACTGTAGCAACTATTTTCTTGTATTTATTGTGATCCACAAATCAAAATATCTCCAAACCTGACCTGGGTGTGCATACTTTCAATTACAATTGTATATACTGAAAGTTTATGGAATTCAATTACGTTAAATAAATATTCATAGAATGCAGAGCGAAGGAATTAATACATGCTACAATTATGAAGAGAAAAAAAATACCTGTAGGTTCAGACACAAGGTGTCCAAAAAGAACACTTTTTACTTGCTTTAGTATTCTTGAATTGCTTCTTTGTTTTGTGGTTAAATTACAGCAACTTCTGCTTGGGAACTTTTGATACACAACAATCTTTTCAGAGTGTTTTAATCAGGATCTTTGTTACATACTAAACATGCTAATTTAACATGCAGAGGAATTACTTTTGTCTACTTATTATTTGCAGTAATCGTGTATTATTGGTATTATTAGTAGTAATATTGCTAATTGATTGATTGTTAATCATATTTGTTTTGGTATTAAGGCTTAAAAATGTACGGTTTATAATTTCACATGTAAACATGCATATTAGTTAAATGGACTACATTGATTTGCACTATGTACAAAGATTGTACAAAATTTACATCAACATCTATTCAAACAACGGTTTACAACACCTTTTCTTTTTTTCCTCCACTAGACAAGGGCCGGGATTAAATGAAGATAGATGTATCTTTAGATAGATGATAGAACAATGTAATCTAGAATTTTCTAATGTAAGTCATCCCCCCTCCTGTGGTCTGTCACTCCACACCACAACATTTTAGAATTCCTTCACAAACTGACATTTTTATATTTATGGCGTACCATCAGTAATCCCTAACTAATTGACTCTAGCCTCATAGCACAGACAGGAGAAAAGGACGGACTGGTCAGTAAGAGGGCTGATATAGCTCTCTCTGGTAACTCTGCTGACTCATAAATGCCTAGAAAGTGGCAGGAGTTTCAGTTATTTGGCAAGCCAAGAATCCCTATCCTATTCCATATTCAGCTTTGATGCAGCTGGCTTGTTGTGTATCACTTCTGGTCACATCTTAAGACAAAGGCTAAACTGAGGCCATCTGTACAGGGCCCAATCTATGCTCTAAATGGTAGACCCTTACTGATTGAGCCCCTACCTCAGGAGTCCTCCCCCTCTGGTTTTAAGAATACACAATCCATGCATAGTTTCAGAATTACTGGGAATATGCCATTGAAAGGAAAATTAATTCCAAACAGATATTTAAATGTCCTTTATTTATTTTATTACCAGTAATTTTCAATTATTCATCAGTATCCATGTTATGAGTAATGTAACTTGTGGTGGGCTGTACTTTCATGTGAAACAGTAACCTATTTCTTCATATTTGATTCGGTTTCATTACAAGTGATTTTGTTTTCTTCCCCAGATTAATATACAAGTGCTCAATGTGTGACACGGTTTTCACACAGCAGACGTTGCTCTACTCCCACTTTGACCAACACATAGCTAATCAGAAAGTGTCTGTCTTCAAGTGCCCAGACTGTTCAATGCGATATGCACAGAAGCAACTAATGCTGGACCATATAAAGGTATGACAACCCAAATCTTACAGTTTATCTTTATCAAATACACTCAAATAATGTAGTGTGAATCAAATGCATTGCTGTTGTTTTGGGTCAATGTGATTTCCAGACACCAGACACCAGTTTATAACAGGTCATTTTAATTTTGAATAATTTTCAAAGCAATTCAACTGCAGTATACTGATGTTTAGGGCTTCACTCATTTCTTCACTAATTTAAAGCTTGATTGGCTGTTATATAGGCAATATGATTATCTTTATTTAGTTTATTTACTGAGCATGAATAAATTAGCATGATTTGCATAAGGCCAAAATGAAACTCAAATATTGCAGACTCACATTAAATAACACGAGTCCTGTGTTGCGTAATTGGATTTATGTATTTTAATCAGCGGATATTTGCCTCCTTTCTTTGTATATTCACTTTTTACTATTTATTTTTATCACAGAACCCACAGTTGATGTATGAAAGAAAACACATAAACAGATTTAAGAGGGCAATTTGATGTCACATGGGATGTTACCCATAGTCTCCTTCTTACAGATTATAACATTGAGTGGTTCACAGTGCAATTTCCACTATAGAGTTTTTGAATTCAATAAATAACCATCTAAGCACTGTGTACTGCACAATTTGTTAAGTAATCCCCACAGAGTAATCCAGTGGTGCATAGTATATTTTACTATGCACAGGAAATTGCATAACAGTATAGTTTTCACAGTACAGTTAATAGAATAGGCCAACTAACTGCATAGGCACCCTGTAGACTTTTTTATGGCTTAGACGATGACATTTAATAAGGACACACCTGCTCGGACAGGTGTGCATAATTGTGGCACCATGGTCTCGGCAAAATCAAATGTTCCACATGGAGCAAGATCCTTTTGCATATCAAATAGAAGCTATGCCATTTGATTAGTGGTGTTAACAAAAGATCCTGAGACTGATGGGTGAAGAAGTACAATCTAATCAGTATCCCCAGATTTGCATTGAGCACAATCCTCAGGGATGCATTCAACTTCTTTTTAATAGCACTATTGCTGACCAGCAGAACTGTGTCCCAAGACCTCTGCAATGTTTAGACAGCCGAAAAAGAAATTTGGAGTCTCTCTGAAAATGTCATATATGAAATATAGTGAAGGTTAAACACTAGTGGCATTATAATATATTTGTTTGCTTTTTTACTTCCACAGAGTATGCATGGCACACTAAAAACCATTGAGGGTCCACCTAACCTCGGTATAAACCTACCCCTTACCACCAAGCCAACAAACCCTATTTCCTCCAGCAACAACAGTAAGGATGTCAGCTCTGTCAATGGAGTGGAGAAGTGTGACAAGAAGCCTCCGTCCCCTGTGAAGAAAGCAAACACCACTTCACTGCCCAAGAAGCCCAACAACCCAGGCTGGATGTGCCGGGATTGTGACCGATTGTTCACCCAGAGAGAAGTCTACATTTCTCACATGAGGCGGGAGCACGGGAAAGTGAGTGGACTGACACTGTTCATAGCACAACAGCAGACCCTGAAATTACCTCTATCCTTCTGTCTGTATTTTGGATACGTTTTCCGACTGATCAGACATAACGTGTATCATAGAGTGATAAACACTTAGGTTTACGTTTTGATTTGATTTTAGCCCAAATAATCAGATATGTGAATTTGTTAGCAAAGATGTACGTGAAGATTTCCTTTCAGCAAGTGAAGGGCGTCGGGTAAAGTAAGACTCAGTAAATGTAGAAATGGCATTAGAATAAGGCTCAGGGGAACCCAGAACTGTGGTAACTTCACTCTGAAATACACAACAAAATAATATATATATATATATATATATAATAAATAACTGACATCAGTATTTCTGTGTACATAATTCATGTGCTGAAGTAGTTATATTCCTTTGAATAAATTAAGGTCTACTTCATCAACAATGTTCAATTTACTGATATGTAAACTGTTCATATATGAATTAAGTTGTTTTAGAACTCATAATTGAGTGAAATTAAGCTTTTGTATATATTTAGAATATATTTGATTTGATTGCAAAATGCAACTCTAGAACAACAATTACCTATGTAAGGATTTGACTGTGATGAGATAATTCTCAATTTACATAACACATAAAGCAGTGTATTTCAACATTTTGTCCTGTTGTAATCCAAAGTATTGACACCCTTGAGATTAAATTAATGCAGTTAGTTTTGTAAACATAGTTAATTTGACTATACTTATTTTAAAAATGTGTATTCAACCATTATTGACAAGGACTAGGGATAGCCATGCTTTGATTTCAGGATAATACTAATAATTAGGATTTCATTCAATTTGTCTTCATGTATAAGGAAGACAGAATATATATATATATATATATATATATATATATATATATATATATATATATATAACAATTATAACCATTATACTAGTATGTAATACATTTCAAATATGTTTTAATATGGTTTGATTTTGACAACAAGTAAATGTTTTCAAAATGTTTGTGTGTGTTTGTGAAAGTTTTTTATTTTGTTAATTAATATTAATAGAACAATAATGATGCTCTTTTTCGGTGTAATTAATCTATTGTTTGATCTGGTGTATAATGTCTAGAAGTTTGTGTATCTTCTTTGTGAATGAATGGTATTGAGAGAGTGTTTTAGGAATGTCTGTGCTGATTTGTGGTATAAAGTCTGTGAATATTAATAATAACAGTAACCTAATATCATTAATCTGCATATGAGTGCCTCAGACTTCTAAAGTTTCCTTCCATCTGATGTAGAATTCCTTTTAACTTTTACAGTTTTAGTTTAAAATGCATGTTTTATGTATGCCTTTAATCCTAATGATTAGTAAATTGAATTATTTTTCATTTTTTAATCCAATAACCAGACCTCTGGGAAGAACTTCTAAAAGAATGCTAAAATAAATATTATACAAATTAAATTAAAACATATTATTTTTGTCATACCTATGACTATCATAATGTCTCAGTTAGGTCATATTAGTGTTCAGACTAATTTCTTCACTTACTTGTGCTGTCTCGTTCTTTTGAAATATACAGCAAATGAAGAAGCATCCTTGTCGGCAGTGTGACAAATCCTTCAGTTCATCACACAGCCTCTGCCGACACAACAGAATCAAGCACAAAGGCATCCGAAAAGTGTATACATGCCCGTAAGGAATTACCTCTTAATTTTCTTGTTCAACATGGCATAAAGCATGGGAGCTAACAATGTAGGTCACTGTGAGATTGCACAAGAATAATTGTTGTTTTTACTAAACGTTGTTGTGAAAGAAAAGCAGTACACCTACAGCAACACTTAACACTTGATATAAAATTTGATATTTATTGTTTTTTAATTGTTGCACCATTGTCAGGATTCAGAATTAAACATGTCAACATGGGACTAATATTTGATTTTATTCCCTTTTTGTTTATTTTAAATATATGGTATATATTTTAAATATATATTACTTTATGATCCATGAGTTTATTAATAAGTTGAAAATACTACATTTCTACAGTATATTTTCAAGATATAAAATAAATGTAAAGATTACAGGCTACAATATAGTTAAAACAATATAATATAGTTATATTTTAAACATATTTAAAAAGCGTCCAATTTTGGCATGTGAAAAATATAAAGATCACACAGTTCTACTAAACATACATATTTGTTCCATATGGGAGGGAAGCCTGTTTTGTTGTTGTTTCAGACATTTACTTTATAGAATCCTGCAAATTTCTGGAAATGTTATGCAGGTGAGTAACTAGACTTACACACTTCAGTTTGCTGCTTCACACACTAGTATCATTCAGAAAGGTTCCTTGGTGTTCAATGGATAGGAAACTCAGATGAAAATCGTAATGGCAAAAAACAGGCAGATCAGATCTGTATTACATGTGCCAAAGAAAAAAATCAAGAAAATGTGAAAGACACATCTGTTTCATTTCAGAAGAAAGTAGAGAGCTATATTCAGTGTATTTTTCAAGACACTGGCATTTATTCACCCAGACAGTGTTTACAGGATGAATACTGGATATGTGATTTAATGTATCATTTAATTTAAATTCTGCCTTCAGATAAATGCTCTTTTGTAATACAAATATGACAGACCTCTGAAGGTTATCAGTTATGCTGCTCTTCTACCCACATAAGATACTGTAAGCTATCTTCAGTATAGATGCATTCTAAATTATAGATTATGGCCATCAGGGAGCACTTCATTTAACTGACTGAGGTATAGCCTGGCTCCAGATATCAAACTCATCCATCATTGTGTGTGGTGTCTTACAGAAGTTGTTGTTTTATTAAAACAAATCAAATCTCCACATAGTTCCCCCCCCCATTATTATTATCATTTTCATTATCACTCATGAGTGAGTTTCTTGTGGAACAGTAACCATTTAAATATCAAATGTTGTTTTAAATGTAGTCTTTCAATATAGATACTTCTGGTTTTAAACATATTGTTTGTTATTATTATTTTAAGATTGATAGGTTTGCTATTGACCATGATAATAGAGCACATTAAAGATGTGAAGATGGTAAAAAAAAATAATGGAAAAAATGAATATGAATGTCTCGCATGCATAAGAAAACTTGGGTTCTTTAACAAACATTTTAAAGTAATCACTCTCCTACTGGTTTCTGTTCTCCAACCTCACCTTATCAAACACAAATGACATACTTACACTGCATCATCCTTTATATTTATCATCTACTGTTGTACTGCTATTCCATTTATTGATTTGTATCTGCTTCATTGTCTCTGCAGACACTGTCCAGACCCCAATAGGACTTTCAGTAAGCGCTTAATGTTGGAGAAGCACATTCAGCTAATGCATGGCATTAAGGATACAGAAGGGAAGCAAGTCACAGAATCCATTGTTAATACAGAAGCAGCTGCAGAAAAAGAATTTTCAAAGGTATGGATTAACAGTGAGAAAAAATTAACTCATCACCATCATTATCATCAGCTTTTATCGATCCACTGCTAGATGAAGGCCTCCCCAAGAGGTTTCCATTGGTCTGGACTTATATAGTCGCTTTTGCTGGTCATGCCAGCAAAGCTTCTGGTTTCATCTAACCATGTACTATGTGGTTGTCCTCGTGGTCTTTTCTCTGTCATTTTCTGAGTCATTGACATTTTAACATTTACACTCTTTCATACATATGTTTGTTCTTGGACCAATTTATTTGTTTTTCTGTCTATTCTTGTTATTCCAAGCATACATCTTTCCTTGCTTTTTTGTTGTTGTTGTGTACAGTTTCTATATAATTTTTGCATTTGGTGACCAAGTTTTGGAGCCATATGTGAGCACTGGTAGTATACATTGTTTTTTTTTTTTTTTGTTTTTTTTACCAATCTACAGGCAAATGTGTAGATTTATTTTTTAATAGCTTGTCATTTCCAGCCCATTTTTACATTTATTTATTTATTTATTCCATACGATCTCCAGGCTGATTTTTTTTTACCAAGGTAGACATGAGTGTTGTTTAAGTTACATGAATTTGGTTTAACTCAAGGTAGTTTTGGATCCAGTTATCTTACTTGCATCTGAAGCTAAGGTCACACTACATGATTTATTGCCCGATTTTAGCCTGATTTGACCATCCCGTCAAATCTGCACTGCTTGTCATGATAAGCATCTTGGTCGGGGTGCGTGACTACTACAGATGAAAGTGTAGTGTAAGACGGTCCACGATGCAATCACTTGTCCTCTGATCCAATCGTAAGCTAGTTGGAGCCTCTTTGACTTTATTAAACATATTTAATGTTTACGACTCGATAGACATGATTCGTGTAGGGTGACGTGATCACCGTCATACGGAGAACGGCTGATTGAAATAAAAAAAGAAACAAGAAGAATAAACATGTCAAGAGTACTGCAAATACTGCAAATAACTGAATGTTTGGGGGCAGGTTATTTAAAAATACTTTAGTACAGGGAAAATAATCTTTTCAAATACAAATACCAGTTAGTATCTGAATATATTACAGGCTGTTGCCCTCACCTCCCCAGCCATGTCTTCACCCACTTTTGGTTTTTGCTACGCTTTTTGTGTATGTCCGCACAGACAAACGCAAACAGCAAAAAGCGGCGAGTTTGTGGTTGCGTTCTTGTTGCGCTGATTACCGCAGTTCTGTTCAGATCTGCAGAATTCCACCAGTCCCATTGGTGGAGCAGCACATATCTGGACAAAACTGCAGACTTCTGCGCTATGTCCAGGTCCGTTTTTGTTTACTATTTCTCTGGATGGATCACGCGTGTTTTTGCGAGATTTGGGGAGTTTCGAGGCTGTGTCGGCGATTCCCACAACAAAGGATTTCAGATCAGTCATTATATGTGTGATCACCTGTACTTAAACGATCGTGTGGTGTGCATTCCTTCACGACGCAAAGGACATACATTCTGTGTAAACTTAAAGTGTGAGTTGCTCACCGTTCTCAAAATCAGGTCGGATTGTAGAAATTGTGTAGTGTGTTCCTAGCAAGAGTTCTTTAATTTGAAGCTGTATGTCTTCAAGTGTTTTGACAAAGATGACCATGTGATCTTCAAATTGTAAGTTGTTTAAATCAGCTTAGTTTATCTTGATTTTTTCTTCCGAGTCCAAAGTCTTCAACACTTTCTCAAAGTGTAAATAGTTTTGGAAAAGATTGTGTCTCCTTGACGTATTCTCTTGATCTTGCCATTGTCGTAGTGGATCTGTTTGTTGAAGTGGCATTGTTGTACATATATATTTAATAAGATGTATGTACATTCCCGCAATGTAGGGTTCTTATCTATTAGGAGACATTTTGCACTTTTGGACTTTTTTTTCTTTTTTTTTTATTAAATTATTGTTGAACTTATATATAACATAAATGTACATATTTGTAATAGTTTGTCTTTGTTTATAGGCTTCCAGCCCAAAACGTAAGCTAGAAGAGACAGTTTTGGAGTTCCGTCCCCGAGGGGCTATTACACAGCCCCTAAAGAAGCTAAAAATTAATGTCTTCAAAGTGCACAAATGTGCTGTTTGCAGCTTTACCACAGAGGACATAGTGCAGTTCCACGAGCACATTCCCCAGCACAAATCTGACGGCTCCTCCTACCAGTGTCGCGAATGTGGCCTTTGCTATACTTCCCATAACTCACTTTCCAGACATCTCTTCATAGTCCACAAACTAAAGGAACCACAGCCCGTCTCCAAGCAGAATGGGGCTGAAGAGGACAGTCAGCAGGAAAATAAACTGAGCCCAGAGGACGCCACATCTGACGGGCTGTCGGAAAGGAAATGCAAAGTCTGCAGCAAGACATTTGAGACAGAAGCTGCCTTGAACACTCACATGAGAACACATGGGATGGCGTTTATCAAGTCAAAAAGACTGAGCACGGCAGAGAAATGAATGGAAGACTTATTTTAGGATTCGACACATGTGTTTTGTGACACTTATCATCCATTTACAGCAATGTGCTGTAAATACAATGGTACATTTAAGACTGCTGTTACTACTAAAAATTACACCACTTTCTCTTATATATCCCTTAAGTGTTTTAAAATACAAAACAAACCATGTATTTAAAAGCAATTTATGTATATTTAAATAAAATCAAAAAACACATTTTGTACACTTTATGCAAAGTGTTTGTATGGGTGTTTAATAGATTTTTTATAGGAAATTTAATTTAAGTTTTCTGTGTCAGAAACAGTCATTTTCTTGTCACAAGTCGGAAATGTTAGATACTGTGAAGATGGTATATCTTGATATTTATTCTATAACCTCACAAAAACGCAGTATTTTATATTGCTACTGCTGCCAAATGTCCAAGGAAAATTTGTCTAGTTGAATAGCCATTCTGAAAAGAATTGTTTTAAAGGAAGAAAAACAAAAAAGACTAGGCCAGACTTAAGATTACTTTGATATACTAAACAACATTATAAGAGTTCATTTTGTGACATTAATATGACTCATTCCTATTATGGTAATATACATTGAGGAACAAAAGTCACCCTTTTTTCCTAATAAAAGAGGGATTGGCTTGACACCAGCAGTTACTAAAGGAAATCTTGTGGTTACAAGCTTTGCAGATTTTATTTTTTAAGATTTCGTTGAGGATTGTGCAGGTATGCAATACAGCACTGTTCCTGAACCAAGAAATTAGCTTTCATTGAGATTCAGCTGCACAGTGTTTTCTGTATTTTTGTTATAGTCTTACAGTACTGATGTGGTGTAGTGCAACATAGTTTTGCTACAAGGTTATTCCCTTAAACTAATTAAGTCTCCAGAAGTGCTCCTCTATACACTACATGAGTTGCTTGTGCTGCTACAGCTTATATATCTATTAGGAACCAGTGGAGCTTATGGTATGGGAAAAACATTTTGAGAGAGAATTTTGGTTTTGGTATGGGCAATATTTAGTTTTTTCCCCAAACTGCTTTTCTGTCTTGTGGATGAATTAGATGTGGCAACACTAACTTTCTTTCCACACGTCTTGTGTCAGATTCAAAGAAGTCTGATAAGCACTTATATTTATATTAGGTATTAGTTTTCATTATTTGCAAGCACATGTTTTTCTGCCCTTCACATTGTGCAATTGCTGAGTGTGGGGGACATAGACATGATATCAACATTGTATCTTTGTGACATAAGCTGAGTAAATGACATGGTCCATCCTGGTCCAGTCCAGTTTCTCCATAGCTGAAACAAGTGTTCATAAAAGATCTGCAAACCTGAAAATTGAAGATGAATGTGCCAAAATAGTCCTATTTTAGTTAAAAATGTCTAAAAAGCTCTCTATGACATTTTCCTTTGCATATAAATGACATGGTGAAAAAAGCAATAGGCTAAACTTTATTAATCTGTATGTGTGAGTTAGACTTCCTACTCAGCGATCCTGGTGCTTCAATACTTCATGGATCCTGTCTGAGCAGTAGCATTCATTACAGCTACAAATCTCCTTTCTGTTATTCCACAGTTTCCTTTAGAATCCCGCCTGTAAACATCCACATGGCCTGCCTTGCTTTGAAACACCAAAGAAGCATATTTGTTGAACAAATACAAGAACTATCAAACTTGCTGGTTTTGTTTAAGTACACATTTTATTGAATAAGCAATTGCGAGCTTAAATGAATGGGGTTTCAAATTTTTAATACTGACTGGAATCAAAAATTGATCCGCCTAAAGAATGTGTTTGTAAATATCAAACTGGATCATGCCATCTATTCTTTGTGGACAAACAGCTGTAGCAAAAAAATATTACCAGTGTCTTTAAATATTGAACAGTGTTTTAAAATGGAAAACAAATATCAAAACATTGTATAAAAAGAATTAAAAAAAACAAAACTTTATAATAGTTAGATTTTATTTGTTTTCTTTTATATGAGTAATATGTATTTCTTCAAAGGACATACTGTTTTTGTTTGTTTTTGTTTCTTTTTTTACATTTTTTTAAAGAAATATTTTGTTTAGAGAATTAATTGCATGGGAAGCTGTAACAGTTGTTACCTGTTTCTTAGAATGTGTCTTGCTGCTGTTAGGTTAGATGTCAGATGTTCATGTACAAGATGTTATTCATGTCAATAAAATATGGAACCTGCCCACTAGTCGCTATTAGTTCCATCAATTTGTTATTGCTTATGTGTATCCATGTTTTGCTATATTTGTTTAAGACTCTCTCCATTTAAAGAACACACAGCACCTTTTAAAATAAACTTCAAAAAGTGATATCAGTGCTATATCATATCATATCATATATCATAATCTAAACATTATATAGCACTGCCTCGCAGCTATCACACAACATTTTCACAAAAATTCAGACATTTGATCTAAGATTGTGATGTGGCTGTGGTTGGCATTACCTTTTTGCAATGTTATTATTCTAAGTCGGTCAGACAAAAGTTGTTAGTTCTAGGTGCTTTTAAATTAGGTAGCACTAGATGATATTGTATAGATGTCATAAACGGTACTATTTTACAATTCCACAGAAGCACATCTGTAACCATAAACCATAAATAATAGCCTTATAGAACTCATCAATACTGTTCTCCACATATTAAACCAAATTTAAATTCTAAACATTTTTACATTGTCCCAGTTTCATTTCACAACATTGTCAGATCTTGAACGGAATGGTTGCAGAAACCATGTTGCAACAGCATTCTAACACATTACACAGATATATCTGGGAATTTCCACTTTTAAGCTATACAGATGTAATTTCACATAATCAGAATTTTTTAACAAAGTAGTCACATTCAATTGTTAGCTGAGTGTGAGGTCCTCCTGGCCTGATAAAAACCTCACAGAGCAGTTTGAGATCTATAGTCCAGACACTACAGGTTCAAATCAGGCTACTGAATTGCTGACGGATTTCCCACAGAGGAATGCACAGTTTGGATAATAGAACAGCAGATCGGTGGCAGTGATGTGACGTGACTCTTGCTGTAGGGTAGCCCACACTATTCATACTAAGGGGTGACAAATGTAAAGTTGAAATATCTAATGTTTAAATAATAAAGCACAACATAGTTTTTCTCCACGTCTCAATCTTCACCTCCCACCCCTATTTAGCAAATTGTCATGTGAATGAAAGGGCCACCTGCTACCCAGAGAGCCCTGCTTCAATCTAATAAAACACTTTGTTTTAATAGTGTTGAAATCACTAATAGGTAAGCAAGTTTCAACAAGTTTAGTCTTTGTCATTGCAATGACCACACCATGGGTACGCAGCCTAGAATTTTCTCTCTCAGTTTGGAAATGGTTACCAAGTATGATATTTCAGTGGTGGGCCACCTACAGCCTGCTAGCTCCCTCATTGTTGCCTGTAAAACATCTCTGAGTTGAGTGGTGCACACTGACAAGAGAATATAACAATTGTGCTGATTTGACCATTGGCCAAATTTGTACACTTTCTAAAACTTTTTTTTTTTAAATTATTATATTGACACTTTTATTAATGAATAATTAAGCTTTTAAACTCATGAAATATGTGTCCTGTTTTAATTGTATATAGGCTGATTTGTATAGGGCTTGTGATTACTTTACAATCATGATTTCAAGCTTTCAGTCTGCTGAGTTGAAGAAGGGCCACTCATTGGCTGCTCATTAGTATAGGTTGCCCATCACTTCTCTAAGGCAAAGTTGCCAATAGGCCCTCCACTGAGATGATGTAGAAACATGCCACTTTTCCTGCTTTTTCACTGAACCTCGCTGAAGTAAATTAATCTTGCTGGTTGTTGGTGCTTTGGTGTTAGACATGTTTGGATGAATTGTGTTTTACTGTTACAAATTTAAAACTTAATTTAGTTAAAATGGTAATGTACTGGTCACATGTATTTTGATGTATTTGTGTGCTGCTTGTAAAAAAAAAGTAGAAAATGCATTTACTTTTTCTTGTAGTACTTTTTTCACCATTCAGTTTCAACTCCTCAGCTCTTTTACTATTCAGCCTTTATACCCTCGATGCTCTGGCACTTGCCACTTCAGCACGTACACTCTCAAGGCCCCTAGGCGTTTGCTGCTCCAGTACCTGGGGCTTCAGCATAGATACTCTATCAGCATTTAAGGCTTTCTCTCAGAATGGCAATCCGGTGCACGTGCAACTAAAACATTCTGGAGCAAATACCCTTTGTTCCTTAGCCATGGATATTCCCTTGACACTCTTGTTGGAAGCCACAACCACAGGCTCTCACTCAAAGACCCTCACAATCACTGCACTGCCTGCCTGGGTTCAGGCCAGACTAGATCTGCAGTACTTGATCATTTCTTTTGTACTTTGTGCACTTTGTGAGATTTCCCCTTCCTCTATAGGGTCTGTCACTGAGTTTATCCACTATTAGGACATCTCCTCCACCAAGGAATCTTAAGCTGTCCATTGATCCCACTCCTACAGCCATGTGTCAGCAACCTGCAGAGGTTATGCCCCTTTCCCTGTTGCCTTGCATCATCCCTTACATCTCCCCAAAAAAGGTCTGCTATGTTCGCCTCTAATATTGATCTTAGCAAACAGGAAAAGTCTTCAGTAAAAAAGATTATATTCTGCTACCAAGTGATGATGATGATGTTAATGAAAAATGTTTATATTCAGACTGTCAAGATTGGTATGAAGATTACAATTTAAAACACGTTCAATTACACAATTGTAACTTAGATTGTGAACTCACTTAATGCCATAGTCAGTGCACTTGACCTTATAAGGCAAACAATAATTTTAGTTTTCTAATTAAGAGCAGGTGACTGACTATCTAAGATTTTCTTACCCTAGAATAGTGCAACTGTCCCTCAAAAAATTAAAACAATGACCACTCATTATATCATATAAAACCTAAATAATATACTCTGATATTTCAGCCAAACCTCTGGCTTCCATGAGAGACACACAGAATAGATGTTATTTTTGGTATAGATTAAATAACTTCATTCAAATCTCACCTGTAATACACCAGTAAACATTTAAGCATTTTCCTAAGTAAAATGGCCTATTTCAAATAAGCGTTGAAAATGAATGTCACACCCTTTTCAAATTATCAAGCCAACCAACATACTCCAACTGTCTGTCTCAAAAATATTAATCAAATATAACAAAATAACTATGACTTCAGTTAAAATCAATTTAATACATACCCCAAATGTTTCACATTTAACAGCATAAAATCACATTAAATAATTGTCTATAAACCTGGTAACACTTTACAATGTGTCTATTATCTAACAACTAATATCTAATCTAGTCAGTAACTAATGCACCAAAAAGTCCTGAAAAGTATTTGTTAATGTTAACTAATGAATTAGCTACTGCATGAATTCATTTTTTGGTTTGTGTTTCTTCATGTGTGTTGAAATTGGATGTAGTAGCTAATCTGAACAAGTTACTTATTTAACATGAATAAGCATTACCCATTTCAAGAACAACATATGCAGATGTTTGTTAATGTTAAAGAGTTGTCAAAATATTCACCATATTTTCCATGGCGAATTTAATGATTTTATGAAATAACATTAAATAACTTAGTTAACTTAAAGAAAAAGATTATAGACATGAGCAGTGCTAACTGATGTTAACACCTGCATAAGGAGCACAAGTAATGCTTGTTATGAACAGTTTGTTCTACATCAGGCACTACCAAAAGGGTTAACCAATGCACTGATTAGCTTACCATAATGTGTGATGAAAACTATATATATAGAATAAATCAATCTCATACAGTTACAAAATGTGCACAGAACAGTGAAACAAATATTTCTTGTGTACCATGACTACAGTTTCAACATTTTTAATGCACAGAAGGCAAGGATAATAAAGGAACACCAGAATCCCTTTAATTTTCTGTTCCCTTATAGGCGGTATGTGAAAAACATGTTTATATGACTCAAAAGCTCTGGAGTTTCTGGAATATATGTTGTACAAAATAATAATGATGTGTTGTTGTTTTATTTTTCACTTTAAATATCTTTACGTTTGCAACCTCTGTGGCAAACAAAGGTACTCACCTTTGTTTGCCACAGAGGTTGAAAATGTAAAGATATTTTTTAAATTCACATTTATTTGTATTTGGTTCATGACAAAGATGGTCATTTCCTTATCATACTTTAATAGTGATTTTAAAGGCAGGTTAAGCTACACAGATGTCAAAAGCAAATATCCCAAAGATGAAATCTGTCTACCTTATACAAAAAAAAAAGCTTCCTGCTTAATTATGAACGCACAGTCTTCAATTTTCATGGATATTACTTAACTCAGTTTGTGTGATGATTTTTTTTTCTGTTTTTCAGATCACATGTCTTTTTCCAGCATTATTTAAACCAAACTGATTAACTATAACTCACAATCTCAACATGTTATCTCTGAAGTGCTTTCCTGTCCTTTATCTTGTCGTATGCTGCAGTGCATTTGAAGGAAATATTTCAAGGAAATGTATGCAGGACACTAAAATGTTTATTTCAGATCTAAATATGGAAAAACCAAGAGAATATGCTGTGCTGAGTAAGTACACTTTGTTGTTTAATGTTGGATGATCTGATAATGTTTAATGTTGTAATGCTCTGTAATGTAATGTTCAACAGAATGATGATTTATTTATTGTAGTCAATGTTTGATTTCTGGAAATTTAGTTTATGGGAAGAACATATGAACTGATGGTTTAGGAACTACTATGGCATAATTGGCTTAATTTCCTTAATGTATAGATTACCCTGAAATACACCATTATAAATATTAAACATATTCCACTTTTATTCTTTAATTGTATTGTGTTCATGACATTAAAAGTAAGTAAAGGAAATGTTTAAATAAACATTCATCATGTATCATCACTAAACAAGTTCCTGTCACAATCACATGGTTCTATGCATTAAAACAAGTTCAGAATGTATTTATGCGTTGTTGCACAAAATTCAAAGTTTATATTTTTATATATATATATATATATATATATATATATATATTCTAACTGTGCAACAGAATGTGGCAAAGATGCCCATCACAATGTGACACATATGAAATTATTATATAAAGATTCTTTATTTACCCTCCAGAGACGTGAACAGAGACCTGTCGCACCTATTTAAAATGAGAGGATATTCTGAATCTAAGCTTCCATTTTTAATTAGTTTTAGCTTTTTTTTATTTTTTATTGAATGTCCCAATGGATTTGGGAAGACAAAGAACAAAAACAAAGCACTAAGATGGAGGTATTTGAAACTTGTAGAACAATGTGTGCTTTTATGGACTGATAGTAGTTCCAGAAAATTGTCCGTCAAGGAAATTGAACATTGGATCAGTTGAAACCACACCAGGTACACAGCCTGTCCTGCTCCTTGCACTGGTGTGTGTGTCACAAGCTAAGCCACTGTTTCTTTATCTCCTCAACTTCAATGATATTAAAAAAATAAATAAATAAAACACCTTGTCGCACAAAACCTACACCTCACCATAAAGACACAAAAGCAGAATGCAGGTTCATCATTAAACTATTTATTTGAAAGTGCAAATCTTTGTAAATAATGTGAGTCACATTTTTGTTGTTATAGGAGAATTCTAGCTGCCATACATCTGTCTATATTTATTTGCTTTGTTGTATACTTCTTCGTGGTTAGACACACAGATGATGAGCTTTTCCATCAATCCACGTCTTCCTGTCATTTGTAATTTTTAACGCACGTAAAAATTGATGTTTTCATTCCAAAATGTACGCATCACCATCGTATGACAATCACAGATTTAGTGTGCAAGCTGAGATGCAAACTAGTTTTTTTCTAATTTCACGCACGTAAATATCGGATGCATCATCGGATCCAGTGTGCAAAGGCCTTTAATGTTACAAATCATTGATTCACAATTAATAAAAGATTAATAATACATTCTCAGTTTGAAGAACAATGATTCAGCCAAGGAAACAACTATAAAGATGACTGTCTGTAAAATTGTATCAGTAAGCAAACTTTCGAATGCCACTGCAGTGACAGGAGAGGTTTACCAGACCCTTTCCCAGATCAGCAGTCATAAAGTCTTAACTAGTGGAAGAAATACTAACATATTTTATCAGCAAAGAGTCATCCAATCTTATTAGTCCAGTCAGGTAAATGTCAGATGATTTTAAAGCTCTATTTGGGTGTTATTATTTCATGAGGACACTCGGAAACTCATTTTACATCTGATAATCATGTTTTCTTTTGCAAATTAGGAAACTAAAGGCAGGTAGCATAAGAGGCAGTTTGGCTTGTCTTGTATGTATTGGGATTATGGGGGCAGGCAGCAACCCTATCTGTGACAGTACTAGAGGTCACTATGGTTAATTGAGAGATGAGAGAGTTCAATAAGTGGTGCTATTCATCAATATAATCGCAGTTTATGAACAGACAATATATTTAAGTAGATTTAGTGTCCCAATAAGACACGATTTTCATTCTGAACTTAATTATAAGCATCTTCTTTTTCCATACCTTAGTGGATTTATCTGACAACTAATGTGCAAAATAAATTAGGTTTCTGTACACTGCTATCTTATATTATTATTATTATTATTATTATTATTATTATTATTATTATTATTATTATTATTATTATTATTATTAGAGAAGTACAAGGCATCAATCATTACAAGTTCAACTTAGCTAAAACATAACAATTCAAAATACATTTTACAGATTCCAATTTACAATTTACACAAGTACAGTAAGATACTTCCTACATCCTGGATGGTGAAAGCTAAGTGCTGTCAAGATGTAGGGTTACAGACGAGGGCTATGGGAAAGGGAGCAAGGAGGAAAACAAGAACGAGAGGAGCATAATAAGCTGAAGTGCTATCTAGCAGGGATAGAGGACTAATATTACAAGTGCTGTCGGAAGAGATGCGTCTTGAGTAAGCGCCGCAATGAGGTCAAGGACTCTGCTGTTTTGACTTCAGTGGGCAGGTCGTTCCACCACTTAGGGGCCAGGGATGAGAAGGAGTGGCTCTGGAGGAGGGAGAGTGGAGAGGAGGCAGAGTTAGCCTTCTGGCACTGGAGGAGCGCAGTGGTCTGGAGGGGATGTATGGAGAGACGAGTGACTGAAGGTAGCTTGGTGCAGTGTGGTCAAGACAGCGGTAGGTGAGGGTCAAAGTCTTGAACTGAATGCGTGCCGGAAGAAGAAGGAGAGAGTGTGGTAGATTCCAAGGGGATCGAGATGGGGAAAATATTATATTGGGAGAATGGTCAAAATAGTGATTACAGCTGTATTAACTGTAAAGAGTCTAAGGAAACCAAAAGTATTCTTGGTTGGTATTGAGATTAGCTGCGCTCTGTGATGTACATGTTGCACTCCCTATTCATGTTAACTGTGCTGCCCAACCTGTACTCCGAATGGAAACCATTAATGGTTGAGCTGCTTGTTCTACTCTTCTCTTTGCAGTGTATGATGCTTTTGGGAAAATGGGGAGTGACTTTGAAGGTGGAAACATCAATCGACCTGGCTCTCCCCATGAGTGTTTATTAGTCCAGGCACACAATTTCAGTGGCCAGTACTGTCAAGTCATTTTAAATCAGGTAAGGTGGCTTTCGAACAAAGCACAATAATTAGCTCTGGCAATTAAGATGCAGTTATGACCAAGTCACAACTGATCATAACTTAACCCTGCTTCAATATGTATGACAGCACATAGATTTTAACTGAGGATTCTGCTATTCTGCTAAAGTACTGGTGGTCAAATGTATTCTGAATATCTATTGCACTACCAAGTATGTGACATCAAAGAATCAGTGTCAAAAAATACATTTTATCCTCACTGGACAGACTCTTCAGAGATTTAAGCAAGGATAGCTATATTAATATAGCAATTGTTATTGAGAAAGAATGTGTGTGTTCCCTTTAACTTGACACAGGACTTGTATAGTTTGAAAGCATTTTTGTATTTCTGTATTTCCTGTATTTCTCATTCCCCTAAACATACAATTGTATTCCATTTACTCTTGCTAATAAGAATAAATCAGTACTTGAGTCAATAAGTAAAAGGATGTGTTGCGAATGCAACCTTGGTTTTCTGAAAAAGGAAGCACTGCCCAAGGTGGAGAGGTTTCTGCACACTTCCGTAGGAACCTGATTGAAAACATCACTCTATCAAAGCTGCCATTGGCCCTTGCACTCGTCACTCAAACAGGTCCCTTCCCACTTTTCCATTGTCTGTCCGAACCAGCACATGTCTGTCCCGTAGGACTGGCAGGAAATGGCGTAGTCCAAGGAGCACTGCTTGTAGCTCCAGGACGTTGATATGGAGGGCCCGTGCGGGCTCTGTCCACCTGCCTCGGACTCCACGTCCGTTGCAGACAGCTCCCGAACCTTGTTTGGAGGCTTCTGTCATCATGACTACTCAATGGTAGACTGGCCCAAGGGGCACACAGAGGGTCAGATTGCAAGGGCTCCGCCACCAACGAAGTGCCTTCCAGTGTATGGAAGCAACTCTCTCTGGTGCCAGCATGGTGAGCATGGCAACTGAATCGAGGTGCAGTCCGAGGAACTTTGCCTGTTGTGTTGGCGTTAGATGGCTCTTCTCTCAATTTACCTGGAGGCCCAATCCAGATAAGTGGTCTAGAATCAGGTCCATGTGGTTCTGAACCTGCTCCCTCGAGTGAGAACAAACCAGCCAGTCGTTTAGATAGTTGAGGACGCGGACCCCCTGACAACACAAGTGGGCTAACACCGCGTCCATGCACTTGGAGAAAGTGCATGGGGTTAGTGACAGACCAAAGGGGAGAACAGCAAACTCGAACTCTTGGCCTTCGAAAGTGAAGTGGAGAAAGTAAGCATCTTTCAGATCCACCATGGTGAACCAGTTGCCTAGCTTGATGGCCTGGGACATGGTGCACAGGTTGAAGCGCATCTTGAAGCACAGGACCTTGAGGTGGATGCCGCCATCTTTCTTGGGCAATAGGAAGTATGGGGAATAGAATCCCTCCTGCTGCTCCGAAGGGGGCACTTCACGGAGTGCTCGCTTTTCCAGGACAGCGGCGAGTGCTGCGCACTGCAACAGGTCCCTCACTCGCGTCCACACCACGCCTTGGAAGGGGGGCGGACGTACTTGGAATTGTAGGGTGTAGCCGACTGATATAATTTGGAGCACCCAAGAGTCTTGGGTGCGTTGTTGATAATATGAGAGTTGCTGGGGGGTGTAAGGGTGAGCCTCAGGGACAGGGCTCGGGTGGCGGGGGAGGTGGGGTCAGGCCAGGCCTCCTCCTACTATGAGCTGCCGTGGGCCAGGGTGGCCAACCTGGGGAGCGCCTGCCTGCCAGTGAGATCCTGGCAAAGATCGGCAGGAGGGTGGGGCTGAAGCCTAGGCTGTGGCCTGGGAGCCGTGGCTGGGCATGGGGAACTACAGGGTAGACCCGGGCCAGCTGCAGAGACTGCTCCCATTCTTGGAGGGTAAAGGATATCATCTCCTCCACGGTGGGACTGAAGGTAAATCCCGGCGAGATTGGGGCATCCATCACGCGGGTTCTGTCCGCCTCAGGGACGCTGCGTGCCTGGGACAGCCAGAGTTGGCAGCATGCCACAACAATGGCTGCCAGTGACCGCCCCGTTGCCCTAGCCCTGTGATGCATCATAGTCACCAACTGGTCCACTGGCGCTGCGATCTCCGCGATAGGGGGCGGGGTCGGTGATGCATCCTCCTGTTCTGACTGCTTGACGAGCTGAGCCACATATAGGGCCACATCATCGGAGCAGCGCCTCCGTGACGTGACACTCTCTGTTGGGGCAAGACAGGTCGCGTGGCTCCACTGACAGCGGAGGCAAGGAGACAAGCATGGCTATGGTGGCTACGGAAGTCCACCCTGGGTCCTGGCATAAGCTTCCCCTGTCCTTGGTAGGGTGGGAGCTGTTGCCGGGTGGTTCCAAGTTGCCCTGAGTTCTTCCAGGAGGTCAGGCAACAATGGGAGGGCCCGTGTTGGCCGCCGTGAGCGCTGACCCCTTTCGAACATGGAACACGTGTTGGGGGGGGGGCTTTGCTGCCTGAGCCTGTGCTGCCTGTGCAGCCAACAGGGCGCAGATTTCGTCCATTCCGGTGTTGAGAGCAAGGATGGCCTCATCGCGTTGCCTGTCCATGGAGCCTGATATCCCGGGCCGACAATGTGACAGGGAGGGGCCCAGCGATGACACGGGAGAGGAGGAGAGCGCCCATGGTCAGTGCTCCATCACTCTCCCTTGTCACTCACATGCACAGGTGGGGGCACATGCGGCCGTGGGTATTAAAACATCATCCATACCGTGAAAAACCAAGGCCTGCACACATGGACAAGGAGGCGTAGCAGTGCTCTTTCTCAGCGAGCTGAGAGAGCGAGATCTCCTGCAGCCGCAGCTGTGGGCTGTAGTGCGGGCGCAAGCTGGAGGAGGAGCACCTTACTCTTACTACCACCTTAGATCTCTTACTACCACCGAGGCTTTAAGCCAGGCCGCCGTGCCTTGGATTTTACTGCAGCTGCTAGTGCTCCTGCTGTGAAGGAAAAAGCCCTGTGGACAAAAAAACAGCACAGCACACAGTCGGAATATATAAGACACTATATATAGACACAACTATTTATTTTTAAATGTCCTATTTGTGTTCCGAAACTGAAACCGAAAACACAGACAGAGCCCTGGAACCTAGATGGAACAGAAATCAGGTTAGCTATCAAAATAACTAAACAGACACACAAATAGAGACACACAATATTAATATGGTGGTGAACGACACAGCCATAAAGCCAACCAACCACTATTAAAGAGTCTAATGCACAAAAACACACAAGATACAGAGAGAGCATGTTCTTGGGTCCAGCAAAATGGTAAAAGAGAAATAGCCTGCGCTGATTCCACCTTTTATCAAACAGGAAGTGGGAAGGGACCTGTTTGAGTGATGAGCACAGGGGCCAATGGCAGCTTTGATAGAGTGACATTTTCGATCGGGTTCATATGGAAGTGTGCAGAAACTCCTCCCCCTTGGGCAGTGCTTCTGAATTGAAAGATAACAACAAGAACATAAAATCAGTTTCCCAGTTGCTTAAGCATTGTGAATCATCTATGTTTTGCGATATATTTTTTCACACAGGATCAAGTAAAGTACTTTGTTGGTATATGTGTCCCTGATTCCTGTGATGAAGTTGAAGTACAAACACTAGTTGTTTACGGTAAGTGCTTCCTCCTTGCCACACAACCACAGCTTCACAGAAACTGTAGCCCATGGTTGCCTTAGCTCCACATTTTAAATTAACAACCATGACAGTATTGAATCTGACAAGAATATATATATATATTATTTACTTAAGAAGTGTTCCACATTTCATAAAAATATTAAAACATTAGCACTTTCTAATTCCTTTGCTTATTGCATGTGATAGAACTCAATAAAGTTAAGTTAATATTTTTCCAGGTGCCATGATATCTATGACACTATTTTAATAGTTACATTTACTGTTTTATCCATCTTTACATTAACCCCCTTGAACATTGGCAGGACTATCCTACACCTCATCCTCCAGACGGATACAGCCACATCCTTCAGCTTCTGTGTAGGAGAAAGGAAATACACAGGAGGGCATATAATCACTTTTTTTCCCTCTCTTCTCTCTATCTCTTTTAAATTTTGTTTTGGCAGAAACATTCCAGTATAAAAATAGGTCAATGGTACCCCCTATTCCATCTGTGTTCCTTCTGGACTCTTCACAAGATGTTTACATGACTGAGTGTTTTGCTAAAAGTGTATTCCCAGATGCATCTGCTATGATTTGTCTGTAAGTATGAACTTACAAATAGAAATTGCATCCTGATAGGTTTTTCAACATAGTTATACACTACAAAGTAGCACAGAGAGTAACATGCTCATTTGCCTTTGCTTTGTAGAGGGATGTAAGTATAGTTTAAGTTATGTGTGTTTCACTGAGGACACATATATACAACTAGAAATTAATGTATTATTTAATTATTTAATTATTTCTGGGAGCACTCCAATTCAGCCTCGTTTTGTTAATTTGTGGTGAACTGGAAGTATATAAGGAGTTGTATACTACAGGGTATAATTAAAGTATTAAAGTTCATTAATGGTCTTCGTAAAATTGATAATACATTTGAATTATTATTATACATAAGAAAAAACAGAATTCACAAGTTAAAAGGAAATCTAAAGCTTTAATGGCCTATCAGTTAAACACATGTGCTAAATAAATTGACCTATAAAGTGATTTGTTAGTGTGAATAATAAAGTTATTCAGGATTATCCTATAGAACAGTTGAGACATGACACTTTACACAGGAAATGAGTAGTTAGGAAGTTAAAAAAGCTAAAAACCTGTCTGCTGCAAGTTGAATTATTAATTACACAGTGATTCTGTCACCAAATGCTAATCACATCAAATCACAATACTACTACTACTACTACTACTACTACTACTACTACTACTACTACTACTACAAATAATAATAATAATGTCTATACTGCTTGCAGGCTTGTGTGCATTGTGTCAACTGCAATACCTCTTGGTGCAACCATATACACTGCTGTTCTCAAATGGAAACGTGGAAGAGAAATCCTACCTGGGACTGCCATCACTTTTAAATGCAATTCAAACCATTATGGAACCCTCCCCTCAAAGGACATACCAAACAGCAGTAAAAATGGCAGTGCGGTTAAGGAGAACTGTAAACAGGAATGCAGTGATGCTGAAGAAGTCAACAGCAAAAAGAGTAAGTAAGATTTATGTTTTTGTCTTTGTGTAAACCACACCAGGGGTAAAACCTAATTCAAGTTTTGACCCACCCTCCAGAGGGATTTTCTTCCTAACTAATACTCATCAAATACTGTTTTTAATTTGGCATTTGAGGGTGTGTTAAACTGTAAAGTTTTATGTGGGCCTAATCTCAAGCTTATTTAAGGTGGTAATTTCTGTTTACAGTTTTGAATGCATTGTGGTACTGTTTGAATCCAAAAAAATAAACAGATAGTAACACAAGAAAGCATAAATGTCCAAAGCAGGGATTTGTTGAATTAATACAAAATTAACCAAAAACCATCTATGCTGAACTCATAACAGCATGTAAACACAGCCATTGAAGTTGAATCTCTGGGATCCATCACGAAACAGCTGGATGCCAATCTCGGACTGCTTAGCTTCTAAGCAACAAGCAAAGCAAGATGAGCTGAATAGACTCCTCTTGTTTGTAACCCTTCATAATCTGCATTTTTAAAGCTCTGCTATTTCCATTACAAAAGGTTTCTGTTCCAATCAATGAAATTTGAATGAAACGCAATACCTCCAATTAGCAAACTCTAATGGCAAGAATGGGGAAGACTAACATGAACCTCTTAAGGAATATAGCACTGCACTACATATCAAAACAAGTAGTGCAGTAATATACAAGTTCACTTGCTATAAAAAGGCTAATTTACTCAATGCCAGTTGAAATAACTCTGGCATGTTAAGATGTTCTTAGGTTTACATCTTTCTTTAAACATCTCTGGAAAATGTACCAGTTGTTTGTTGATTTTAGGCATTTTAACTTATTCCATTTCATAGTATTGCATTTTTGGTATTATAATATTTCAAATATATTTCAAATATTTATTCTCTTCTTTAGACTACTTGTATACTGTTTTGCAAGGCTTATCCCTGCAGAACTGGGTCTCAGGAGCCTTGTCAACAAGAAGCATGAAGGGGAGTTATTCTTCACTCAATGGGATCCGTGTCTTGAGTCTTCTCTGGATCATTTCTGGACATAATGTTCAGCTAAGTGCTTGGAACAACTTAGGTAGTGTGACATCAAAATTAATATGCGAGACATTTAATATAACAACAAAAAATTAACTAAAAACTCAAAAAGAAACATCAACAATTAGGGTTCAATATATATATATATATACAGGCCCCTGCAAAATCAAATTAATTATGGTACAAATTATTTCTTATTATTGTAGTGGGATATTTTTATAATATCTATGCAGCTATTGTTATTGTTTATGAAGATTAGAGTTATTAAGCATTACTATTAACATATAAGTTTAAAGATTTACTATTTAATAATTTCCAGTTATTTGTAGTGATCCATAATATTTCATAATTTAATGTGTTTTCTCTTGCAGATAATTTTAAGCGATGGAAAGAGACAGTCGAGAGTAATCCCTTGTATGTCCTTGCATACAGTGGGCCTGTCTATTTAGCTGTAGACACTTTTCTGCTGCTTGGGTAAGGACTTCTCTGCTGAATATACTTTTTTGCATTATATGTCTAGTAAAAATTATGTAATTGCCACCAAATTAGTAGGACTACACCACTACTAATAGTAATACAAACACATGCAGCAGTGATTAGTAAAAACCCTAAAATTCTACATGGCAACAAACAACAGGAATGCAATGTAGGACCCCTCTGTGTGTATCCCTTTAATAACACTAATTAGAATTTGAAGTGAGGAGTCAACTTGTGATATTTCAATAAAGTGCCAAATATTGTAATTAGAGTAGATTTGTTAATTAGATGTATTTCTGTTAATAGCTGTTTATTTTGTATTCTTGTTCCAGTGGTCTTTTGAGTGTAAAGTCTTTCTTCAGTTTAATTCAGAAAGCAGATGACACCATGAGTGTATCACTGGTTGCAAACTTTTGGTTCAAAAGGTTTAAAAGGTATGTTTCTGATTATATATATATATATATATATATATATATATATATATATATATATATTGTACATTAGGCTCTTCACCAATTAAATTAATAATAAACTATTGTTTCTGTATTTCAATTGTGCTCGGAAGAATCCAGCCACTCCACCTTTACATAGTGTGCCTATGTATCGGGCTGCTCTCCATTATCTCCAAAGGCTCCTTCTGGTTCATCGTAGAGTTTGGGATAGACAACTGTAAAAAATACTGGTGGTCAAATGTATTGCTTATAAATAACTTATTCACAACTGCTGACATGGTAAGCTACATTTCACTCATATTGCATGCCCCTTGCACTTACAAAATATCAATGCAAAGGAATATTTTCAGGCAAACTGCTTTTTGCAAGTAGTTGTAACACTGTAATAGACTTCCTAGCAATGCTTAATATACATGTACTCTACTACCTTATTTAAACCATAAGTCTTAGTACTGATGTAATTCTACATGAAACAAATAACGTTAATATTGGCTAATAAGACACTCTTTGTCTCAGTTGTATAACATGTAGGTTTCCTAGATAAGGGGTGAAGACCCAAGGTATTGCCTGTTTTAGTGTCTATTATGACAGTGATTTATTTTGCTTTGAAGTGTGCACCTTGGACTTGGTACCTTTCTGCTGATTTCCAGTTCTATATCACAACTCCTTTCCTTATTTTCCTCTACAGAAGGTAATGCAACTATGCTATAAGTATTTAATTGCTATATAACAAGGCATGTTTTAATCAGGAAGCTGACTGATATAATGTGAGATACTAACAATATGTAATTTACACCTTTATGTTGCAGGAGCAAATATGCTATGATTGCAATAGCAACCATTCTCCTGCTAATCTCCTGTCTTGTTGGAGCCTTGCTGACTGCTTTCCTACAGCTACCAGTGCATCAACCGACTACATTGTAAGCCTGTTATGAATACCCACAGGACAGCATGTATTTGGCCAAGTCCAGCTTGCCTGTGGCTGGTCACACCAATGATTCCTATAGCTTACTGGGCACCTCTATGGGTCTGCATTGTCATCATTGACAGTTGAAAGACTCTTCCCCACCATACTAGAGCTCCTGTTGTTTGATCTGTGAATTTGCATTTTCTAGAGACACTTGCCAACACATGTACTGGAGGTTGTTTATTAGCTGCCTACATCCTCCCTATGTTAGCACAAGAGTCGCAGTGGTGAATTGATTTGACAACTGACGATTCCAATTATTAAAGAAACAAAATATCTTCCTCTTCCAATTCAAAAAGCCATCAACAGTGTGAGAAATGTGTCACACACGAGGGAGGTTCTGAGACTTTATTTATGTCAAAGCTGCTGACAGGCCCTTTAGTGGGATGAAGAAGAATCATGTCCTTTTTCCATCCTTCTTCACTGAATTCCACTGAACCTCAACTCTTGCTTCTCTGCTCGTGGGAGTCTATGGAGAGTACATTTTCTGTCTCAAAAGAACTTACTGCTAGTAAGTGTAAAACATATATTTATTATATAACTAAGGTATTTTCTGCACTAGTCTTGGTTGGCAACAGGCAGCTTCCTCTTCCTCTGATATTCTTCCATGGTCTTCTCTAGATTTCTTTGTCCAGATGGACTGTTAAAGGTTTTAACCGGACCAATCATATGTGAGCACATCTATAATATGAGCTCAGATCATATGACACCATGGACTCCTTAGATTAGTTGGTTTGCTGAGATGGTAATGAAAATGGTTCCCTTTCTGCCTAGGACTAAGGTCATAAGATGAACTCAATAATTACATTAATCTTATCTGTTTACATGGGTGCATACCATAGTTACCATAGAATGGTTAAGCTACAGGCTGCCAGGAGACAGACGTGGAGGGAGAAAAGATCTCTCATGATAGCGAAATATGCTCTGCTTTAGCATATCTTACAGAATTGTGTGATACCAGAGAGGTTCTTACCAAAGTATGCAGCATCCAAAGACATAACTCTGAACATCTCGGTACTCAAGACATCTGGGGCACACATCAACTCCTAAGAGCTCCAATTGATCTTCCTTGGCCTTTGTCACCTCTACCCACAACTCTGGGGGAGTCACATACTGGTGAGGACAGAATACATCGGAAGTGGCAAATATCTATCACAAAGGTGGCCAGAAGTTGATGAGTCTTACTGCCTAGTCAAACCAGTAATCTTTCCAAGTGACCCACCTGCCCCATTGAAATAACATGGAGGTGGGCCGGGCCCATTGGGGTGGAGTCTTCACCCTGTAGTGCTGCTGGTCTGTGATCAGGGGCCTCTTTCATCAACACTTCAATGCTGGATCTCTCCTAGTGTTTAGACTTTGAGCGATCTCCTATGGGGATTCCCTCTACATCTGAGACTCCTTGTGTTATTCACACTTCTGAGTATATTATAGTGTGCTGGTGCCATGGCACAGTGTGGTCTGTACTTCCTTGTGGGGCTACAGACTTTGGTCATTATTAAACGTCCCTGAAGAGCTGCGTGTGTGCCCTAAAGCCACCTTACTTCCTACTTTGTGAAAGCCAGAATAAGCTATTCCCATTCTGATGATTTCTCCTTGAATTGAATGACAACATTAGGATGCCATGCAACCCTAATTGTATCATCCAGAAGCAGAAAAAAGTGGAGAGTTTCTGGATCAACCAACTGAAGGGCATATCAGCAGCTTTAACATAAAATCTCAGAACCTCTCACATGCATGGCACATTTCCCGTACCAATTACACTTTTTATTCTTTCAGAGAACCAGGGTTGCATTGCAAACCTAATTTTGTGTTTTATTATGAAGATATTGGCCTGATACAGACTTATTGATTATGATATAACAATAGGCAGCTTTCAATATATATTTTACAAATCATACTGTTAGCTTAACAGTTTGTTTTCTGCAGATCATTTTGCATAGAATGTGATTGGCACTCTTAGGCCCTACCTAATTAAAACCTGGAAACAGTGATCTTGGTTGAATTTATGACAAATTGACTCGGCAAAATAGCTTTAAGTCAGAAGTCTATAAGGCTCTCCAGACAATACTTTTCTTCCAAATCCAGCATTAACTTTGTCTTTCAGGGCCTATATCAGCTACTTTCAGTATTATTATAACAAACCATACACAAGATATGGTTCATATTTGGTTGGGATTCTTCTAGGAATATTAATGAAGACTAAGAAAGGTGACATTTTGGAACATAAGGTAAGATTATTTATTATAAGTTTACTTCATTCCATACTTTCATCTTCTTATTAATTTCTACATGCAGATCATAACCAATCAATATTGCTGCCTAAACCATTTATCAAGATCATTACCACACATTTTACTCTTTAAATGTGTCAATATTAAATGTAATTTGATCAGTGTCTCCCAGTCCACAATAATGTACAGGGGTGGCTAACAATAAAGTAACTGTTCTATTGATTTAAACGTTTGTATTATGAATATTATTTCTAGAACATAAGAACATAAGAAAGTTTACAAACGAGAGGAGGACATTTGACCCATCGTGCTCGTTTGGTGTCCATTAATAACTGAGTGATCCAAGGATCCTATCCAGTCTATTTTTAAATGTTCCCAAATTTTCAGCATCTACCACATTGTTGGGGAGTTTGTTCCAGATTGTGACTACTCTCTATATGTAAATGGCTGTTGCTGATATTTAAATAAATACATATTCAAACGGGTGACAAATTAAAGGAAAAACCTGAATAAATGAGTGGAGGAACATAACAAATGCAGATGCCTCCAAACAGGTGTACTGCATGATACAATTAAGCAGTTAACATCCTATCATGCTCTGTGGCATGTATAACAATGCTGAGCAGGCCCAGCTGACCTTGATTTTGGATCAAGATGGCAAGAGGAAATGATCTAAGTGACTTTGAAAGAGGGGTCATTAAGGCAGGAGCTTCAGTCACAAAGACGCTCAACTGGCTAGTGTTCTCAACAAGTGGGAGTGTGTGACGACACCAAGAGAATGGTACAGGCCTGACAGATTGACCCCTAAAGTGAGGGGGTCTGGAGGCTTTGTTACACTGTATAGGGTTTTTCATGGTTTGGTTTCAAATAGGTTTTTCATGGTTTGGGTCCACTTGTCCCCTTAGAGGGAAGGGTTACTTTAAATCATTACAAAGTTTTTCTGAGTGATCACCTTTATCCTATGGTGACATTTCTATCCTGATGGGAGTGGTCTCTTCCAGGATGACAATGCCCGCATCCACAGGGCATGAATGGTTTGATATGTATGAAAATTATGTGAATCATATGCTATGGCCTTCCCAGATCTCAACCCAATTGAACACCTATGGGAGAGTTTGGACTGACATGTTAGACAGTGCTCTCCACCACCATCATCAAAACACCAAATTCGTAGAAACCATGCCAAGAGCATTGAAGCTTTTCTGGTGGCTCGTGGGGCCCAGTACCTTACTGAGACACTTTATGTTGAGTTCTCCTTTAATTTGTCCCGTCTGTATAAATATATATATATATATATATATATATATATATATATATATATATATATATATATATATATATATATATATATAGAGAGAGAGAGAGAGAGAGAGTTAGTGTTTGCTTGGAGATCATGTGACAATGCTTTGATGAAAGTAACTAAGCATCTTGTACTCTGAGTACTTTTTAAATGAGCTACTTTTTACTTTTACTTGAGTTGTTTTTTTTATACCAGTACTTTTACTTCTACTTTCATCGAAGTAGCAGTACTTCTACTTGAGTAGGATTTTTCAGTACTCTGTCCACCTCTGATAATGTATACATGTTTTGTTTTGTTTTTTTTCTATTCTTGCTGTTATATGCCACTAGCAACAATCAAGACACACTGCAGAAACAGTACCACTCAGTCTTTGTCATCTCCTAATATATCGTTTGATACACTGCATTGGGAAATCAATCTCACAAGTACTTGTTGTTTATATTCAGTGGCAGGTTGTCCTCGGCTGGATTTCAACTTTCTCTGTCATGGCTTTATCGGTCGGCCTGGCATACGTTTTACAAGAGGTCCCTCAATACCCCTCAGCAGCTCATGCTGTTTACCAGGGCCTGCATCGCACTCTGTGGGCACTGGCTGTAGCTTGGATAATATTGGCTTGTGAGGAGGGATATGGAGGTAAATTTAATTATGGGGGGCCTTTTATTTTGTGAATTGTGTATTTTCGTGGTAAATATGGGGTATGAAGTATTAAGGTAAAGGTCTAGTACAGTTAGGTCCATGAATATTTGGACAGTGACACAATTGTCATCATTTTGGCTCTGTACGCCACCACAATCAATTTGAAAGGATTGTAGACTTTCACCTTTAATTTGAGGGTAGTTACATCCAAATTGGGTGAACAGTGTAGGAATTACATCAATTTTTATATGTGGTCCCCCCATTTTAGGGGCTCAAAAGTACAAACTAACATAATCATGAATTAAATTGTGAGTTTCAATACTTGGTGGCAAATCCTTTGCAGTCAATGACTGCTTGAAGTCTGGAGCCCATAGACATCACCAGATGCTGGGTTTCTTCCCTGTTGATGCTCTGCCAGGCCTGCACTGCAGCTGTCTTTAGTTCCTGCTTGTTATTCAAGTTATTCAACTTTTTACCTTTTATCTTTTCTGAAAGGTTTTATCAACAGATTTCTTTCACTGAAAATATGGGTCCCACTTTCAAATATCAGCTTTGCCTGCTACATGATTCATCCTGTTCTCATTATTTTATACAATGGGAAGCAAGAGACTTCAATCCATTATACAGACCTCAACTTCGTAAGTAATGTATATTTTATCTTTATCTGTCAAAATAGAATTTAGAGTGCTGACAAAAATATTTCTTATCACTTTGATACAATGCAATATAAATACTGGTATCTCTAATATGAACTAATTACCAAGACGTTCAGTCGGCAATGAAAATGTGTACTACATTTTCTCGTCTAACCTTCTTATATTTTTATGCCTGTTCTGAAAGCATTTTTCCCTTTCATTTACAGTTTTACCTTTTCATGGCCAACCTCTCTCTGACAGTCATTTTGGGATACGCATTAACTGTGCTGATTGAAAAGCCATATTTATTCCTGAAGAACTCTGTTTGATAAAGTATGGCTTCTCCCCCAAAAGAAGGACTCAAATGTACTGCACCAAAGATGTAACACAAGTGAATTGTAATGAGTGAAATGTATAGATTTTGTTTTAAATGCATTGCTAAATATTGTATTTGCTAAATTAATGTTATACTTTGTTGGATTATTTTGTGTATTTTTCATTTCAGATTTCAGATATCCATGGTGAAAAACGATCAAACAAAACAAAAATGCCAACACCTTCTAATATTTAATTTAGAAAAAATGTAGTGTAATGCAACACAAACATCACAGTAAAATCTTACAACCCCCCCCCTCCCCTCTCTCTCTTTATAAATCATCATCAGCAGAAGCAGCCTTTATCAATCCACTGTTGGATGAAGGCCTCCACAAGATATTTCCACTTGTTTCAATGTATAGTATTTCCTTTCAAGGTCCTGCCAGAAAAGCTTCTAATTTCATCTTCCCATCTTTTATGTGCTCTTCTTCCGTGTCTTTTTTCACCTCTTTGATTCCATTCTATAGCTTCAATTGTCCATCTTTGCTCTGTTTTTCTTGCAATGTGTCAGGCCTATTGCCATTTTAATATTTTCACTCTTTGAATGATGTCACACACTTCCATTTGTTCTCTTTCACAAAGCTATTAAACATGACTTGGGTTTTACTCATTCAGTTTTAGACCAGTTGTCTTGCATCTGAGAATTCTTGAACTCCCAGCCAGTTTCCTAAACCCCCACCTGAGATCCATTGGTAATTTTCAAGAATTTGCTGTTTCTTCTCCAGCTTCTTTCAGGATCTCCACTGGTATAAGCTACTTGTTGTGGAATCACATCTAGTATTTCACTTTTGTCTGTTGAGACCTCATCTTCTTTAAAAAAAGTCACAGGTCACAAAAAGCTGAATAATGTAGGCAATCAGATGTGGCAGTAGTCTTTCCTGATTAGTTGATTCAGCCCGTAGGCTTTGCATCAGCAGATATCAGGAAATTGCGCCCAAGGGTAAATCCCTGCTTCAGTCAACTTAGCTTTTACATATCCAAGGTTCAAAGCAGTGATATCTGGACCAAAGTGCTCTACCTGCACTGAGTCAAAGCTTTTTCCATGTACGATTTTTAATCATATTGTGGCCATCATACATCTAAACTAATTGCTAGGTATCAGAGTAACACAGTCTATGATCTTTAAGTTATTAATCTTCAAAATCTGGAGAACAGAAAACAAAAGCTTTTAATTTGTCATGACTTGACAAACTTATTTTCATACAATTTATTTCTGATCTTCTTAAAGTGCTTCATTATGAGATCAAATGTAACTGTTCAACTACGTAGGTGACTTATTTATTTAATAGCATTACAGGATGTTACCTTGATATAGAAAGAAGAAAGTACAAAATAATTTGGAAACACAATCCATGTTTTTTTTTTTAGAATTTTTAAATCTTTAAAATGAGGGCCACTGGAGAATGAATGTAGAAACATTGTGCCATGGTGAAACTGCTCTGTCTGTTTTGGTTTTGATAGCTGTACTAAACTTATGAGAGCTCATGGCGAGTATGGATTATTGAGAGATAAGGTTTTTGCTTTTCTTTACTAATGCAACTTCTTCTGCTAGGTTCCAAAAATAACCCTACCCTGTGAACTATTTTTTGAATTGTTAGAACTTACCACACTGATAGGTGACAATCTGAGGGGTGACTGGTTGATAAGGGAAACAGTGCCATTGAAGCACTAAATTAGGTCAGTGAGGCAAATAAGGCTAAAGTACTTTACCTCAATAAATTGGTAAGCTTAATGGCATGAGATTAATGGTCATAATCATGATGTTAGACATGAGAATGATCTGCAATCCTCAAGCACCACTCATACTGGTATTTGGTAAATGCAGCAGAACCATGCATCCTGCATATGGGGTAGGTGTCAGCATTTCAGATAAGAACCCAATTAAAAAGTTGACTGTTTCTCAATCTGTCAAAAGATCTTGAATATATATATAAAAAATAATATTGTGTATGTTATGCAACATCACTGAATCAGAAGCGCTGCATTAGTCATAAAATAAGTCATCTGACCAAAAAAAAATAAAAATAAAAAAATCCCAAACCCCCCAAAAAATGCCAATTGTTAATGGCAACTGAAACAAAATGCAATTTCAAAAATAATAGCAGTAGAAGATAAAATATAAAATATGAATAATAAAAGTGTTAACAATAGGGGAACAGCTTAACGTGCTTAGAAACATACATCATACTAAGCAGATACCATCTTTTTTATTCCTAAACACAAAATCCTTTCTTAAAGCACTCTTGTTTTGTTTTTTAAAATGTGGAAAAAGCAACCCTGGTAGACCTTGTCAAGATGCATCCCACCCCATAGGGAATGCTGGTCAGTCTCCTATGACATCGTCCAGATTCACTCTAGTGGTGTCTGGACTCAAGTGCTCAACCTGCACTCCACATAGAGGCTTTTATCAGTTGAGTACTAAAAGCCCAATCCCTAGAGAGATTAAAGTTGCATACTTATTCACACCCATACAGAATTCTCATATAATTGTACTACACGTATGTATAGCGTATTGCACATATAGTACACATCAAATACATGACAACATTTTGGAGTCTTCTTTATGGTTGAGTCTAGATTTTGTTGATGCACTGTATGACTAGAGGGTGTGAAAAGGATGATAAAGACTACAATGCAGAGAACAGTGAGCCAGGCTTATTTTACACAATAATTGTAACACAACAGTGGTAGTGATTCCCTGCACATCAAAAGCTCCAACAATGAAACAAGCCTATTTTCTCTATAAATATTTTTGTGTTTCTCATCATCAGCTTCTTCTTGGCTCTATTTTTATTGTCAGCACACGTTGTTGTACAGTGGTGCAGAACCAGACCTACAATTAAAGGTGCAATTTTCCAAAAATTACCTTGTCAATCAAAGTTTAACTAGTTTTACAGTTAGAGTGTATGTTTTATCAAATACTACTTGACTATATCAGAATGAGAACAATTAATTCAACTATTTTATGTTCTACTAAAAGAGATGTCAGATTATAACAAAAAATAAAGTAGCAAGATTCATGCTCTGATAATGAAGAAGTATAATTGGATGTGTGGGTATGAACATCTAACCTTACTTAGCTGTAGTATGTAATAAACATTGCCCTCTTCTGGATTTCTAGGAGTATTTTCCAGGAAAATATTGTGCTTTTCTACCTTTCTCTTAGAATGTCAAAAACTGTGAAAACAGTTCTATATAATAATCTTAATTTTTTATTAATTTAAACATACCAAATTAAAAGTAATTTGTTAACAACAATAATGACGCAAGATAATGTGAAAATACTACACAGGAAGCCATTAAAACATCATCACAGTAATATGCGCAAACTTAACATACAGATCGCTCAAGCTAGATAACAAACCTGCAGCAACTTTAGATTGTTTGTGAGGCTCTTGATAAAAAGGAAACTCTTACAGCATTATAAAACCTATTATCTCTTTTCCTAAACATCTTAAAGGGAAGAAACTTATAATGGTATTAAAAAGGATTCAATTTTCTAAATCAACCACATGCCCATACAAAACACAATTCCTCATGCAAGTACCCTTTTCTTTCCGTCTGAAGAAGGAATACCAGGCTGTCACGATGTGAGTCACTACATTGATTTACTGAAGGTTAGATTCAATCAAGGGATGACTGACCCATGCTTCTGTCACTAAGTGTAACGTATTAAAGTCAGACAACTAATACAGCTATTACATTTTAAAGGGCAACTCAATAAGTAACAAAGCACATTAAGTACTTGGATGATATTCTCATTGTATCATTTCATGGTCTTTTTGTTATTAATACTAATGTTCATTTCAAAAGTTTGTAAAAACAAAAGAAATGGAAAACCTGTTGTTTGTATTGGAGAAACACTTCTGATTCATAAATAGAAACAATCTACAGGTCAACTCTCCAAGTCTTGATAAGATGCTTTGGGAGTCCCGCCCCTCACAGGAGAACCATATCCCAAACAAATGTCCACTAAAAGTCAATACATTTCTTTAACCTTTAACAAAATATCCTGGCATACAGGTCATAATATTGCTGCTGTAAACAAACTGACATTTAGGGCCTAAGTAATAAACCAAAAACACATCAAATGATGTTTCAAACCCTTCACTTGAATCGGCTTAGGATCGACTTTTTTCAGATTATTAATATCAAAATGTATCATCATTTCCAGGACATAAATCAGATTATGAACAATCTTCTCTGAAAACTCATGCAGGTGCAAGTCAATGAAGATGATCACATACTGTTTGAAGGGGCAGCAAACTAAAACAAAGGAACATTTCTCCTGCGTACAACCTTGATGATAGATATCATAGTTATCAAGTAACTGTTACATTCAGTTGTTTTGGGTCTATAACCAAGACATTTTTCATATGTTCACTGATATAAGATGCCACCTAACATTTTCACAGAACATACATATTGGAAGATTTAGCCTGGATTGAGACACACACATCTTCACCTAATTGGGTCCACAGAGGAGCACCATGTTCATCTGTAAAGTGTGCCAAGCTTTGTTGACTTTCTAAGATATTCTAGGGACATACTGGGAGTGAAAACAGAAAGAAAATGAAAAACAGGACAGAATCTAAAATATCCAGAGTTCTAAAAATGTCTGTTCAGATTCTATGGAACCATAAGGAAATTGACTAGTAAGCACTACATTGACATAGTAGGAAGAGGTCCTTAGCACCAGATGAGTATGTCTTAACACATTTCAAAGAAAGAAATGTCTGTGCTTGTATTTCATGGTTACTTTGGATATTACATTCCCGAATATATATCATATAAGCCTTATATTTATTATTCAGTCTAATCATTTCACTGAAGATTTTATCCAAAAACATTCAAAATCAAAGATGAAGGCTGTCCGAACACAACTGCATGAAGCCAAATAATATCAGTTTCCGAAAGTCCCCGAAAGCACTCCAGAAATGTGCATTAGAAAAAGAAAATCAATTGAGAAATATATTTAATTGTTTAAACACTCATGTGCAAGACAAGTGCTTCTGGTGATCTCTGTGATATTTTCTGCTGCAGTGTGGGAGTACTTTACATTGGCAATTCCCCAAATACTCAGAAACATTATACACTCACCTAAAGGATTATTAGGAACACCATACTAATACTGTGTTTGACCCCCTTTCACCTTCAGAACTGCCTTAATTCTACGTGGCATTGATTCAACAAGGTGCTGAAAGCATTCTTTAGAAATGTTGGCCCATATTGATAGGATAGCATCTTGCAGTTGATGGAGATTTGTGGGATGCACATCCAGGACACGAAGCTCCCGTTCCACCACATCCCAAAGATGCTCTATTGGGTTGAGATCTGGTGACTGTGGGGGCCAGTTTAGTACAGTGAACTCATTGTCATGTTCAAGAAACCAATTTGAAATGATTCGACCTTTGTGACATGGTGCATTATCCTGCTGGAAGTAGCCATCAGAGGATGGGTACATGGTGGTCATAAAGGGATGGACATGGTCAGAAACAATGCTCAGGTAGGCCGTGGCATTTAAACCATGCCCAATTGGCACTAAGGGGCCTAAAGTGTGCCAAGAAAACATCCCCCACACCATTACACCACCACCACCAGCCTGCACAGTGGTAACAAGGCATGATGGATCCATGTTCTCATTCTGTTTACGCCAAATTCTGACTCTACCATCTGAATGTCTCAACAGAAATCGAGACTCATCAGACCAGGCAACATTTTTCCAGTCTTCAACTGTCCAATTTTGGTGAGCTTGTGCAAATTGTAGCCTCTTTTTCCTATTTGTAGTGGAGATGAGTAGTACCCGGTGGGGTCTTCTGCTGTTGTAGCCCATCCGCCTCAAGGTTGTACGTGTTGTGGCTTCACAAATGCTTTGCTGCATACCTCGGTTGTAACGAGTGGTTATTACAGTCAAAGTTGCTCTTCTATCAGCTTGAATCAGTCGGCCCATTCTCCTCTGACCTCTAGCATCAACAAGGCATTTTCGCCCACAGGACTGCCACATACTGGATGTTTTTCCCTTTTCACACCATTCTTTGTAAACCCTAGAAATGGTTGTGCGTGAAAATCCCAGTAACTGAGCAGATTGTGAAATACTCAGACCGGCCCGTCTGGCACCAACAACCATGCCACGCTCAAAATTGCTTAAATCACCTTTCTTTCCCATTCAGACATTCAGTTTGGAGTTCAGGAGATTGTCTTGACCAGGACCACACCCCTAAATGTATTGAAGCAACTGCCATGTGATTGGTTGGTTAGATAATTGCATTAATGAGAAATTGAACAGGCGTTCCTAATAATCCTTTAGGTGAGTGTATGTATATATATATATATATATATATATATAAATAGTAGTAAAAATAATGATAAAAGTACTTTAAGTTCATGTTAGTACAGTTTGTGAATACACATCAGTATCTGTCATGAAGCTGCAGGCTGTCTATAAAACTGGTTTGAAGCTCATTAATGTCATCAGTGGTCTCGATGGGAATGTTTACTCTATTGGTCGAAACTGCTAAAGTCGGGTTATCTTGGTGGTAAGGAGGCAAGTTGGAACAGGCGCCGAAATCCAGGCTATCCGAATCACAGGTGCTTCCACAGGTGCCCTGGGGAGCATGGGCTGGATCATAGACCCCGAGGTAGGAGCTCTGGTACTGCTGGGGGTAGCACTGGTGGTAGTAGTGCTCCACTCCGGGGCTTTGGCAGGGGCTGTGTGAGGGGCTGTGTGGAATCAGGCAGGTTTGCAGACAGCTGTTTCTTCTCATAGTGCGGTGCAGGTCCAGTTTGGCAATGAGGGGCTTTCCGATGTTCACCTCTGTGCTCCAATCCACCAGGTCCTCCACTGAAGTAAACTTGCCCTGCAGGCACACGGTGAATGCAAGCTGCTCCTGAAAGTGAAAAAAGATACTGAAAATAGTAAGTACGTCGGTGTGCTGTGCCACACACCTACACTGCTCTTATGCTCTATATTATACATCTGTCCTCTGACATTCATAAATGTCAGAGGAGACAACACTCAGACTCTTACCCACTTTATACGTGCAGACAAGGAACTGGAAAAAAACTGGTAATAGTGTTCATATAAAACATGTTACCTATTGATGAATATGACCTATGAATACTTGGTATTACTTTCTCATGAGTTAAAAATATACAAGATCACGAGATATTACAATATTTTATAGGAGGAAATACTGAAAAATGCCATTGGGAAGATCTGTAATTTTTTCGCCTAATTTCTGGGTTATGATTATTATGGTTAATTTAAATATGGGCAAATATATTCCAATCCAATTAAAATGTAAAAGCAGAATATCAATGCAATCAATCTTGATTATTAAGACTACATACACCAACCTATTGAACTCATGAATGGATAAAAACATGTGAAACTTAAACGTTACCGAAACTTCATCACACCAATTGTTTATGCAGCAATATACTCCAGAGCTTACCTTTAGTTTTTGCAGAGAGCTCAGCCTGGTATACAGACAGTGTTGTGGGAGGCTTTTGGAAAGTAAATAGCTACCCGTTTCCTCTGGCGTCCCTTTGTTCATCTCCTTAGGATCCACATCAAGTTCCTGAAAGGAAATGATCACAGATAAGAATGTATCTTCCTTTCACAATCGATCTTATCAAACACAGGGCAAATAAAGCACAGGGTAGTCAAATTACAAAGCTGGCATGCATCAGGTATATGGGTTCAGACTTTGCTACTGTTCTAACATTCAGCAGATAAAAATAAATGTTGAGAAAATGTCCTTCAGCATAGCACAGCTGGACACAACAGAGGCCAACCAGGACAGGGGCCCAAATCAAACTAAAACTCTGACCCATGTACTTTTCAAAATAATAAACCAAGTACTGGATGGTACGTTTCCTCGGGGTAGAAGCAAAAAAGCAGCTTCGTTTGTGTTTGGGCTCAATATAATTTGGGTCCAATATTGAGAAAGGTCAAGAAGGTTCTATATTTTGCTTTTGCAAATCTTTGATGTCTTCCATCAACGAAAACAAAAATGACAGAGCAGAGTGGATAATATAACAAGTTTTCTTTAACTTTAACCTTTTCATATACACCATGTACACCTACTTCAGTCTCCCAAAGCATATTACCCCCTTCATTTGGAATTGGTAACATCATGATCCCATTTATTCCTTGGTCTGATTTCAGTGAAACCAAACAGTAATCCTTATGTTAGACCAACAGTCAATATGGAGAACTGTATTACGACAATGTCTATGCAACTCCAATGCTTTTAACTCCATAGGAATCCAGTCTCTTTTAAAAATAAATATATAAACAAATCCAGTGAGTTAGTCTTTACCGGTGTGAAATTAGTGACATATGCCTGGCAGGAAGACATGTCCTCTGGCTTCCTTACTATGCTAGTGTAAATAACCAGCACGTTAGAAAACTCTGCAGCAAAACCCATCTTGATTTGGACTCCACAGTCAAAGTATAAACACATACTTTCAGGAAGCTCTGTAAAAAGATGACTGATGGTTAAAAAAATGCTTCATAACATCCATTTATCACAATCCTACTTATATTGGTGACAATTTGTTTAATAAATACATATAAAACTACAAATGCTAATATGCAGTTTCATGTTTATATGGTTTATCTTAGAAAATTAAAGCGTTGTTATATATAAACCAACGGAAACAGTAACTCCTTCATTCCAAAGAATGTTTTCCCAGTTTATACTCTCTATGTAAAACTGAACAATTACGGTTTGTTCTCTTTAAGACGGTGTGCTGCTTCATGTTTATCAGATTCCATGTTTAACAGCTGAACAGGGATGTGAATCTCTTTTTCTCAAATATGTCACAGATGAACTCTGCCAACGGTCAGATTTAAGTCAGTGTACCATGAGCCTTTGCCCATTGCAGATTGCGTGCCATGGTTTCATCAGAGCAGCCTCTGGGCTGGATGGGGTCGGTCAGAGCCCTCTTCTCCGACAGACTGCTTCGGATCTCCAGGGCCTGTTTTCCTTTTGTCGGGTCAAATCTTCCCATGTCTAAAACAAAAAAATAAAAAGATCAATATACAAATACATACAATACATTAATTATACACAATAATGATTAATCATTACCAGATTTCAGAGTCAAAGATTCCGCTTAAATTGCATCAGTCCTTTATCAGAAGCACTTGTCTTATCTTCTTCTTTTTTAATAGACGTACCCTGCACTTAAGAATAGTTTTTTTCTCAGATTACTGTTATAACCCTTGGATAGATCAAGTAATGCTAGGCCATATGCTTCTAGTCACCATGAATGGCCCACTACATAAATACACATAGCTATGGTGTTGAATCTAGAAATGACAGAGGTTCCTCTGATAAGATTGCCACAGACCCTTCCCAGATGCTTGGTAAATTTACCATGGGATGTTTACAGCTTTAACATAGTTGTACTGTGGTTTTACCGTAGTTTTACAGTCAATACCTGTGGGTTCAACATGCCTTCACCCTGCCTATCTATACTGGACCATGGGAATACCATGATATATGTTTGTAAGGCATGTGTACTTAAGTAGCCAAGGGTTTACTCACAGTCGAGTGTAGTAAATAAAACCATTGTAAAACTATGGTAAATCCACAGTAAAATAATATTAAAAGAGCAAAAAACCTTTGGTAAATGTACCAAGATAAACTTGCAATTAGGGTCCAGATAGAAACATGGGTTGATGTTGTTTGTGGCAAGATAAACTCAGCTAAAAGCAAAATCTACACTGTTTTCCTCCCACCATGTACCCTATCATCACATAAATACATGTTCATAGTGTGCACAGGGTGCATAGTTTCAATAACTGTTCACCACAGTTTTACACAGGATGAAGAATCATGATTTTCATCAACACTTCGCATCAACTGCTTTTTCGTGCAATAAAAGAGTTACCATAGTTACCACTATGATACAACAGCAAAATTGAAATCTGCAAAAGCCGGAAGGTAGTAACTTTCTTTAACTCTTAAAATTCATATATATATATATATATATTTTTTTTCAACAGTAAAGATTAACAGACAGGAAATAACAATTTTCAATAATCCTACAAGTTTGTCTTTAATCCCCCTCCCCCAAAAAACCCCCAGTAAATTGTTATATGTCATACACACAACACAGGAAACTTGTTACCACTTGTTGCCTGAAGTAATGCATTGTCGCAAAGTGAAATATGGTCAGAATAAAACTATTGCTGCTCTTCACATACCTTCAGCAACTCTGTCAAGAAGTACAGTGATTTTCTCATCTTCCAGAAGGCGTTTTTTGAGAAATTTTATGAAGACTCCATTTGTAAATCCACTTGAGTTCAATTCAAATGCTTCTGCATCTTGGCACCTTACATATTAAATAAACCCAATTCACTTTCCCAGTATAAGGCGTCAAATACAATGAATGATTATCAACTAATACAATTAAGTAAAATAAAGCATTGGCAAATATAGTTAATAGACAAGATATAGATTGTAGACTAAATATATATTAAACTAAACGTAAATGACAGCATCTTGTACATTACTTTTATTTTTAATTATTAAGGAATGTAAAGTGAATTGCAGCTCAAGGTAAGCACACTATAAGTATTCAGTAGTATACACAAAACACATGGATAGTATACTTAAGTATACTTATGGTGGATTCCTTTATCATGAGCATAAACTATAACTCACGTTGCATAGCCAAATACAATATTGGCTGTAACTCTCAAGGCTTCAACATTTGGAATAATGTCATCATGAATATTTCTGCAAAACAAATCAAAGAGAAAAAATATTTTATTTTGCAGTAGGTGCTTTATAGATGGTTCTCCAGAGACAAAGTTGCATTAATGTTTGCTTTAATATGGTGGACCAGATGAACTGTGAACTGTCACACAAGATGGAATTGTTTTTGAAAAACAAATTAATCACCAAAAAGGCAAAACAGGTTGTGATTTCTGACATCTTATTGCTATAAGAAGCTGAGTATTACAATTACAAATACCAGGTCTTTGAGTAAACTAGGAATCTTTATTTTTTGTCCTTTATGTAAGTAATATAAAATGTATTCAATGGTGCAGGAATTACACCCATTTTTATATGTGGTCCCCCAGTTTTAGAGGCTCAGAAGTATTAGGACAAACTAACATAATCATTAATTAAATTGTGAGTTTCAATATTTGGTGGCAAATCCTGGCAAGTCTGGAACCCATAAGACATCACCAGATGCTGGGTTCCCTGGTGATGCTCTGCCAGGCCTGCACTGCAGCTGTCTTTAGTTCTTGCTTGTTCTTGGGGCATTTTGCCTTCAGACAATTGTGTCACTGTCCAAATATTTATGAGCCTAACTGTATACTGAACTTTCCCAACTATTTCTCTTCTACAAGTCTTTTCCAAACAACAAGCTTTCTTAAGAATCCTATTTGCTTACCTTTTCCTGCACATATCCAAAAGAAACACATTCAGCCCAGTCTCCTTCTCTTGCATTAGCTTTAAAATACTCTGGACACAAAGACAGTTGGCAGACCGATAGGGGTTTGGTGCATCCACTGGGACCATGAAACTATTCCCATAATTCTCATAGCCGTGGCCAGCATAGTAGAGTAAACCTGCAGAAAAAACACATAAAAAGGTTCAGTGTCAGTGCTGGGCTAAAAAAAAAATCTCCATATAAGGTCTAGCTTTTAGACTGGACTAAATCTAAACTTTTCCCTACCAACGAATCAAATGCATTTGTTTTGGTCAGAAGCCATTTTCTACTGCTTACTAAAAACATAACAGAGAACAGGTTTGTACTTCACAATTCACAAGTAGGTACATTTTCATTAGTTTAAACCATAGTTTAATTCCAGTATGTTACAGTTCTCACTCTGTGGATCTAATGAAGTAATCCAGTCATGTGTAGCAGGGAATGAAATCATATTCCAATTGCTTAGCTTTGCTTAGCAATCTAACCATTTCAGGTTTTAAAAGCTGTAATGACTTCAACATTACACCAAGGAAACAAAACATACATATTATAACAGAAGTAAGAACTTCAAGCAATAACAGTGGAGATAGGGTGAATCCCTTAACTGATCATGAACTGTTCAGTGAGTGATGAATTAAACTGCACTCTCCAAACACTACCAAGACACTTGAGAGACATTGCTCCATCCCCCTGAACAATAAAGCTGCCTGAGCTGCTTATCCTGCCACAATAATGAACATAAAAATAGATAAATAAACAACTTAATTAAACCAGAATTGTTGCATTATATCTTTTTTATATGTCTCACAGATTGGCAGATCTGGAAACCACAGGAAGCACTGAGAAAGAGAACTACACTTGTGCAACATGCAAGCAAAATTACAAGAAATATTGATAATCAAGTATTTATATCTATCTTAGTATTTTCTTTCCTAGGATGGGCTTACTGTATATACTGGTATTAAAATATGTTGAATATGATATAAAAATATTCCTCATTCAGTTCTCAATATGTAACCTCAGTTTGATCATTGTTAAATAGTATTTCCTATATCCCCAAAAATATTGTTCAAGGTGTGCCATTTGATTATCTAGTAAGATTTTTGTATTGAAAATCAAATATTACATTTTAAAAGTGTACACAACAATTATCATCACATGTTGCCTGTGTTGCACTGTGTTAAACATTTGTCTTTCCCATCATGGTATTAACTTCACATCCAAAAAACTTTTTTGTTATAGATAACATCACCTCGAAGTTTAATAATATTCAGCATTACCATGTGCATTACATTCTTGCCCTATTCTCTACCTATCTATCTACTGTAATGTACCATACAAATATAAATTGACAAGCAATATTGCCTTTTGTTGAGCTTAGATTACACATTCTGAAAACCCCCTATATTCCTTTCCCATGTTGACATAAGTTACATGCGAGACCTCTGGGTGCAGTTCAATAATGGCACTATTTCTAACTGAATAGTAAGCTGGAATTTTTCTATAAAATAGAAAGGCCAAATATATATATCTATTTTGTTTTTGGACCCTCGGGTTGATTTAAATGAAATTATCTTTCTCACTTCAAATCACTTTAAACAGTCTCGCTAAGAGAGTTTTTCCTGCATTTCCCAGCAGGCCTGTAAAACTATGCCCTGAACTGAAGACTTCAATTGCATACTTTCTCCACAGAGGGCCATTGTATAAACAAGTTTAAGGTTATGCTAGAAGCCATAGTATCATAGCTGATTTAACACGTCAGAACAGGCAGATATATTTGGTGTGTAAGTTTCATTATTCTGTAATAGGGTAGAAACTTTCTTTACTAGTTCAAGAAAAATAAAAATGTTGCTTAATACTATTATTACCATGTGACAAGGTCATTTTATAGCAGGGCATTTCGTCTATGTGATTAATACATTTCAGCTGTGTTTTGACTGATAAATAGCTTGTCTATTTTTGTGTTATTACTGGCTTTAGGTCACAAGCGAGGCTATTCCTGTAGACACTGAAAAACAGAGATTATGATTCTAAAACTATTGTGACTAAGATACTAATGAGTTGTAAGTGATATTTTTAATTTGGGAGAGCAAGTAAAACCATTTTTTGGAACTGACCCTGCACAATACAATAAGCATTCTCTTTTGCATGGTGGACAGATCAATCCTGGAACAGCAGAATAAGACAATTCATCTCTGTGGGTATTGATAAGTGGTCTTTTTTTGATAATGAGTTAAAAAACTTAAGCAAGATATTACTTTATTTTGTATTATTATTTAAATCTATAAATCCAGCTATGCATTATGAGCATGTGGTACTTTTCACATTTGCTTTAATTGACACAGTGTTTACAGGATGGTCAATGTTATTGTAAAGATGCACACATCTTTTGGGGCACCTGTCCCTGGAAAAACCCCATGCGCACCTGTTACATGGAAAGACGCATAACTTCACAACACCAAGGTCAAGAACAGAGACACCACCTAATGTAACGACAGAGATTATATTTAACTTGAGTTGAAAACTGACACCTAAGTTCAGTTCAACTTCAGTCACGTTTAACATATATTCAGATATCTCACATACTGAGGGTATTCTGGAAAGGTGTAAGCAAGTTTATGTAGGTGTATCCTGATTAAAGTACAGATTTTTTTTTTATTTTTTTTTCTCCCAGACAAATAATTGAATGAATTTCCAACGAGACCAGACACAATGAAGGGAAGACTTCTGTATGGTCACATTTGATAAATTTGCTATTGGTAAATTAATAAGCTGATCTAGTTAAATTGATCTGTGGTATTCGTTTGCTAGTGGTACCAAAGTATATTACAGTGTTAGTCCAATGTTTCTTTTTATTGTCAGTATATATAATGTGTACTAATATTAACAGATTTGTTTGCAGGTATTTCTTTACATAACACATTTAATTCAATAAAGATAATGGAATAACATTTTAGGAAGAAAGCATAGGTGAACAGATATATTTTTTTCTCACATAAAGAAACTGAAATATTGGGCATACTCTAAAGAGCTTTTTCAGTTTTATGACAGAAAATATCAAATTCTTACTATGCTTAAATTAACTTTTCTTAAATTCACATTTTCTACCTGCTGCAAATTCAACCAATTAAATACGTATTTTTTTGTTCTGCCTGTAATTTCACTAATATTCTGTAAGTTCTCTCCACTACTTGCAGATTTGCACAACAGCAGTGAATTTGGAGTGAATATTCAAGCAAGCAATTATATGCTCATCTCCTGCTGTGTGGCTATGTTTTGAAGTACAATATCCGGTCTCAACCCAGTGTCTACTGTCATATGAACACATTGATATAGGTTTATTATATACAACGTAAAATTGTATGCTGGATGGCACGTATGTTTTTCTGATTTCCGTTTAAACTTGTCATGGCATTCTATTTAAGAAATGTCAGGTAGATGTTATCAGAATGAGGTCTTTCACAGGAAATCACATGACAAGCTTGCTCTGAACAAAACCACGTCAGACACACACATAGCACTGAACCACAACTCCAAATAAAAGAGCAACTATCTGTCTCTGTTATTGATCCAAATACAATTATTTTTAAGAATTAGCATTACAAGAATGGAAATAGTTTTAAAATGTCTTACCTTTAAGAGGTTGGACTTTCATAAGCTAATATAAGCAAACAAAGAGTTCTAAATATTGCATGGCTAATGTTTTATCCTACATTGATCTACACAGATTAAAGTATTTCCTGAAACTATACATAGAGTATTGCTTTTCTGATTCATCCACACACTCTGTAAAAGAGCATACAAATAGTAAAACAATAAATAGAAAAAATGGCTATGCACCAGGAGTGCTAATATCTGCATAGCAATTGTAATTAAGGTCTTCATTACCTAATCAATTCTGACTAAACTATTAATACCTTTAATTTATTTTTTAAGTGTTTCCTGCTGTAGGGGACCATTAAAACAGAAGTGTATTAACCCAGCATTTGTGTCAAACACTAAACATTAAACATAAGTTTTATCTTATGAAAACACACAACAGCAAAGACATTCTTACCATAAACTCCTTTGTCCAGCAGCAGTAAAAACTCATCCACAGCATTGCGCATCTCCGATTCGGTAAGATCGAGAAGGGACACCACTTTAAAGTTGAGTTGCCTGAGCAGATTGGTCAGGTCATACACATCAACCATAGGGGCTTTGAGCTTCGGGTGGTTCTGGTAAGACATGTTGCCTATCAGCAGGGCCACTTTGTCTGTTGCTAAAGCGAAACAAAATCAATTACATTGTTACAGTGCTTGAGCTACATGACTCTTTTTAAATCACTTTGTTTTAAACCTGACATACATGAGGAAAGTGATGCTGACAAACCATTAAGGATCTGTACTAAACATTTACTTCTGGTATTTGCCTGCAAGATCTTCTAGGACTGTAAAAAAACAGACATTGAGCAAGCTGTGATGTTAGAAATCAGGCAATCTTTTACTTTATACACATGCCTTCAGACTGAGAAATAGGATACAGGAGTGATTGTGAGTTTGCATTTAATTAAACTTAATGGGCCTGAACCCTCTCTTATAAGACTAGTGCTTGCTCTAGGACTCCAATGACATTTGTGACATCTAGTTAAATTCACATATCTCACAGGAACAGGCTAGTGCATCACATCTTACTACACTGTATAAATACATCCAGTTCTTTACCTTAAAGTGCCATGTGCCATAAATGGAGAGAACACCTGACCCATGGTGTGGCCATGAAACTATGATGGTGGGCCTGTTTACATACAAGTTTAAATTGCGCTATGAGCGTGTATTCATGTCGTGTCATGACGCATGATTGTGCTCATTCAGAAAGTGCACGAACCGAAAAACTGAAGTGCCTGAAAATGTATGAACTTTCCTATGCTCTTCCAGCAACAAGGTAATAAGTAATCTAATCCTTGACCAGTTTATAACTTAGCAAAAGGTAGCCTCAGGCTATTTGGCTATGACATAAAACGCAGTCCCTGGAGATGAGAGTTAAGCCTTCCAGAAGATGAGTGTAATCACCGTCACTATACTTGACCTTCAAAGCAAAGGCCTGACATTTTAATAACAAAATACCTTGGCTCAGAAGAAGCTAGAGCAGACCAAAGGGCACCGAGTGGGGGAGGAGGAATGGCTTGAACAGGAATGGAGTCAGGAGTTCAGACTCTTCTCCCAGTTCTGGGTGCTTCAAGATTCCATGAGCTGTAACTCGAGCCGACTCTATTTTAACTTCAGTCAAAACGTTGGGTTTAAGAATGTAACCTCGGGGGTCTCAAATGCATTTGAAGTGAGCACTGCTATCAGTGAACTCAGAGTGCTTCAAAAAAGGAATGTCAGTTCTGTTATACTCCATAAATGACGTAAATTGAACAATTACTGTGATGAAGCAGACATGTGACGTGTTTCTGAAGAAGTTGGGAATTTTTTACTCACCATAAGCCTTTTCAGGACTTTTGTTTCTGCTATTTTCAAAGTCACCTGAGGAAAAAAGAAGAAATAGATAGTTTAGCTTAACCTGGTGATCTATTTCAGCTCAGTAAGGCCTTAATGTCATTTATTCATTTTATTCAATTTAATGTACATACATATATTTTAAAATTACCATTTGGTTAATTAGGAATTATTTTCAAATGGTTTACTTATTGGGCTTAACACATATTGGACACTCGGGCCACTGGACACTCGGGCAAGCCAGCTGAGAAGTCGCTCAAGTTGCCGCAGCTAAGTATCGCTTTTTTCTCTCGCGTTTCCTAGTTTAGTTAAGAGTTACATTGATTGTTTACGTGGTTTGTTGTTTAGCTACGAAATATATATCTTGCACCTGTTTTGTAGTAAGAGCAGCGACTGTTTGTTAGTTAATTTAGCAAGTTACTTAGCACACTCGACACACCCTGTCTGTAATCAGAAGTGTTACACTGTAGGCTGTGATTACTTAGCATTTATTCAGCATTCCTACGAGCTATTGTTCAGTGTAACTGCGTGTGTCTGGCACTGTCTTTGTCTGTATGCAGATATTAAGCGGCCATTAATTGTGCTATTAGCAGTCCTGCGTGGGAGGGAGGGCCATCCTGACCAGCCTTGTGTCATTCAATACAACACAGGTGTGCACTGTCCTAATTAGTTACTGGTGACGTATTTAACAGCCCCCCACACCTCTGCACCAGCAGCCTTCAGTGTCCCATCTCTAAAGGGCAGGGACTCTAGCTGCGGGACTCCAGCGAAGAGAAGACTGCGAGGAGATGCCGCACCGCAACAATGGACAACCATGACGATCTCGCCGATTCCCGTCCTGCTCTCTCCGTCTTCTCGACGTGTACCTGCACGCCATTGCTTCCCTAATCCCTCTAACCTCATCTCTCTGCTTCTCCCCTCCTCTTTCCTCCCCTCTACTCCACTCTCTGGGGGCCTGTGGAACTGCCACTCAGCTTCCAACAAAGCCAACTTAATCTACGTCTTCGCCTCCCACCAGTCTCTGGATTTCCTCGCTCTCACCGAGACATGGATCTCCCCAGACAACTCTACCACCCCTGCTGCCTTATCCTCTCTGTTCATCCTGTCCCACTCCCCTCGTCTTACCGGGCAGGGAGGAGGAACAGGGCTCCAGCTCTCCCCTTCTCTCCTCTTCTCTGTCCCCCCCCTCTCTCCTCTATCACGACCCACAGCTTTGAATTCCATGCAGTGGAAATCACCTCTCCCTCTCACCTCTTCCTTCTAGTTCTCTACCATCCACCTGGTCCACTCACCTCCTTCCTGGATGAACTTAACTTTCTACTCTCCTTCCTCCCCTCGCTGTCCTCACCTACCATCCTCCTGGGAGACTTCAACATCCACCTCTCTAACCCTTCCCACTGTGCCAGACTTCTTCCTCTCCTTCAACCCTTTAACTTCTCTCTCTCCCAGTCTCCCCCCACTCACAGGGCTGGCCGCCAGCTAGACCTCATCTTCTCTAGAGGCTGCTCCCCTTCAACACTCTCTGTGACACCCATGGACATTTTGGACCACTTAATCTCCTTCTCCTTTTCCCTCCCCTCCCTCCCCACTCCACCCACTCCCTCTGTCACCTTCTGCCATAATCTCTACTCCGTCTTCCCCTCCACCCTTGCCTCCACTGCCCTCACTCTCTTACCTTCCATTGACTGTTTTTCCCATCTAGCTGTCAACTGTGCTACCTCCTCTTTGTTCTCCTCACTCACCTCCTCCATTGACCTCCTCTTTGTCCTCTCACGTCTCGTCCTGCCTGTCCCTCCCCTCCTCAGCCTCAGCTCTCTGCTGTTCTCCACTCAACCCAAACTAGTCTGCGTGCCGCCGAACAGAAGTGGAAAAGGACCAAACTCCCAGCTGCCCTCGAAGTCTACCGCTCTCTACTGTCTGCCGCCCACACCTCCTCACTCCTCTCTGGCTGTTTCCCCTCTGCTTTTAAACAAGGTGCTGTCATCCCACTCCTCAAGAAACCAACCCTTGACGCCATCTCTCCTCAGAACTACCGCCCTGTCTCCCTACTCCTCTTCCTCTCAAAGACTCTCAAGCGGGCGGTCCACCGTCAGCTCTCTGACTTTCTGTCCCAACACTCACTCCTTGATCCTCTGCAATCCGGCTTCCGCACAGCTCACTCCACTGAGACGGCTCTCCTGGCAGTCACTGACTCCCTCAGCCGTGCTCAGGCAGCCTCCCTCTCCTCAGTCCTCATCCTCCTTGACCTCTCCACAGCATTTGACACCGTCGATCACTCCATCCTCCTCTCCTGCCTCACTGACCTTGGAATCTCTGGGACTGCTTCTCCTCCTACCTCAGTGACCGGTCCTACCAAGTGACATGGCGAGGCTCCTCATCCACCCCCCAACCTCTCCTCACAGGTGTTCCCCAAGGCTCTGTCCTGGGCCCACTCCTGTTCTCTCTCTACACTCGCTCCCTGCGCCAATTCATCGCATCCCATGGTTTCTCCTACCACTTCTACGCTGATGATGCCCAGGTCTTTTCCCTCTTCTGACCCTCTCATCACCTCTTGCATCTCTTCCTGCTTGTCTGCTATCTCCGCCTGGATGCACTCACACCACCTCAAGCTCAACCTCTCCAAATTGGATGTCCTGTTTTTCCCCCACTCTTCCTCACCTTCTGCTGATCTCTCCATCTCGATCCCCTTGTAATCCACCACACTCTCTCCTTCCTCTTCCACTAAAAATCTAGTCACCCTCGATCCTGCGCTCTCCTACACCCAGCACATCACCACACTGACATGCACCTGTAGATTCTTCCTGAGCAACATACGCTGAATCGGTCCCTTCCTCAACAACTACTCGTCCAGTCACTGGTCCTTTCCCGCCTGGACTACTGCAACTCCCTCCTGGGCGGCCTGCCTGCCTGCAACTACTACCTGCCCGCTCCAGCTCATCCAGAACTCCGCGGCTCGTCTGGTATTCTCTCTGCCCTGATTCGCACACGCTACTCCACTGCTCCGCTCCCTCCACTGGCTCCCAATACCGGCACACATTTCAGTTCAAGACATTGACCCTCACCTACCGCTGTCTCGACCACACTGCACCAAGTTACCTTCAGACACTCGTCTCCCCATACATCCCCTCCAGACCACTGCGCTCTTCCGGTGCCAGAAGACTAAGTCTACCTCCTCTCCACTCTCCTTCCTCCAGAGCCGCTCCTTCTCATCCCTGGCCCCTAAGTGGTGGAACGACCTTCCCACTGAAGTCAAAACGGCAGAGTCCTTGACCTCATTCAGGTGCTTACTCAAGACACATCTTTACAGACAGTACTTGTAATATTAGTCCTTTTAATTCCCGTTAGATAGCACTTCACAGAGTTTTATTATGCTTCTTGCGTTTGTGATTGTTTCCTCCTTGCTCCCTTTCCCGTAGCCCTTGACTGTGACCCTACATCTTGACAGCACTTAGCTTTTACCGTCCAGGATGTATGACCTCAATTACTGTACTTGCCTGTGTAAATTGTATATTGGAAGTTGTAAAATGTATTATATTTTGAATTGCTATGTTTTATGTAAATTAAATTTGTAATGATTGATGCCTTTACCAAACTGTATTTTTGCACTTTGTTTTGCACTTATGTTGTAAGTCGCCCTGGGTAAGGGCGTCTGCCAAGAAATAAAAATAATAATAATAATATTGAGCAACCACATGTAATCACCATGAAATCGTACATCAAAGTAACTTAAAAATGGGACGATATATTTCTTATTTTTCTTACAGATCTAGAGACTTTGACTGATAAGGTATATTCTCAGATCTTAATATGGTGCTGTGAAACTGAAATAGTACAATATATTAAAGGGAAAATTGCCACTTACTGTGTCCAAAGGCGTAAATATCTTCTACAAAGACAATAAAATAATACAATTAGTATAGCATACCATGACTTCAGACAATCTGACTTCAGGCTCGTTAATGTTCATTTTATACACTCTTCATCTCAAATGAACACCATGGAGACTTTTTTGTTACTTTTTTCGTATACACATAGAAAACAGAATTAAATCAGCATGCTGGCTTTAGTGTAATTAATCCCTTGCGTAAAAGAAAGCATTGAGCCCAAAGGATGATATCTTTAGCAAGAACCACTTAATCTCATCTTCTTCGTGTTTCTGCCTTTAACTTTCTGAATACCTGGTGATCCCTGTTGCTAAATTTTGGAAGCTACACTAACTCAGAATAAAATAGCATTGCACAATGTTCTGGAAAAACAACATAATTCAGCTCAATTATCTCACATTCAATTTAAAGGAATATCTTAGATATAGATTAGATATAATTATATCCTGGAACAGTATGAATGCTGTGAACTTCAGCAAAAATACTGATATAAATCAAGAGAAAGAAGCAAGAGAAAGACAACCCCCAAAAAAGAAAAAGAAAATCATGCAGCCCATTAACATGCAACTGCCTTTTATATTTAAGTTTGAGTTTAGATTTTTCAAATCTTCTGCCAACATATATATATATATTGATTTGGTTTGGGTCATTACTATTACAAATAAATACATACATACATTTATTTCATTTCAATAATTAAATTATGAATTAAATGATTGCATGCACTAACCATCCAGAAGGGCTTTATTCATAAACATAACATAGGGTATAGCATTGGGCTAAAATTCAGAGCTTTTAGAATGTATTTACAGCTGCACTAATCAATTCAACTTGAAATTCCTGAGCACATTTATGTGTTGTGCTATTACAAATAAAAAGTACAACAGTACATGATGGCATTGCAGACCTTAAAGCTACAATGCTGTGTGGTAATACTCTTAAAAATTCCTGCATATTAACAGTAAATGTACAAACACAACTGTTACATAGTTTTCTCTGCAGATGTCTTGAACAACTTAAAGTAATTTTTAGTTTATTTCAGGAATTCGGACAACTCCCAGAGCTGTATGTAGCAGAAGGTAAACAAGTTTATTTTGGCCTAGATTTGATTGACTAAGGGAACGATGACCTGGCCTTGAGGGCGAGGCCATCAGAAAATGGGTAAAAATGTTGCCCTGGATAAGAGCGTCTGCTAAATGACAAATAATGTAATATAATGTAGGTGGAATGATCCAAGAAGCTGCTGAAAAGGTGGTTTTGGGGTGGATGAAGAATGTAAAGCAACAAATGCTGTTTGAAAGTGCATTTGTTGCTGGATACTAATGCTTGGTAACACTGAAGTTTGGTGTGAGATTGGGTTGGTCCTCCTACCAAACTCCATTTCATTTTAGGTTAAAAATGTAAAACTTACAGCAGGAAAACCAACCAACCCCCAAGCAAAACAATGTGTTAAAATGCATAATCGCCCTTTGCACATTGCTTATACCCCTGTCAAGGCTTATTAATAATGCCCCAGGCTCCTTCTTCCCATTACCACTAGACTGGTCATTTTCAAACTCTACCTTCAGAACACTCTGTTGCTTCTGAAATTGTGCAAGAGATTCTTGGACCTTATAGTCAAAAAAATAATATTAGTACATTTATTTTAAAAATATTCTGTTTAAACACTTGTCACTACCTGTGAAATGTCTTGGGAAAATGTTTCAGGAGACGATTAAACAGTTTGAGTTTGACTAATTATAAATTACAAAAGGTAAATATATTATTCTATACAAATTGTAGTTCAGGTGTCCTGTATTTCACTATGAAACAATAATGAACCTAACATTTCAAACACTTGTGAAATTTTGTTATTGGTGCTCCAGAATTAAACACCACTGGAAACATTATATAAAGATTGTAAATCTGACCAATGCCAATAGCAAAAATAATTACTCAAATGCATTTAGAAAACTATTGATATGAACAATTGTATCACATGTATGAAATTAATTACATGACTGTGTATTCACCAATGTGTAAGAAATAGCTGTGCATATATCTTAATACATACAGCTGCAACTTTCATAATGAGTTTCTGTAATCTATTTTAGTACATTTGTTTATTTCATTACACTTCCAAACAAGAGGTCATATGTGTTATCTGACCTAACTGCATTCCAAACTGCATTTTTTTTTTTTTGCTGTATATATTTATTTTTGAATGCTGTTTTTGATCTGCATTTTTTTTCAAGGGATATTGCTTCAAATGGCACAACTGAACTTTAAAAACGTCACAGGAGTAAAAATGGAATTGGATCAAAATTCAAGCGGTCATGTCTGCATATTACAAAACTTACATTCTATTGGGAAAAACTGTATAACCCTGGAACAAAGAGTCAGATATTTCTGAATTTTAAATTTAAAAAAGCAAAGTTGACACATGATGATGAAGGATAAAACAATATTACCTATCACAATATCTGCCTCGTGTGTCCATAGATGTTCTTCATGACTGAATACCTCACAGCGGTATTTTCCCTGATGTTCTAGCCGCACATAAGGTATCTGTTTTTAAAGAAAAAATTGACAATTTAAACATTCTTTCACAAATGTGGGTTAAAGGTGTCTTGATAAACACTGAGATGTGAGCCAAATCATAACAAGAACATGAGTCAACTTTTGCACCTCTGATAAAACTATATACATATTTAAAACATTGACCCTGTTCACATTTGAGATTTAGACCGGCCCAGGGCTGCCTTAACTCATATGTGAACGGAGTCATAGTTTTAAGGCGGCCCTGAGCCAGTTGAAAACTAGTCCAGCTTTTTGAAATACAGACACTGTACTACGAAGTTTTTTTAAATGGCAAAAAACCTAGAGGAGCACATTAAACTGTACTGACACTAGGGCTGGGCGATATGACTTAAAAATAATATCTCGATATTTTTAGAAGTTTGGACGATAGACAGTATATATCTCGATATTTCTTGTTTTTATCCAATCAAGCTACAACATAAGACCAAAGACATTCAAACTACAAGTATTTCGTTAATCATTAAATATGCAAAACTAACAAATAAAACATGCAGGCTGTCTTGGTAAATATATGCAGAATGCAACACATTACAAGGCAAGTGGTGTGTGATTACCATTACGTGTGTTATGTTATGGGATTATATATATATATACACACACACACACACATACATACATACATATACACATGATTTACTGTCACATAACAACAACACAAGTAATAGTAATCACGCAACACATGCGCTGTAAAATGGTATAGATTCAGGTAGATTTACCACATCTGGGTTTATAGTGGCGCATTTAACATCTGTTAGACAGGGACATTTCTTCTCTGACTGTCGCTTCTTGATTCTGCTTACCGGTACAGCACGTGTTAATAAAAAATAGTTATAATAATATTATTATTATTATTATTATTATTAATAATAATAATAATAATAAAAGCTGTTGTACCACATCACCATCTAATGAAACTGTCTGCATCTGTTTGCATTGCTTGCAATTTATTAAAATGCAAACAAACTGTATTATTCTTTAATTTTTATACAAATTGTATCCGTCTAAATTAGCGGGGGTGGGGGTGCGATGACGTATTGTCGCGGGTGCCTGCAGATCGAGTTTAGCCCGGCGACGACAGCAGGGCGGAACGTGTTTCTTTTGTCTATTTTGGTTATTCTGTGTCAGTTCACTCTCCTCCATGTCTGTCTGTGTTGCTGATGCACATTTCTTGCCGCATCCGACACGTGTGGAAGAACCGGGAAGAACGCAAAGCGTCCTAATGATGAAAAATATTGCCGTAAAGACTGGGATTTGCGACACCACGATATAAACGATAGAGCATAATATGAAACGATAGATGATTTTCTATCATCATACGATATATATTGTCATATCGCACAGCCCTAATTGACACTAATGAATTATATATAAACATCCAAACACACTCTGGGTATAATGATGTATGCAGAAAAACAAACCGCCCCAGTCTTCATTTATGGGAATTTATATGTACAGCCATCAGTGTTTAACCTTGCGTACCGTGCACCTTTTCTTGTTGGCATCTCTGAGTGGGACCCCATTTCTGTACCACTGGTACTGAGGAATAGGCTTCCCCACGGCAGCGCACTCCAGTTCCAATGTGTCCCCAATCATAAGTCTCTGTGGCTGGGGCTGGATCACAATTTTAAATTTTCCATCCAGGGAGTAACACGCTGATCCTAAAGAAGACAAACATTAAGAAAGGCATTCAATGCAAGCTTTCCAATCCCTATTGAATCTTGATACAATTTCAAATTACCCTTTGTGAAAAGGCTAAAACAATTTTCCTGGTTAATATTATAGTCAGGACTCACCGTAAGTTGCTGCCATGTCATATACTTCCAGCTGTGCCCATTGACTGAATTCAAAGGAGCCACCACAATTTACCCTGCAGATGTAGAAGCCCGTATCACCTACACGAACCGGACTGAATACCAGGTCTGGGGAATTGCCATTCGGTACCTTTGTGGAAGAGATAAGAAAAAACAATCATACATGTTACCTTAAGTTATTATTAGATGACTCTTTGTTAAGTGCTATTATACATGCATAATAATATAGCCTGCCAAATTCAGAATTGTTTATTTTTGGTGAGATTAATTTATGAACAAATTATTTTTGTTATTAAGTGAGTTTAATTTTTTTGTTGGGTTCTAAATATATATATAGGGCAACAGAAAAAAAATGCTTACAACAGAAGATATGGGTCCCGAGTATGCAGACTGGAAGCCCTGAACTAGGTTGTTTAGATGTCGATAGTAGTGTAACCAGAAAATGATTTACATTACTTCCCTGAAGTTAAGTGTACAGGTTTAATTACCATTGTCTGTTTGTAGCAAGTAACATCAGTTTATCTAACTAACATCTGTCTTTGAACTGAAAAAAATAACTTGAAGTAATTATTCTCCTCTGATTTACTTATATAGGCCAGGGTTTCCCAGTACAGATTTTTCAGGGGGTCTGTAGAAAATGTGTGAAATAGTAAAAAGCAAATATTAAAAGTGTTATAATCTCCTTCCCCTGCTCCCCTGACCCTGTGTATGTACTTCCAATATCCTGCAATGCATCCTGCTTAAATTATGTGCTATTATATTGAAAAGGGAATAATGTACTTTCCAAAAGACAGACTGGCCTCAATGGCAGGGAGTAGCCTTCATTTTGCAAGCAGATTGTGGACGAGGTTTGCGTTTACATTAGCAATAGGTTTGCCAATGACGCCTGTAAATACACAAGAATTGGGTGTAACTCCTGTTTGCTTTCTTGCATAAATAACAAAAGACCCCTGAAATAAAAGGTATGCAATCTCTTGCTATGTTAGGAATGGGATGGGATGTCTGCCTCAGAAAATGGTCATCGAAGCCAGTACTCTTACTAGCAATTTCTCTGTCTCCCCATACACCAATATCATGATTGGTTGTGATAGACTATACACTCCCACCAAGTACACTGTGTACCCTCCCAAAACTGTATTTCTGCCATTTCTTTAAGAGTTGCTTGATAATGTTGTTCTAAGTAATGTGTGGCTAAGTAAGTTTTTCAAGTGATGATGTCATCCTTGTAATACTGTATACATGCAGTATTGTATGTTAGGTCAAACAAAACACCCATGTTGTGTTTCTGCAAAAAGACCTGTGTTGTAAATGTTTCTGCAGCAAAATTACATAATAATAAAATATTTTTTATACAGACCACACATAGGTTGTCAAACTAAAACAAGTTTTGGATAACTTGTATTTTCTCTCAGGCCCCCTAAAAATAATACAACAAAAGAATGCAAGACTGAAGAAGTAACTCCGCAAAGCACTGTCAGCAACCCCCCACCCCTAAAACTTGAAGTCTATAAACGCCCCTGGTGATGGCCATGGTTGACAAATGTAAATGACTACTATCTGCTAAAAAAGTATGTGAATCAAGTGTTTGTGTTTGCAAATATTGGTGGTAATTAGTTCTGACATGCAAATAAAATGTAATGAAAGCTCATAAACTTACCCAGTTATGATGTAAGCATATTGTCAAACAAAATATTTAGTTCACTGATAAATTAGAAGATTTCAAACTTCTATAAGCCGTAGTTGTGACATTATCCATCATTATATAGGCACATGTACTGGCACAAAACCAACCTTTCTTGAAGCCTTCCCTAATTGTATGCAACACAATTTTTTTAGTTTTTGGCATTTTAGACAAATTTATCACACATATGCTTTTAGTGTGAGAACCATTATTTTGTTTGTATTTTAATCTTAATTAGGGCTGTGCGATTTGACGATATATATCGTATGACGATAGAAAAACGTCTATCGTTTCATATTATGCTATATCGTTTATATCGAGGTGTCGCAAATTGAAAACTTTACGGCAGTATTTTTCGTCATTAGGACGCTTTGCGTTCTTCCCGGTTCTTCCACACGTGTCGGATGCAGGTAGAAATGAGCATCAGAAACACAGACGGACATGAGGAGAGAAAACTGACACAGAATAACCAACACAACCAAGAGACACTTTAGTGCACAAACGCACACGGTCCGCCCCGCTCTCGTCACCGTGCTGAACTCGATCTGCACACCCCCACCCCCGCTAATTTAGATTGATATAATTTGTATAAAATTAATAATAATAATATTATAATAATTTGTTTGCATTTTTATAAATTGGAAAGCAATGCAAACACCTGCAGAAAGTATCATTTTCTTTTTATCAAGATGGTGAAGTGGTTCAACAGTTGTATAATAATAATAATAATAATAATAATAATAATAATAATAATAATAATATTATTAACTAGTTTGTATTAACATCGTGCTGTATTTGTAAGTGAAGAAATGTCCCTGTCTAGCAGATGTTAATGCGCCACTATAAACCCGGCTGTGGTAAATCTACCTGAATCTGTACCATTTTACAGCGCATGTGTTGCGTGATCACTATTACTTGTGTTATTGTTGTTATGTGACAGTAAATCATACTGTGTCTATGTATATATGTGCTCTGAGGAAGATAAGTCGAAACGCGTAAGCATTATAATGTTCACTTTTTCTCTAATAAATAATTTTTGAGACATCGGTGAATATGGACAATTTTTAGACGGGAGCTGCTGTCCTTCCTTGACCGGATAATTGTTCTATATAAAATCCCTGGGATAATGCACCCCGCATTTAAGATTTATTAAAACTATTGTAACGCCAGCTATTTTTAAACTTATATATATATATATATATATATATATATATATATATATATATATATCCCATAACACACGTAATAGTAATCACATAACACTTGCCCTGTAATGTGTTGCATTCTGCATATATTTACCATGACAGCCTGCATGTAATATTTGTTAGTTTTGCTTATTTAAGGATTAACGAAATACTTGTAGTTTGCATGTCTTTGGTCTTATTTTGTGGCTTGATTGGATAAAAACAAGAAATAGAGATATATATCGTGCATCGCCCAAACTTCTAAAAATATCGAGATATTATTGTTAAGTCATATTGCCCAGCCCTAATCTTAATATATTAAAACACTGATTTTGCTAAGAAGATAGTGAGATTTGTTCTACAATTTGTCAATTTCAATATATCATACATTGCCACCACACTCATATATCACTATTGTAAAACTGTAAAACTGTTTTCTTTACATTTATATGAACAAGTCCAAAGATATCTCAGCAGCTTCCACTCACAATGAGCAAAGTATGAACATTTTTCAATTTGTCATAGCAGATATGCCATTTAGTTTAAACTCATCAACAATATTTACTGTTGTCGGGTTACTTAATCACATTCGTGGCTTATCAAGCTAAGAAACTAACCCATCTCAACTGAACTCAAACATCTTTTTCCTCTTGTTGTAACCATGTAAAGTCAAGTGTTTGTACAAGAAAAATGCTTCTTTACTTCATATTATGTTTCAAGTGACTTTAAGAATGATGAGATTAAAGAGGTTTGTACTTTTTTGGTATACTGTGTGTATATATATATATATATATATATATGCATATACACACACATACATATACCTGTTATGTTTAGAATGCAATATAAATATAGCCTTTATTACAAATATGTGAGTTTTCCACATGGAACAGGACTCACATTTGACATTCAGTGAGATACTGTTCTTATCTAAATGACATTTAGTGGTTTGAAACAAATCTACTCATGGAAACAAGAGTGCCCACCTCTTCTTTTATTTTGAACCATTGGTACTGTATGTTTGGATGTCCTGCAGCATGACAGCCAAGACGAACAGTATGTCCAGAGAGTACTGCCTGAGACTGTGGCTGGATGATAATTTTAATTGCTGTTGAATAACAATACAAAACACAAATGAGAAGCAATTCTTATAAATATTACATGAACAGTTCTGTTTATCTGAAGAGGTGGTGTGCAGCCCTGTTGTCCTACATGTTTTATAGATCTCTTTTAAATCAGTAGTGGGTAACCCTGCTCCTGAAAGGCCACACTGTCCTCTGGATTTGTACCAATAGTTCTCTTGAAATGTCAATAGTTTATGTGAATGCTCATTTAGCATTGAGAATTAAGATATTAAGAATTAAGATAATCTAACTTCAAAAACTTCTATATATAGTTATCTCTTTAGTCCCTCCCCCCTGCACTCAACCAGTATTGAGTGGGTAAAAAACTACTTCATTTGACACACTATGAAAACAACAAATAATGTTATCAAACTTACCAACTTAATAAAGAACATAATTTCTCTTGTTTATTGGCCATACAGTTAAGTGTTAGATGACAACATGATAGATACTGAAGTGGGATTGTTTTATGTATGTGTCAATTATAAAAAGAAACCTAAAAGATGTTCTAGTCTATTGAGAATGCTGTACTCTACTGAGAAGAGTATGGATAGCCATATCTGAGATGTTTGGTTATACAGACGTTCAGTTTGTACCCATTGAAGAATCTGCTAACATTTTACAAGTAAGTAGCTAACCTGGAGGCTTTATGCATTGGAGGGCTTCTGCATGGCCCATAGTCTGTAGAAACTCCACCAAGTCTTTCACTGAACACCCACGGTCTCCAATCAGCCGCAGTAAACTCCGCGAAGGGCTTCCTTCCAGCTCTAAGACTTTCAGAGAGCATTTCTCCATTTCTTCCATACTGTTAAAGAAGTAAAACCATGGGACTGAAAAAAAATGGACTCATTCAAACTTTCAAAGACAAATTGTGATCAGATTGAAGATAATGGGGTTCCTGAAAGACTCAAACAGTATTCCTCCATCCATCCATCTTCAAAACCGCTTATCCTTGCAAGGGTAGCAGGAAAGCGGGAGCCGATCCCGGCAAGCACAGGGCGCAAGGCAGGAATACACCCAGGACGGGACGCCAGTCCATCGCTGGGCTCAAACAGTAATTCCAGTTGAAATATGGGATGAGCCCTATATGCACTATAGTCTGCATGACTGTATTGATTCAAATGTGTGAATTGACATAGTCGACAATAAAACTGGACAAGTACTACCAGGACTAGCTTGAGTTGTCCATGACTTCCTTGGATTGTTAAGCAACAGCAACTGAAGCAATTTACTGCCCATCAGCTGTAGAGTGTCATCAGGGAAAGCAGGTTTAGTCCTCTGTATGATGATATAACTGCTGTTTGCACTGTGGACTCACAGTATGAAAAGAAGCAATTGGCTTTGGAGAAAACTTTTCGGAAGACACATTAGCTGTTTACTTCTATGTTGCTACAGACGTTGTAGGGCTCATATCATTGCTTGAAGGCTCTTTAGAATGGAAGTAAGGTTAAAAATTAGCAGAAGCATCTTGCCATATCTAGCTCATTTGGTTGATTTAAGGATTTGATTAAGCTGTTTAAACCCACACTCTCACATCTTTGTGTAAAGATCTTTCTGTTTTTAGACTTTAAAGCATTTCCTCTTAATTTTCCACTCGAGTCCTCCAGTGCATGTACCAGTTCAATTGACTTTATCGATAACTTTCTGGGTCTTGAATATTTTTATTGAAGAGATCAATTGCTTTTGATCTAAGAACTGATTCCAAGGCAGCAACGTTTTTTTAATCATGTGGTAAAAAAAAATGTACACAATAATACAAATGGTGTATGACTAGACTGTACAACATAAGTATTTCCTTTTATTATAAACTAATAACTAAGTATCCTATCATCTTGTTGTCTTATATTTTTTGTGGCCATTCTTACTATGCGCATATAATACCCTGTGCCAGACTATTTAATCAATGCTTTTAAAGTGTAAACTCCTTCCCCCCACTGTTTACTCACTATACCAGAATCAAAAACACTGATTTAAAAAACAGTGGGCCAAAACAGAACCCCTGGAGACTAAGAGCATCCCAGTGTTTTCCTAGTCAACCACTTTATCAGTCACAGCTTGGACTGAATTTAAACTTGAATGAACTTGAATGTTGACTGGAGTGCCATCTGTCCCTGTCACTCACCTCACTCTGAAACGCCTGTCATTGGCAACTATTTCACCTAGCTTACGCCATCCTTTGTTGTTGGTCTTGTCCAGCACTTCACTTAGCTTCTTTAGGACAGGATCCTTCAGGGTATTTACATTTAATGAATAAAAATCTGAGGAATCTGACATCTTGGCAAACTAGCAGTTTCCTCAATTTCTGCAGAAGTTTAAATTTTCCCTCACAGTGACATCTGTTTAAGTCAGGTGCAGTCCTGTTAAAAAAAACAAAAACAAAAAGCCAGTCACATCAGCAATGAAACAGTAAAGCTAGTGTGCCTAAGTGTGCGATAAAGAAATAAAGAAGAAAACCTAAGCAGTGTCAGATCTAACGCATGCAACAAATAATAATGCTACTGTAGTGACGAAGTTGTATTACAATTATTAGTATCAAATCTACTGTGGCTGTGGATGTTGCCATTTATCTCCCTCTCTGTAGTGAGATGGAAATGTGGCAGCATGGTGATAAATCTGTCAAAAAGTACTTAGTGATGCTCCCTGGGGAACAGAGCTGCAAAGGGGGTGACCAGTTCAGGACAGTCTCCCAGGCCCAGTGCCAGGAGGATTACACTGGCCCACTCTCTAACTGTAATTCTGTAACCTCACACCGTGACAGCAAATTATTATAATTATAATGTATTTATTAGCAGACACCCTTACCCAGGGTGATTTACAGTTTTCATAAGAAATGTTTTCAAAACATTACAAAGTGCAGGAAATACAATCTGTACAAAATACAATAAGAAAGTACTAAATTGTCACTATCCAGATCCAGGGTGTGGACAGGTGTCATAAATCCAACGATAGGCAACACTGCGTGACCCAACTGACCTGCAGTGGAACGTCCGAACATCGCGATACACCAGTGAGGAATAAGACCACGAAAGAGAGACCAGATCTGATCATCAGGAAATACACAACTACTTTTCCAACTGTTGGACTGAATATTGAAACATATTAACATAGCGTTGTAGCTATTTTTGAACAGAATTGAACCGCTCTGTTCACTGAACCCTCGACCTTATGGTGGAAGTGAGAGACACCATAGGATCAGCAAAGACTTATTTCCTTCATCCTGTGAACCACATCCTGGGAAGAAGACTTTACAGAACTAGACCCAGATTTATTCCCAAAACAGGACAACCTACGTGCCTGTGAGTCACCACACTCTCACCCAAGTCTGGCCCATTCGGGGAGTGTCAATAAGCATTTAAATATTCAACTCTCAATGTATTTGTTTTGGTTAATGTATTTGGTTAATGTTCCTTTAATAATCTCTGGCCTTTGCTGTTATTAATGATAGGTAATATACCAAACTGTGTATGTAATATTCCTTGCTTTGTGTGATAATCAATGGATATGCCTATATATACAGAAATACCTTTTGAAATATTCTTTATGTATTTCTAGCCATATCTAGTTTAACCTATACTATACTTCCTATCAGTCAGGTATCACTCCCATAGAATGACTGAGTGACATTTGTCTTTCACATTATACATTTTTACTGGTTTTCTACATTTTAGCTTTATTTCCTGTTATCTTCATGAAGCAAGATATTTTGTATTAATTTAACAGCTGTGTGTGTATTTGATTAATAATAAAAATAATAAAAAATAAGCTCTACTAATAAAATAACACAAACCGTAATGATTTCTCAATAATCAATCAACAAAATACAAGATTAATAAGCCAAACACTACACTATATGAAGGTTATGTGTAATCAGGGAGTCTTTCTGATGTTTTAAAATAACTGTTTTATTAAATTTCACTTAGGAGCCTCTGCCATGTTCAATACTGTCACACTTCTTCTTCCATTGGTATTTTATTAGAAACATTTTCCCTTGACAAATGCAAAGCAGGTTTCAAATGATTAGAGTCAATTCTAAGTGTCAAGAAATCTAATTTGCTTAATTTCTACATTGTCTTTATTCACCCATATGCACGTGCAGTGGAGAGGATCATTAATATAACATAGACCTTAATAATCATATTCCTAAATCAGTCATTGGGGCTCACTCAAACAACAACTACACTGTTTCCAATCTTTACAAACAAATGCAATACATTTCCAAAGTTATAATATTGCATTGTTCATGGTGCTAGAACTAGTTTTAAAAAATAAGTTTATGCTTTTACTTCTAAAAATCCTTGAAGCAAATTTAGCATAGTGCAAAATATTTAATCTGGTATGGCCAGTAGCATCAACACAATATGACTTTCAATATATATATATATAATTGGATTCTGCAGGTTGACAGGTTTGCCCAATCATTTTATTCAACATACTTAAAAAAAATGTTCATGGTATCAGGCAAAAACAGGGGAAGAGGGTTACAACTACCAGACACACTGTTTTCAAGGACAAGGCCTCATTTCCTGTGTTGCTTTTCACTCTACATGGTAAGAGGGCAGTTTGCATAGTATGTGTTACAATCAAAGCAACGAATTGCTGCCAGGGGTTGACATTGAAATCAATGCTAATCAAAGTCTACCTGCCACCAGGACTGTGATTGCCCATCCTGTGATTGTGCTACTTTGTTTGGGTCCAGGGGAAGGGAATACGAACTGGACTATATTTGACTACCTGATTCAAGCATATCTTCTGATGAAAGCTGGTGGACATCGTTTGACTGCATAAATATGAAACCTGCCCACAAGTAAAAACACACCACTACAACATTAGATGCAGCCTCGATAATTACCACTGCTACCTGCATCAGTTACAGTCATACTTGTTTGAATAGCATCAGCAAGCTCCTTACCAACCCACTAGTCAAAAGATCATCGGATAAGCCTGTTAATGACATTTGAAACAACGTCTGAATAAAGCAGACCCAAGGGAGAAACAAGTGTGAGAAGACTGACAGTGTTACCCAGGTGGCAACAGTAAAACACTTTGGTGGAAATGTGAAGGCTTGGGATGCCATTACTGGTGCACAAACACAGGATGGTAATACAAAGGGTTCAATTGAGCAAAACTTCTAAAACAATACGCTATGATAACCTGAAATAGACTTAAATCCACTTAAACCATACATTCACTCACACGTGAGACAGTTTTCAATTTAAAACTACCAACAAGACGATTAGCAATTATTATTAAATACGCTCGACAACCGCGTTAGCAAAGCGAGAAAGGAAAAGCGCGACTTGACATACGACGCATAAGAAGTGAACTAACCGTGTGTCTGATGGCATTCACAACCGGCAAAACAACGACAACAAGACTTTGAAATCAACACCAAAGTGCTCCATTTCGCGGAAGTAACCAATGCTTACCTGGGTGCTTCGTTACAAAGACGCGGCGGAGTAAACGACACAGAGGAAGTCAACTTTCTAACATCTTCTTTTTGTCGTGTCTAGGTAGGTAGGAGTCAGTATGGTTTTCTCCAAATGACGCATATGGGGAAATCCAAACCAAACTGAGAAAAAAAAGTGACTTACTTCCTGAAACCTAAAAGAAGAGGTGTGTCTTTTTTGACACAGTGCAACAATACAATTAATATGTATTTCCACAATATAAGGTTGTATACCGAGACACCCCATGTTTCACCACAGCTTTATGGAAATGATTAATACAACCTGTACGCTTTAATGTATCTGTAAATGTTCAAGGTAATGTATCTTGTGGATGCAGCTCAACAATAGAGAGATAAGAATTGAAAACCACAGGGAATTTGTTTCAGATGTTAATAATAATAATAATAATAATAATAATAACTTTACAAATGAAAATTAGGTTTCTACTATCATTGTGGCATAATTATACACCAAAAACATGCAGTGTACACATATCATTCATAAACAGCAGTCAGTATTACAGCAGCAGCTCATTGTTAACCAGCAACATGCTTTGTTCACATACAAACTACAAACTTCTCCCATAAATAGCACATACCTACACACACCCTGCCATACAATCAACATACACCTACACATACTCTCCCATAACAACACCTACCTACACACATGCTCTCCATACCAGTATTACACACATAAACACATACTCTCCTATACGAGCAGCATACAATTGTTAGATTAAATCAGTTACATTACGTATAAGTTATAGGCCTATTAAACGATGATTACCTACATAATGAATTACCAATGGTTCAGTTTTGGGCATGTTTATTGAATCATTCATGGTTGTGTTTTTATTTTTTTCCATTTTGTTAAGTTTTGAAATTACACTGTGCCGTGTCCACAGGTCTGCTTTGACCACCTACATTTAAAAATAATAACTGTAATTATAACTATAAATAATATTTACAACCTACTACAAATCAATCAATAAATCAATGGCAAATGAAGGATTTAGGCCATGCCATGTGACTTATCTTTATGAACTCTTAAAGTACACCATTTGATAGTTTTTTTTTAGATAACATGAACATTACTTTTTTTTAGTTTAGTAAATAATAAATGTCTGTGTATGTCATTGAAAGTCAATACTCTAAACAAATCTATAATGCATGTCTACCAAAGTTGTTTATGAAATTGCAAGGAAACTTTTTTTTTTTTTCCTAATGCATGTTTGTAAGCATGTAGATAGCTTAAGTTTAGATTTGTGGTGTGAGTGTTCAGCTTAAGCACATGTTCATGCTATCAGGTAACAGACTAAAAAGTTAAAAATAGATTTAGACCCACAACTTTGCATTAACATATCTCATGTGCTATATCATCACTCTACGTTACCTTTCACTTTGGATGAAAAACAGGTATGTTAAAAACATAATATTAATACCGTTGGGTGTCATTGTGTTTTAAGACTGCTATGGTGATCTGACTGTAATTTTCTTGTTTGATCAATGAATGTCTGAAGATGAGCATACACCAGTTTAAGTCTGTGATCGGTTGTGTAAGAAGGTAACTATTTGAGCCTGGGTGAATGTATTTCTTTAACATGTTGGCCTTTTTGAGTTAAATACATATTATTGCATATTCAGCTTACCATACATGTGAACAGATCATATTTTATCATGATTGTTTGTGTTTACATTGACTTGTCAGTCCAGAAAATACAGCACAGGTAAAAAATGTCCTACTTCAGCTCTGGAACACCATTATGTATTTATTATTTATTTTCATAAGTGTAATTATTATTGTGTAATCATTATTATTATTATTAACCATTTTTCACACACCTATATAAAATACATGTTGAATTGCTTCTGGTTATTATTTGATAATATAATGTTTGACATTTTAATGAAAATGGTTTGGTTTTAATGAAAAAAAATAAACTTAACCAAAATTAAATTAAAGACATGTTAATGTATTTTGTTTTTGTGATAATTACAAGTTATCCTTGGGAATTCAATGAATATGAATTTTGTATTGTTGCTTACTTAGATGTAATATTGATTTAATTTGGTATTATGTGTCTTATAAACAATATACAGACCAAATAAATGCAAATAAGAAACACAATTTAAGTTCAGGGGCATGTAGGCACTTCTTAACAGAATAAGGCATTATAAACTGAATTAAATTAACCAGCCTTGCAATTGGAAGCTAGTCTGTTTGGACTACCAAATAAAAATCAAATGAGTAAGATAGGGAAATCTGCCTTCTCTCAACTTTTATTAAGCCATATACAGCAAAATGTTTTTGCATGAAGGTACAACCACTGCAGAATCATAAAACCACATTATTTACTATTCTATGTCTATGAGCATATTTTTCCACAGATCAACTGCAACAAGATAAAGTTTAATTTATTATGAACTAATGTAAATTAAACTAAACAAATGTTACTGTGAATGGTAGATGTTACTCTCATGCTTAGTTTAGTATGCCCCCTGCAACATTATATGTTAAGTGTTTTTATGTTAAAATTAATGTTAATGACTATTGGTACACAAAACAGTAATTAACCAACTGTTATTTTAGGTTCTTCAGTGGGTACAATGGTGAGCCGAGAGACCTTCTGCATGCCCCAGTTTATTCTACCCTTGAAAAGTCTTGTGGTGCCTGAAAATGCTGAAGGCCATCTCATCTGTACTGTTACTGGTAAAGGCTTATTTGCATTACATATACAATATATGTATTACTCTAAAACATTGAATTGTGAATAAACATGTAATTGCAGTTAGGTCTCTTATGGGAGTGGTTTTTTTTTTGCTTTTCTTCACAAGTGTGACTTCAGAGTACTGCTCTATTGGACCTAATTCTTAGGTGAATTAGATAAATTTACCTGCAATTCAGTGATACGCCTCCAGATGCCATCCTGTTCCTCAGAGAACATGTACAAACATTTTGTATTAGTAATTAAATGGTATCTAAGGGAGAGTGTACAACATTCAATGTAAATGATAAATAAATAAAAACATACTGATAGCATTAAATTATAACCCATAATGACATATACATTATTGTGAATTGAAAAAATATAATACAAAAAAAAAATATATATATATATATATATATATATATATATATATGATTAATAATAAAAAAATAATTAACAGGGTATTTAGGGGTTTCACTAATGAGAGTAGCTATATACAATCTAATAAAGGCATGATGAATTCACCAAATGGTTACCAATTATCTTGTTACTGTGGAGACAAAACTGGTATGTTACTTGTTTGGTTAAGGTGTAAATTATTTGTATAGTTTTGTATATTTTTAACCAACACAAATAGGAAGATGTTTTTCCTCCCATTGTCCATGTATTCAATAACATTAACTCATATAATTTTATAATCATATATATATATGTGTATATGTAACGTGTTAGCTGTTGTATAAGAGTGAAATAGTAAAGTACTTTGTTGTTTAAGTAATTATGAAGAATGGCTAATCTGTCCCCTAGATTTAGCAATCAATTTTAGCATGCTTTTCACAAGGGTGCAACCAAATAAGAATTTGGTTGCAAAGCAATTTTTTAAACCTCGTTCAGGTCTCTTATTCAACAGGTCAATGTAAAATATACCATTAATGCACTTTCTACACGTTTCCAATTATAATTAATGAATGAAGCATTGGATATTACTTTATAACCAAATGCTTATGTTGCCAGTTTGACAATCATACTATTTGTCCCAAGTTTGTTGAGTGAGTCATGTATAACAGTATAATATCTTATTTCCGATTTATGTTTTTGTTTGTATTATGCTTATGAATTTCTCTGTTTTACAGGCTCCCCTGAGCAAACTGTCACCTGGTACAAGAATGGGCAAATCTTCGACAATTTAAGTGGATGTTCTGAATATGAAATTTTAGTGGACAACAACATCCACTCCCTTCATTTGTACAAGTAAATGGTGACCCAGGATGATATGTCTCACTTATTTGTCTTGATCTTGATAAGACAATATTTAAACACAAAAATTAAAGCGGAACATTCTTAACATTTATTTTGTAGTAATCATGTTTATAACATTCTTAAAAATATCTTGATCGCGTAAGCTTACTATCTTTAAACAGTGTGTGTTTTAAAACATTTTAAAGACACATTACAGTGGGAATTGGAATTCTTTGTGTACTACGCCCAGTTCTGAACTCAAACACTTACACTTACATTACATAACAGATTATACTTAACATAAATATTGCAAAAGAAATGTTCAAACATATACTAAAACTCAATGTAATATTTAACTGCAGTTAGTACATAATAAACGGAATTATAATAAAGTGATATAACTGCATATCATACTAAAGTAACTTTCACAATAAACGGTAATGGATTTAAATTAACGGTAACTTAAATTTACTGAAAAGGTACAGTAACAACCCCCACTAAAAGAGGGACTTAGAAATGGAAACTTTCCATTTTCCTCACTCACAAATTGGTAATCCAATTCTAATACTTGATGGCTTTGGGTTTAACAGAGGATTCTTCCTACTGCTTAATGCTAACTAATGAGTTAAGTTAAGGACATTACAAGTACATTGTATATTTCTACTGATAAACAGTAACAATAAAGCAATTATAATTTAAAAATGAGCTTTAAGTCAGGTGACTAGAAATAAACCCTGAAAACCATAATGCTAAATAATATATTTATATTTTATTTATTTATTTATTTATTAGCAGACACCCTTGTCCAGGGCAACTTACAAAATATAAGAGCAATACAAAGTGCAATAATACAGTGCAGTTCAAGGCATAATGCAATTTACAAATTCCAGTTTACACAAGTGCATAGGAGATATATAGTAAACAATATATAGGTCTTACATCCTAGATTGTAAAAGCTGGTAAATGCAGACACAATGTTAAGTTAAAGTTAAGAGCTAAGGGAAAGGGGGCATAGGGGAAATCAAAATAAATATGAGTACTAGTAATGCAAAAGCAAGAAGTACGACAAAACGTTGTATAAGTGTGATTTTACAGGACAGAAAATTACTAAATTACAAGTACAGTCTGAAAAGATGTGTCTTCAGTAATCGCCAGAAGGAGGTTATACATTTATATAGAGTCCCACGTTCCTTACTATTTTCTGTGTTTATTGTTGGTTCTACATTGATTGAGGTCAGTTGACCGGGGTTTTAACATTGTTCTTGTTTTTGTTTGTTTGTTTGCTTGCTTGCTTGGCTTTAAGGTGCACTGAACAAGATGCAGGAGTTTACCAGGTGTCAGCAAGGAACAACCATGGGATGGCCAGCTGTTCGGCCGTGCTTGAAGTTGGCTCTTTGACACGCATGAAGGTTTTTGATGGAATGAAGCAAAAATACAATGAAAATAAAGATTGTCATGAAAGTGAGACAGGGAGCCGTCAGGAGCATGAGACAGTTAATCAGCTAGATGGGGACATCGACAAGAATATGGCTCATGAAGAAACTCCAATTAAGTCACATGTGGATTACCAGTCAGAAGTGGAAGAGAAAGCCACAGAACAACTCAATAACTGCAGCCAAAATAATGGACATAAACATATTGCAGAAGGGTTATGTGTTTCCCACACTTCCTTCCCTAGCCTTGAAGAGGACCACATGCTTGATAGCACTGACACAAATGTATTTAAAAGCAACTCACATACTATAGTGACTGACACATACCAGATAAATGAAAACAGTGACTTAGCAAAGGCTATGACAATCCTTAGAGCACCTGTTGCTAAAGGAGAATTAGCTGAGATCTGCACAGGGGCCCAAGAAGAGCCCTTCTTGCCCATTAACTCTAAAAATGGATACAGTATTTCTAATGAGTCCTCCCTGGAGACCAAGCTTATCCTTTCTGTTGAGGATGACCAGGATATCCTGGATGAATTGCAGTGCTCTGATGTCATGACTGAGTACACCAATGCACTATGGCAGGCTAGATTGCAAGGGCATGAGTTGCCTTTAAAAGAAAGTGATCGCATTGATGATGTCCAAGCCCAGATGGAGGGCCACATTGGTAGCCTTAAAGAAAATACAAAGCAGCACCAGGTGTCAAATTACTGTAAGGCTATGGAGCCTACCATTGGCTTCCCTGGTGATGAGTCAAGACTGAGGAAGCCACCTGTTCAATGTTACCCATCTGGGGACAGCTGGCCAAGCAGATACTCTGAGATGCTTTATACAGGCACAGAAAGTCAAGATGGCTTGCCTTCAGTAGGAATGCTAGAAGTGGCATCCATGGCAATCAAAGACCAAGCCAGTAAAACACAGGAAGGGAAGAAAAAGAACATCATCTTAACAGAAGAGACATGTTTACAAGAAAAATGTGAAATGACGATAGAGAGAAAAATGGAAAATGTACAGCCCGGTCTACAGATTTTGGAGGTGTTTGGTGAAGGAAAAGAGGGCAGAGAAGGACCATTCTCAGAAGAATATTGCCCTGGAGGTACTTATTCAGAGGAAGAGAGTTGCTTGTATCATCTTAACTCTATGGATTCTAATAAACGTGGTGAGTGGGATATGACTAAAGCTGTATGCCCCTGTGAGTTCCTGGACTCTGCAGAATCTACAGCAGCTTTAAGTGGCAAAGCTACTGTGAAATATAATTCTCAACAAAATGCTCTTTTAGAGCAAACAGACAAAAAGACAGAGCATAACACAAACACTTCTTTTTGCACGTTTGGTGGGGATCAGGCAAACACCTCTGAATGCCGAAGGGCTTCAGGAGAACTGCAGATGCCAGTGGTAAGTTCAAACATTTGTAGCAGTACATTTTAATTTGCCTTGTATTATAAAATGTTTATACGTTATTAAACCAAGGCAAGTATGTGATTTATTTCTGATTGAATCCATCCGATTGACTAGGGAACAATTTCACTAGATCCACACCATCCTTCCTGACAAATACTAGATTTTGAATAGTTTTACTCCTATTTAATTCACTTTCAATATATATTATGTATGGATTAATTAATTCAACTACATTCCTTGTGTTTTGTTTGTAATAAGTTATGTGAAAGTAAGTAATGTGTGTGTGAGTGTGTGTTTGGAAGGGGTCATTTTATATAAATACATTTTAATTTATTTATGTTTTATCATCAATTAAAAGGAAAATTAAAATGAAAATCTTCAAGTAAATCTAAATTGTATAACCAATCTAATATGGAGCATTCACATTGAAGCTTGGTTTATATTGAAGAGTAACTTTCTGTGACTGGGCATGGAGTCTTTAGGGTGGGGTTATCTCGTCCTTTGATTACATACAGAAGAAAATAGCCTGAGAGTGACAGCTGCTGCTGTGAAGGAAATGCAAGGTTTTTAAAAAGCCATAGATAAACAAAAATGCCTCCTAATTATAGAGCAGGATGGATGATAATACCACTTATTCCCAGAGGAAGATCGAGCACAGCTGAAACTGTAACAAGACACTAATGAACTAAGGCTCCGTCTACATAAGCAGTCTCTTGAACCACATTGGGAACAGTAGTATAACTCAGCTGCTTTCACACTAAGCTTATAGGTTATAGCAAAGGTTCCTCTAATCTAGAAAGATAAGCACTTCACATTAATCTGGTATGTAGTAGATGTATATGAAAGAATTGAATCATGTTGTTTATAGTAGAATATCCAACTCAAATTCCTATTTGTAGATGGTGTGAAGAACTATCCATTTACCACAGCACTTCACCTTATTCTTTGTAGATTATTGAAGTTATCAAATGACTCATAGGCAAAACAAACTGTGAAAAAAGTAATTGTTTAAACATGTTACTACTGTATGTAGTCAAATTAACAACAATAACAAAAATCAGTTTATTCTAAACATACATTGCATTATTTAATTCAGCAAATGTATGAAGCTTAATTGAATCAAATGTCCATGATTGACCCGTTTGGAAGATTTGGACCTCCTAGTATATAGTTTCTTTAAAGAACCCATTATATTTTTCTAAAAAAAAAAGTATTAGATTTAATTTCCCAGAAAGCCTCAAGCCACTAATACTGTTTAAAATTATATATATTTACATTTACTAAATGAAGTTTTGTATATTAAACTAGCAAGTCAAAAGTGAGCTTATGACTAGAACTATTATATATATATATGTACAGCTTTTAAATAGTAATATTTTCTTCAATGGTGGCTTATATATTTGTTTAATAATGCTGTGTCTCACCTGTACAATAAGCTGTATCATGTTAGTTATATTTCTGATCTGACCACTTACCTCTCTATAAAGCAAAGGTATTCAAAGTGAAGAGTCTCTTAAAATGATTCAGCAGGCACTATTGTGTTTAGAAGGCCGCTTCTTTATTCAAGCATGCAGGGAAGGCTGACTTTGGAAATGGGTGCAGTGCAGGGACAGCACCAAACAAACATTCAGAATTAAGAGTGGGATGTGACCTTCCACAGACAACAGGAAACCAAACCTAAATTAGTATACTGCCATTAGTTATACTACATAATATTCCAGCATTCTATCAGTAACAAGCTTTAAAGCTATAACAAAGTATGTGATCTAACTGGAGGCTATATGGAACTGTATGTTTTCTGTGGGTTCTTAATAACTGTATAACTTATACCTACAAATGTCACTGACCAGTGAGGTGTCTGTACAAGCCATGGCTGATACAGTAATTAGTTGAAATACAAAATAAAACAGAGTTCAGTATGTGTGATTACAAGATGAATACCTGAAGCAAGTTTTCACTTGGATATGTGGTACTTTCTCAATCCTGGTCCTTGGTTATACAATTATGGAAAATGGGCAGTATGAAATCAGGCATACTATTTAACTGTTGTTGTTTTGTAACACACACATGTAATACAAATGCATATGTACAAGCACACAAAACTCATTCTGTTGAATTGAACATCTGGAATATATTGAATTATTATTAATAATAGTAATCATCATCATCATAATAATTTCTGTGTTTTTATTTTCTTTCTGAGACAAATAATCACCTGGGGATTACAGAAGACCGCACTACACATCCTTGTTTTGATTTCAAGAAAGCCGTGGATGGAAGCAATAAATCTGAAAAGTATTACTTTGGCAAATATTTTACTAAGGAACATATCCATGAAGGGGAAAAGGGTACTGATGATAGTGATGAAAGACTGTTATCCATCATAGAAGCAGAATTAATTAAAGAGGCTCCACAAAAAGATAACATTGTCTCTGCAATTAAAAACAATACAATTGAAGGCTCACCAGACCAGAACCGAAAGTTTGAACATAACGAAGGAAAAGAATACTGGGCGCTGAAGGACCTTGCAGATCATCTTGGTTCTCCGGAGGAAAATGTCTGTTTAATTACACTGAATGAAAAGGATATGACCCCAGAGACTCTTATGCCTTTAAATTCCCTTTTCCAGCCAAGTTCTATATTCAGTAAAGACTGCAGTTTGAATAGGGACCACTATAGTGGGAGTTTAATGACCGATCTTCAATTGCAGGGTATTGCACTACTTAAAACTGACAAGAACTCAATAAACATCAACCCATCAGCTGAAGTAAAGCGTATTGTCAATGAAGGGAAAGATATTTCTGCAAAGACAAATGACGAAAAGGTCCCACATGAATATGGTGTGCAATATAGTGATCTAATGCTGGACACCAAAACTCTGTCCCTCTCTGGAACAATGGGTTTTCATGAAACTCATACAGATAACAGAGATGCTTACACTAAAAATGATTTTCTGGAAAGTAACTTCTCACAATTCAGTAGTGCTCATCCACCTATTGTCAAAAAGCCAAGCACCAGTAACAAAGAAACACAATCCAATGAACAATGTCAGTCCCTATATGTTACATCCAGTCAAGTAACGTTTGAAAAAGATACTGCTGCACCTCCATTACCGAGGGATTTCTCACATCAAAGCCAAATTGGGTCAGAGGAACCTAGCATGTGTATTAAAGCATGTGATGCAGTCAGTGAACACAATAATGTTACACAAGCGGTCAGCAATCTCAGTAAAGAACTTTCAAATATAATTAGACTAACAAATGACAAATCGACTGCCATTGCCGAACAGAAAACCTCAGAAGATCAGTTGCCCAAAGAACTTAGACCGCTGGATGAAAGAACAATTTACAATGTCAAAACCCAAAATCTTGACATTTCACAAGTACCTGCAACAAACAAAAAGCTCAGTGAAATTGCAGCTCAAATTTCTATCACACCCGAGAAAACAACGTATGAATCGCTGCAAATTTCATCACCTACACACAACGTTGCAAACAGTGATAACCTGGATTGCTTGCATGATGGAAACTGGCATGTGAGATCTTCTTCCTCAGCAGCACACTCTACAATACTGAAGGCAGTTTTGGACAAAGATAACTTTGTACAATCAATGGTTGAAAAATCCAACCATAATGTAAAAGCTGATCATCTGAATAGCACTGTTGAATCTCTTGCCATGAGCACTACTCTTCCAGAATGGTCTGTTAGGGAAGTTGGATACCAAGCAACTATTGACAGTCCTCTCAAAGGGACTAATGACTTTGCTGTTAAAAGACTCTTGCTTGAAAAAGAATCAATTCAACCAGAAAAAGATACTAATGCATCACCTGCTAAAAAGGAGAGAACCATAAATAAATCTCAAGGCAGAAAGAAAAAAAAAAATTCTCAGATAAAGGATGATGCGGAACTATCAGTGAAATCCCACGAAGACCAAGTGTTGCCCTTGATGGAAATAGAAAATTCCAAAGTGACAACTGTAAAGGGGAAAGCTGCAGCTTTTGAAGCAAAAAATCCTATTCTGGGTAAGAAAAACAATGAAAAGCTGACAATACTATCTTCAAAAAATGAACTTTTTCAGCCAGATAGCAGACAGAAACTACTACCACCCAAAGATTTCCCATTTAGAGAAAGACATAAGGTCACCTCTTTAGATAATTCTATGGATTACACCCCAACACAAGAAACCCAGTCAGACTGCATAGACCTGGTGGACCAGCATGAAGAAGATATTGCCAAGCGCATGCGTTTGTCAGAGGATGAAGCTATAAAAAGCTTGTCAGAAACAAAACAACAGCAGTCACATTTGGGAGTGACAGAGTGTACTGGCCTACAAAACAATGAGGGGCATCATGTTACAGGAGGGAAGACCCATAAAAAGCCCCTTAATGAGCCACAAAAACAAAAGCACAACACAAAGCAGGAAAAGAAAGGTAGGGGAAGCTCACTTAGTCATAGCCAAAAGCCTCGATAGATTTACTTTTTCATGTGTAAACAGCATAAAAAATAAGAAACATTTACATTGATAGCTATAGAATGGCTAACATACTTCATGTGTAGCCTCGCAACAAATTTAAAATAATGTAATGTTTTCTTAAGACATATAACGTCGGCAAGTTGCAGGGCTTTTTAAATTGTATTATACACTATAAATAAAATAAGGATAACAATTAGTATAGAATGTATATGATGTATATCTGTACCTCATCACAGTTGCATTATTCATAGTTTCTATAAGTAACAGAAAAGAAGAGAAGATAAATTCAAGCGATATGTTTTATTTAGCCCCTAAAGTCCTGCAGAATATCCGAGCAGAAAATGTTCCAGAGAATTCTAGTACCATCAATCTCTGGTGCCAGTTTGGGGACATCCACACAGACTGTTTTATCACATGGATTAAAGATGGTTGTTCTTTGGCAGAAGTTAAGAGAAGGTAAGACATATTTTTTTAATTGTATGTGTTCACCTCATAAAGGAAATAATCTGAGACATTTATGGAACATTAACTCATTTTGCAGTGGGTGTGAAACATATTTTCATCATCCTCCCTTCCTTAAGATCTTGTTGATGTGTCAGAAAACAGGGCCTGTACTAAAAAATATTGTTGCTTTATGTGAAGTTCTTATAATTTGCTACAATGTATGTTTATTATTCCTAAATTGGTCACCCCTTTTCATGTCAAATAGATATCAATAATTTCCAGCATCACCATTATATGATACTTATTTAAATAATAATTTAAAATCTTTATTTTAAATTGTGCCTTTCATGAAGTAATTTCAAAGGACTGTACATGGAAACACATATAACAGAAAATAGACAGCTTAAAATATCCCCAAATAAATATTTGATTTGCCAATTTAATCTAATATGTTTTGAGATGAGATTTAAAAGCATCCAAGGTCATGAGTCAAAGTCTATAATATATATGTTTTAATTCTTCTGTAGCCTCGGTCAAGGGAACAAAATACTTATTATTCATATAATTTCACAGATCATTTATGAGAGGGAGTTATTCAAGGGCTTAAACATAAATAATCCAGTTTTAAAATTAATACTTTTTCTGTGTTATGTTATTGCATCAATTAATTTCATATATTTAAGATCTTGGTAAATTTATCAGAAAACAGTCATTCCAAAAGGTGTAGGTTAATGTTACTGAGAACCAGGATAAATCTGAGGAACAGTATATTGCAGGTAGAAGTTATGTAAACTGATATAGAATTACTCAAACTTACCCTTTTCAGGTCAGATGTTATGATTTGATATTATTTTAAGCAGGGTAGTGCCTTCTTTATTATGTCTACTGTGTGACATATCATATGACATAAAACAAATATTTTGAAGGAGTGTGATTTTCAGTAGAAGCAGTAAAAAGATTAGTCATGCAACTGTATTTTGTAACGTCAAAACAAAAATATATGGTGACCACTTGAGGGAGCTCTTGGCTCAAATGTCATGCTTTTACAGCATCAGATTGATGAAGAGGATTTAAAAGACATGATAATGATTCAAGCATGACTACATTTAGTGGGAGTCAAACGGATGCAACAGCCACTGTTTATGTAATATTGTGAATCAGATGTTTTTTCTTCTTAAATGGCTTTTAGTGCATATTACACAAACTCCAGCTTGGACCATTTTATTTTTTCTCCCCACTGTAAAGCAAATTGTTCAGCTAGTGCTATCAGAATTAAATTGTTCTTGGCTTTTTTGCTTAGTTCCTCTATAATTCTATAAATTTCAACAATGGACCGAAGTATTTTTTTTTTTATATTATTAGAATGAAATGTAAGAATAACATGTGCATGCGGGTAACTGTAAGTTATCTTTCGAGGATACTACCCAAAGAGAGAGGGGCCTATGTTGTTACCACGGGATGTTGTAAACCTATTTGTCTAACAAAACTGCCATAGGCTACTGTACGCTGTCACTCAAGCAGCCCTCCTCTGATACCTACAGTGTGACGTACAGTAAATCAGTCTAATTTTTGCCAGAAGCCTAAAGGCTCACTCGTAGGCTCCCTGCCTTTGCGTAGCATCCTCTTTCTCAGATAACTGAGGTTGCATTCACAACCTATTATTACCATTGCAATTATTATGATAAAAATGTGGATAAGCTAACAGAAACTGTATTATACCCAGAGTTTGCAAATAATGTTTGCTAAGAATGGAACCTTCTCCAAAAGGTCAACTCCCTATAGTAAGGTGGCAATTGTGGACTACGTGCTACTTTGACCCACTCCAAGGCCATGCACAGTACTAGAGCAGAGAAACACAGAGAATGCTGTGTTTGAGTCATAATTTGATAAGCACTTATGTAACAAGCAAGATGAGGCAATAAGGCCATATTTAATAGCTAATGAATCCAGGAACCTAGAGAGTTGGCTACACCTATATACCTACATTTTCTTTGGGGGGAGGGGTAAAAATAAATACATAATTTAGCATCTAATCTCTATTTTTGACCACATTGCTGAGTTCAGAGTAGTTGGGTGTTGCCTTTGTCCATCCTTTTCAGGATTTTGAATGAACTAGTGTGCAAATGAAATACCTTGGAGGCTCTCTTGTGGGTAAAGATCCTTTCAGGTTAGTTGATTATTTGCTAAAATGATGCCTCTCCAACTGCTCTCCAGAGGTATTCTGTTAACAAAATAAATCTCTCCATTCAAAAACAAATGCTTACCTTTAATTAGTCCTCTATGCTAGGAGTGTCCAACTCTGCTCCTAGAGGGACACATTCCTCTATGTTTTACAAGACTGTTTCAATCAGCACCTAGTTAAGAACAAATTGTTCAAATAGGGAATTAAGAGCTCAGTTACAAGAAGAACCCAAGGTGTAATAGAAGCAGTTTTGGAAATCCCTGCTTTGTATTATCAGTCATGTTACATGGTTGGTGTAAGTTAATTACTCATTCTTCACAGCACAGGTGATGAAAGCCTTGTATCATTTGAGATTATCAAGGCTTCAAGTAAAGATCTTGGAATTTACAAGTGCAATCTCAACAGCCTTCATGGAAGTGTGTTCTCAGAGTATTGTCTCTCTGAAGAAGGTAAGAAACCCCCATGACTAGTAAGATATTATTTTATATTGTGCATCGCTGTTTTCTAAAAAATAATAATTCTCTCTTGTAGCACTGAATACTCTCATCCCCTCCCAAATCCTCAAAGGTGAGCACCATCTTTTGGGTTACAGTTACAAAACATCCCTCAATTCGCTGAGATGTTACGGTCAGTTTTTGTGTGGAATGGATTTTTTGTGGAATATTTGTACATTAAGGAGATACTGTGCAATGCTGCCAATCTATCTATTGATCAATCTCTCGCACCCACACACGTGTTAGAGGCTAACATAGGTACCCAAAAATTACGTATACACAAATATATATATATAACAATAACAAAATATAACAGTGCAATTGTACATTTCAAGCTTAATAAAGATAATGTTGAAATATACTTTGCATGAATATGAATTGACAGATTATCAACATTTTATAGGACAAAAAAAACTAGTCTTCATTTTCTTCTACATAGTCCTCTTTTCAGAAAGAAATCAAAATAAAAAAAATCAGTTTTTCAGTCTGTGTAAGGTTATATGTTTATTTCATAATAAATGTACTCCACCTCCATACAAATGCTTACAGAAATACACCTAATTGAAATACTTATTGTAAATTAATGCTTTGAGTACCTAAATATACAGTATATAAAATGGCATCCATCTATATTGATACCCTTGATACATTGCATAAATATATATATATATATATATATATATATATATATATATACACTCACCTAAAGGATTATTAGGAACACCATACTAATACTGTGTTTGACCCCCTTTCGCCTTCAGAACTGCCTTAATTCTATGTGGCATTGATTCAACAAGGTGCTGAAAGCATTCTTTAGAAATGTTGGCCCATATTGATAGGATAGCATCTTGCAGTTGATGGAGATTTGTGGGATGCACATCCAGGGCACGAAGCTCCTGTTCCACCACATCCCAAAGATGCTCTATTGGGTTGAGATCTGGTGACTGTGGGGGCCAGTTTAGTACAGTGAACTCATTGTCATGTTCAAGAAACCAATTTGAAATGATTCGACCTTTGTGACATGGTGCATTATCCTGCTGGAAGTAGCCATCAGAGGATGGGTACATGGTGGTCATAAAGGGATGGACATGGTCAGAAACAATGCTCAGGTAGGCCGTGGCATTTAAACCATGCCCAATTGGCACTAAGGGGCCTAAAGTGTGCCAAGAAAACATCCCCCACACCATTACACCACCACCACCAGCCTGCACAGTGGTAACAAGGCATGATGGATCCATGTTCTCATTCTGTTTACGCCAAATTCTGACTCTACCATCTGAATGTCTCAACAGAAATCGAGACTCATCAGACCAGGCAACATTTTTCCAGTCTTCAACTGTCCAATTTTGGTGAGCTTGTGCAAATTGTAGCCTCTTTTTCCTATTTGTAGTGGAGATGAGTAGTACCCGGTGGGGTCTTCTGCTGTTGTAGCCCATCCACCTCAAGGTTGTACGTGTTGTGGCTTCACAAATGCTTTGCTGCATACCTCGGTTGTAACGAGTGGTTATTTCAGTCAAAGTTGCTCTTCTATCAGCTTGAATCAGTCGGCCCATTCTCCTCTGACCTCTAGCATCAACAAGGCATTTTCGCCCACAGGACTGCCACATACTGGATGTTTTTCCCTTTTCGCACCATTCTTTGTAAACCCTAGAAATGGTTGTGCGTGAAAATCCCAGTAACTGAGCAGATTGTGAAATACTCAGACCGGCCCGTCTGGCACCAACAACCATGCCACGCTCAAAATTGCTTAAATCACCTTTCTTTCCCATTCAGACATTCAGTTTGGAGTTCAGGAGATTGTCTTGACCAGGACCACACCCCTAAATGTATTGAAGCAACTGCCATGTGATTGGTTGGTTAGATAATTGCATTAATGAGAAATTGAACAGGTGTTCCTAATAATCCTTTAGGTGAGTGTATATATGATATAACAGAAGAAATGAAAGCGCGCAATCTTTTTTCCCTCTCAAATACATTAAAATATGTAACATATTAACCTTAACAAACCTGCACAGAGCAACATATGGTTACAGATATGGCCTGTTTTCACATCCCCGCAATCAGTCCTCCTTTGACTTCCCTTTGACAACTCCTGTACTTTTATAAGGTTCTGGCTCTTCTTATGAGAGTTTTTTCACGACTCCTGTTAGGGGAAATTCTCCAGCTCCCTCACACTTCTTGGTTTTCACTTCTGAACTGATTTTATGAGTTCAGAACAAAAATATGCTATCAGATACAAACAGGTGAGAAAGAAAAAACAACATAAAGTGTCTCAGTAAGTTGTTGGGCCACCACAAGCGACAAGAACAGCTTCGTTGCACCTTGGCATAGATTCTACGAGTCTCTGAACTCTACTGGAGGGAGGAACACCATTCTTCCAAAAGACCCCTCATTTGGAATTTTGATGAAGGTGATGGAGAGCACTGTCTAACATATCAGTCCAAACTCTCCCATAGGTGTTCAACTGGGTTAAGATCTGGTGACTGTGAAGACCATAGCATATGATTCACATCATTTTCATACACCATTCAGTGAGCCCTCATGCCCTGTGGATGGGGGCATTGTCATCCTGGAAGAGACCACTCCCATCAGGATAGAAATGTGTCACCATAGGATAAAGGTGATCACTCAGAATAACTTTGTAAAGATTTGCAGTGAAACTTCCCTCCTATGCCATGGAAATTCCCTCACTCTAGGGGTCAAGCAGTCAGGCCTGTACCATTCCCTTGGTGTCACCACACATGCACTCGCCCACTTGTGGAGAACTCTAGCCAGTTAAGCAGTCTTTGTGTCTGAAGCTCCTGCCATTCGTGCCCCAATAATGATCCCTCTTTCAAAGTCACTTAGATCATTTCCTCTTGCTATCTTGATCCAAAATCAAAGTCAACTGGGCCTGCTCAGCATTTGTATACATGCCACAGAGCATGATAGGATGTTAACTGCTTAATTGTATCATGCAGTACACCTGTTTGGAGTAATCTGCATTCATTATGTTCCTCCACTCATTTATTCAGCTTTTAATTTTGCACCCGTCTGTATAAATCTGGAGATTGTGTTGGCCATTTGATAATATTAATTTGTATTCAGTTAAAATGTATTTCTATTCCTGGATGCATGCTTTGGATCATTATCATACTGGAATGTACATTTTCAACCAAGCTTCAGCTTCTTAGTAGAGAGCAACCATGTTTTGGACAAAATGTCCTGGTACATGTTTAAATCCATCTTTCCCACGATTTTCAGAAGGAAACCAGGAGCAGAAGGTATAAAGCAACCCCAATGCAAATCCAATCCACCTCCATAGGTCCATCCCGAAGGGATGACGTTCTTCTCAACATGAGTTACACCTTTTCAGCACTGAACATAACACTGATGATGCCTGTAAAGCTCAATTTATATTTTATCTGACTACAAAACATGCCCCTCAGATGCAGTTTGGCAAATTTGTACAACATCGTTTCCGTATTGTGTTGTCAAAAGAGGATTCTTCCTTGAAACTACAGCATTATAACCAGATTCATGCAGCTGACATGAAATGGTACCTTTTGAGACATGGTACCAAATGATGCCAGACTGTCTTGGAGATTTCCAACCATCGCCCTTAGGTTTGAGTTTGTCTCTCCAAACACTTTTCTCACAATATGTAGTGGTAATATCATCTTGCATTCTGTTCCTGACATGGTAGTAACTGTTCATGTTTTTTTTACAATTTATCAAGGGTATGTATATAGGTGGAGGCTACTGTGTGTATTTATATATATATATATATATATATATATATATATATATATATATATATATATACAGTGAGGGAAAAAAGTATTTTATCCCCTGCTGATTCTGTACATTTGCCCACTGACAAAGAAATGATTAGTCTATAATTTTAATGGTAGGTGTATTTTAACAGTGAGAGACAGAATAACAACAAAAAAAACCAGAAAAACGCATTTAAAAAAGTTAAAAATTGATTTGCATGTTAATGAGGGAAATAAGTATTTGACCCCTTCGACTTAGTACTTGGTGGCAAAACCCTTGTTGGCAATCACAGAGGTCAGAAGTTTCTTGTAGTTGGCCACCAGGTTTGCACACATCTCAGGAGGGATTTTGTCCCACTCCTCTTTGCAGATCCTCTCCAAGTCATTAAGGTTTTGAGGCTGACGTTTGGCAACTCGAACCTTCAGCTCCCTCCACAGATTTTCTATGGGATTAAGGTCTGGAGACTGGCTAGGCCACTCCAGGACCTTAATGTGCTTCTTCTTGAGCCACTCCTTTGTTGCCTTGGCTGTGTGTTTTGGGTCATTGTCATGCTGGAATACCCATCCACGACCCATTTTCAATGCCCTGACTGAGGGAAGGAGGTTCTCACCCAAGATTTGATGGTACATGTCCCTGTCCATCGTCCCTTTGATGCGGTGCAGTTGTCCTGTCCCCTTAGCATAAAAACACCCCCAAAGCATAATGTTTCCACCTCCATGTTTGACGGTGGGGATGGTGTTCTTGGGGTCATTCCTCCTCCTCCAAACACGGCGAGTTGAGTTGATGCCAAAGAGCTCGATTTTGGTCTCATCTGACCACAACACTTTCACCCAGTTCTCCTCTGAATCATTCAGATGTTCATTGGTAAATGTGCTTTCTTGAGCAGGGGGACCTTGCGGGCACTGCAGGATTTCAGTCCTTCACGGCGTAGTGTGTTACCAATTGTTTTCTTGGTGACTATGGTCCCAGCTGCCTTGAGATCATTAACAAGATCCTCCCGTGTAGCTCTGGGCTGATTCCTCACCATTCTCATGATCATTGAAACTCCACGAGGTGAGATCTTGCATGGAGCCCCAGACCGAGGGAGACTGACAGTTATTTTGTGTTTCTTCCATTTGCAAATAATCGCACCAACTGTTGTCACCTTCTCACCAAGCTGCTTGGCGATGGTCTTGTAGCCTATTCCAGCCTTGTGTAGGTCTACAATCTTGTCCCTGACATCCTTGGACAGCTCTTTGGTCTTGGCCATGGTGGAGAGTTTGGAATCTGATTGATTGATTGATTCTGTGGACAGGGGTCTTTTATACAGGTAAAGGCCTGAGATTAGGAGCACTCCCTTTAAGAGAGTGCTCCTAATCTCAGCTCGTTACCTGTATAAAAGACACCTGGGAGCCAGAAATCTTGCTGATTGATAGGGGATCAAATACTTATTTCCCTCATTAACATGCAAATCAATTTATAACTTTTTTGAAATGGGTTTTTCTGGATTTTTTTTGTTATTCTGTCTCTCACTGTTAAAATACACCTACCATTAAAATTATAGACTGATCATTTCTTTGTCAGTGGGCAAACGTACAAAATCAGCAGGGGATCAAATACTTTTTTCCCTCACTGTATATATATATATATATATATATATATATATATATATATATATATACACTCACCTAAAGGATTATTAGGAACACCATACTAATAGTGTGTTTGACCCCCTTTCGCCTTCAGAACTGCCTTAATTCTACGTGGCATTGATTCAACAAGGTGCTGAAAGCATTCTTTAGAAATGTTGGCCCATATTGATAGGATAGCATCTTGCAGTTGATGGAGGTTTGTGGGATGCACATCCAGGGCACGAAGCTCCCGTTCCACCACATCCCAAAGATGCTCTATTGGGTTGAGATCTGGTGACTGCGGGGGCCAGTTTAGTACAGTGAACTCATTGTCATGTTCAAGAAACCAATTTGAAATGATTCGACCTTTGTGACATGGTGCATTATCCTGCTGGAAGTAGCCATCAGAGGATGGGTACATGGTGGTCATAAAGGGATGGACATGGTCAGAAACAATGCTCAGGTAGGCCGTGGCATTTAAACGATGCCCAATTGGCACTAAGGGGCCTAAAGTGTGCCAAGAAAACATCCCCCACACCATTACACCACCACCACCAGCCTGCACAGTGGTAACAAGGCATGATGGATCCATGTTCTCATTCTGTTTACGCCAAATTCTGACTCTACCATCTGAATGTCTCAACAGAAATCGAGACTCATCAGACCAGGCAACATTTTTCCAGTCTTCATCTGTCCAATTGTGGTGAGCTTGTGCAAATTGTAGCCTCTTTTTCCTATTTGTAGTGGAGATGAGTGGTACCCGGTGGGGTCTTCTGCTGTTGTAGCCCATCCGCCTCAAGGTTGTACGTGTTGTGGCTTCACAAATGCTTTGCTGCATACCTCGGTTGTAACGAGTGGTTATTTCAGTCAAAGTTGCTCTTCTATCAGTTTGAATCAGTCGGCCCATTCTCCTCTGACCTCTAGCATCAACAAGGCATTTTCGCCCACAGGACTGCCGCATACTGGATGTTTTTCCCTTTTCACACCATTCTTTGTAAACCCTAGAAATGGTTGTGCGTGAAAATCCCAGTAACTGAGCAGATTGTGAAATACTCAGACCGGCCCGTCTGGCACCAACAACCATGCCACGCTCAAAATTGCTTAAATCACCTTTCTTTCCCATTCAGACATTCAGTTTGGAGTTCAGGAGATTGTCTTGACCAGGACCACACCCCTAAATGCATTGAAGCAACTGCCATGTGATTGGTTGGTTAGATAATTGCATTAATGAGAAATTGAACAGGTGTTCCTAATAATCCTTTAGGTGAGTGTATATATATATATAGTGGAACCAATTTTGCAGGAGCAGGTAGTATTTTGATATTTGTGATGGTTATGGTTTTAGATTATATATTTTTTTAACCTGCACAGGATGTCAACACTAAGGATAAATTTAGGGTTATGAAATATATTTTTTAAAACATTTAAAGACTTACATTGTAATGATTGTGGAAAAAGATTGCTGTCAATGGTTTTATCTATATTTTTAAGAAGTTAGCCTTTTCTAGTTATAGGGGATTTCTTTCAGTCAGAAGCATTACAAGACAAAGTTAAGCCTTAATATAGCAAGTGGTGAATCTTAAAATAATCCACTGCTTTGAGTCACAAGAAACGATGTATCATTTAACACTTCCAAGTTCTTTATGTCTCATAAAACATTGAATTAAATTTAATCAGTCTGATTACACTCATGATTAACTGGACACTTTCTTAAAAACCTGACATCAGTGATGTCAAGCAAAATATATATCTTGAATAATATTTCTTCTTAAACCTTTTTGAATTTTATAGCAGAAGGAGAAGATATTACATGTGCTCAGTTACTGTTCAATGAAGATTTTCTAAGTGAACAATATTTTGGGGACAATAAGCCCGGCTGCATTATTACTGAAGAGAGCCACTTTGAAGAGGGGATGCACCGTAAGGCGTTCAGGACAAGGGTTACAGAGGGGCTGTGGCCACTTTTCAGACCTGGGCACCTCTGTGTCCTCAAAGTGCACAACTCCATCAGCTATGGGACCAATAACAACGATGAGATCATCCAGAAGAACTACGCCTTAGCTGTAGAGGTAAATATAATTTACCCTCATTAGATTATTTTCTTTACATGAGTGAAGAAACACTTAGAAACACCTAAGATATTGATGCTGCTTTTGTAGCATAGCATTCATATAACTCCCCAAAAATTATTATCATGACAAAATTAAGTATTTATGATAATGGAAGATAGGGAACTTAGCCAGCCACAAAAAATAATAAGTTCACTTTTGTCTTTTTGTGAATAAAGTTTATAATGAAGAAGCCTAACAGAATCCAGTATTTTGCCTTTGATTACATATGATTGTGCTGAGTGAAATGTCATTTAAAATATGTTCTTTTTTTAAAACAGACCAAACTGTAGAATATTTTGTCAGTAAATAAGGACACTGTACATAGTTGTGTGTGTGTGTGTCTGTGTGTGCGTGTGTGTGGTGTGTGTGTGAAAAAAGGTTTTGTTTATTTGAATTCTGTGGTTTTTGTTCCTTAGGAGTGTCATGTACAGAATACAGCAAGAGAGTATATAAAGGTTTACACAGAGGAAGCCAAGTCTATAGAAGCATTCGGAGAGGTTCCTGAGTAAGTATAACATCACACTTTGCAGCTGAATTTAATAACATTGGAAAATTAATTTGAGGGCCCTTCATTGACTGAATGAGAGGGGTCTTGATGAAAGGTTGACGAAACAAGGGAGGAATGGACAGTTCACTATGCCAAAACACACAGATCTTAAAGAATTAGCTGGATGACTGTAGTGTGTGGGCTATCTTATCCCTTGTGTTGTTACTGTTTCAGAATCATTCCTATCTATCTTGTGTACCGTCCTTCCAATGACATCCCCTATGCTACTCTTGAGGAGGAGCTGGTTGGAAACTTTGTGAAGTATTCTGTTAAGGATGGCAAAGAAATCAACTTGATGAGGAGAGACTCTGATGCAGGACAGAAATGTTGTACCTTCCAGCACTGGGTCTACCAAAAGACAGAAGGCAACCTGCTTGTCACAGATATGCAAGGTAAAGGAAGAGCCAATCCAGTGTTAATTCACAATTTAGAAATATGTAGAGCTTGCAATTTGGAATGATTTACAGGCTCTCAATCAACATGCCTTTGAACACCTTGCAAAGTAAAGTGAATATGGATTATCATCTGTCACTTCTATGTGTAAATCAGGGGGGTCTGAAACCCTAGACCTGAAATTTGAATTGTCAAGACCAGAGACAAAGGAAAACGTGTACTAACTTATAATAACTTGATGATTTGGACCAATTAGGAACAGGGCTACAGTTCCTAACCAGAGGAAAGTGTGCTCCAGAATATAGGAAAACACAGAGGCAAAATAGTATATGTAAAAAAATAATTCTAAATATGTATTTTGGATAGGAGGTATCTATAGAACTTTCAATATTTACATAAATTATAGATTTGAATAGACGGTCTTTCTTTACACAACTGAATATTAAAGGTCAGTTTAAATGTTTTCTTTAAACTCAAATACATTTCTGAAGATGTGCCTTAATATCATAAATCTATGGTATTAATCTGTTTAAGAAGGATCTGAAACTAATGTTCCTGCTATTGTCCATATCAATAGAACACCCAAGAGTTTTGCTTCTGTTTTGGTGTTTCACAGATGTAGCCCCAAGCCCTGCCTTAAAAGACTACTATACCACCATGTGATTTAATATATGCATAACTTGTGGCATGCGAATAAAAATGAAATTCAATTCAATAAAATTACAAAGTTTCTACATATGTCAGTAATTGTGCTACAAATTGAAGGTCAGTATGAATAAACTGAATATGAAAGCAGGTTTCAGGTTAATTTTAATCTCTGCTCTTATCCTTTCTTTAACTAATCCATTTACACTAAACATACTTCATTCATTCAGGAGTGGGGATGAAGTTAACAGATGTTGGAATAGCGACCTGTAAGAAAGGGTGAGTTTATGGAAACACAAAGGATTGTTGAAATCCACTCTCTGAATTAGCCTTTAAGATCAATATTTTTTTTCAAATAAATGCAGTTGATGTGAACATGTTGCAGTTTAACTTTAGCTCCTTTATATAAGCTTTGTTCATATTTCCAGGCTCTTTGAACACACCGGAGCTTAAAATAATCAACAAGTAACAAAGTTATACTTAACATTTTTATAATTACTAAAATGATAAAAAGAACAGACAAATCACAGATACTTTATTTATAGACTCTGACTAAAACATGAATACATAAAAACAATCATGTTAGTGAGTGCTCTAGTCCCCTTTAAAGTAATTCTACTAAATGTAAAGAAAAAAAGGGTTATAACTATCTTAGAATATTCATGTTTAACCATCATGAATTAAAATGAAGTTGAATTGCTCCCAAAATATTTGTTTCTGTGTTGTTTCAGATATAAGGGCTTCAAAGGCAACTGTGCCACATCCTTCATTGACCAGTTTAAAGCACTCCACCAGTGTAATAAATTCTGTGAAATGCTGTGGCTGAAGTCTCTACAACTCAGTCAACAGAAGCCAAGGAGAACCGCGGCTGTAGCAAAACCAAAGATGCAGCCCAATCCCAAGAAGCTGACCTTTACTCTGAACTCCAAGAGTAAATCTTGAAGAGATGTCCAAGAGAAAGAGGGAGTTCACCATGCTGGCATTAATACTTGTAAATATAAAAAGACTGTTGTTCTCTATAAATGCCTGGAGATATTTTTAGACAAGTCACTTTCACCAGTATCATCTTTTTATTAATTGTTTGTTCATTTTAACAACAGCACTGAATAAACGTCTTACAAATGTATTTGTGCTCACCAGAAAGCCTTTTGGATAGAACTAGATTATTATCCCAAAACGCTCTGCCTGCTTATCTAAGCTTGCCTCAACTTGAGCTTAAATGCATTGCCTGTACTTTTTGGAGTATGAAGAAAACATCTGTAAAGCAAACAAATTCTTGTTGAAACAGTGCTAATTCACATTTTCACCTGTTTTAACATGGAATAACCATTTTCACATTGCCTGTGCAAAGAATATGCTAACATTATTCCAAAAAGTTTTAAATTGTATATTGTAGCGTATACTGTCTTTGATACACAAAGTTAATTGCAGTCTTATTTTCTTGGGGGTATTGTTTCATCTGAATATAATCTGAAAATATTCTTGTTTGTCAGATCTTCAACTTTCAGCAAAAGAGCTTTCAACAAAAATGCTTCATAGGAAATTGGTTCAATCAATGCCAAACCTTTCATCCAACTGTATGCAAGAGATTCATTTATATTTTAATTGATTAGACACATGTTTGGTTTCAAAAAGGCATGCATGGAATAATATGGCAATTCATTATACAATAAAGGTGGGAGATGTTATATTGTGACTTCAAAATGAAGAGTAAACAGTGTACAATACACTATGAATTGCTTCTGTGAGAGTATTTGTATTTGTGGGTCAAAACTTTTCACTTATAGTGTATACTTATAATATTATACATCAATTATAAAGTCACCATTTGACACAGGAACACATTTCCATTTAACACTGTATCCATGGAAACATGATGGTTGCAATTTTTATATATACACACTCACCTAAAGGATTATTAGGAACACCTGTTCAATTTCTCATTAATGCAATTATCTAACCAACCAATCACATGGCAGTTGCTTCAATGCATTTAGGGGTGTGGTCCTGGTCAAGACAATCTCCTGAACTCCAAACTGAATGTCTGAATGGGAAAGAAAGGTGATTTAAGCAATTTTGAGCGTGGCATGGTTGTTGGTGCCAGACGGGCCGGTCTGAGTATTTCACAATCTGCTCAGTTACTGGGATTTTCACGCACAACCATTTCTAGGGTTTACAAAGAATGGTGTGAAAAGGGAAAAACATCCAGTATGCGGCAGTCCTGTGGGCGAAAATGCCTTATTGATGCTAGAGGTCAGAGGAGAATGGGCCGACTGATTCAAGCTGATAGAAGAGCAACTTTGACTGAAATAACCACTCGTTACAACTGAGGTATGCAGCAAAGCATTTGTGAAGCCACAACACGTACAACCTTGAGGCGGATGGGCTACAACAGCAGAAGACCCCACCGGGTACCACTCATCTCCACTACAAATAGGAAAAAGAGGCTACAATTTGCACAAGCTCACCAAAATTGGACAGTTGAAGACTGGAAAAATGTTGCCTGGTCTGATGAGTCTCGATTTCTGTTGAGACATTCAGATGGTAGAGTCAGAATTTGGCGTAAACAGAATGAGAACATGGATCCATCATGCCTTGTTACCACTGTGCAGGCTGGTGGTGGTGGTGTAATGGTGTGGGGGATGTTTTCTTGGCACACTTTAGGCCCCTTAGTGCCAATTGGGCATGGTTTAAATGCCACGGCCTACCTGAGCATTGTTTCTGACCATGTCCATCCCTTTATGACCACCATGTACCCATCCTCTGATGGCTACTTCCAGCAGGATAATGCACCATGTCACAAAGGTCGAATCATTTCAAATTGGTTTCTTGAACATGACAATGAGTTCACTGTACTAAACTGGCCCCCACAGTCACCAGATCTCAACCCAATAGAGCATTTTTGGGATGTGGTGGAACGGGAGCTTCGTGCCCTGGATGTGCATCCCACAAATCTCCATCAACTGCAAGATGCTATCCTATCAATATGGGCCAACATTTCTAAAGAATGCTTTCAGCACCTTGTTGAATCAATGCCACGTAGAATTAGGCGAAAGGGGGTCAAACACAGTATTAGTATGGTGTTCCTAATAATCCTTTAGGTGAGTGTATATATATATTTCAAGCTCCCAGTGCCACCTTAGACCACCAGCCTGTGTTTGCAGCTCCTGCAGACAGATGTTTGTATGTATAGAAATTGTACCGCTAAGTTCCCTACTGTCACAACACCAAATCTTTTTTTTTTTTTATAGGCTAGGCCTCAGGTAAAACCCACAGGAGGGAGAAAGCATCAGACAAAGCAACTCAGTAATTCATGTGCAAAACATAGGGCCAGGCTTTTTTTAAAATATAGTATTCCTCACTTGCTATAGCTGTTTAAGTGGCATACCTGTATATGAGGGGCCGTTCAATTCAAAATTAACAGAAAAAATAAATCATATACCAAAGTGGAAATATCATATAGTAGAAAAAACAAATCATATACCAAAATGGATATATCATATACCAAAGTGGAAATATCATATAGTAGAAAAAACAAATCATGTACCAAAGTGGATATATCATATAGTAGAAAAAAAAAATCATGTACCAAAGTGGATATATCATATAGTAGAAAAAAAAAAATCATGTACCAAAGTGGATATATCATATGGAAAAATCAAAAAATCATATAACAAAATGGATATATCATATGGCACAAAAATATAAATAACATACCAAAGTGGATATTTCACATAGCAGGAAAAAAAATCGTTTACCAAAGTGGATATATCATATACCAGAAAAAATATTTCACATAGCAGAAAAAAAAGATATACCAAAGTCACGTGGTGTAGATGCTGGGTTGGACATGCACAGTGTGTGCAGTTGATTAGAGACAAGAGTGGATCCTTCACAGGTCACAGGCATGAGAGCCGAGTGAGGGACACATCGATGTGGACACTCATGCGCAGGCATTCATCACGATGAAGCCTAAATTAAAGATTACAGGTGTACACTCTGAGGCTAGTGTATACATTGCTCGCTATTTTTTATTGTATGCTGTACTTTATAATTAATAAGCTATGTTTTTATCATGTTGGTGTTTTCATTATTACCCAAGGTGGCGGACTCAACGTCTCACTCGCAGCGAATTAAAGATGTATGATGGGAAGTCTAGTGCATCAATGTGTTCTTTTCTGTGGAGTAGGGCCAGTCCGTGAGCCATAATACTGACATGCCATTCAATACAGACCAGCTGTGTCAGTGCGTCATTAATCCCATTATCATTGTCCCTTCTACTCTGATACCGTTAAACACAGGGATATATATTCAAACAATGTAATAAAAACAATCTGGACATAAGAAATAACATCCACACATCGGACCCGCAACCCTGAGCTCCAGCTGCTCATTATATGTGATTTATATTTTTGTGCCATATGATATATCCATTTTGGTATATGATATATCCATTTTGGTATATTAATAATTTTTTCTGCTATATGATATATCCACTTTGGTATATGATTTATTTTTTCTGTTAATTTTGAATTGAATGGCCCCTCATACCTGTAAACTTGTCTTTGCACAATTACCATCTGCTATCAAGGTGTGCCTGTTGATCTCTTCCAAAATAAATATTAATACAATAGTCCAAAAAGTGACTTTGCATTTGCATTTCTTATGACAATATAGGTTAATATTGTAGTGTTATTAGTTAATGTATTATAGTAATACTAATGATTATTTTTTAATTCTTCTTTTTCTTTGATTATTGTTAATATTATTATTAACAATAATAAGGAAGGAACAGCAGTAGGGCATGATACGCATTGTCTGAATGTTAAATATAAAAATGTTATGTTGCTAAATGAACTACAACAACATATGAAAACATGCAATACTATGATTTAATTGATAATCACTGAGCCATTGATCTGCACTACTGCAGGTTTAAATTATCTGAGACCTTTCAATGTATTTTAAACATTTAAATATTATAAAAACTGAGAAAAAACAACAACTTTCATATAAAACCAGCCCCTTCAGCAAAATCTGCTATGTTCTCCATTCTTTAAAATTAGATCCTCTGCTGGGTGAAATCCAATGTTATGTGCAGTAGTTGTTATTAATCTAGCACTTTAATGTATAGGTTGTAATAGGTATTGAGTGGCTTACGTACTGTAAACATTGTCTATAATAATTACCTTACCATCCACATCACTACGATGTAAACTTCAAAGACGAGCTCAAGGTGTGTTGACTGCAGATGACTTCATTGTCCAATCAGTACTGAGCCATTGTGCCTACTAGCAAGTGTGTTGTGAAAGACATAACCTTTATTTTTCAGATTTTAAAGTAACAGAATTGAGTTCAGATGCTCTTCTATTGTATTGTTTGTTTTCATGAATTATATGAACAAATAAAAAGGAAAGTCATTTTACTTGAGGAGCTGGAATTTTAATTGACAGTTTAGATTGCAACATTTCATATACAATAATAATAACATTTTTAATATATATATTCACAGTTAGGTCCATAAATATTTGGACAGTGACACCATTTTCATCATTTTGGTTCTGTACGCCACCACAATGGATTTGAAAGGAAACCACCAAGATTTAATTTAAGTGTAGACTTCCATCTTTAATTTGAGGGTTCTTGTCACCAAGAACAAGCAAGAACTAAAGACAGCTGCAGTGCAGGCCTGGCAGAGCATCACCAGGGAAGAAACCCAGCATCTGGTGATGTCTATGGGTTCCAGACATCAGGCAGTCATTGACTGCAAAGGATTTGCAACCAAGTATTGAAACTCACAATTTAATTCATGATTATGTTAGTTAGTCCAAATACTTTTGAGCACCTAAAATTGGTTGGACCACATATCAAAATGTGTGTAATTCCTACACCGTTCACCCAGTTGTAACTACCTTCAAATTAAAGATGAAAGTCTACACATCTTGAGTGTTTCCTTTCAAATCCATTGTGGTGGCGTACAGAGCCAAAATGATGACAATTGTGTCACTGTCCAAATATTTATGGACCTAACTGTGTGTGTGTGTGTATATATATATATACACACACACACAAATAAAACTGTTTGGAGTTAGGTGCAGTCATAGAGTCCACTGAGTTTGATCAAATGTTTTTTGTGTAATATGTATTTTACTGTCTGTTTCTGTATGTATATTGTACATTCACAGCTTGACTCCACATCATCACTCATCCTTTTGGTTGAATACTACCAAGATTCATAATGTGAGATGGTCCTTATTTGTAATTTCACAATCATTGCTTTTATTGTTTGCACATAGATAAGAATATATTAAATTCCCATTTCCTAGAAATTTTAGCATAAACAAAACCTCAAATGTCTTCATGAATTTAAGCTATCAATCCCCTGAGATTAAACTATCAACTGAATAGCAATACTAAACAGCTTTCTCGTGGCAATCAAATGTTTTCCTCTTGCATTAGGATTTAGTGAGGCCCCTTTTAGAAAGGACATAAAATGAAATTTGTAATTGGGAAAATATTTCTTCAAGATGAGCACTGATTATGTATACAGTGAAATACATGCAGTGAAAAGATGAAAACATCACCATTAATTCACAAAGTACAGGAAGAATGAACAATCAAAACAATTGTAGAATTTATAAAACCTTATGTCAGTACGTGGAGAAGCATACAGCATAAATCATTGAAGCGGTCATAAAACATGAGACACATTGTAAAATGAAATGGATAAACTGGAAACACATTTTTTTATTATTGATTATCAGAACTTCAGTGTACCAGAATATGAATCACACAGGTAGTTTGGTGGTATTTGTCTTTTAATATTTCCCCTCGGTGGATAGACTGCAGAGGCCTATAGTTCACATTGTATAAAGAGAAATGGTGTTTAGTTTTTTGGAATTGTTGACTCTGGCTAGTCCAGTCTTTCAGTCAAACTTGTCTCAGGGTTAGAGGAAGTTTAGTGTCTTACCATAGCTATTTAGTGTGATAATGGCGTTTGATAATAGTCAACACAAACACCATTGTCACACTCCATAGCTTTGAAAGACAAGGCTGAGAGACCTGCACAAAACAAGCACAGAGAAAAAAAAAAACTAGTTAGTAGTTACAGCTTATCTCAATTCCGTCAAATAACTAACATGCTGATTAATGTCCTCTTAATGCTTTACAGTTGAAGGCCGCACATTTCTGTATAGGAATAAAAATAGTAATCATGGCATTTTATTTTCTGTCTTTATGTCATTTTAGGCATCCTTATAAGCCTTAAAGAAACACCAACCCTGCATAGATTTTATTAATTGTAATATTAGAAAAAAATTAATTCTCAGAACTAGTGAGATATTTCTTCTGCAGTGTGCTGTATTTCACTGTGCACTAATATGATCCATGTAACAGCAATTCACAGTGCACTCCAATGTATCCATGTTCTGACCATTTATTACTCTTAGATAACTTAAATCTGAAATCAATATCTCAGTTACGTTAATTTCAGTCAGAAATCAATATTAATGAGAAATACTCCCTCAATCTTTAGGCTATGATTAATCTAATACAATTTAAGTTAAATCTGAAAATTAATTAATTAAAATGTTGGAATATAGCAGTAATAAAACTCCAAGTAGTACTGTGAAAAGCCTACCCTTCCCAGTCCAATTATATTATGGTACTTTATTAATCTTGTTCAATTTAAAAAAAGAGTGTGGAGGATGATTTATAAAAATCCTCTCATAAAATAAAGGTGTTGTAAATTTAAAAAATGTTGATATTCAGCACTTCTTTTTCTCTGTTTGGTATTATCAAGAATTGCCACTGTGTTGCTTTTAGATGTAAAGCTTTCTGCGTGGCATGGGGGAAATAGATCCACAAACTCTGCCTTTCACCAGTTATTGATGTAGTTGGAATATTGCTGTTTGTATTACACCTTTGAGGGCTGTGACTAACACTGGGAGGTCTGGTCTGAGAGGCTTATGTAGCAAACCCAGACATTGTATAAGTAAAATGAAAATTCAAATTCCACTGGCATTCTTTAGAAGCGGAAACTCGCAACATTGATGATATAATCAGAGAGACAGCACACTAAAAATAAATTTACCTCTTAATATGAAATGCAGTATGTTGCACAGCTGGGATCAAATACAGAGTATGCCAAAAGTTATGTAATTGATCTTAAGCTCTCATTTTTAGTTTTAGTTCTGTTGATTAATATTGGTTAACAGCCAGTAACATGTTCACACACTCATTCATGTACTTTTCGGAATGTATTCTTGGATGTTCAGAAATAGATATAAATCATAACAATTATATATATATATATATATATATATATATATATATATATATATATATATATATATATATTTTTTTTTTTTTTTTTTTTTTAAGCATAAAAAAACACACAAAATAATCTGCTGTGAGAATGAGGTGATTCTAATATATTCTACTGTTATCTAGCACTACAAGTCCATAAATACTTATTGGAATAGTGTGACAAAAAACATTTATCTTAATAAATGCATTTTAAATGTGTACAATTGATGCCCTTTTATTGACAGAACAAATCTTCAGAAGGTATAGTTCACGTTCATTGAAAGTATACGTTAAACTAAGATTTTAAAAATGTTGTAAGAATATTTGCACTCTAGATTCCTTTCTTCATTTTTGAGTTTGTGGAAAAGTAGTTGCTATTTACACCAAGACAATTAACTTACCGACATTGAGAGAAAACAGATCACTCCCACTTCAGGTTTCTCAGTAAATCTGCCATTCGGAGTCTCTGTGAAGGGACCAGTCCAGTCGCTATTGCTTCCAGTGCAGAGTTCTGTTGAAAATGGGTATTCAAGTCCAGTTTTTGCACTTAGTTTGACCAGGACTACACATAGACAGCCTCTGGTGCTGGCTTTCCCTTCCTCTCCCTTTATGTACTCCTGGGGGTTAAACCAACAGAAAATTCCCTTTTCTGATAAGCGCCAGGAAAGTATTGATCGGTTCTGGCAAGGCTGGGGCAGGGAATTCTAGTCTACTGAACAAAACGAAACAAAACTTAAATTCAAATAAAATAAAATAGCCTAGCTTTGATCAAATGTGTCCGAGAACTGTGCAGTAATGGATCACAAAGCTCTTTTTTTTGCACATTGTTAATCAGTAGTGTATAAGGATAGACTATTTTATTTTTTTACTTTCTTATGTCTTAATTTGTGATCAAAACTAAGATTACTTTGGCTGTTTTTAGTTTTAACCCATTAGTTGTTCCTTTGAATAGGTTGTTACTTCACTCCACTCTTTGTGGCTGTAAGACATGGTTCCAGTAGCTTACATTGTGGGATAACTATGTATTTGTGTATGGATAGTATATATACATATTTGTATGTCATGTATGTCATATTTGTATGTATGTCATACACTTCAGCTGAGTTCTTATGTTAATCACATGTATAAAATGGTTAGGGTTAGGGCAAGTGTGGGTTCATGTGCTCAGCATCAGAACTCAGATGATGTTCATGATGTATTGATGTTTAAATCCTATGTTATTCATATATGAATTCATGAGGAATCACGGTACCTTTTTGTGAAGTGTTACCGAATCTATCAAGAGAATTAAGATACACTACACATACACCGATCAGCCATAACATTATGACCACCTGCCTAATATTGTCTAGGTCCCCCTTTTGCCACCAAAACAGCCCTGACCCATCGAGGCATGGACTCCACTAGACCTCTGAAGGTGTGCTTTGGTATCGGGCACCCTGACTGGTCTGCGGCTACGCAGCCCCATACGCAACAATATGTGATGCACTGTGTGTTCTGACACCTTTCTATCAGAACCAGCATTAACTTTTTTAGCAATTTGAGCTACAGTAGCTCGTCTGTTGGATCGGACCACACAGGCCAGCCTTCGCTCCCCACATGCATGAGTGAGCCTTGGCCGCCCATGACCCATTTTTCCTGCTTCTAACACATCAACTTTGAAGACAAAATGTTCACTTGCTGCCTAATATATCCCACCCACTGACAGGTGCCATGATAACGAGATTATCAGTGTTATTCACTTCACCTGTCAGTGGTCATAATGTTATGGCTGATCGGTGTATTACTGGACACATTCAAGAAGTGATAAACAGAGCAGAATGCTTTATAAAACCAAATGCCTCACATAGAAATACACCCCCCCAACCCCATTGGTTACACCCCAAAAAGTCACACTGACCCACAACACATTTCAGAAACAAGCCATTTTATATTTGCTAACAAGTTACACATGCTATGTATAGTACAGATCAGACTTGTGCTTGAAATCCAAGTATATATATAGTGCCTATAGAAAGTCTACAACCCCTTGAACTTTTTTTACATTTTGTGTCAGTGCAGGTTTGTGCATTTAAATGCAGATTTCTTCCCTTTATCTACACAAAATACTCCACACTGTTAAGGGGAAAAAGTATTTATTGTGATAAAAGTATATATTTAAAATACAAAACTGAAATATAACTGGATAAGTATCCACCGCCTTGAGTTATTAGTTGGTGGAAGCAACTTTGGCAGCAATTACAGCTGTGAGTCTGTTGGGACAGGTCTCTAACAACTTTGCACACCTAGAATTGGAAATATTTGATCATTCTTCTTTACAGTTCTGTTCAACTGTTCAAGCTCTGTCAAGTTCCTTGGGGGAACGTTGATGGACAGCAATCTTCAATCATGCCACAAATATTTGATTGGATTTAGGTCAGGGCTCTGACTGTGCCACTCAAGGACATTTACCTTTTTGTTTCTTAGTCAACTCCGGTGTAGCTTTGGCTGTGTGCTTCAGGTAATTGTTAGGTGAACTTCCATTCCAGTTTCAGCTTTCTTGCAGAGGGCAGTTGGTTTTCCTCAAGGACTTTAGTGTTTAGTGTTTAGTGTTTTGATTTAATCCGGGCCATTGCTGGGTTTCTAAGTTGCTGAGATACTATTGAGCAAATGGGGCTTATCATTCCAATAGTATTCAATTAGCCTATGATCTGCAATGACAAACCATTGGACACCTGTTCTTGTAATGGTCTTGCATTCTTTTTTCAGTTAAGGTGGAGAGTTATCTTGTTTGTATACTTTAATTTTCTTATATTTTATTTTGCTTTGGTTGGAGGTCGCATCATCATATGAGAACATTAACTATCAGATCTTGTGTTCATTAGGCCATTGGGCTTCTGAGAATCTCTTATCTCCTCAAACATGCTGTTTAAACAGATGCCACCATAGCAAATCATTTTCAAAAAAGTTTAAAAGATTAAAACTTATCCTTGTTTACATAAAAACTTATCTTACGTTTACTGTCATGTGGCAACACTACATTGACTGTGCCTACTAAACTGCTGGGTTGAATGGTTGCATTAAAAAAAATCAGTAGACTTTTTATTCACTAGGCCTGGCTTAGGTTGCAAAGTAAATATAGTTTCATGTTTTCAGATTAAACCCTACAAAACATAAGTCCACATCAGCAACAGCATGACACAACTCCCTAATATCAATTTAATGAAGCTTGTTCAGGTGGCAGTCATTGAGCTGCAAATAGGGCAAAGCATTATTTTTGGAACTTTTTGACACTACAAAATGTCAGGAATACATTTAAAAGTGGCATTAGGTATTTATAAACTCAAAGAACCACATTCTCAAAAGACTTACTACTGCACAGTGTTTTCTAATGACAAAAAAAAATCAAAAGGAGTTTTTAGTCTCACATTAAGCTTTCAGGAGCCAATTTAAGGGTCCTTTTAGGCCAATATGCTATTTTTGGATTTTGTAGTGCTAGGAGATTGATTTTCAACTGCTAATAAATTACAGTGAACTAAACATGATGTGAAGTATTTTATGAATATGCCTTTAGAGTTTATTAATCAGTCATTTCAAAACATGTAAAATTGAAATTGTCAGTTAATCTACTATCTGTGAAATATAAATAGAATGATAATATGCAACCAGGAGAGCACAGATTTTGTGATAAAATACTTGCACGTGAAGTGCACGTGTCTAAAGCTGATGGATCTGATCTTAACGTCTGATGTTCTGGTGAACTCAAAAAAAAAAAAAAAACATCCTTTAATATTATAGAATTACTTTAACAATGTCAAAAATTCCATGGAGTTAATATGTGTGTGTAAGAAGTAATTAAAACTTCAATGTTGTAATTGTTTTCAGTACACACCTTTGTTTCTTAATACTGCAGTTGTCTGAAAATAATTTGAAACCTTATTTGGCTATATACTACATGTTGTTGAGTCAAAACAGGCTTTGATAAAAGGTCCCTGTACAACCATGGCATTTTATTTACTTGCCCTTGGAACCGATAACATTCAGATTGCTGGTGTGAATGAACTGCGTTTCTTTCACCGTGTAAGTTTATAAGGGCAGAAAATTATATATTTTGTTGATCTATGTGAATCTCTACAAACCTTCTCCTCCAAAAGTATTTCAGAATGTTTTGGAAACATATTGACATATTTTATATTTATGTAAAAATTGGGCATTTATTCACAAATGGATAAACCTGAATTTGACAAATTGCAATTATCCATAACAACTGTATTTCTTCATTAATTTGCACCTGGACAAGCAATATCTTTGCCTGCTCAGCTCTAGAAAGAGGGTTTATAAAGTTGGGACAAATCAATACTTTTACAGAAATTCACAGATGAGGAATCGGCATAAACATGATTTATGAATATTTTATGAAAATACCAAAGAGACCATGTACTGTTGGTCACATCTTGTTAACAACCAGAGCTAATAAAACTAGTCTTTAATAATCTTTATATTAGTTTCACTCATGCACTCTACTGTGAAGCTGTGAAATCCCTTAACACCACCAAAAATCTGGTTTTGTGTACTAGTGTGTTTCAGGCAATGTTAATCAAACCTAGTTCATACGGAGCCCTGGTATCATCTGTGTTTAATCCCAGTCCAGACATTTAAAATAGTCGAAGGGCTGACAAGAACAAATAGTATGTTATGCATGTGGACAGAAGGGCCATAAGAAACAACAGTGCCACTTGAGGGCTGTTAGTGATGCTAAACTGTGTTTTGTTCCTCAACTTGAAGAGTCACCAGCACTAGAACTGGGTAAAAGATAAATATCTGTGCCTGTAGTGACTGCAGGGAGATAATACAAAGCCTTGATTGACACAGGGAGTTCCAAGACTTTGGTTAGGTCAGATTGTGTGACTGCTAACATATGTAGTTATACGATAGTATGTTTGCGCTGCATACATGGAGACGAGCGTGCATTCCCAGAAATTGACTTGAAGGTGATAATTGGGTGTGGTGGACCAAGCCCCCTATCCTGTAATGTTAGGTCAAGATATGCCTGATTTGTTGATTGGAGAAGCTCAGGGAGATACAACCCCAATTCTTAAAAAGTTGGGACAGTATGGAAAATGCTAATAAAAGCAAAGAGGAGTGATTTGTAAATGTACTTTGACTTGTATTTATACAAAAAACGTATAAAGACAAGGCATATGATGTTTTACCTGATGAGTCAACATTTCAAATAGTTTGTGGACAAAACAGCCCGTGTTCTCTGGGCCAAAGAGATGCTGTTATGCGTCTGTCATGGTATGGGGGTGTGTCAGTGCCCATGGCATGGGTAACTTGCACATCTGTGAGGGCACCATTAATGCAGAAAGATATGTACACATTTTGGAGCAGCATATGCCGCCATCCAGACGTCGTCTTTTCCAGAGATGTCCCTGCATTTTCTAGCAGGACAACACCAAACCACATCCTGCCCGGATTACAAGCGCATGGTTTCGTAAGCAGAGAGTGTGGGTGCTAGCATGGCCTGCCTGCAGTCCTGACCTGTCTCTGATTGAGAATGTGTAGGGCATTATGAAGTGCAAAATAAGGCAACACAGCTGAAGAAATGCATAATGGATGAATGGGGGAAAATTACACTTGCTAAACTTAACCAACTGGTGTCTTCAGTGCCCAAATGCTTAATAAGTGTTATTAAAAGAAAAGGTGATGTTACACAGGAGTAAACAGTTGACTGTCCCAACTTTTTTGGAGATTGTTGCAGTCACCAGATTTTTCAAAAATAAATTAAATTCACAATGTAAAACATCACATAATGTGTTAATAATATGTTTTCAATATAGTACAGGGTGAATTGAATTTTCAAATGACTCTGTCTGTTTTTTTGCATTTTCCATACTGTCCCGACTTTTTCGGAATTGGGGTTATACACTAGAGAGAGCTTGTGTTGTTACTTGAGCACAGTTCAAACAACATAAATATAATGATAGTATTGACTGGAAAGTTTTACCTTTCTAAAATACAGATAGTGAGGGAAGAAAGTGGCAGAAAAGAAAAGTGTACCTGTCAGTTTCAGGGAGGAGGTGTTAATATTAGGCCACACCATATCATGGGCAGGACACCTGGGGCAAGTAAAACGTATGAGTGAAAATTTTATTGACCGGGCTGGGTGATGGATGTTAAGGCTTTTTGTAGCTCATGTCAGGGTATTGAACCAGTAAAACGAGGTGTTTTAGTAGGTACTCTAGAAAGAAGCAAAAATGGCAAAAGATGCATCTTGGTCTGTGACTATGCTACAAGATACCCAGAGGTATTTCCTCTAAAGAAAGTAGAAACAAGAAACAAGCTTGCAAATGCCCTCTTGCAGTTTTTCTCACGGGTAAGGATTCCTAGAGAAGTCATTAGAGATCAAGGAACTAACTTTATGACCACATTTATGAAACAGGTGTCTCGGTTGTTAGGCATAAAGGGCATTATAACCTCCCCGTACCATGCGCAGACTGATAGTCTTGTAGAATGTTTTAACCAAACACTCAAGTCAATGCTGAGGAAGTATGTGTGTGTGATACTGTATCTGATTGGTATACCTGGCTGCCTTATCTTCTGTTTGCTTACTGTGAGGTACCTCAGTCTTCCAGAGGATTCTGTCCATTGCAGCTCCGCTATGATAGGACTACTCACTGTCCTAAAAGAAGCTTGGGAGGGGGAAAAGTGACAGGAAAATATCAATGTGCTCAGTTACATCATTAAAATGCGACAGAAATTGGAGGAACTGGCCAACTGTACCCAGGAGAACCTGGCGTCAAAAACAATGGTATGATCAGTCCTCTCGTAAAAGGTCCTTTGTGGTTGGTCAGAAAGTGTTGTTACTATTGCCAACCTTGGAAAGTAGCCTGCTTGTAAAGTGGCAGGGGCCTTATGAGATAGTGGCGAAGAAAGGGCCTGTGAACTATGAACTTTTTATGCATGAGCGCAGAGAGTCATCAGACACACCATGTTCATTTATTCATTTATAGGGTGGTCATCTCGAACGTAGGAAGTGGGCAGTCATTTCCTTATACGAACAGTCCAAGAGGAGGAGGAAAGGGCTGGACAATACTTTCAAACTGCGCAAATAGGTACTTCACCTGCCCAACGTGGCACATCTTTCTCCAAGTCATCAGATCGATGTCTTCGAAATCATTCTGGAGGGTTTGTCCAATGACAAGCCTGGACACAACAATTTTTGAACACAAGATTCGACTGGTCGCACCAGGTCCCATCCTGCAAACCAACCGCAGTCTGTCCCAGTCGGATCGGAAATCCATCCTTTATGGCATCAGGAAACTTCCCAGGAGAGACCATCACATAACTGTTTTATTGGAACCAGTTCCTAGTAAAAGTTTAGAATATGCCAAAACCACCAAAAGTGTAGGAAGCAAGGTCAAATCCTGGTAAAGCATGGAAAGGTAATGTAAATCATAATTCAGACCATAGAAATAATGTGGAAAAGCACAGAACATACACGAGATAGTAAACATATAGTACAATAGTAAACATTCATAAAGTAATCATTTCAGTTAATTTTCTTCTTGACCAGTTAATTAAGACTAATTTGTACCTTACCAGCACTACAAATATTGCTCACTTCAACAGTCATAGGATGAGAGCAGCAGCATGGAAACCTTTTTTGTGATGAGGTAAAATCCAACAATAGTGGGCACTTACTCAAAAGCACAATGGAGAAGATTGTTATTGATACATTTCACTACAACTTTTCCAGGAATCATTACAGGCTAAAGGCTGCCTGAACTTAAAGACAGAAACAAAGTTTTGGGATTGTTTTGCAGCTGTACTCACAGGCCGGCAAAATTAGAATATATTTTTCATGTCATGTAAAACCATTAAGTCTAGACTTCCTACTACAACCTTTTCAAAATAGTGAATAAAATCCCTGAAGTTTGTTTTTTGGTGTTTTTTTCAGCATGAAGTCAGATATCCAATGTTAAATATTAAAAAAAATTGTTTTGCACAATACATTATTGCAGCCTCTTGACTGTCTATCCTTGTTAATATTTAACATTCCATTAGTCTAAAGGTCTCAGTTTAGAAAAAAATCCATGATCTCTTATATTGCTGTTTAAATAGCTTGTGAGGCAGAGTTTAATGAGTAGTAAAACTGAAATTCAAATTCAATGAAAACTGTAGGCCTAAGATCTGTAAGCCGAATTAATGTAATCATGTTCCTCGATTTAGGACAAATAAAATCAATGTTAAATGTTAAAGGTGGCCTGGTTGACTTTTGCTTGGCTATTTTGTGCACATTTGTATCCTAATTATGTGAATGTAAAGGAGGATTATCCCACCTTGCATTACATTGATAAATATTCCAATTTATCCTTGCCTCAGACTATAAAATCTGTTTTGGGCTTTTCTTCCAATTACCTCTACTGCCAACATTATGGAGCCGAGATACTAATAAAGGAGTTTTACTGTGTGTATATATATATATATATATATATATATATATATATATATATCAAAAAATGAAATTGTGTTTCAGTTTGCGTTTCCGGAAGACAAATTGTGGGAAGTAAATAAGTAATGATGATCTAAGACCTAGTCTCTAGTTAATACTAATGCACTGTAATGTGTGGATAAAACCTGAATATCTCCATATCCCATTACCACATTACCTTAATTTGTACCACTCTACATTACCTTATTAAATCCATTATCATATAATTATGTCCATTAGTGTTGTAAATCAAATAAAATTGTAAATGTAATGTATTTTTCAAAAGATTTACAAGACTTGTCAAAATGCTTAGCGCTTTCTTCAATTGAGATGGATTAATGGGGAGATGAGCTTGAAGTTTCATGAAAGGAATTAACACTGCAAATGTTGTTGAATGATTGGTTGTCTTTATTTGTTTGAACTGTACATTTACTGGCTTCTTTGTATCTGTCCTAAATAAGGTCTAATTAAAATGTAAAGGAATTAGACAGATCAGTTTTCCATACCCAAGCCAGACCAATACATTGATTAACAGATGTCCGAGTCATATTTTTCTTTAGTTAAAATTCTGTGCTTCTAAAAATAAAATAAAAAACCCAAATCTAATTAAATAATATCAGGTGGTTGCCAATAAAATCCCCAGCAAATTACAAAAACTTATCAGGATTTAACTCATTATTGACCTGTGCCCGTATGTATAAAACATTTCAGAATTACTCCTAGGAATCACGCTAAAAGTTAGTTTAGGAGTAAGATTACTCCTTGCTCAGAGTAGGAGGTAGAAGTCAGTCATAAAGTCTCTTACATCTATTTTTAGCTGGAAGTGGGATCCAATTGTAGTTCAAACTTTTAGCAAATTTTCACGACAGTTTAGGTTAGAATACATCTAATTGTGATGCATTTTCTTTATTTTGGGAAAGGAAAAAAAAAAGTGTTTCCCCCTCACTCTTTCATTACGAGGATGTTAAGGTGCTACATGGAATTAAAATTCAACATTAATTTCACATTCATAATCACAATCATAAAATATACATAAAACATCTTAAATTTAACACTATTTAGCCTTCTGTTGTACACAGGAAATTGTCCACAGTTGGAAACACTGGGGTTTATTCATGAAGGGTTTTACACCGATTTGGTATTTCAGACACTTTTGAATAAAATACAAATTCAAGTTAACATGCATTCCTCACCATGCATACAGTTTATTATGAATATGCTTTGGATGAGTGGATCATTTTTCAATCATTTTGCGTTTTTTGTTTTGTAAAACCCTTGATGAATATAGGCTAGCATTGATTATGCATAATCATTGATTAAGAATTGTGGCTTGTTTTGGGGGTATTTGCCACACAGTAGTGGAGAAATCAATAAACTGTCGAAGATCTCATGTGCAGTTAATGCCATTATGGTTTGATGGAAAATTCTGCTCATTGAAGGCTGTAATGATGGTCCCATATCATCAGTGCTAGTGTTGCATTTTCCCTGTGACCAGACACCGCAACATTATCACCACCTTTATCTCTGCTGATGATGACACATTTCTGACAGTGGCAGAAGAAACTGCAATTTCTGACTTGTTCAGTAAAAAACAATATTCAATTTCTGTCCAATTTATATAGTCGCAAAAACTGTTCCTCATGACACCGCTGTAACACCTTTCCTTTCATTGTGAGCTCTCCTAAATATTGGTTGAGTTAGGAGTACTTTTAATTCTAAAGAATCTTTATTAATAGCTTTTACTCCTAAGTAGCCTAAGGACCAAATTGATGTCACTCTCAGATATTTCAGACACTTAGGACCGATTTATCACTCTCAGATGCTTTATGAATACAGGCACAGATCACAACAATTTCCCACAAACTTATTCTCTACTTTTGGCCCTTCCACTCCTCCTTTGCTGGGTGACAAGCTGTACTTCCCCTTATTCTTGTCTCCTGGCCCCTACCCTTTCTCCTGAGTCATCGCCCCCCCAACGACATGGAAACAACTATCCATGAACATGTCAACTGCACCTTGTGTCACCCCCTTCCACCATCCCATCAAAACTCAACAGTTCAGACTACATTTATAGGGAGTGCTTTCTGTTCCAAAATTAACATATCCAGATTTCAACAGAGGAGCTGGCGAGTGGAGGAGATTCAAGCAGCGCCTGAATTAGTTGGATTTTAGTAAAATTTGAGCTTCCTTGAGACACATCTGCTTTGATGACACCAGTTGGCAAATTCTGACCTCATTTGATTTCATACCCTAATGTGGATGCCAGTTGATGGTGTTTTTTCTTACCCCTGTAATATGGTGAATATGTTAAACATGTTTATAAAATCATGTAAATTGCCTTGGACAGACACATAGATGCATAGATAAAGGTGACCTTTTCCTTACTTTCTAGCCCAGATTAAACACATTCAGAAAGTAAATTACATTGCAAACTGCTATTATTTAATATGAGGAACTTGTTACAACATATTGTGACAGGGTAGTAAAAAGGAAAGAAAATACAGTTAGTAGTTTTCATTTGAGGAGATCAACATAATCATGCAAAGGCTTACCAGTTTACTTCTGAGCATCTTCAACCTCAATGGTTTCTAGTTTTTCCTGCTTACTAATTGTGCTGGAAGGATCCAACGGACCCAAAGGCATCCATCTATCATAATGGCATGTGAAGCACAGCTTGCCTTTCCTTACTGCTCTATTAATTTCCAACACCGTAGCCTTAGTAGAACATCTAGGGAAGCCAGCTCTCAGATATCAACATGAAACAGTTTTGACATGGTCAAATGTCCATAAAGTGGCAATGTTTATACCACTGCGTTCATGTAGTTTATTAATGCATCTTATTTAGAATCCATACATTGTGATTTTAAAGGCTTGAGGAGTTATTTAAATAACATTAAAAGAAACAAACAATATCTCTTTAAAAAAATGTTAATAATCATTTCAACAGTTTAAGGAAAGGTCACTAGGGCCCATATTGAAAACCAGGACACAGAAACCGGAGATAAAGTGAGGAAAAACAGTTTGACGGCTCATCGCCACAACTGTGTGTTTATACATTAGCAGCAGCCAAATTTACAGACAATAGATATTGCACCTGGTAAATGAGTGCACTCAAGGAATATAATCACATTCAAGTTAATGATAAAAAGATAAAAAACAAATAATAAGCGATATGACCTTAGTGGGATTGATAAAGTGCCCTTAGGTTCAGTGGTGTTAGAACAAGGCAAACATAAAATAAATGATTTGCATATAAGCAACTACTAGCTTAAATAAATAAACAATTACTGTCACAGCTTTCATATAGTTTCATTTTCATGTTTTTGTTCATTATCATTACTTCCATAACACAATACCAAGAATATTGTTAAAGCGATCTGAATGTTGTAAGAAATTAATTTACAGCATTATGAATAGGGTTAAGTCTAATAATATTTATATAATAAATGTTACTCAAACCCTTCCCACAAATGCATTTATATATTTTTAAGGGATACTGACTAAGAAAGGACAAATCCGTCTTTTTCATAATTTATGTAGTGGTTTCAAATGCATGAGAAATATCCATGCTGGTTAATGTAGCAATTCCTTTACCATATTATTAATTGCATCAAATATATGCAATTTAAATTTGAAAAGGCCTAATGTCTATGGTGCATTGTTTAAAATGGAAAACATTTAATCAGTACAAATTAACTGTTGTGATCTATAGAAAAATCTAAATCTGATTATGAACATTTAATTCCTTCTTCTTTCCATTCAAAAGAAGTTAAAAAAAATATATCCTAGTGAAAACAAAATGCCTGTGCAGTTGCTGTATGATAAAATATGAAATATTTGTGACAATGAAGACAATAGATAACCTTGACAGAGATTTCAACATCATTCCTATGGTAATCAAGAGGTGTAGTGCTAGAGCTGTAAAAGTGATCATTTCCATTCACGGCAGTTAGAAAGAATGCAAAATATTTCAAGGCCATGCCTTCATCAGCACAGTATAAATAGAAGATTTACTGAAATGTATCAGAAGTTCATTGTAAGTTGCTGTGGTGGCAATACAAATGAGTTTCCACAAAACTTCTCCAGTCTCTCAGATACTTGGAATACGAAAAGGTTGAGTAGAGATTGTTCAATGACTTATGTCACTTCACTAAAGTCCTTATCAGTGTGTTTGTGTGTGTTTGTTTGCGATATATATTATATATATATATTACATTAACATATATATATATATATACACACATCAAACGTGAAGACACTTACACACACACACACACACACACACACAGACACATACAGTTGCTCTAGTTTGGAGAGAATTGGCAGCTTGTTTTGTTGTTGTTTATTTGCTCATTTTAATCAACGCCTTCAAATCCTTGAGCATTTTCTACTGCCATGAGGAGTTTCTCCCGAAGGTCATCGAAAGATTCATAGGTTGGCAAATCCAGACGATTGAAGCTGTGGATACAAACATTACAAGTTACAGGTTATTACTCTCTGAGATACTTTGACACTTTCAGACAATCAAATTACTAAATAGAATACATGTTAAATATTGCTTGAAAAACGTAACTGCCCATCAAATAGATCTCTTTTGCGCTCCAGGTTTTATATATACATGTTGAACTATAATTGGCTGCCCATAAAAATCCTATCTACATTTTCCCCTCAGTGTCCCCTCCAAAGCCTCTGATTTCATATTCCCCTCTTCTATGTTGCATTTCGTATCATTTTATGTATTATTTTATATATTGAATAAAAATATTCAATTAAATGTTATATAGGCCTACATATATATATACACACACATACACAAAATTCTATGGTGTGTCTGACATAAATGCACTATATTCTGCCCCAGTTATAAAAAGCCTCTGGTGGCTCTCTCTGCAACTGATCAAAGCCAGGCACTAAACATACCAGGTGTGGGCCCTGGGCAGTTTTTCTGGTGTTCCCCACTGTTCAATGGTAAACAACTGAGGTCCATTGGAACCTGTGAGAAATTAGAACAAAGAATAATATCATTGTAAAGTGTAAAAAACAGCACTGTCTCCTTAGGAATGCAATAATATATATGCTGCACAGAGGCACAATGAAGAGTAATTTCACGGATAAGAACAGCACTGAAATCATAACCATATTTATCCCTTTTTTATAATACAGTAGTAATATAATTCAGAATACATGCCCCACGCCAGGACAATAAAACAAAGCAGGTTTAAAGAGCTTATAAGGATGAACAGACGTCATTATTTTATTCAGCTTAGTCATATATGAACATGTAGATAACCACATTATTTTAGAAAAGAAGAGAAACACTGTTGGATAGCTCTGGAACACGACAAAACATATATCATGCTTTTGCAATGGAAAACCTTTAAAGCAATGCAAAAACAATTCCCCTTTATTTTATTTTTATTTTTTAATTGCTGTTACATATTTCCTACTTATGTTAATAGAGGTTCATGTTATGTCAATAGGTGTGATGAATGTCTTACTTTGGTCAAAACATTCTTAAAGGAAAATTGTGGTTGTTGCCGCATGGCATCACATTGCACAACCCATTGAAATACTGTCAAACTGGCATAAACAGGGTGCATTTCTGGAAGAGCGTGCCTGCAGGAGTTAAAGAAAATATTTAAAGTTGACAAAAGGTTTTTCTTCTCACCATAGAGCTCGGCAAAACCATTCATAGGCACTCGTGATGTTCCAGTTACGAACTGAAGAAGCCGGATTCGTTTCTCAGCATCCATCAGCAACACAGCCTGCAAACAGATAACATCCCATTCATTGGAGCAGGCAGAGCTTTGAGGATGATACAGGACTGCCATATGACAGCTGAATTGTGTAATTTCTTCACTAGTAATATTGTTTCATCCTTTTTAACCCATGCCAGTGTTCTTTCTATTTTTGTAGATACTCAATGTTTATATTATTTTCTGGATTATTACATTATTAATGAAGTCCATACTAAATACTTATTCAAGCACCTTAGAGAGATGCTTAAATAAAGCCCACCTATACACACTGAAGGGAATCCTTTGAGAATGCCTGGAGAGGGTCTAGTTTCTGCAAATACCTCTATATTATTCCAACACTTCTAACTTAAAGCATGAAACAAAAAGTGAAAGTATTTTTACATTAACCCATGACGTGTTTGATCCATAAGTTCCTCAATCGTCTTATTATCTCTCATTAAGTCTTCTGAAGTTATGTGATGTTATGTAGTCTCCCAGATTTATATTTTAGAAATCATGAAAATATAAATGGTTTGTTTTATGGTTCTCATTCACATAGGACTGATGTGTTATTGTTGATCCCTATATATATAGAAGGAGAAGATAAGGCACCAGACCCATACTGCTACATAGGTGTTCCTGAAATAACCTACTGTCTTACTTTAAAATAGAAAAATAAACTCATGTTGAATTAAATATTTTTGCACTTTTTTTTGCACTTATGTTGTAAGTCGCCCTAAATAAGGGCGTCTGCCAAGAAATAATAATAATAATAATAATAATAATAATAATAATAATAATAATAAATGAAACAACCATGAAGTAATTAAACAAAAAATATGCTACAATTACATTAGAAGATATTGCAGCCTATTATGAGGAAGATAATGAAGTATTAATTTTGTACAAAACTGACCACTAAGATTAGTCGTTTTAGTTTGTTTTTTTAAGCAGCATTTGTCTACACACCTGCCCTCCTAAGAGATGAAAGTCAGTTTGGTATCAGTCCAGTAACTGATAACTGAGTGAAAGTCTTCACTGCAAGTCTATGTTCTTTGATCAGAGTAAACACTACAGGCAGATCAAACAAACTTTGATGTCAACTAGTTTCTCCCAGAAAGACATTATGTTTCTGCAATTTGTCAATACCAAATAGGCATATGTCAAAATAAAGGCTTGTATGTCCTGATGATCAGTATGGTTGTATATGTTTCCTTGGAAATTGCGTTCACATATGTAATATTATATTTCTAAGCAGTTGCCCTTATACAGAGTGACTTACAATTGTTACACTACATCACATTTTTCTTCATACAATCAGCCATTTATTTATTTATTAGTACCTTGCTCAAGGGTACAACAGCAGTGTCCCCCAAAACCAACCCTCTGCTTCAGAGTCCAGTACCCTAACCGCTAGTCCATACTGCATATTCTATTTATTAACTCGTAGATTTTTGTTTTGTAGACTTGTTTTAGCACAACTTGCAAGATTATTGATTTACTTTTAGTGGGAATCCAAAAAAGTGGACTCTGTGTTAGAGTGTAGAACATACGGATATACAAAAAGCTGTAAATACCAGAGGTCAGGGATACATTTAATCTTGAACAAGTGAAGATGCTCAGTGGCTAGAAACAACCTTGGCACAGACAAAAGTTCAGTTAAAGGGACCATTCCACTAATGTGATCAGATATCACAATGAGGTGGTAGACAACAGTTCTGTATTCCTTGCATGCAGTCAAATAACACCTTGTATTCTACACAATAATGCAAAAACTACCATGAGCTAATAGCTTATGTGATGTGTACTTGAAAATGTTTGAAGAACCAAGCGCTAAGGATAATGTTCATTTATAAACGTGAGCAAATTGTAATTAAGTAAATTCCAGCTTTACTTGTATATATATATTTTTTAATATATATTCAACACATTATATTCACATCAGACAAACATTTTCTATCTTTAAAGTACTGTGCATAGTGCTGTTAATTGTATAGCATCATATTTTTAGATCTATAATTGCTATTAAAGTTAGAATGCAGAGTTTTCATGATCATTTCAAATCTCTGATATAAAGCATGGGTTAATATCTTGTTTCCTTCAGTTAAACTCAGAATATGTCAATGAAACTCTCTCCTGCTGTACTGTTATGGTGCTGCTAGTGTGAAGATGTGTGAAGTAAATTCCTAAATCACAAAATAAAATGACTCTGAGTCCTCTACAAACGTGAGCTAATTTGATTAGCTTGCGGTAGAGCCCCAGTGAAATCTTTATTGAAGTATTTTGAATAAAAGTATATATTAATAAAACTCGGATATATGTGAAAAGGTAGTTTTTAACTACATTACCATAATTTCTTATTAATGGGTAAAATGTATATTTTTAAATGCACTGAAAGGTACTGTACATTACTCCTGACTGTAGCATCACTTCAGAACAGATATTAAGGTGAATAGTTAAAAACCTCACTGAATGTAACAATTCAAATAATAATTAAATGCAATTCAAACTGAAGAAAGGGATTCTGGCACAAGCACACTTTTCTACTGTATCCTCCAATATCCTGGATAGTTGCATTGTTTCACTGATTATAGATTATACCATAGACTGCTTCACTTCACTTGTCAGTGTGTCCATTGATATTATAAATATATGATGCTATCTGCAGATGCAGCTGTCTCCAAAATAAGGAGCCAAAATATACCATTATTAAGGATTGTTACTGATTCCAAGATCATCATAAAACACTAGCTATATACACTACCTTTAAATTCTCGTGGGACTCTAGACAAGAGAAAATGAGAGTAGGCACAACACTAGAGGGTAGGAGGCTATAGTGCGATTACACAACTAAAAGTCAAAGCTGATTTTAATTTATTAGATAAACATTCCTTCAATGGTTCAGGTACACAAAATAATAAAGTGAATGAAGAATTAAAAAGTGTATTGAGTCCTGTGAATCAAATTATAGGAAGTGATCTATTGAGGGAAAGCAAAACTGAAATGAGAGGAAGGTATAGAGAATTACAGATGCAGAAGATAACTGTTCTGGGACCTGGATTACACACTATTTAAAATATACATTATGTCACAGTATTACTGTTCCTTGACTTTCTCTAGCTGGTACTTACCTTCCAGAACCACTGGATAACAGGATGATTGGGGCAGTAGCCATTTTTGTAGACCGTATGCTGTCTCCAGTCATTGACATCTACATCCCCCAGACCGCACATCAGCAGCTGAGCAGAAGGAAAGCAAGTTGCAGGAATTCCATGCAGAATTTAACAACAACAATGCACACAACATGCTAGAGATATTCACTCAACCCTATGGAGTCTGACCAAGTTGCACCTGTATGAAGACTAAAGTTCCAGAAGTTTCTGATCTGTTCATTTGAAAATATGACTGAAATTTTAGCTACCTGGCTTCAAATGACTAATGACAAATTATTTTAGTTTTCATCAGCACTGAATTACAACCAATTTATTTGTTCCCACTTTGTGTGAATCCATGGAGAGTTATAATTCCTTCCAACGTGCTTGCAAAATTGCCCCTACAGTGCATGCAATATTTTATGTCCGAAGATTGACCAACCAAGTAACTTAAAATGACAAGCAATAAAAGTCAGTGAAACAGATACAATGAAAAGCACTATATCTTAAGTTTATTCTCTGCTGTAAGTATTAGTACTGTGTAAGTATTTTACATAAAACGTTAAAATAGAGGCTTTCCAGTTAAAAACAATGTTCTCCAAAACAAAAAAAGCAAATCAAATGTAATGTTAACTTTCTGGCCTGTAAATTCTTGGAATAAAAGGGAGAGGTACATTTTATCTAAGAACATTGCAGATTAGAATAGGAAGATGAAGGTTATACCACATCAGTGTTAATAATCACTTCCTTTTTATCATTCCGTTTTTTATAATTTTTCTAAAATCAAAGTGAAAGTGAAAAGTATACGCATATAAAAGTAATCAATATTTAAATATGGTTATTTCAATTTACCTGATTAAAAATTGAAAGCAAATCAAAACATCACAATAGTACTGGACACAGAACAGCATACACAAATCAAACCCAGCTTTATTGAAATTTATTCTGTAGAGATAATGATTTAAGAAGCAATCTGGAATCAACAGCTGTAGTAGACAATTTCAGTGTATCGTATAAATGGTTTCTTTATTTAATGTAAGATCAAGCCAATGCAATAAGGTAATTAAAAAGATGTTTTAATTAAACATTACCTCCAGCTCGTTTTCATCAAATATCTTAATCAAGTCGATAGCAATGAGTTCTGTGAATCCCTGTAAATAAAATGTAAGAATTGAATTAGATGCTTTACAGCAATTACAGAACTACTATTTGAAAACATGCACATGCCAGGTTTCATGAACTGTAAAAACAAGCATTATTTATATTCAGATAAATGAAATGCTGAGATAAAATTCTAATTCCAAAAACAAAAAATATTTCAAAAGTAGAATGAAGTTAATTATTTGTAAAAAAAATAAAAAATAAATCATAATTTTCACTTACATGGACTTTGTGTCACACTATACTATCTATGACTAAAATTGGTAAAAAATAAGAAAACCAAAGTTCTATATTTAAGAGATTTCCTACAGGCATATACAATAATGGCACAGCCCTGCCCTCTAGTGACCACAGCAACAATGGAATACTAAGCGAGTCTCACCAGCACAGGTTAATAAGCATTAAGTTATTACCACCACTCAACTCACCTCCAAAAAGGCATTCATTTGCTTCTGTACCCGGTTAACAAAACGCCACTGGATCACAAGGCTGTTAATAATAATTCAAATTGAAATTAACTGTAATTACTTATAGTAGTAGACCCTATGGAGTTTCCACTTGATAAAAATTACGATTTAATTTGAATGCTCTGACATTTCACCATAGTTGTGTGTTCATAAGAAACCACTTCATCATCATCTGAAATGTAAATGTATACCAGTGATCTCTTGTGAACACTTATGCCTTATTATATTTAAATACAATTCAATATGTAAACAATGAACTTTTCTGTGTTGTGGTTAGAAAACACATAGCCAATATAGAAGAGTGCAACCCCAGCATGGCTGTTAAAAGCAAACAACTGAGGTTCATGCTGCCATCATAATTCTGATGTGTATGCCTGCATAGTATAAACTAGGCCTAAATGGGCAAAGGAGATCTATAGTATTAGATATGCTCAAGATTATGAGTCAAGCCACTACTGCAAAATGCTTAGTACAAAGAGAGCATGTTTATTTAAGGAAGGGGTGTACTCCTGTCAGCTCGTTTCATAATTATAACATGGCTGACAAAGGAATGGACTCTGGTGGTAGCTTCTATATTAGAGTCAGATCTTTTCATTCCACCCTTGTACTTCCTGTTACTTGTAGGAACCTGAAACTCACTCAATATACTCCTTTTTGTTGTCGTTTGTCACAACCATTTCTGAGCCACTCGGTTTCAAATCCACTTGATATGTCTATGGAAAACAAAAGTAATTGTTCACTCTCAAACAGATCATAACATAAAACATTACTGCTTTCTGAAGAATCAGATTGTGAACAATCTAAACCTATTAGTATGTAAAGTAAACAAAAGCCACCTTTCATATGATGTACCCTGTATGTTTTCTGTTATTGTCTACTGATGAATTTCAGTAAATCCACGCTATACAATACATATCTAACATGCACAAGGTGATAATGGCAATGTAATTTGGGTTGTGATGACTCCATAAGTTGACACACTACTTTCTCACCTTTTCTTGTCAGTTAGAAATTAGGTGAAGGCGGGTACAGACAGAGACAAGTTGCTTTAAGTGTCTTCCCTGTACTTGGTATATTTGAACTAAACATAAAAAAGAGAACAGCATGTGTGTGTTGACTGTACCTGTCCAAAGTTGTCTTCATCAATGCAAAACCGGAGATCTAGTTCAGTAGGGTCATTCTCCAGAATCCATTTAAGGGAGTTGTAATATTCACTGTCCTAAATAAAATAAAATAAAATAAAATAAACCACTAACATCAAATATTTGTTCAGCAACATTTCAATGACTTTCAGTCATAGTCTGGTGAAGCAAAACAAAACAAAAACAAGAGAATGGCTTCAAAGTACAGCAGTACTAGGTGCTAGGAATTTTGTCTAATTCAGTATAGGACCTGCAACACTAGTCTGGAGGAAACCTGTTTCTCATCATCACTAGGTGGTGCTATATCCCTCAATTAGTTAAAACATGCTTTTATTGTTCTACAAATTGTTGTTGACAGTAAACTAAACAACATGAAACCATTATCATTAGTTACATTGCAAACCAACATTGGTACCATACATACAACTCTAGGAATCTTCTAAAGTATAACTTAATCTAAAATATTATATTTGGTAACCTACCCATGTGCCCTATGTTAAAATAATAATAAATAAGGTACACTTCACATTAGTCTTCACAATCACTGCAGCTCTTACCACTGACTCCATGTCCTTCAGTGTGATCTGCTTCCCCAACATCATCTTGTAAAAGGGTCTAATGAAGAAGCCTAAAACACAAGATAGAGTATCAATGGAAAGGTCTATATTGTTTATATATAGAGAGATAGATATAAATAATAGATATAGATAAGAACATTTGTATTGTATTACAATAATGCTGGGTTGTATGTCTCTAGGAATCCAGTTAAGAACAGTTATATGTTTAGCCTATAGAACATACCATCTAACAGCTTTCCATGGAACACGGCCATTCCTGCGACTCGACCAATGAACTTGAAGTATGAGAGATGGTCTTCATTACAGAGCCCAGAGTTGGGATTGATTTGAAGTGTATAGTTATCTCTATAAACAAGAAAAACATGATGAGGTTACACTGTGGAACAACAGACTATGTGGTAAGAAAGTTAAACGATTGGCACAGCTCTAACAGCATTATTTAAGCACAAATTACCATAAACAATGTATTACTATAATAACTTTCTATCACAGCAACAACTGTGATGTACCAACTACTCAGGATAATTTACATTTCAAGTAAAAAAATAGAGATCAAAGGATCGTAAAGGCTGAGAATTTAGAAGGCCGGTGGTTTCAGGAAGTTTTAATGAATGAGAGGAAGGCCTGAGATTGCAATAACAAAGTAGGTGTTTGCTAATTCTCAAACAAAAAAATAATACATTTTGTATTTTTGTTACTGGAGGTACAGTGACCTAGCTTCCCAATGGTGAAAGATGAATGGAAATAAAAAGCATATCAATTGATTTGTAAACTGTAATTTAAATAAAATGAAATGCATGGCATGGAAACATAACCTTTTCCATTACTTGGTAGCTATCATAGGGAAGCCATACTTCCAGTACTAGCACAGAGGGTAATTACATCTGTTTTGTACACAACCCTTGTGAATAGTACAAGGTTAGGCAATTCTAGAACATTCAATTTTGGGCAGTTTATACAGAGAGCCATGCCACATCAAATCTTCAAACCAACAAGTACATGAATCAAAATTAAAAACCCTCTTTATCTGTGAGTTTGGGCCATGTGCATCTTGCAGAGACTGATACACACAATCACACAGATGGCAATTTTTTATCAAACATGGGGACAAATTGATATTTAAAATTATTCTGTGGTTGCTTGTTTTAATATGGGAGATGTCTTTATAAAAATAAATAACACCTCTAATCTGTGGAAACAAAAGTTCAGCTTGTATGTATATCAGAAAACAGGCTCCAGTCACATATGTTGGCATGCCTTCAAGAATATAGCCTTATTTATCTGTGATTCCCAAGTGATCATGGTCTTGAATAACACTTTGCTCAGAACCACAGGCAAGGAATATAAACTCTTCAATACTCCCAATACTTCAAGTCTCCCTGCTCATCTCCTTAAAGTAGACATATGTTGGTAAAAGCAATTATGTGAAAGAAAAAGCTTCAAATACACCATATTCAGATTCTCACAGAAGTACTTTTCCCAAACATTTATTCCTTAGGTTTCCCCCTCATCCTTACGTGGCAGAGTACTCGAAGAGTCCATAATAGGGATTAAACATCTCTTTAGACAGCAGGAAGAACCACTCTCTGGCCACACCTCCATAGTCCAGGCCTTTCTCTAACTCAAACTCGATCCACAGTCTGGCCTTAAGTATGTCTGGTCTCTTCAGGGACATAATCCTACGGTATGATTCCTCAAATATGTTGTTTCTGTGAAGCTTCATTTCAAATCTGTTGGGGATATCCGCCTGTGTAAAAAGCATACAAGACACTTGTCAAACCATGACAGTGAAAACTTCTTTCAAGAAACCTTTATTGGCAAGTTTGTAACTATCTAACCACATACAAGAATATATTGGAAACAGTGGGTGTTTACACCGAATCATAAACTGATTTGATACAACTCAATAGTAGATAGCCCTTGTAGCCATTGTTTCATGTCAATAAGTGCTAGAAAGGATGCATTTAGCCTTCAGGTATTAACAACTGTACTGAACTTGTTAATTAAGTTGATTTCAAATGTTTCCATTTTTTTTATTTGTGAAAATTAGTTACAAGTGAATTGGCCAATTCTGGTGTTCTCTCTGCCCCAATTTGCACATGATACTCTGCTCCCTTCACTGGCTACCAATCTCAGCTTGCATCCAGCTCAAGACTTTGGCTCTTACCAACAGTTGTCTCTACCAGACTGAGCAGAGCAATTCCTCACTCCTCATTTAGTGCAACTGAACATAATTAGCATGCAAAATACTCACCGGTTTCTTTAACTTCTTCCTAAAGTAGTCATATTTCTGCTTAAATTCTCTGGAATATGGCACAGCCTAAAAAGAAAGAATTATATATATATATATATATATAATTCTGTAATAAAAATGTACCTACTTAGGTAAATGTTCTGCTTTGGTTATGGCTAACTTTTCCGGATTGAAGAAAATAACTGTTACTTACTGGCCCAGTGATGGCTGGATTCTGCAGTCTAGGGTCCTCCCACTGCGTGTTTTTAGAATCTTTTAAAAATATATATAATAATTAGGACAGTTTGACATCTTATCATACATTAATAGATACATATCATATCATATCATAAAAATGATCATGATTACATGTAAATACAACTCTGTTGCATGAGACAGCTGGTGTGCACATAGCAGAATTACTAATTGAAAAGCATGAGCTCTGTGCCGGCTGTGCTAGCAAGGGTAAATATACCCTTCAGATGTTCTTTACTCATTCTCAATGGTTTTGTCATGCCTGTTTGAAAGACTCTTATTGGTATGGTTCCTGCTCACCAACAAAGGTCACCACATATCTCTAATATTACCAATTTTGAATCTTTGTACTGAAACAATTTATTAAAAAAAAAAAAAAAAAAAAGATTAACAAACCATTTAAATTACTAGCTGAAGCTTCAAAGGCTGTGGCAATGTTGTCCCCTTAAACTACCATGATATTTTCTACCAATTGCCATTATTTTGTAGAGTATATAAAGATACATTCAAATTGCATTGAAGACATTTTGAAATTTACACTCAGATACCACACCTGGTTCCAAATTACTGATATTCACTGGATAGAGTATATGGACAGACCATGGACATTCAAACTGCTGTTTGCAGGCATACCTCCGGGCACCTAAGCCCCACAGGCCTAAATGAGCATTCGGCTTTGCCGAAAGTTGGCTTAAGATCTGTAAAAGTCAAGTAAATCTGTTTTTTTCCCACAGGCCTGCATTTCAATTGGTACAGATGTATCTTGGATTAAGACAGAAACCACAAACATGTAATTAAAAATAAACTTTTAAAAATATAAACAAATTATGAAAAATACATTAAAAGCATTTCATTTACTGTGGTCTATGTAGAAAGTTCTTCCATCTGCATGAACTCTCTCCTCCCAGCCAGGCTAACACAGAAGAAAAAAACATTGTGTTATGACAGCAAAACACAGAAACAAGCACAGCAATGGTAGAACAGAGCTTGACACACTTTTATAGTCCAATACAGAGCTGGTTAGTTGAAGCCTGAGATTTGACAGTCACTGGATCTTTGACGAGCTTCTGCAGTTTGATAAGTGAAGGGAAATCTTGGGGAAAGCCCTTTGTGTGAAACTGTACCATTGATTAGAAGGTTGCACTCGCATGCAGCACACGGCAAGACATTTTATTCTGGTGACGGGTTCCCTGAATCAGTTTAATTAAGCCCAGAGAAAAATGTTGTTCTTTAGTCTGTGGTAATATCTGTCGAAAATTCTAAGAACAAATTAGTGCTGTATTGTAAGTGGTTTGGGGGGTTCCTCCGATAAATGGGCAAAAAAACAGCGATGGGAGACAATCCATGCCAAACAAGAGAGTGCACTCTGCAGGCATTTGGCAAGCAGTGGTGGATAGCGAGCCCGCAATTTCTTTTGCACCAACCTCTTCTAGCAGTTTCTGCCAAAAGACACAGTGCATTAGACGTCCCACGCCATGAAATAAAAACAAAAACAAACAAACAAAAAAAAAAAAGACACCACTGGCCCATGTTATTTTGCCAATTCTGCTTTGGATTCAGTTGAAACTATGCACAATATATATATATATATATACATATGTATTAAAATCCCCAGGTAGGTAGATATTAACCATTGCTAACTTTTAATGAGAACACAGCATCTTATTTACATCTGCATTTTCAAACACAGACTAGGTGCTAAATTCCACAATGATAATGCTTTGGATTTCTTAAATGTGTGAGTCGTATGTTCTTAATATAGCAAGCCAAATTCTCAGAGACCCCTGCTCTGATCATCAGAAACATAAATAATTGTAAAATACAAAAGGTATATACATACCTTGACTAGTATTACATTCAAAATTTAACAAAGTCAGTTTTTTTTTTTTACGCCACGTAGGATTATCAATGTAATTGTTCTGTAAAAATCACAATACTGCTGTAGTTATGATGTAAGGTGAATAAAAAGAGTTTTCTTTCGAGTTAGAAGCACTGCCCAAGGGTGAGGGGTTTCAGGGCGCATTCGCTGGAATGTATCAAAGACATTTGTCTATCAAAGCTGCCATTGGCCCCTGTGCCCATCACTCAAACAGGACCCATCCACTTCCTGTTTGTATAAAAGGTGACGTCTGCACAGAGACTTCCTCTTTTTGCCCTGCGCCTTCGTTTGACAAGACAGTTGAGAGCCTCTGTGAATTAATAAAAAAAAAAAACGCTCACGTTGTTCTCAACACCAGGGGCCAGTTGCATAAACATAGACTAAGTCTTTGTTTAAGTATAATTATAAGTCCTACTAACGACAGACACTCAGTTAAGACCGCTGCATAAGACAGTCTTTCCTTAGACTGGTCGAAGACTGGTCTTACTTAGTCAATCGCACATTGCATTCTGGGAATTTTAAGACACCTGAAGAAAAAAAAAATGGCGGACATTTCTCTAACGGTGATAATCCCAGTTAATTTAAAATCTATGCTAGTTATTGAAATATAATGCAGAGAAATGTATAATTTGGTAGCCATTTTCGTAAACTTTCCCTAATGTATTCAAACACAAGCCATGGGATAAAATTAAAAAGTTAACATCGTCAAGCTGCTGTGTGTGCGCTGTGCGGTCTGTAAAAGACGTGAGAAACTATTAAATAATATGCTAATTTAAGAGGAAACACCCATGTACTAAACTCAGCACAGAGTTTATTATTATTATTATTATTATTATTATTATTTATTCCTTTGCCAGATGCCCTTATCCAGGGTAACTTAGGCTAAATACAGTACTAAATTACTAAATCAGACATAATACAAATTAATGTTTTGAAATGACAGAAGTGCAGGTAAAATAAAGAGTTGGTTATTGAAGTATGTGGGGAGCAGTCTTGATGATTGTGGAGATTGCTGTGTGCGAGACAGTGGGGTGTCTGAGCCAGCGGGAGGCTCCGCCTGCCTGTCAGCATCAGTGACTGTCACTGTCACTGTCACTCACGCCAGCGGTTTCAATTGAAAGATAAGACTTAAGCAAGTTAGCCTGGGAGTGAGGAAGTCTAATGGTTTAGACCAGTCTAATACAGTTTTATGCAACCGGCCCCAGGATACTTGCTGCGCAGGCACCCCTCGTGTCAATTCCACAATCTCAACGCTGGTGTCTTTGGCCCCCTGCCCTGCGACGCCAAGGTACCTGTCTTGTCCTAACAGACAGTACAGGGTCACTGAGGCAATGCTCCACCAAGCATATAAGGATAAAGTCCCTACTGGCCCTCTATATTGCTCAGCTGGCAGAGGCCCCGGATGCGAGGCCCTCAACTTCGGGGGCCCTACAGCCTACTGGGGAGTTGGTTGCAGAGGCAGACTTGCTGGTCGCCATTGCCTCACCAGCAGGCAGTTGCCTACCCAGGCCTCCAGCGAACCGCAGCAAGAGAATGGGTAGCGGACCCCCGCCCACCCCAGCTCCCACGCCATGGCCCTGAAGCATTCCGGGCAGCATGAGGGATTCTATTCTCCATACTTCCTAGTGTCCAAGAAAGATGGAGGTTTCTGCCCCATCTTGGACCTGAAGTACCTGAATCACCACCTCAATGTAGGTGTTGCGTTTCAAGATGCTCATCCTGCGCGCCATGTCTCAGGCTATCAAGCCTGGAGACTGGTTCACCTTGGTGGATTAGAAAGATGTCTACTTTCACATCTCCATTCCGCAGGCGCTCAGGAAGTTTCTCCGCTTCGCCTTCGAAGGCTGAGTGTATGAGTTTGCCGTTCTCCCAAAAGCTCCCTCTACGAGGTTGCAGTACTCCTACCACTGGCAAACTTTTCAAATTTGGTCTTAGCAGAAGTCTCATATCCCAGTTAATTGCCACATACAGTGAAGGTGTCTTTTATACAGGTAACGAGCTGAGATTAGGAGCACTCTCTTAAAGGGAGCGCTCCTAATCTCAGCTCCTTACCTGTATAAAAGACACCTGTCCACAGAAGCAATCATTCAATCAGATTCCAAACTCTCCACCATGGCCAAGACCAAAGAGCTGTCCAAGGATGTCAGGGACAAGATTGTAGACCTACACAAGGCTGGAATGGGCTACAAGACCATCGCCATGCAGCTTGGTGGGAAGGTGACAACAGTTGGTGCGATTATTCGCAAATGGAAGAAACACAAAATAACTGTCAGTCTCCCTCGGTCTGGGGCTCCATGCAAGATCTCCCCTCGTGGAGTTTCAATGATCATGACAACAGTGAGGAATCATCCCAGAACTACACGGGAGGATCTTGTTAATGATCTCAAGGCAGCTGGGACCATAGTCACCAAGAAAACAATTGGTAACACACTACGCTGTGAAGGACTGAAATCCTGCAGCGCCCGCAAGGTCCCCCTGCTCAAGAAAGCACATGTACAGGCCCATCTGAAGTTTGCCAACATCTGAATGATTCAGAGGAGAACTGGGTGAAAGTGTTGTGGTCAGATGAGACCAAAATCAAGCTCGGGTCGTGGATGGGTATTTCAGCATGACAATGACCCAAAATACACAGCCAAGGCAATAAAGGAGTGGCTCAAGAAGAAGCACATTAAGGTCCTGGAGTGGCCTAGCCAGTCTCCAGACCTTAATCCCATAGAAAATCTGTGGAGGGAGCTGAAGGTTCGAGTTGCCAAACGTCAGCCTCGAAACATTAATGACTTGGAGAGGATCTGCAAAGAGGAGTGGGACAAAATCCCTCCTGAGATGTGTGCAAAACTGGTGGCTAACTACAAGAAACGTCTGACCTCTGTGATTGCCAACAAGGGTTTTGCCACCAAGTACTAAGTCGAAGGGGTCAAATACTTATTTCCCTCATTAACATGCAAATCAATTTATAACTTTTTTGAAATGTGTTTTTCTGGATTTTTTTGTTGTTATTCTGTCTCTCACTGTTAAAATACACCTACCATTAAAATTATAGACTGATCATTTCTTTGTCAGTGGGCAAACGTACAAAATCAGCAGGGGATCAAATACTTTTTTCCCCCACTGTAGGTGTCATTCTGCAATTCCTGCAGGGTTTATTTCTCAAGGTTTATTTGGCCACCATCTCCTCATGTCATCAGGATTGATGCTAAGCCTCCACACTCAGATTTTTTGGCATCGTAGTTTCTGAAAGGTGCGCGCAGACTGCGGCCTACCTGCGCCCCTTCCCTGCCCGCGTGGTGCTTTGATGTAGTGCTAGACGTGCTTTCCAAGGCCTCGTTTGAGCCCCTGCTATCAGTTGACCTCAGATTAGTGTCACTGAAGATGCCATTTTTGTTGGCAGTCATGTCTGCAAAATGCATGAGTGAGTTGCACGCCCTGTCCGTTCACCCTACAGGCCTACTGAGTTGATGACTTTCCATCCTCCTCCCTTCTCTTCAGAGGAGTAGAGTAGGCTACACCTGTTGTGCCTGGTGCGGGCTCTCAGGTGCTACTTGGAGCGCACCAAGGACATTCGGCACTTGGACCAATTGTATGTGTCCTACGGAGCACAGATGCGGGGCCAGGTGCTTTCAAAGCAGCGCCTCTCGCACTGGATTGTGGACACCAGTATCACGGCCTATGAGTTGGATGGAGCCCCTGTGACTGAAGACCTGGTGGCCCACTCGACTCAAGGTGTAGCCACGTCGTGGGCCCTTTTTCAAGGTGCCCCACTGGCAGACATCTGTGCGGCTGTGAGTTGTGTCTCACCGCACACCTTTGTTCGGTTCCACATGCTGGACATGACCATGACGGGGCCAGTTCCTTGTATTGGGAATGCGGTGTTGGCTTCAGTTGAGCCTCAGTAGCCTATCAGGCATTGGCACCTGGCTTTTCCTTCCCTGTCTGCCCCTGCTGAGCATGCTTGGAGAAGCGATGCAGAACCGTTTCCCTTCCTACCGGACTGTGACTTGTATATAGGTAATTCTATAGGCGGAAGAGCATGTGTTTTTCACACCTGTACCCTGTCATTGTACAAAGTTCCTTTGTCAGCAGGCCTGTGGCCTTGCCCAGCTATGCTAGTGATGCTGAGGGCCGCTGCTGCTGTGTTCAGCGGGAGGCTTTTGAGTTTATTCGTGACCCGCTGTGTATATAGTTAATTTATTACTGACATCAGCCCTGCTAATAGAGCAGGAAGCCAGTTTTACTAGGCTTTGCGGAAGGCACAAGGATTCTTGTTGCCCTGTGGATACACCATTCTTTATTTCTTCCCAGTTCAGCATGACTGCGGGTCTTCGTGTCTGGGTAACCTAGATGTGGCTTCTATCATAGAGTTGGTACAGTTCCTAGTAGGTACGCCTTGGGGCAGGCTCTCTTACCAGCTCGCTGCCTCCTCCCTTGAGACGGTTTGGTTATACTGTAACCCCTCCCCCTTGGGCAGTGCTTCTAACTCAAAAGATAACGATAGGTTGCTAATGCAACCGTGGTTATCTGAGAAAAGAATCACTGCCCAAGGGTTGCAAGGTCGCGCGGGAGTTCTAGCTCCCGGCAAAAAGAGGAAGTCTCTGTGCAGACATCACCTTTTATACAAACAGGAAGTGGAAGAGTGTTGTTTGAGTGACGGGTATAAGGGCCAACGGCAGCTTTAGATAGACAAATGTCTTCGATATGTTCCAGCGAATGCACACTGAAATCCCTCCCCCTTGGGCAGTGCTTCTTTTCTCAGACAACCACAGTTGCATTCGCAACCTATTGTTATGAAATATCAACAGAAATCGAACTCTTTTTAAGGATGCATGTTGATCCTGAAAGCATGCAATAATACATTTATTCAATTAAGCTTTGTGATGCACAAAGTATTTTTTATTGCTGGGATCTATGCTTGAAATGGCTGATGGTGTTGCTATCGTGATACTGTTGTCATATATCTTTGTTATGCATTTATGCTTTTAAAAGGTATTGTATAAATATGATCTTAATAATGGGCACATAATCCATACATGAAAATATTAAACATGATTAGGAAATAATTATATGAATACTTTAAGGTCATGTGATTTCACATGTAGCCCATAGATACTGAATTCCACAACTTCAATCTGTTAGCAAGCTGTGCATAGTATAAATGCCTAATTGTGGATATTTAAAGCAATTTCACTGCTTTTTAGCCTTTAAGGACCAAACAGTACTGATTTTCAATGGGACGAATTTGAGCTCTGTGATAAATATACAAATAACAAGGATTTCAACATAACACAATCATAAAGTACTTTCTTGCCCAGTCATCTGGAAGCCAGTCAAGAGAGGAGAACAAAGAAATAATCTACTACTTCTTTAAACAGAGTAGGTTAAATATATGTATTTAGCGCATAACAAATGCTTACTCACTGCTTACTTTTCTGTATATTCTGCATTATTTTTGGTTTGTTTTCAATAAGATGCATTTGCCATACTAACTATGCATTTGGCTCTTCAGCCTACCTATGTTTTTTGAAACAGCACTCTTTCAAATCCTATAATTTAACTTCCAAAAAAGGTTTGAGGTTTTTTTTTTCTGGAACAGGTCTCAAACTATGTTAACAAATGATTGGGAAAATGTGGTGGAAACAAATCAGGGAACAAATGTAATACAAAATATATTCATTTAGATTTCAAATGCTATCATTTCAGAAGCTTTACTGCAAGACAATATAATGATCCTCTGCTGTCCTGATCATTATTAACACAGGAAAATCTCAATTAAAGGCTGATTACTACTATATATACTATATATTCTTTTTTGGTAGAATAATTAGTTCACACCCATTGGCAGGCTTGCTATCTCAAATTCACAGAAGATATTTCTGAAACAATTAGCAGAAGGATAGGGGATAGTGCTTACACTTTTTATCTTATTTATTTATGTTAGTCTTTGCGACAGAAGGTGGAAATCAATTAGCAGGGGTGAAATTCAGCATTATTTCTATTCTTTCCTTGCAGTGTTTTTTCCTGCGCTAGTCAAAGAAACCTGAAGATTATTACCCTCACATTTGCACATATGAAAAAAATAAATATGATCTATTCTACTCTTAGTTGTTATGAAGATATCTGAAAACAGTTACATTTCCATTAAAATTAAAATAAAACATGTAATTTTGAAACAAAATACTTAAACATAGTTGGAAACACCTACAGATATCAAATATCTGGTTATTATTGGTCCTTAAGTGGGTTATGGTTTTCACTTGACCTAAATTGGATTATTGCTTTATGTAACTCATACTCACAGGAAGAGGGCCTAGGTCACCTGGTTCCAAAGATGCTTTTGTCCTCATATGGACTGGATACTTTAAGCGTGGATCTTCCTGTAAAGCAAAATGTTTATGAAATGAATGTTATTGAATGTAAATAATAACTACTAAGTAATAAGTAATAACTACTTTAAATAAAATATGTAACATATTTCATAGTTCAGTTTATTTAACAAAATAATTTATAAAGACAATACTCTTATTACATTTATTTTTTACTAATATTTCAATTTTTCTATGTGTACACAGCAACCAGCAAGCACACCCTTCTGCACTGAATTTGACGATTGGCATTGCGAGGTGGTGGGATTCATGCTTTTGAAAATCTTGTGCTCTAATATTTTGAGAAAATTATATATTTTTTAAAATACCCACTAGGTAAGCATCCTTCTTGGACCTCTCAATTTTTTAAATTCTTCTATGTATTGTGTGTAAAGCAGAAAACAAATAACTATATAAACAGAAAAGGAGAAAAAAAAATAATTCAGGAGCTCCTTAAATAAAAATGTTAAAATGATTAGCCATTTCCAAATGCTTATAAAAATACATTTTTTCTACTTCTTTTCAACATATTCTGTAAACATATTGACAAAAAATGAGTTTATTTTTACCATATCCTATGACAAACATGTTTAGCACTGCCATTCATTTCTGAGTACCTGCAGGCAGCTGTAGTGACAGATATTTTAAGCTTCATATTTGTTGATCTGATCATGCTGGTTGCAAAGATTCCTTCAATAAAGTTGGTTTTGCACTGACAGACATACCACTTAAATCTGTGACACCTTTCAAAATTACACCTTTCATCTCAACTTAAAGCAGCAGTTACAAAGAAATGTACACTCATTTTTTTGTTAAATCAAACATGTACAGCTTATTTAAATCCCGATCTACTTGTTTATACGCTAAATTTAATTTTTCCACTGCTGCCCCCTGCAGCGGTGTGACAGGGTGGGTACATGTGCCGAAAAGTTAATGTTCTTTTGTTTTGTACTGTGTCTGGGATTATGAATAGAATTTAAAAAAGAAACTGCTATATGTGTTTTCAACACCAGGTGTCCTAATAGTATTCTGAAAGTAAATAAGGAACTATATTGTTGTCACAGTTTGCAGACATTGCCTTACTACTGAAAATGCAGTTTCTATTGCTTATATATTTAAAGCATTTCAAATTAAATACAAATAAAAAAAACTGTGCTATTCAGGCTGAAAAAGTAAAGGCATAATGCTGAGTGCTATTAAAAACTACTTGAATGACAATTCAAATGTGTTGCCTAACAGCCTGGAACTAAAATAGAGTTTAATTCCAGTGTTAGAGGTGCTTCCACCAAGTAATAACTCAGGTGGATGGATTTATACATAAAAAAAATTACATTGAAAATAAAACCTTTTTCCCCTTAACAGTGTGGAGTATGGTGTGTAGACAGGATGGAACACAATAAAAAGTTTCTATTGACGCTGTATGTATGTGCAGTTGAAAGGAAATCTACCCATTTGCCTAAAGAGAAAAGTATGGATTTGAACCCTGGACCCTAAATGAAAAAAATATTACAGAAACTGAGGATGACACAAATAAGCATGGGAAGATGTATGCTTGGAATTAGACAATGTACAAAAATAAATAAAAGGCTCTCAGAACAAACCAAAATATGTTACATCACAAAGAGTGAAAATGTCAAAATGGCAATGGGCCAGACATGTTGCATGGAGAATAGATTAAAGATGGACAAATTAAGCTATCAAATGGATCCCAAAGAGTTTAAAAAATACCTGGAAGAAAACCACATAAAAGATGGGTAGATGAAATCAAACTTTGCGGCCGTGACATGTAAACATACGGGCTGATGGTGATGAAATGCTATATATAACTAAATAAATATAGCGAGCAGGTTAAGGTTGTTGACAATTATTTTAGCAATAAGGCAGTTGCGCATGTATACAATTCAGCAAAAAATTGTTATATTTAAGAAAGTAATTGAAGTATTTCTAAAAAAAAACCAATTTATTCCAAATAGGCAATAAAACTTTACTTAACCTTTTAAATTACTTTCAGTCCATTCACCAGCCTATTATCTGCCCATGTTTCTGCATTCCTGTTTGTTTTACTGCAGACCACCATTCTGTAAATTTCTTTCATATGCAATAGCATTCAGAGGAAACAAAACATGAACAAACTGTCCAAAGCCAGCAACAATCATTCAAGGTTTATTATGTAAATATCTATCACAGGAGTTCCTACTTGAATATACAATTTTAAGCTTCTACAAAATGTATCAATCAATATTGGATTACATGGATCACATTTACAATGATACAAAAGCATGTTATTTTTTTCTGTGAATGGACTTAAATTAAAAGAGACATACCCAGGTAGTGGTTCTTGTGTTGTGGTCAATAAAGAAGGGCCTTCCATTGGGGGCTATCCTCATCTCCCAGCCAGGGGGGAGGAAGCTCTGTGCGGTTTTGTGTTGGGTCTTGGGGGAGCTGTAGGGGGAGGGCTGGGGAGATTGCGGGTTGGAGAATGTGTCTTTCACTGCACGCCGAACTTGCACGCTGTTTGCCCCCTGGAATACCAAAACAACCCCACATTTATATTCTCCTCATGAAAAAACTATAAACCCGATCAACTACAAGCCAGTTTGGTTATATACTATGCTTTTGTAAAACATAGGGCTTCCACCTGTTATATATTTAAAGGAATCATTCCTTAGTTGATGGTACAATAGGGAGTTTAATTTTCAGTGAAAACAGAAGGTATTCTATTACTTATTCTGCCACAGCTACCACTCTTTTGGAGTCATTTGGTTAAATATCTGTAATGGGATGTCTGAGGCTGAGTGGAGTGAAATTGTAGTTATATAGGATACCTTAAACAATAGTTCTGTTTGCTGCTTTCCTCCCACCCTTAACTCAATAACACTTAGTTATTAATCTGATATGACTGAATTCAAAATAAATGCTGTATCATATCCGTATCATATATCCCTTGTCCAACTGTAGTTAATGCGTTTGTTTTTAGTCCACACACACACAAACACACGAACCAGACTATGTTTATTTTGGTTCATTTTATATTCCTAGTGTCCTCCCAGTACAGGATGGGGGAGATACATAATTCTAGCAATGGTTCTATGAGAATAAGAAACTTACAGCAGTTGACAACCTAAATCATGGGCAACCTAGACTAATGGGTGGGCTGCAACCTTGAAATCTTGTGTGTCCACTAATTATGACACCACACATCAGCCTAAATACACTTAAATAGGATGAAAGCAGCTTCATGAGTTTAAAAAAAAAAAAAAAAAAAAGCTTAATCATTCATGTATTATGAGAAAGGTCATCAACATAAAAATATATTGTAATTATTAATTTAGCCGAATTTATCATAATTGTCAGTATATTATAGAAATATTACCAATTGAAATATATTATATATCGCCATAAATGTGGCTAATTGTCAAATTAGCATGTATGTTATATTGTTCTCTTGCCTATATGCTCCACTGAATAAAATGTCTTTATAAGCTGCAATGAGTGAGCCAGCGGGCAGCAAGTTCTCCACCACTGACAAACATGATTTTGCAGCAGCATGTACATTAAACAAGGCAGCCAAAGTAAAGGAAAAATGTGTACATTTGAAAAGTAAACGGCTGGTTTGCTAGAAATTGTATTGTAAAAAATAAGGACCATCGTTTAGAAATCTGTAAGTATTTAAAAAATTATGGAGAATGGCATACAGGTGAATAACTATTAAACTAACTATAGAACAGTATAACGTAGTGTAACATATATAACAGGTATTTTAGATTGAAACACAAATCTTTAAAAAGTGTTCTCTGATCTATTTCTTTAAACAACAACAACAAAAATCAGATAAGGAAGCTTGAATTGTTAATTTTTTAAATTGTGTTTAAAAGTATAATCAAAGGCTTACAACCTGCAATCACAGTAATTGAACTGTTAAGAGTAGCATACAGGATTTCTAGTGTTCACATGATTACACCCTGTCATCTCTGTTCTCAGCTGTGTGCTACAGAATACTCAAATTATCTCTCATATCATCTCATCATACTGAGGGGTAAACAGTCATTGCTCTAAAATTGATATTGACTCTTCCTATAAGCAAAACTAGCACAGGAAACTATATTGACAGCATTGTGCTAATCCATGACATAAGCATTCTGGGCCAGGTGTTCAACTCACACCAGATGTTTACTCAATGTGTCTCTTTCAAAACCTGTTTAAAACTCTGTCATACAATTGTCAACATACAAATCGCTCTAAATGTGGTACTACAGCTCACTTGCTAATACCTTTTTTAACTAGTTATAATCCTATAATACATGCTGCTTATACTATTACAATATGCAAGAAATGTCATGATGTACAAAGACACTGGAAGCTGCTTATTTAGCTATACAACGGGGAGGGGGGGGGGGATCATCACTGGCTTGCATGCCTGTGAACACAACTGCATTCTGCAGAATTGAGAACGCCAGCTGTGCTCACAACTGCTACTGAACTTTTTTAAATAATGTTGGCTAAAGAGTTCAGAACAAATGAGTGAAATGAGGAGCAGCTGCTAAGCAAGGCAAGGCTCATCTGGATGGTACCAACAGTTCCTGCAATGAATTTCCAATGCACAGCGACCTTATCTACCCTAATAGGAGAAGTGATGTTTAAGAAAACATCTAGTTTTAGTTCTTAGTGGAGTTAAAATTGAAGCGCTGACCCTGCCACTTGAGTATGGCTGCCTTTTGAAACTAATAGAGGGCTATGGGCTGGCCAGGAACATAATAATGAAGCTTAAACACAAGTAATTCAGCAATTAACTTCTAATTTAGCTCAATCGTGGGATTATAATTCTAATATCAGAATAAAACCCTTAATAAGGGCAAAGCAGAACAATCTGAAGCCTCAAACTAGGGACCTGCTTATTCAGCACTTCCACAGATTGCTTCAGCAAGTAGATTTTGACCTCCAGCACTTCAATGTCTCAAACACTTATCTACTCTCCTGAGCTCTGGTTTTAGTCAAGGCAACTCAGAGAGTAATTTTTTTCTCTTATACAACACGACCTTAATTAACACTGAGATCTTCATCTAATTCAATTCAAACTGCACACAAGCAGTTTCATGTGCTGATCAGTTTCATGGACACACACAAAGAAAGAAAAAACGATTACATTCCTCAAAATACAAGACAACATGGATTAAATGCAAAACATTCATCCCTAATCATCTAATCATTTAGTTTATAACATTTTTCAATACTGCCAAATGGATCCTGCAACATTTCAATGGAGTTAAGTCCAAAAAAACAAGATTACATTTTTAAGTAAAATGCTTCCAGGACCAGTGAGCAACAGGCTGCAAATGTTAGCTCAAGGTGTAAATGCTTTTCTACACATGCACTGGGATTATAGATAAGAGGCACAGATGAAAGCAACTATGAAATCTGTGATTAGTTATGCACCCGAAAAGGTTGTTTAAAGCTGATACAAAAGCAAGAGAGATACAAAAATATCAATGTTTCCTGTTAAAACCCTTTTACTGTTTTTTTTTTTTTTTTTTTTTGGGGGGGGGGTTGATTTGTTTCAATCCAGAATGCAGATAGTTCCCATTTAGTTATTTTTCAAGTCAATACCATGAAGAAAAATTACACAGGTTAGTGTGATAGCAGACTGAGGTTATTGTATTTGTTTGAAATGGGATTTGTGACTTGAGGAAAAATAAGTGGTTTAGACAATACAATGCAAAGCAGATCATTCAATTCAGACACAATCAGGTCACAGTGAGTTGCCTTCCAAACATTTAAGCACAGAAAGCAAAAATACTGCATCTTGATTACCCTTTTGAAATGCTGCACCTGAAAGATTGATCAATATGCATTGGCAACACCCACAATGCTTGGCAGTGAGAATAGAAGAAAATGAAACCTGCCTGTGAAGAGGGCTTTGTTGCTGCAGGAAATACACACAGCACGAAATCCATCAAAAATAAATGCATCACAATTACACTTTCTTATTTTCCTTCTTACAATTTCACATAATAACAGTAATAGCCAGTATAAGGAAATCTATGTAATCATGAATTGTAAGCTTATTACTAACCGAAGTGGCACTATAACCTGTGGTAATTCCTTCTATGTCAGTATTAACTATTTCAGAGGGTTGTTGACATAATACAATTGGGGGGGGGGGAAACTGCAATTTAAAATATCAAATTAGACCTCATCTTGAAACACACTGAAAACCTCTGCAACAAAGTCTAATAATTTCAACAACAAAAAAAGAAAAAAAAAGAAAGAAGAAAACATTTGCTTTTGAAAAAATAATAAAATATGCAAAAACACAATAAGATGTAAAGAAGAAGTGGAAGAAATTAAGGTAAAAAGACTCAGTTCAGTTCCCTCCCAGGAAATATTGCACTGAGGACCACTAATAATAAAACCTATCAATCAATAATGAACACATTTTCAAACAAGAGAATTATGACAGATTTTTTATCTCCCAACTTCATTTATCCAAATGTATTAGAAATTCTATTCTCTTGCAGGAGTCAGAACCTTGCACAGAACACATTACGTAATTACTCTGAAAAGCATGGAGAAAACCAACGAAAAGGATAGGCTGAAGCGGTAAAGTGAAAGTGAGTAATAAGATAAAGAGAAGATTGCGGTTGAAGGTTGAAAACAACAATAGAGAAACAGGGGAGATGGAAGGAGGTCAATGGCTAACCTGGAACAGAACAGTAAGCAAGATGAAGGGAATGTCAAACAGAGGAGTAGAGTCTCAATGCAATGAGAGGGGAATCTCTCACCTCAATTGGGGTTGACAGGGTAACTGTGGGAGAGCTGAGACTCCGGGGCCGTCGCAGCTGTGGTTCGCTTAAGTGGCTGCTGAGATTTGTGGAGGAACTGCTGGCACCATCTTCAGTGTGCTATTGCAAAAAGACACAGCACATCAAATTGTGTGATTTTATTTAAGAAAAGGTGACCTTGGATGGGAAACGCCAAACAAAGCTGGCTGTTTTTTTCTAAATCTCTGCAGCGTACCTCTGAAAAAAGAATAGTCCAAAGTAACTCAATGTGCACAAAGCAAAAATCAACATGCGCTAAAACAACTGGTACTAAACTTTCCCTTTTTAAAGTTGGATGTCTTAGGGTCCCTGCACAAGAACATTGGATGCTTTATTGCCTGCATCCCTTTTGTCAATGAGTGACATTGTGTCATTTTAAAAGAGAAAAACTATAGGTTTTATTGAAACAGGCTTGCATTATATACCACAGTTTCGTATTTTATTTTCACAAAAAATGGAGGTATATCTTTTTCCATTGACAGCAGGAAGAACACATATGAAACATTTTAAATGGATAAGGGAGTTGGTATGGTACCAACAAGATATGGAAGATGGTAACGATTCACTGAGCGTGAGAGACAGAAAGAGAGAGAGTCTTTTGAGAAGATCTTTTGATTTTGTACCATATTTTCCCCTCCCAGTTTAATTAATATCTGCAAATGTTTACTTTTGTTATTCTGCCACTTTCTTTAATGTGTAGGATGCAAACACAAAGCCTTGCTGTATATCCTTCAACTTTCAATATGGAATAGAGATCTGATCTAAAATAAATATATTGAAATGCAGTCCTTGTGTACAAAAGCCTCTTGACAGGCTTTCATCTATATCAGTCTGTTAATACCAAAAATAATTTAATATAACCCTTCACTTTAAAATTAAACCACACAAAGATTTCCTTTGTATCCAACCTCATCATTGGCAGTTCCCTAACTGACTGAAAGCAAAGGCAAAGTAAGAAGAGTGCTGAATGATGCACTGAAAAGGGAGGGAAAAAATCAGTTGAGAAGAGATGTTTGTGAAGCAAAAATATTAGGGTTATTTTCATGAAAAATAAACCGTTTTTTTAAAGCTGGTTGCCAGGTATTTTAGGTAACTAAAGTGGGGGGGAAAGAGGAAAAGTAGGCCTCATGTGGCTGGCAGTCAGTCTTCATACCTGCACGATAGGCCGAGTCCAGGTTGTTGTGCGGTTATTATGGTTGACGTAATAGGTGCGTCCCTTAGCGTCTTTCCTCTCTTCCCATCCCGGGGGCAGGCCAGGAGTGGTGTGGACATAGGCCTCAGAGGGAGACTGCTTGCGCAAGAGATTAGTGAAACTCAAGTTAAATAAATGTGTTGCTGTGAAGCACCTGAGACAGACGTAAAATCAGATTTCACAATCCTTGCGTCAGACTGGTGGATTTGTAGTAACTGATGCCAGCACTGTTGGCAACCTTCGGTTTTCCAGCTGTCCTGTCGTGGCAATTGGAGTGAGTCTCTATCTGATTGCAAAAGATCAATTCCCATGGAAAATCCAACCATCACTGTTTGAAATACTGATATTAAAATAACTCAATGACTTATTCAAATTGTAATAATAGTTAGATGATTTCTACATCATAATTTCAGCAGAAAATTAACAGTGGTCCAGCATCAATTTCCAATTAAATATTTCTCTAAGTTTTATATTTTTGAATTTGTCCTTCAAAGTGTCTCACACAAAGTCATCACTACAGTGGAAACATCTAGCATGTAAGATCAGATTTCATGCTTTTCCAGTTATTTACAGTCCACATCTCTTTATTCCATGATAATAAGGAAATGTCTTCGAACAGCCTGAATAGATCACAGTTACAGTTGGCCCACTGTTAATTCTGAGTTTTAACACAGTCACAGATGGTTTTTAAAAAGTGTCTGATGTGACTAAAAACTTAGAACAATCTAAACACTTCTCAAGCTAACTGAAAAGAAGAAAAATATCACAGAGCAAATTAACAAGTTGGCTAATTTATTACAACACTGTATATTCTCCTAGTAATGGATTTAAAAAAACAATGTCTCTATACATCTGAGCATAAGCTTAAAATATGAAATGGCTGTCCAAAATACACTAATGCAAGAAAACTGGGGAGGGAAAAAAACCCTGAAAAAAACTAATTATAATTATCCATGCATCTATCCCAATCCATCTTTAATGGCATCTTTATCAAAGAATACATTGTACTGCTTAATGAGATCAAAAGAGAGATCTCTGAATGTAACTGAACTGAACTAAACTGAACTGTCCTGTTTATTGCGCTTTGGCTCCAGGCACGCCTGAAGAATGAGTTCATGACTTTGATATAAGAAAGAAAAGATAATCCATAACAAAAAAGCTTGGAAACTATCAAAGGAATGGAAAATCTTAATTTGAAAACATACCAGCAAACAAAAAAACACTCTTAACATGTCTACTGAAAAGGTTTTACACAAGTTGGACCTTTTACATGACTCTGTAACTGTTGCCAGAAAACAGACAACAATACATTGAACATATGTATTCACTAAAAGGAATGCAAAGATAACAAGATACTTCAACAGACCTATGTAGATATGTAAAAAATCATCTAATTACACTATTTAGCATTCAGTTGTATTAATACATTATCTTTAAAATTACATATTGCATAAAGGTGGTTATAGAAATGTTTGCCTGCTAATATTGTAATTTGAAACTTTAGTTTTCAATTGTTTTTGCAGGACAAATATTGGCTCAGAAGTTCATAAGACAGGCAGTTCCCTACTGTTAAAAACAAATCTATAAACAGCAGTTCTCTACACTTAAATTTATAATGAATATCAGCAAATACTTAAGATGTATTAAATGTAGGTCAAGATTACATCGACACTTTAAATTGTCCATCAATGTTGAATTTCAACTCATAAGAACATAAGATGGCAGCTATTGCTTTGACAAAGGGTTTTTCCTTCTATTAAATGGAAACCTGCTATCAACTCCTAGGCTTTTAATTTGTGATTGGTGGACAGGCCAAAGTCACGTTTTTGTCCAGGCCATAAATTATCTGTCCCTGCAAATAGGAAATTAAAATATTTACTGAAGCTACCCAAGGATAAGCAAAACCTTAGCAGGGTGGGCTGGCAGGAGCCGGTAACTTAACTGGTTCTGATATTTTGAATCTTTACTCCATTCTTCTCTATAATTCAGTATAAATAGATGTTAAAACACTTTAGACTATTCGCATATCGTATGATCTTCTCTGTTATACTGCTCTGTGTTGCTAAAATCTAATTTCTCTGTAAACTCAGTTTTACATCACTATCATTTATTTTTTCAACATCATATTTGTTTAAACACTATATTCTGCACAAAGAAAACTCTTGTACTGTGCTTTGAAGTGTACTGCACAACATATCTTTCTTTTATATATAAAAATAGAAGCCCAACGAGATATTAAATAAAAGCTGCATCCCAATGAAGACATTATAATAATTATCATCATCACTATGATCATTATAAAAGTAACCATATGTAAATCACATTACCATAGGCTCTTCAACACCAGTGACAGTTTGAGCACGGGTTCTCCTGGTTTGCGAGGTCTGCTGGTAAATGATAATGACTCTTTAGAAGGAGATACAATGACCACTAGCTCAAGAAATCACCTTTCGAGATGCAAGACTGCAGGGTTTGATTGGACAATTAAGACTGAAGCATGGGCTCAGGCTCCCGTGAAGAATTGAAAGACAGGGAAAAGCACACAATCACTTTTGCGGGCACTTAAAAAAAAGCAAAAGGAAGCACTCAGAAGAAAGATATTTGGTTTGTTGTGTACAGAGCCAAAGATTTTTTAATATATTTTTTATGTTAGCAAAAACACATATCTGCATGCCACAGAAAAGCTTTCTTTTTGTAGTAACAGCAGCAAGAGATTGTTTAAGTACACTGTTCAGATCAAATAACAGTGTACATTTTGAAAATGATCAATTAGTCCAATATCAACTTAAATAAATTAAACATTGTTAATCTGAAAAACAAAGTATAGCTAGTAATAATAATATTGAAACAATATTATCTATTTTAATTCATTCTGATTAATTGACTGATTACAAATTACTATGTTTACCTTTGAAAGGTGGTTACAAATTAAATGTCCTGCTGGAGATTAACTCTGACTGCATTTAAATGTTTTACTACATCTGCATTTGAAATGATTTAAAACTGGTTTTGTATTCTGATGCACGTGTAATGGTTTCTGGCACACACAGGGTAAATTACTTAAAACATGCATTTCCTACACAGAAAAATAATGGCATTAATACATCTGGCATTCAGAAACATAAATCAGATAGTATTTCCTAAAATAATATTTTTGGCAGCCATTTATGAGTTCCTACATAGCTGGCAAATACCTTTGTTCAACATTCAAAACACTGGCAGTGCTAAAACAATCTGTGATAAGAACTGACAAAGCTCTGAATGCTTATGTTGCGTAATAATAATAATAATAATAATAATAATAATAAAAAAAAACAGTTCCTGCTGCTTTGTGTAGGCCCTGTCAATCTCACTCATGCATTTCAAATATATAGCAGTTCTCCGCTTCACTGCAGCTTCTTTATGATACTTCATCGGTTATATCAGAAACATGAAGCATTTCACTGTTTCTGTTCCGTTTTATGTTAATGATTCAAGCAACCATGACTGCTCTTTTACTGAAAATAACCATATGACTTGATAAACAATAACCTCCGAGGCCTGACAAGTCAAAGGAATTTTGTATTTATTTTTCAAAGATGTTAAAGGACAGCACTCAAATTATATTTCTTAAAACTGCTAACACAAGCCAAGTGAGGTAAAGGAATACCAATTTCAACATTGCCATATAATCACAACAATAAAGAAGCCAAAAGCATTTCTTTAGACCTGCAGTCAGTCTGACACAGAGAGCTTTTTATGACCTACCATATGTTCTAAATATGTATAAACACAAATAACAAAACTGCTTCAGAAAAATACAGCAATACACAACCACTATTCGTTTTTATGAATATTAGTACAGTGGTAAGGACTAATGTGCCAGAACAATGGAAGAATACTGTATCATTCTTACAGCACAGTCTGTAAAACAGCAAGAGAAGTTGGATTCTGTGTTTAGATCTGATTTGACATTTCTCCTCATCCTAATGAGATTGTAGCGAATCTAGCTTTGTAACATGGTGCTTTCATGTTGTATTGGATCTCAACATTAAATTCCCTCAATGCTGGCATTAAAAAAATCATAGGCTTATTGTTAATAAAATAAGCAATATATTGTGAGAAAATATTTGAGCATTTTATAGAACATTAGAACTAGATAGGTATAATGATCTCACTTTGCAATAATGGCCACAAATGTATAGAAAATAAAAAAAACCTGAATATCCCATTAACTTCCTCCAAGTTCTTGTTTTTATCACATGCCTAATGTTACAGACTGTGGTTGGGGGTTTAGGTTTATACATCTGATTAGAAAAAGTGTGTGAGATGTCCAAGAATACATTTTTAATTTGCAGCCATGACTGTAATGTGTTACTGCTATAACAAGTATAACTTATAATCACCTACTATTTCAGGGTCAGACACTATATAATTAAAATTAGGACAACTCAGCTTGGCCACATGTTTAAAAGTCACTCTTAAAATGATTTGTATTGTAAACAGGAGCAGGATTTGTCCCGATCCAGCCACACAATCTGTCACTCACAGAGATAGGTTGTCTGTTGATGTTATACACACAGAAATATCAGACACTACTTACTCGTGTCAATGACTTAGATTCAACTACGGTTAATATACAGGACACTTACTGCAGTTACTTCCATTGCATTGATTCTTTATTTGAACCAAGACTTCAGATATTTCTGTGATCACAATGCCCAGAGAAAGATGAATAGAAATGAATCGAGACATGCAAACACAGTGTAAAGATGTAGAAGAAACATTTGGGGATGCAAGCAGGCTGATCATTTTGCAAAAGCAGTAATGAGAGATTGAGGAAGGCTGGATTACCGCGGGAGGGGGCTGGGCCTGGTCACTGACTCCGTCTGTCATACTGGATGAGCGCAGTTTGGAGGAGGGCTGGCTCTGCTAAAAGACACACACAAAGAACACTTAAAACACTCAGACAAAAATATCCAGAGCACAGCCTCCGAAACTAAGCATTTCCTGCCATTTGATCTGATTATTTTCCGTCGCTTTTTGTGCCTTACATACATTTAAGTTCCCTTCAAAATTCAATCAAATGCCATGGAAGTTTACACATTTATAAAAACATTCAAAAGCAACACATTAAACTACATATTTATGATTATTTAAATACCCATAATATATTTGAGTTTCTCTCCTTGACAAAAAATAAATAAACTTGAATTTTAAACTAACAGTGTACTCATCCACACCCACATCCAAAGTGTTATTGGTATTGGGAAGACAATGTTATGGATTCTTTAAATGAGAATGAGAATAAAGTAACAGTTACAAAACAGAGTATTACATATAATATATACATTATCACACATTAATAAAACATCCAAATAGTAAGGAATACGATATCAAAAGTCATAATTAATATTGAAGTCTAGTTTTTGTTTTTTTTATAAACTAGATAGACATAACATTCACACTTGAATACCTGATTTGGTGTGCTAGTGTGAAAGGGGTTTTACAGATTAGTGCTGGGGTTAGGGCTTATACATGTGATGAGCATCAGTATATAGGAATTGTATAAGATACCTGTGTTATTATTACAGGTGTTATTCCTGTGGGTGTTTATGCATTAATGCATCAGATGTTTGTGATCATTACTGCAAAATGTTGTCGATGTAACTATAGCCTATAGTATCGGAGAGAATACAAAATAAAAAGGTTCTGTATCCATCTTTCCAATGAATGTGAGTGTCGCTTGTGCCATTCATACCACAGCAGCGCCGGGGGGCTCTCCGTTGGCATCAGGGACGAGCTGCAGTTGGCGCCCGATCTCCTCGGAGAACTCCGGCGGAGTGGACTGGGCAGAGGCAGTAGGGGAGGAAGGCAGGGGCAGAGACTGGATCATGGGTTCTGCTGCAAAACTGGATTCCTCTGAAATTGTATCCCACGACTGGAAGACAAACATCACAAAAACAAAATCCCAATTACAGAGTCTTTTAAGCTTGTAATCTCTGTGGGCCAGGTTTTAAATACTCAATTGATATCCATCTTGAGTGTTATCATATCTGCATATTACTTATTTGGTTTTGTAGGGCTTTTAGGTGACAGGGATTGCAAACATGATTCTTACTGCATTACCGTAGGATCCATTATGTATTATAAGCTTTGAGACCTTGTTCAAATTGTTATTCTAAAACAGCTAAGCAAATACATATTCTATTTTTAATATTATTTCAACTCCTCAACTGCCTTTTAGGCAAAGTTAATATAATAAGTTAGACAGCATGACATTTATGAACACCTAGAGTTGCCTGTTATACAAGCATTTCTAGTTAGCAAAACCAGAAATGGAGCAAACTACAGTAAAATGTCTAATTCATTTATTTCTGTTGCTCAAACTATCTATAACATTTTATACCAAATATTTAATTTTGCCATATAGCATATAAAACACAGGAAAGACTTGGTCCATCCATCTCAACCTCAATACTGCTCGTGTCTTCAACACAAATGACATTTCAAATGGTCAAAATAAGTAAATACGATTACTTTGGGAAACATATATTAGTATATAAAAAGAACTTAAGAAAAATTTAAAATCATGAACTGAAGTTTTATTTTCTCCCATCACTGAACTCTTTGTGCAGATATTCATTGCTCATAAACTTGCTTTCAAAGATCTGTCTATAGCAATTAGTTTAATAACTGATGATCTAAAAACAGCTTTTCATCTGGTATAACAAAGCAAACAATAATTTTATTGATGATTAAATACAAAGCAGTCATTTAATTACCATATATGCATACACGCAAATAGTAGTAACTCCGATTCTAACGACTGATAGATTTAAGAAGTGTCTACTGCTAAATAAATACCTGTAATTTAAAAACATATTTTTAAATAAACATTCCCTAGTAAACCACATTTCCCTAGCCGGTTTCCACCCAACCCCCCATGGCGGTGCTTGCTTAATTGTACACCGCCCTGGCCAAAGGAGGCTAAGGCATAGGCCAGATTTGCGCTTTTCCCAACTGTGCCACTCAGGAGCTGCTAACTGTCTTGTTATATTAAGAAAATAATTATTTTGTAACTAATGTACAACTGATTGTTTTTGTTATTTAATGCACAATTATTTTAAACACAGCAGTTCTAATGCTCATGGGCAGCTCAACTGTGGGGAAAGGAAGGTGAAAGAGCAAGTCCGAGAAGGCTAACAAATAATAATAACAATAATCTGTTGTCATAACAACTCACATCATCAATGTCTCGGTGTTCAATTTGCTCATGCTCCAGGTCTTCGCTGATGTGTCTCCTGGATCGGAACACACGATGGGCCTCTTGATTGATCTGTCGGATATGGTTGTCATTCTCGGTCTCTGACACAACATCCCTGTAATAAAATAATAAAAAAAAATCTTAGCATTACTTGCACCATCCATGATCAGTTCAGCTTGACCTCTCAATATTAAGTTATTCACTAGAATAAGAATGGGGAATGACAGTATTAAAAAAAAAAAAAAACAGCTACACTTCTGAAATGAAAGGTCTCTGCACAATTCAAAAAGTATAGTTTAACAGGAAGAATGGTAGAGTATTGGATTCTGGCAGGCTCCAGTGGGGTTACCAAACCACTTTTAACCTTAATTTAGATCAGTGAAACATGAAACCTCATTTAAAACTTGATAGTTTTATAGCAAACTAGATAAAATGTATACCCAGGACAGTAAAATGATTGGAAATTGGAAACTAAAACAATAAAGTAAATATCATAAGCAAAATGTTGGTTGTCTAAGATGCATATATATTAGGTTGTTAAAGGGGCTGTATATGTTATATTATACAGCTTATATAGCCTCTATATCTTTATGCAGTTGTTGATGGCGTTAAACTAATACCGTTTCTAGTATGACTAGTATTCATGTAGATTATAATAAACTCATGTTGGACGGCAGTTCAGCTTCCTGGTTTTATTATATTTAAAGTAATTATGTCTGTAGCATTTTCATTATTATAATGGTTACATTTATAACATTCTTATTTCCATAGTCCCTTGAGTGGAGTGAACCTGTGTGTGTGTGTATATATATATAATAAATGTCTTTGTTTGTTTGTTGTGTATTTATTTAACTTTATATACCCTTGCAATTTCCAAAAGCTCCATCATAATTGGATGAAGGCCACAGAAGAATCATTAAACCTTACAGGAAATCCGATACATTTGCAAATGGTTGTTTTATTCAATTTGCGACATCTAATGGTTCATGTTTGAAACTTACACCCATGCTTTTTATTGAAAACATTTTATATGTACTTGGTTTAAGTCTACAGACTCATATCATGCTGTGAATCTCTTTGAAAACATACACTGTACTAGGTCGCTTCCACTGTGTTGTCCTGTTGTTGTGATTGACATAGTAGGTGCGGCCGAGGTTATCAATCTTCTCTTCCCACCCTGGAGGCAAGGGGGGAAGCTGTTGCTGTCGCTGAGACCCCGAGTCAGCAGGATCGGCCACTTCCCAACCCTGCCAAAAACAAGGAGTTCAGTTTGGCAAAAGATATCCTGAACTGTGATATAATGTGAATGTGTCATTTGTACAGTTTAAAGACACAGAAGGAAAAGTCATATTTTACATTTTACGGAAAATTTACCTCAGCCTCCTCTCTCGTTTCACTGTTCTCATCATCCTGCCCTCCATTTTTGGGCAAGTAAGCCATTTTCAAACGCAAATATCCCTTCACCCGTGACTTGTGACTGTAAAAGACAACAAAGTACCATTACACAAGCCTGGTGGTTGATTAGATACAGTTAGAGTGTTCTTACCACTTTCTCTAGTTGTTGGTTTTAGTTTAACTAGTTATCTATTAACTATTAACTGGAAGTTAGGTCAAAGGTTTGTTGATTTGAGAAAAAGGTCAAATATTTTTTTTTGAAGATGAGAGTAGTGGACTAGCTTTGGCTTACTTTACTTGCAACTATATTGCTAATGGGTCAGAAAAAAGAGCAACACCAACCTGCGAGGCCGAAGCAAAAAATCTTTAAATGTATATGGCCGCTCCATTGCTGGGTCTTCGGTCTATAAAAAATATAAATATATATTAGACAAGTGTAAACACTCAAAGAATATAGAACAATTTCAATTTTGCAGACCATTTTTATGACATTAAATATAATGAGTCTTTCCATTGTTACACCTAGGCTGCATCTATTTGCACCTGTAAAAGTTTAAAGAACATTAAAAACATGGAAAAAATTCTGCCCTGGAGAACTGTGTAAAGTGTTAAAATTGCAACAATGTTTTGACAACCATTTAATTAGCTTCAGTTATTCCCCACTGATTGGTTAATCAAGTCATGTATCTTGTATTAATGACAGGATTACCCAGAATACCAGTGTCATTTTCATGTATTGTTTTGTTATTGTTTCAATGATGGGCTGCCTTCCCAACTATAATATTTGTTTACATTCCCTTAAGGTTATTTTCCCTCACAATAGTTATTAATGTCAAATACATATTCTGTTGCACTCATTAGCAATAGCAGGTTATATTACAAGTGACCTGACCTACTAGATGAAGTTTAACCTACAAACATAATACGTCTCCAAATCCTTTACATAATGATTCTCACTTTACTTACTGGCAAATGGTTAAGAGGCACATCAACCTGTCCCAGGAAATCATCTCTTGTCTGAAAAAGACACAACGAAGATATGGAGCAATGTTATTTCAACCTTTCTGGATTGTAATAAAAATGTAAATCCCTGTATCCAATAGGGCTTAACAGAAGATAAGAATTGACTGTAATGTGACCCCAGCTTCAATACATGTGAACCGCAGATGAAGAAAAATAGAGAGAAATGCAGGTTTCCTTTCAAAGGCATAGAACCCACAACCCAAAGAGAAAAAAATAGGCACACAAGCAAGAGAGAGAAAGTTGCTGAAATGTTCAATCACAGGAGCACCATTTATGCTTTGGAACCTTTTCTTTGTTTGTGTGTGTGGTTTTCTTTTGGTTACCTGTCCCAAGTTGAAAAGCCCATTCTTGTGTGGGTGTGTGCTGTTTTTATCCACCTAAGGAACACAACTAGTTTAGCAATAAATTGAACAGGAGCATAATCCTAAAATGTTGTCACCATGGTATGTCGAAGTGGCTCAGACTCTATACCAAAAGAGAATTTTACCCCAACAATGTAAACAGTACAAATAATTCATTAACAACAACAACAACAACAACAACAACAACAACAACAACAGCAATCATTAATATAATAAGAAATCCATAAGCAACCTAACCAGGTTTATTAAGATAGAATAAATAGTATTTATCCTTTCTACAAACTGTTTTAGGTTTAAAAATTACAGTCTATACAATGTAATACAGATTAATAATATTACTATTAATAATAATACAAAACAGTTCTCCCTTTTCTGTACAAATAATAATTCATTACTTAATTACATGTATCACTGTTATAATTTTGGCTTTACTATTAAAATCAAAATGTAACAAAAGCCTGACAATACAAAAGTTATACAGATGAGTTAATTATGAGTGTGGGAAGCGTAACAAAATGGAAAATGCTTTGTTGCAATATCACTTCAGTGTCCAGTGCCAGAGAAAGCAGACACGGTGCTCCTACATCAGTTCGTGTCACTTTTAATGAGGAGTCCATGCTCTCCTGTTTGTACCGTTTTAGAAAGAACACCAAAGCTCACAGTGGTAGGAAGATAATAAAGCTTTATGAGCCTGATGTATAAAGGGTTATTGCATGTTTTGAGGCTAACAATGCAAAGTCTCTGTATCAGAGGTAATTAGGCTAAGAATAATCTTGGCGATATGATAATGGAAGACAAAAATGCTGATTTTGAAGTAGTATCACTGTGTTTTTCTTGGCATTGTTTGATGCCTGCGTCCCATTTTCTTCTCTTTAATATGAAATCAATAAGATCTATGAATTATACAATTTTATGGAAACAACAGTGCAATGAAGGACTCAGTGTCCAGTGTATGAAAGTGCTATATACAAGAAGATAATTGCATTGTTATGGACTGCTGCCCAATACTGTAATCCCTCACACACCCAGGATAAGTAAACAACCCATTATCATGTGATATATGCACACACAATATTGCATTTACATTCCATGCCTTGTTTGTAAAACTCCCCTTTGAAGTATTGTTGCTGTATCATACTTAAAAGAATGGACAATATTTACATTTAGGAAGGTGGAAAATATATTTAATCATTATCAACAAGTAAGAAAGTATGATATTTACGCTTGCGCTTTTCTTCAATACCTGTCACCCCCACACCCACACAAAAGCATATTTTAATAGAGATGTATAATGAATTACTGTTTGCTGAATTCTCTCAACAGTCCATATGTTAACATACATAACATCTGTATCTTTAAAGTCCAACGATGGTGATCTGTGGGAATCAGTGTTTACCATGGTCCAACACAGATACGGTTGCCACAATGTTGTCTTATGTTACAAATTCTACGTTATGTAATTGATAGTAAAAAATAGAGTTATGTTTACAGATAAAATGGAACATGCTATTCCCATATTCTGATGTGGTTGCCATTCCCAATGGTTTAATATTAGTACTGGCAGTTAGTGCCTGGGCTGATTGTAAAAGCATACCCCTGTCCCCGGGAAATTAATTTGCAATGAACATTTTATTTTTTAACAAAAGCTGCACAAGACAGGAGATTAACAGGAGAACACAGAGAATTGTGCTGTAAACTATTCAAGAACAAAAAATCATGTTAGTAAAATGTTAAATGATTCTATTTAGTCAGTTTATCTGCAAACAGCAGCAAAAAAGTTTGATTTGATTCTTATAAACAAAACAAGAAATAAAGACAACTGGCATCTTCAGATCAAATTTAGCAGAATTGCTAGAATTGTTGTGTGTTTCATCATTAGTTTTCCACATGCAACTACACATGAGAAAACACATGAGACACATACTAATGTCCACCAGATCAGCTGCAACCTGAGTAACTGCATTGCAATTAAGCAATTAGTCAGGCGTTGCTGCATTTAGTTTCTTAAATTCTTTCATAATCAGAGTATTTATTTGTATCATAAGATAAACAAAATCTGATAAAGTAAAGTTTTCATGTGTATTTATACAGTCTCTCAGATGGTTTTGTAGATCAAGATGATTGAGAAATGTGTCAAAATATTAAAACACACAGCAAATATTACAAGCAGGTGGCAATTAAGAAAAACATTAAATAAAAAATGTTGCGAGAATGGGCAACAGAAAACTAAACTCTTGCTGCACACACACAAATATTAAAGGACCAATGATAAACATCTAACAACCCCTGATCAATTAGAAATCTTACTTTTGAAAAAAACAAGTTGAAAACCCTGTTGAAAAGCAAAGCACATAGCCAGCATACAAGTATTTCGGTCTCTCAGGATAAGCGATGACACTTCTTCCTGGGAAACTTCCCAGACACCTTTAATACTCCAGTAATAATGTGACTTTAACGAGACGGCAGGACATTAAGCTAAATAGTTGCAGAGTCATCACATGGTCACATCATAGCTTGCAGCTGTCTCGGTGTACTACATTTCACTCACAAAATAAGAGTAAGAGAAAGAAAGGGAGAGAGAAAAGTGGGGGGAGGGGGCATTTAGTCAGGGATCAAAGGAATGGCTCCATTTGAGTGGGCCTGTTTTCACAGCTGAGCTTCAGGGAAAATATTCTACTATATTTACAGTAACGTCTCGTTTCAAACCTCAAGTGGCCAGGATTCAGTTACAATGCCATTTAACCCTGGGGCACTGGTGCTTCCTGAAAAAGCTCACCCGTGTTACCCACAACAGTACAGGCACATGCAAAGCTACAAAAATAATACAGACTCTCAAGCAAATATAGCTGCGAGACAGTTTATGAATGGCAACTGTGCTTACACTTAACAAGACCACATCGAGAGCATGTTTTCATCTCTCGACTGCCACACGCACAAAGCATTTCTAATGCCCCTTTTCTACTGGCATATCCGAGCTGTACCGGAACCAAGCCAGAACCAAGCCGAAATGGCCTGGCGCGGCTCGGGTGTGTATCCACTGCAATACCCATGTCAGGTAAATGACGTCAGACGCTGCGGATGTCAAGACTTGCATGCCTGATACTGAAAGATTGTACAATTTTTTTTTTATATATTTTATTTGTTAGACTATAGTATTGTTTAGACATTGAATCCTGATAATATGGAGTTTTCCAGCATGCACTGAAACAGTCTCTTAATATAATAATTAGATATAAATATATCGATCTATATATAACATTGTGAACATACATTTTAGCTTTTAACGTGAGAGTTTAAAACACTTAATGTAGAAATTGCTTAACGTGGCTTACATAAAATGTAACCAATATATCCAAACTTCACAAATTACAAGACTGACACCATCAATACTGATACACCAAAGATTTATGTTTAAAGTGATATAAAAAGCGTAAGTATCTTGTTTAGTTAAGCTTGTATTGCGCATAAGGTTGAACATGCTTGGTTTACTATATTGGGCTTAACATGAAGTTGAAATTGATTGTTAAGTAAAATTGGTTATTGACAATAATAATGATTTTGTAAGTACAATAAACCATATAAGCACGGATTATATGCAGGGCTTCACATCAATATTAGATTGTTAATGTTACTTAATTGTCTCCATCTTTTATTGGTAACATTAGGATTACAAACTTTGACAAGTAAGGTTTATGTTTAAGCACATGAAGGTACGTTACGTGATACATTTAGCGTTTTAGACTCTCTTGCTTTTGACGTTGTACAATAAAATACAGGTCGAATCTCGTTAAATAAAAAATCTCACAATAAGGAAATAAATAAGTCCAAGTCCCAGCCCATTGTCAATAGTAACGCCTAGTCATCTGATTCATTTATTTAAACTTGATGTAGATAAATCCTACAATTATTTTACCAGTATATAAATAGCAGTAGTAGTTTGTTAATTATTTGTGGTGTATTTTATTAATGTATTATTATTATTATTATTATTATTATTATTATTATTATTTCTTGGCAGACGCCCTTATCCAGGGCGACTTACAACATAAGTGCAAAGTATTATTAAGTATTTGTAATGTATTCAGTGAACTCCTCCACCAAAAATTCACGGCCTGGTTCCGGGTCAGGAGCAGCAAACAGGGAGGAAAAAAGCTTTGTCGGTGTGGCTTCCGAAATGGACAGGTAGCTACAAAGCCACTGAGAGCCAATCACATTGGTTATTAATTAAGCTAAATCAGGGGTTGGGAACCACAAGAGATATCCACCAGACAGTACACGGATGTAAACAAAAAAGTTTTCCAACTAATAGCAAACTACAGGCCTGAACTTGAGAGGGTATATTTATAAGCAAAAGACAATAGAATCATACAGTAAATAAAGCTGCCACTGAGTACACATATATAATATAATGATTTGATGGACACAAATTCAACGTAGATACGTTTTTTTCCAGATGAGTGATCTAAAGGAGGCCTGATATGATTTCTGATTTAAGTTAGCATAGCTGCCGGCACAATTCTGTTATATATCATGCTACACTTACTAATAGAAAAATATAAATCTTTTTATAACCACAAGAACTACTGATATATCATGGCATAACAAACTGACAGGGTAGACTACATATTATTGCACAATATTTTCTGTTTGATGATTATATTTCTATGTCTTGGGGAAGGAATATATTTTGAACTCTGGGTGCACCCAGAATTCAGAAACTATGTACCAGGCTGATTCTACTTTTTAAAATTGTATTTGGTTAATTGAGCTGCTAGATAATTAAATGAAAGAGTATAAATATATAATAATAGTAGTAAATGTACAAACAGACGGGTCACTGTGCTGTAAGTAACATCTTATAATTACAATTTCCACCCCTGAACAGTATTTTGGGGATACGGGTGAAACCCGAAAACTCCCTGAATCTTACAAAGCTGTCAGTGACTAATCATGTGTACTTGTCAGTGATGATGCAGAGGATACGTGACAACAGTAACTGCTGTTACTAGCTGTTAAAAATATGGCTTTTTTTCTCAGTTTTACAGTAATATAACTAGGGGTTCTAATTTTCTTGCTTTAGCCAATTGGATCGGATTTCAACACTACGAATGTTCATTTTGTCATTCGAGTTAAACCTGAAAAATCCCAGAATCTGTGAAAAACCTGCACAGTCATCTGCTTTAAATGCCAGAATATGGAAATGCTGGCAGTAAACTGAATCACCCATTAAAAAGGCTGATACTACAATTTTTGCTTCAATGTTTGTTTATTTGAAGAATGCCTTTATGACAAGAGCATTAGATGCAGCTCACTTTATTGTTTCTCTTTTAAATTATGATATTATGGTTCTATTTCTTTCTATGAACATTCTACCTGTAGTTATACCCAAAAATATTAAGAAAAAAAAGGGGGCTGCCAATATGTTTTTCTAGTTTAGAATGAGTCTTAAAACATATCTGTAAACTAGCATTTTTGTCTTTGTAGATCTTGTTCTTATCAATTTTTTTCTGAATACCATTTTTTTTTTTCTTTTTTGAAATTCTACACAATTTTTTAAAATGACTAACTTTAATTTGGGCAAAACATTCACCTGAAAATCACAACCCCTAATTATAATCCAACTTAAAAAAAGATATGTTGAAAGTTACGAGCAATATAGCATTTGGTAATATGGAAAAGTAAAGTCAAGATACAGCCCAAAATGTTCTAATCCATTATAATGAATGGCCATAGAAATTGGTTTGATCGGTACTTGAAGGTGCACACAGTGTTTAACATGGATCCTATAAAGGACATGACTACCAACAAACAACCAAAATTAAAAATACAAATCTTTACTGTTGAAAGTCTGAGCAAGAAGCTCATTTAATGTTTGTATTCGGGTGTTTTATAAATGTCAGGTGTCAGCCAGCCAACCACTGCATGAAAGATGCTTTGGAATACATTTCTCCTGCATCATAATGTGTCATTGTCAATATTGTCTTCCAGGAAAGTCCAATGTAAATAAGATTGTGTGACTGCAGGTATGAATTATTCATGGTGGTGGCAGCTTAAACTCAATTTTTTACAACAATTCCTTTATCTATCTTTAGATTATTAAATCAGCTTAGATCCATTATTACACTGAAAGCATTGTACTAGAAAAAATACTTTGAAGTAAAAGAGTGCTGGGATCACAAGAGAGCAGATATCACAATCTGCAAACTCTGCATAGTAAATATTTCATTTGAGAAGTGTTTTTTAACCTGTTGCACTATGCTTATTGTCATGATTTAAACTAAAATTCTTGTTTTACTAGGCTCAGTGCTTACAAAACCTTTCATTAGATACACATATATATATGAGTATTAGATTGTTTATTATGAATGGAAATCAGTAATTGATATGGATGCATGAACAGCAAGTTTTATATCCTTTCAGATTTACTTCCTGAGAAGAAGAGAGTGCCTCAGTAATTACTATGGGCACTTATTCCTTTGGGTTGTCATTTTCTGTAAATAATTGATAGTCCATAATTTAAAATAGAACTCCAGTATTAATGCCAACCTGGTATATCTTATGCTTTCCAAAGAAGCATGTTTAATACTGTATTGTTTGTATATATTTTGTGTATTTAACAAATATATCCATGTTGTGCAAAGAGACCACAATTCAGTCAATGAAACCATATTTTTTTTCTTAGTAAGTAAATGGTTAAATTAAGTTTACAACAAAAATCATCCCATTAAAAAATGCATTGATGGGCTAGCACTCAAATGGAGATTCATTACAGAAGCCTTACCTATCCAACCCAGTTATATTCAGTGCGTTCAGCTGCACAATAATACATGTTTTAATATGTTTAAGGATACTTGACTAGTTCTTGCTTCAGTGCCAGTAATATCCTTTAAAAGGTAGTGAAATGGCAATCCTCTGTAGTTTCACAATCTCCTGAAAGGAGCAAGGCAGACAGCTTTAGCAACCTTCCAGTTCCCACTGTTATGATGGAATGGGGGAAGGGGAGGCGCGGTTTTGAAGCTTGATATTGAAAATGTTTATACTAAGGAAGGGATTGGCATTTCATTTATATTCTTTGCTTCTTTCAACTAATTATAATTGTATTTATATGTAAGTACACCATAGCAGTACTTAATCGATGTTAACAAAAAAAAGCAAAGCATTAACAAAATATATTCTGCCAAACTAGTGTGTTACAGAAATACAACACAAAAACATATTACCAAGAAATGAAAAACACATGAAAAAAAATGAAGTTGTTCATTAATATTACATGGTGCCCCTTGGTGTTTATAGCTACAAAATTATAATAATATATTAAAAGTATATGTTCAACATAACATAATTACTGTATTGAAGAAACAAATATTTTAAGGGGTTTATTCCTATATGTATTTCTGTGATGCATGTAATAATCGTGTAAATACCAATAAATACATAAACTCTTAGAATTGTTTATAAACTTTCCACCTATGTCTCAAATACACTTGACAGCAAGAATGATTGAAACATTTTAAAATGAAATTAGCTCTAATTATGAAATGAGCAATACTTATGTTAATTAAAATTGTAATCACAGCTGACACTGAGATATGTTTATTCATATTTACTGTTAATGATAAATAGTGTGTTTTGTAGTACAGACAAAACTATATTATGAAAATATACAAGGATAAGTTACTACAGTATTTTTTCCTGCATATTATATCACATGATGAGTCAGCTGATCCCAATAACAGGAAGATACATCTTTCTTATGCCATATCATATCCCAAGTTGTTATTCTGTTTTTGATTTTTAAGTACGAATTAGTCTTAATATATTTGGGGAAAAAAGGAACATGTTATTTACAGTATTTTGGGTTTTACAGTATAACATTATTTTTTATTTATATAAACTACCACACACAATGGCAACACCAGGACTAGATATTCAATATTGGGGAATTTTGCTGTTGCTGTTGGAAAACTTAAGAAATGTTCTTCTTTGCTACCATTCTGATAGAATACACTGCCTGTATGAAGAGGCTATGTGTTTAGGTTTAGTTTCTTGGTTAATAAAACATTTTGTTTTGAGTAATGGAAGACAGTGAATTATATAGAATAGTAACAGCATTTCCTTTTTACTGATACTTTAGTTATTCTAATACATTATAGCTGTAACTCATAACTCAAACCTGTTTTTGTTAACTTTGTATTTCTTTTTCTCATAAGAACAAAATAATTAACAAAATACTATTCATAATAGCAACTTATAGTCCATTATTTCATATTTAAAATATATATATATATATATATATATACACACACACACATATATACATATATATACATATATACATATACACTGTGCAACATTTAGACTTTCAAAGTGCCTTCTATGATACACATATAACTACAGCCTTTATTTACTTATACAAGTATTTTATTTGTTGTCATAATGACCGTAACAACACAGCTTAATTGCTGTGGATTAGAATAGTATTATTTCTACTGATCCAGAACAGTAACAGGTGTTCCTCAGAAGAACAACAACAAACTGGCTTCACAAATAGAACTGCAGAAAATAATAAAAGAGCAATGCTTATAGTGCATATTCTAATGTCAAAACATTTTATCCTGTACCACATATATATATATATATATTACTTATTTAGGTTAAATGCTGTAAAAATACTAATTTTTGTATTCTTTCTTTCCTATGTGAAAATTTATTTAAAAGCCGAAATTCTTCGGTCTCCTTGCATTACTCATGGCTTTCTTAGTGTGGCAGTTTCCAGAATAAATCTGAATCCCAATCTGTGAAAGTCATCTGCTACATTTTGCTTGCTTCTGCATGCACTTAAGCTTCCTCTGCCATGTTCATCCACCATTCATTAATACCTTCTGAATATCAAAATCAGTATGGCTTTAGGTTTAATTTCAATTTTAATGTACCATTTTCCACTTCCTGACAGTTCTCTATCATGAAAAAGCAGTCCAAAAGCAGACCATTAATTATAACTTCCATTATTACAAACTGCAGTACCAATAAAAATAAGTAAACTGCAAACAAATCAGCAAACAGTTTGTTACCTGAGGGCTGATCCTTGCTTGTCTATTTCCAGAGCTTATATCCTGTGACAAAGTCTGATTTTGTTCTTCTCCACCCCGAGAGAAAAAGATCTTAAACTGGGGCTGCCTTTTGTTTTGCTCCTGTCTTATTTTAAAAGTGCAGCCCTGCAACGAGTCATCAGTATCCCTGCTGTTGCCCTCAGTGTCCGGATTCCTGTTCTGGGGCTCCTGCCCATCTCCAGTGGCACCATGGCAAGGAGTCACACTTCTTGGTTGCACTGGGTGTGAAGCGCTCCTCTCAAGTCTTATCCGTGGGTACCTCATCACCCGTTCTCCCTTGGTGCCAGTGAACCCCAGGTCTGCCCCTTCCATCTGTTGAATCTTGGGCATCCCGGGTTGCTGCAGCTGAACCACAAAGCGCTGCTTGCCTGGGGAGCCATTGGATTCCTGTTGCACAGACCAGCGTCGGTGGAGATTCTGGCCCTCTGGACCGCAGGGCAGAATCCGAAACTGCTGAAAATCTGAGTTCCCTGTAGAATTCCTCTGAATACAGAAGCCTCCGATATTTATCCCACCTGGGAGACCCCCATTCACCACCTCTGGGTTTCTGTGCCCGTTTTGGCATTCTTGAGGCATCATACTAAAAACCCTACGATTATGACAGCTCGGATCACCAGATGTTTCACAAAATGCTGGAGTCCCCATTGAGATGTCCTTATTCGTGGGTAAGTCCGCAGGCAGAGAGTATTTCCTGGTGGGGTCCTTATAGGCTGGAGCTGGGCCCAGGAGAGAATCTGGAGGGGAATCAGGAGACAGTCCCTCTTCTCCACTCCCGGCACTGCGCTGCAGGGAGATCTGCATGGAGGAGCTTTTTGTAGGCCGAGGATCTATCTGGTTGGAAAGCTGTGGGATGAACATGGAGGAGCTGCGCTTCAGGGACGTTTCTCTGGGGAGAGAGCTCTCTGGGTCAGAGAAGGGGGGCAGGCCTCTCCTGCGAGGCAGTGTATGGAATGTCATGGCAATGTCGTCTTCTGCTGCCCCCTCCAACTCTTCCATCTCAGGGGCTGTGTTGCTACGCCCAGAGCCAAAGTAGAGTCGCAGTCGGTGGGCCATGCCGAGAGTCTCTCTCCCACTTTCCCTCTCTCTTTCTTTGTCTGCCTGATTCTGTTCCACTCTCTCTCTCTCCTCTCAGTGAACGGAGCAAAGCAGAAGGAACTCACGCCACAATAACAAGTGAGACAGTGCCAGGGAGTTTAAAAACTCAAAGCTGCAAACTCCAGTACAAAAAAGAAAAAAAAGTTCCATCTGCCAAACTGTTAGCACTGCAGACCGATAGCGACAGATAGCAGAAATAGCCCAAGTGACAAGCAGCATTCCAGGCATGATTGGATAAGGGCACTCAGCACTCCTACACACTGTGACATGGGGTAGGATGGCTGCAGTCACGTGACGTGGCTGCCCTCACCAATACTTGCTAGTATATCTCCCATTTTAAACAGACCCAGCCTGAAACAGCACCTTCTCAGCTGCTCCCAATCCATCAGAAAAAAGAGGGCCCCAATGGGAAGAGGAGCTCTCACAGCTGAGTAAGGCAGCATGCATTCAACACCGCTATAAATCTCAAACCACATCCTACAAGAAAAAGACGCTGGATGGGCTCAGATTCCTGGTCACTTATTATTCTGCGGTACTGTGGTTTTGAACACCAGAAGTATTTTGGGTTCTGTACAATACCTGGGATATAGATTATTAAAATGTGGGTTAAGTAAAAGCTATTGCTATATATATATATATATATATATATATATATATATATATATATATATATATATATATATATATATATATATATATTAGGCAATTCACACATTACAAATTCAATAAATATACACAGACTCAAACACAGACCTACATGTTAAATATATTTAAGGTGTATATACATACACATTCACAGACTGCAATTTACTTCTTGCAAAACAAAAACCTCAATGTCATAATGGCATCAATGATTGCTTAATACATTTTTGAGAAATAGCTATACTTTTGTTACAAATTTAACATTTAAAATAAACACTGGAAATATTGTGTGTGCTGCTTACTTAATTGGTTATGCCTGCATCAAAACACTGAGAACAAATTGTGATACAATATACATTTAAAAATAGCATTGTAAACCATAAATAATACATTCTAGCAAAAAAAGATGGGTCAGTGAAAGACAAAATCTGAAAAATACATTACTTTGCAGAGCAATATATGTATGTTTGGACTATCATTCAATGCAATAAATCATTAATGCTCTTTGCAGCAAATTAAAAAGATTGCAATAATCTGGCTTTTAGAGCCAGCAATCATTAGGGGAGCTTTGTTCTAGTCATTTTAGCAGCTGAGATAGCCTGTTACCCTTGCTGGTCAGACTTTCTTTGCAAAATATAATGGAGCAAGGTGATGACAGCCTAATATCTTATGGTGTGTCGTGAAGAACTCATAATGAAAGAATGCAGTTATTCATTCTAATGGGAGCTCTGAGAGTGGATTGCTTAGAGTACACAAAAGGTTGTTGCTAACAAGAGAGCAGTCAGTTTATGGAATAAGTAGGAACATTGCATAAGTATTGCAACTAAATACACTGTTTTGTGTTAAGGTCTGTGCCTTTTAAGACTTATAAATCTGCACCTGGGAAACATACTGCTTTACAGGTGGATTACCAGTAAAGAATAAATCCTTTTTTATTTATTAAAAACAAATACAATTAAAATTACATTACAATTGTTTGGACACCTCCTTTAATGCAAGAGAAAAAATAATATTAAAAAAATATATAGGTTTAACAGGCTGTTTCACTAGGACAAAATCACTGACCTAGGAGCTATTGTAACACGTGGAGTTTACCATTTACTATAACTTAGTCATACAGCCATTAGATGTTATTTTATTATTCACTGTAAATTAATAATAATTAAACAATCATCTGACTGCTTAACTTTTTCCACCATTAATATTGCTGTACAAAAATCATAAACATAATTTTGTACAATCCTTAGTTATTCTGTATTGTATATTACAATTAATCATAAATCACTGAGGAAACCATTATTCTCTATCAATACAAATTAATACAATAAGTGTATTTTATACTACATAAATATAATTACACTTTTGAACACATTATTTTCCTTTGTTTAATGAAAAATTGAACAAGTCTGAGGAGTGAGAATAGGTTTCACTGTAAACAGAAAAATAAATCCGTTGTATAGAGTTGTTATATATATATATATATATATATATATATATATATATATATATATATATATATATATATATATATATATACACACACATACACAGCTACTAAATAAAGAAATGAAGGAAACTTTGGCAAAATGATTTCACAAAGGAAGGAATGTAGATCTGTGCTTGAGAGACAGTTAAACTGAGGGGATTAAAAAAAAAAAAAATTCTTCAGTGTAAAATAAAGTAGATTGTGTAACGTAATAATGAGAATTCTGTCAATGTTCAGTTGTAAAAATATGTGACAATATCCATCAAATTTTCCAGCATTACGAGCAATCTCCATTCCCAAGGTGATACTAAATCTAAGGTTCTGCTGTACTATTGGTCAGCACCTTAAATGTAACGTACCCGTGAATCGTAAAGTTCAATACTGTACCTTATTGCGGTTTAATTTATTGTTAGAAACCATTATATACTATTTATAAATCAAAATGTGATAGGGTACAGCTTTGTAATTTGCGGGTTTTTATTTGATGTAGCCAGTGGAGGAATGACAGTGTCATCATGGGGCACATGATGACATCGAGAATTACACTACCGGTCAAACGTTTTAGAACACCCCCATTTGTCCATTTTTTATTTTTTTATTTATCCAGTCAATAACTTGAAATGGTACAAAGGTAAGCAGTAAACTGCCAGAGGTTAAAAAAAAAAAAGTTTAGGTTACAAAAAACTGAAAAATATTGTACATTATAGAGTTATATACTGTGTTACTACACCCTCTTAAGCATTATTTGGCAGTGTTGTGCACAGCTCCTGTGCATAGAAGTTACTGTATTCCTACAATGCACACATCATTTGGAAGCTTATTCTCTTGGCTACCAGCATGTTTTATTCTCAAACAAATCCGATGTAGAGATCCGTGTCGCTCGCCGTAATTCAGAGCCCGGGGGTAAACATGCAGTCTGCTCCAAGGCCGGGGGGGAGGTCTTATTCAGATGGAGACAGATCACTCAGTTTCTTTGCAAATAGGCTTGTTTTGTTCAGAACAACCTAACAATGAATCCAGTATATATATAACACAGAGAAGGCATTTTGAGCTCTCTATGGGTGTGTGTTGCTTCTACCAAAACAGGGATGGTCTTGTTTTGATCAGTAAACTGTCTCAGGGGGTGGGGTATGAAAACCAAATGTTTCACATCAGAGAATGCTTCACATTGTTAGAAAGCTGAGAGGGGTTAATTTTTGTTAAACAAAATGATTCTATGATTTTTTTTTTTTATCTCCAAATGTTTATTTGTTCTATTCTTTAATTTCAGAGTACACTGAGACATTAAACTGTGTCAATTTCAATAAAAACTGGAAAAATTTAGGTGTTCTTAAACTTTTGACTAAAACATTTTAGTGTATATTCACAGATTGATTTAGTAGCTGCAATGAGTGATGGGCATTACAATATAGTTGTATTAAAATAAACAATAGATGGCACTGAAAGTGCATAGGCTCATGGGGAGCTCAGGCCAGGAAAACATATAATAAATACCTTAAATAAATCACTAAAATCAGAGTGTTATGAGTTGAGCTTCCTGGTCCTGGACAAGTTTGTCAAGCCAGATTACAAACATGTCCAAGTATGCCACAGTTCCACAGCTCTGTCGTAACCTGATACAAGTCGGCTCCATGTTTGCCACCAAGCTCCATTAATAAAGAATGTAAACAGATGCAAATCGTTAAACTAATTTTAAAATTACTTCTGTAGTACAAATGCTTTGCTAAATGTTTTGGTCAGATTGTTAAAAAAAATTTTTCAACAACTTCTATTTTTATAGTTACTGTGTTGATTCTCATGGTATTATTCAAAGTTAGCATTGCCCTGTACTGCTTATCCAAGGCAATTTACTAAAAAAACACTGGTTAAAAAAGCAGCTTTTACAACAACCTTTATAATTCCTAAATACAGTATCTGGAGAATTACATTTCCAAAATGGAAGGTGTTAAATCAGATTGTTCTAGATTGGGTTGAGAGGGAAACCAAACACTACTTCAGAAAAGCTTTAACTCCATCCTGGCTTCAGGAGAATAAAAGAGAATTGTCTCACTACAGTTTAAATCATTAACAGTGGCCCCATTTTGTTTAAAGTACAAAATACTGAAATCAAAGTCTCATTCTTTTTTTATGATAAGTTTCAAGACTATAAAGTATTCAATCTTAACTTACATAGAAATGACTAAAAGTAAGATTATGATAATGGTCTACTGCTGGCCTATACTGTTATACTAGTGTATAAAACATTAGTAACGCTTTCCTAATACCGAGTTGCATTCTCTTTCGAACTCAGAACAACCTCAATTCATCAGGACACGGACTCTACAAGGTATCGAAAGTCTTCCACAGGGATGCTGGCGCATATTGACTGCAATACTTCCTGCTGTTGTGTCAAGTTGGCTGGTAGTGGATCTCTACTCTGAATAGCTGGTACCATCTTATCCCACAGATACTGCACTGCAATAAGCTGATTTTACAAGATAAAAAAATGTGTGCAAAATATAAAATGTGTCAATTTAAATCTCACAAATATTTACACACACAATTATCTTATGCCTTTTATGATATTGTTTTAATGCAATAATTAAATTATGTAGAAGTAACGACCAGAAATGTATTTTTTCCCCAAAATGATTTTAGAATGTTTAAATTTCAGGGTGCCAAGTAAAACAGGATTCTAAGTTGCAGGTTGGTAAAATGTAACAACTGAGAAATATACATTATTATAAAAACATGCTTTTAAATACTGTATAGTAAGATCTCAGGCAAAACAAGTTATTTCCAATCACAAATAGGTTCACAATTATTTATTTAAGTGCATTTAAAAATATAGTGAATATAGCTTTAATAACGAGAGACTTTCAGGTCAATAAGTTATACAAAGCTAATTGAGAAGTCACTTTTTTTTTCCTACCACCTCTATGTTTTCAGGGATGGTCTACAATGTGCCATTTATAAAAACATGATGCCTGTGATCTTGACACAGAGACTCTAAACCAGACAAATGAAAAGGGTTTGCTGTGAAGATCTTGTGGGGCTGGGAGATGGAAATCTGAGTCTAGAAATGGATGGAAAAATTGTCCTGCTTTTTTTCTCACCCTGTTCACATTTGAGGTTTTAGGAGGCTTATGTGTGTTCAGATATGCAGCTGAAAAGGAGGCCTAAACAAAATGCATGCCAGGAATAAAAAAAAAATCTGTTAAAACAAACCAGTTGCACATGATATTAGGTATGCTTACAGGTGTGTGCTATGTATTTATATCACAACTTATTAATATTGACCCAATCGCTTCTATATTCTCTTTGAAAGTACTCTTAACACTTAGCAGCCAACGCTTTCTTACATAATTTAAAAATACATGACACCAAGACATGTCGGTTTAGTAGCATGGTTCAATGGGGAATCAAATGAATATATTACCCTTTACAAATGTCTGTATCTTCGGTTCTACAAGTCTAAAAGTGCTGTTACAAATTCACCTGAAAGCGAAGCACTGGGGGGTCAACGTTACATTAAATCATAATACAGGATATCATATGCATTAGTTATCAATATTGAGATTTATAATCTGAAATGTGTAATACATTCATACATACTGTTATATAATGTATGTTATATAATATAGAACGTAAAAGTGTCAGTGTCTTTGGTGCTCTTTGCTGCAGTTCGATACATGTCCCATGCAATCCAAGGTCTGCTGCTCAGTATTTTTTCTCAGAGTTCCCCGGTAAAACTTGCAACCCTTTAAATGGACTCCACTTCGTTTGTTGTAATCCACATTATTCTTGTGGATTATGTGCTTCGGTTATATTAATAACATTTTAATGTATAATTTAGATTAGTGAATAAAGTGAACTAGTCCTGTTCAAAACCGCTACAACCTTTATTTTCATTGACTGAGTAGCTTAAATGTTTTTTTTTTTTTTTTTTTTTTTAAGATGTGAGCTATCAATATTCACCAGTACACGTAAGGCTAGATAGATATGACAATTCAAACAATTTAGAGAAAATACTGTTTGTCTACTGAACTTGTCTAAGCTATTTTTGGCGATTCCTTTGAAACGGTACAATTTGACACTCGAGTCTCTAAGGGTATAGTTTGAGTTGTGTCACACACGGACACTTTTCATCCAGCCCAGGGCCCGGTGCATTCATATTTACAGATAGAACAAGTTTTTGAGGCGGCCCTGGGCCAGCCTAAGGTTTCATCTGGCCGAGGACCGCATCAAAATTTTGGAGCGTTCACATACGAGTTAAGGAGGCCCTGGGCCTCAAGTGTGAACAGGGTCCAAGATGTAATAGCATTAATGGTTGTAGAAATCAATAGGTATGCCGGGCAGGTTCATGCTTGTGGTAATTTAGCCTCCTACTAGTAGTTACTTACTGATCGCAACAATTTGGAAAAATTGCAATTCAAATTTCAGTGGGTCTGGATGCAAAACCAGAGTTATCCGATTACTGGAATATGAATACACAATTAATGCCCAGTCATGCCCAGGAAACACTATCAATTTTGATGTTCTTTTCTCCATTTCACTGACAACAGCCTGCGAAATCCCAGCCAGTTTAGGACTCTTTATTAAAGATCATACCATGAGCTGTCTATAGATGAGTCAATTATCTTTTTCTTTTTTCAGCTAATTTAATACCCAAATAGCATAGTCATTTTACAATATATAAAATCACCCTGACCCTCACCCTCACAAACTACATATATGCCTGGGATGTGCACACTTGGAGAGGTTACTCGTATGACAATGATATCAAAATTGGGCACAGTGTTGTGATGCAGTTGCTCACAACTGCTGGGGAAAGGGCACTTTTCCACTAGTGTACTTTTCCTCTTCCCCTGCCCTGTTTGAAAATGAAACCATAAATGCAGCAGTTCAAATCTGAAAATGAAGCCAGGAGATCAGTCTTTCTTTAGAAGGGGCCCCTTTTAGCTACATGTTTCAAAGACATGTACAGTAATGTTGCTTTCCACTGTACACAAAAACAAAGTAGTTTCAAAGGAGATGCACAGCAAAGGGCTAGAAGGGTATACTGTATAATCCTCAGTGCGTAGAATATTATAAAATCAGTGTATGGGAGGAGTAGACAGAGTTGAGCAGCTGTGCTCATATTAGTTTTCCTCATATAGCATCACTGCATTTTCCACCGCCCTAAAGAGGTAGCTCTAGTAAATGCCTTTATCCTCTTCAAAAAAAGCATCAATCCCAGTATGACAGATGCCATGTTTAGAGAAAAGGTAGTACAGGGTCTCATGAACAGGGACACAACCAGCAACCCCATGCCAGATGTAACCATAGGAGTTGGTGGACAGAAATGACAAATCAATGCCAGATTGCATGTGATTGCATATGCTGAAGGGGGCACTAAGAAGTCAGGGAGAAAGCAAACAGACTTCTTCTGCCAAACCTGCCCAAATAAACCATAACTGGGCCCCACCTGCTTTGAACTGTACCACACTAAACTGGACTACAAACAGCATTAAGTGAATTTTTCATCTAAATATGTAGATCGCAGATCTGCGTAATTTATGTATAACATAGTATGTCAATGATTGAATCACCAGCTAAAAACAATTACCTGTTGTCAGCTAAATGATAATGATGATTATTATAATTATTATATTAACTTAGAATTCAATCACACTGCTTTAAATTTAAGAAAATAATTAGAGACAATGGCTTAATTTATGCAAAAAAATTATATATTTACAGAAATAATAAGATAAAATGCATACATTCACAATTGTGTATACAGCACTTCTGACTTGATTATATATAATCTGAAAAGGGACCATATTGGTAACAGTGTGCACTATGTAGATGACAGGCTGTAAGAGAGCATCTCCCTTTTGCAGGTCTGATTCGCTAGCGGCCTTTTACTTTGGCTGGTTGTGGGTACAGTGTACCAGAGCAGTTGGGCAGTGAATAAGTTAAGCTCGGAATAATTTGATAAAATAAACTTACCAGTCTGTTCTCATCAAACACCTCGAAGAGCAGTCTGTGGTTAAGAGGACTTACCTGTAGGGAGAGAAGAGAAAAAAAAAAAGTTACAGCGGCTCTTTAATGCCTCTTTCCAAAATCTGAATCAAACAGGAAGGTATTGGCGATCTTCAAAAGTGATCTTCATGCCATGTACACTTGCACACATGTACCCTGAACTAAAATGGCTTTAAATACATGTTGCAATTTGTAGTGGAGTCCAATAAGGTTTTTAAATGTGTAGTTAATTAATTTCCTTTCATGATTTTGCATTATTTGAGGTAAATGTCAGATTATTAGAACCTAGAAAATAACACTATTTTCTACAATAGATTATTAAACTGTATCCTTGTGTATGCAAACTACATGCCTATTCCAGAACCTGAACAGCAAGACATTTCCAAACCATGGCTTTTAAAAAGAAATTGTGCCTATGAGACCCTTGTGGTCTATAAGCCCCTGCAGTATAAACATATACCACAGGTGAACCCCTCTTAGATATGAATACAACTATTGCAGTAAAAAGCACAGCACCACCCAATATAATTCCCCTTAAATGAGCCACAGAGCCTAAGTACTCTTCGCTTCCCCTGTCAGACTTGTGGCAAGCAGTTGCTGCACTGGGTTAATATTTGAAATTCTATTCCAGGTCACAGGGATCACATTTCAGGGTGAATAAACACTGGCTGGTGAAGTCTTGGTCAACTATCCAGGACTTGGCAATAACCGACTATGCCTTTTCCAGGTAGATATGCTCTTCTGTCCCATGGGCCCTTTCCTGGACAGCATATCTGTGCCTATTGCTACATCATGGATCCTTTGGAAGGTGTGCAGTCCCAATAGAGGTTCTGTGGCTTTTCACCCAGCTCAGAAGCCAGGGCATATCTCAGAGGAGACAAATAGAACATGCCCACTCAGCACCTAGAATGAGTACTGCTATGTGATGATCATAGCAAACAGCTCCAGTATGTCAGTATGGGTGCTGACCCTGGGTTGGGCCCATCAACCTCCCATGCTGTGTTTACAGACTTCTCTGCAGCCCATGGTGGAGAAGCATATAGTTCATAGCCCCCTTACCACTGAAACAGCAGTTGCTCTTCAGCTAGAAATGCTTTTCTGACAGTATCTCATGCTTATGTTTAATGTTCGCTACATTATATAGAAAGTTGCACACTATCTTCCTCTCGGTTTTGTGTAATCTGGGATATTATCTAACTGTTCCCTTTTTGACCTTCTTTTGTGTTTGCTTGCCTGGGTAATCTTCTCCAGTTACAACGTGTTGAAAAGACAAAAATGTAAAATACAAAATACATACCCATCAGTAAAAAGATAGCTACTCTGCCAAAACACTTAAAAAAATGCATCATATCCAGGAACTGACCTCTATATGGCAGACCACCTGAACTCAAGTTTCAATGTGCGTCTGAGCAGTACACTATGAATCTCTGAAACACCTAGTGTAATCTGTAATCTATTTCACTCACATACTTTCCGAGGCAGACACATCTTGTTTACTGTCAGTGTTCTATAAAGCTGTTGACAAGCCGTCTATTTTGCTGTGATGGAAATGGAGGCTTGAGCCAGAGCTCAGATATGCCTGCCTTATCATAGAATTTTCTGAGGAACTGCTTTCAAAGCAACAAAGTAGGTCCTATTTATAAAGACTAAGACATAACCACTAAAATCAATGTGTTTGACTCTATCTAGAATGCATTATTTACTGTCTGGATCACATATCCCATCTGATACTAAAACAAAGATAGATGACCTACAATTCCATATTTAGATGTTATAATATTTTACATTGAATCTTTTTATTCACAATGAAAGGCACAATTATTAATCTTCTCAAACGACTGAAGTAGTATGGGAAGCTTTTGAGAGAAAAAATATGTAAATGAGTAGGCCCCATGTTTCATGAGCAGAAATACAAGATCACAGACATTTTCCATATGCACAAAAAGCTTATTTCTCTAAAACGTTGGGCACAAATGTGTTTACATCCCTGTTAGTGATAATTTATTCTTTGCCAAGATAATCCATCCACCTGACAGGTGTAGGATATCATGAAGCTGGTTAAACAGCATGATCATTACACAGGTGCACCTTATGCTGGGGACAATGAAATGCCACTCTAAAATGTGTAGTTTTCTCACACAACACAATGCCACAGATACCTAAAGTTTTGAGGGAGTGTGCAATTGGCATGCTGACTCAAGGAATGTCCACCAGAGCTGTTGCCACAGAATTTATGTATGTATGCAATTCCTGGATGCTCAAAATTTCCCAGTTCTTCCATGACCTGCATACTCACCAGACATGTCACCGATTGAGCATGTTTGAGATTTTCTTGATCGATGTGTAATATTACACTGTTGATTTTGAGAAGGTTCAACAATGTCTGTAGTAATGTTTGTAGTGTCATTTCTTTGTAGAGAGATTTTGTCCTTCTCAAAAATAATACATTATATTAACTTATGGACCAATCCATCGATATGCACATGATAGAAGAAGCATCTGACACACAAATACCCAATATAAAATGTATTTGTGTTAATAACTTGGGTTATTATTATTGTTGTTGATGTTATTATAAGACCTAGTAGTAGTAGTAACCATGTTAAAATTCTATTTAATGTATAATTCATATTTAGTTTTAATCAAAGCTATTAAGTTAATGCAAATATTACGTTCCCGGACTTAATAATTCTGGCAATACCAACACCTTCAAAATAGTTTCAAAGTTTAGAGTAAACATCTTGCCTGTGTTAAGTATTTCTGAAATTCCTGAAAGTGATTGGAGATGGATGAATGCAAATAATTAAGCAACTTATTCTCAGTCCACGGCTGTCTGGCATTAAAAAAAAAAAGCCTAATATTTGCATGCATATTGAAGATTTGTTTTCTGCATTGAAAAAAACGTAAATACATCTATGCTTTTTCATTATTAAAGCATTTAGCAGAAGCCTTTATACACAGCAAATAGACTACATATGTCAATGATATTAAAAATTCATAAAAGGAAATTTAAAATTACCAATCTGTGTAGGTCTCCATTAAGCCATAATTTTAATTTTATAATGTCTTTGACATTTCCCTTATTTAATTTCCCTTTCCCTTCCTATTTCATATTGTTCTTTTTAAATTAAATATAAAAGTGGAGATATCCATTTTATGTTAACATGTATAAACTGTCACATAGGTCACCACAGCTTTAGCTCTAGAGAGAGTTATAGAAGTGATAAGGAGGAAGAATTCGTTGTGTTAAAGAAGGTGCCAGAAGATTGTAGATATGTTATATGTTCATGATCCCTTTTATTTATAATGTAAGAAATTTGCCAGTGCCTGTGTAGCCACTGTAGTTCAACTAAAACTAGTGATAATAAAGGAACACATTAAACTCTGAATACTTAGATGAAGAAATCATGGATTATGATGAGTATTTGTGGCCGATCACTAAATTGACCTGTTTGAGGACTGCTTTCCTTGCCTGGTGAAAAACAGACTTTTTTTAAAGCAGTATTCGTTGTAAATCAAATTAAATGTTATATAGCAAATTAAGTAAATCTTTCGCTTAGGTGTGTTTAAACACTTTGTTACCTTTTCTACCACAGCAATTGTTAAAATAGAAACATTAAAAATAATACACTTATTGACTTAATTAAAAGTACATTTTACTGCAATATATAATACAACACTTGAAAAGGTCTCTTATGTATAGGCTCAAATAAAATTGTACAATATACTTGCTTCTAATAAATAGTAAATTGTACTATTAAAGCCAATAGCTGATTAAGTGAATATATTTTGTAAAGCCATTGTAGGGAAACAAACAACATGTTTAAATTATTAGTCTAATTATAATTACAATGGTGCCCTTATGCTTGTTTTTGTCATCAGAAATAAATATGGATAGGCAGTGGTGCATCTAACTCTAAGCACAGAGGGGGCAGGGCACTCTTGTGGGCCACACCCAACACCCCTCTATAAAGCCTACAACTGCAGGGTCCTACAGGTAGTCCGCTAGAGAGATAACATTTTTTTTTTTTAAATATATATATATAAAATGGGTTGACAGTGCAATGGAGTTAAAAACACACTGTAAGCTCACTCCACAAAGGACAACACACATCACAATGTTTAAACGATGCCCAATTGGCACTAAGGGGCCTAAAGTGTGCCAAGAAAACATCCCCCACACCATTACACCATCACCACCAGCCTGCACAGTGGTAACAAGGCATGATGGATCCATGTTCTCATTCTGTTTACGCCAAATTCTGACTCTACCATCTGAATGTCTCAACAGAAATCGAGACTCGTCAGACCAGGCAACATTTTTCCAGTCTTCAACTGTCCAATTTTGGTGAGCTTGTGCAAATTGTAGCCTCTTTTTCCTATTTGTAGTGGAGATGAGTGGTACCCAGTGGGGTCTTCTGCTGTTGTAGCCCATCCGCCTCAAGGTTGTACGTGTTGTGGCTTCACAAATGCTTTGCTGCATACCTCGGTTGTAACAAGTGGTTATTTCAGTCAAAGTTGCTCTTCTATCAGCTTGAATCAGTCGGCCCATTCTCCTCACCTCTAGCATCAACAAGGCATTTTCGCCCACAGGACTGCCGCATACTGGATGTTTTTCCCTTTTCACACCATTCTTTGTAAACCCTAGAAATGGTTGTGCGTGAAAATCCCAGTAACTGAGCAGATTGTGAAATACTCAGACCGGCCCGTCTGGCACCAACAACCATGCCACGCTCAAAATTGCTTAAATCACCTTTCTTTCCCATTCAGACATTCAGTTTGGAGTTCAGGAGATTGTCTTGACCAGGACCACACCCCTAAATGCATTGAAGCAACTGCCATGTGATTGGTTGGTTAGATAATTGCATTAATGAGAAATTGAACAGGTGTTCCTAATAATCCTTTAGGTGAGTGTATATATAATTATATATATATATATATATAGAGAGAGAGAGAGAGAGAGAGAGAGATTTTACTGTTAATAATATTTGTTCTTTGGTATATAATTGTAATAAATAAAATGTAAAAAATAGCATGTATATCTCTGGTGGAACGTGGATCCCCTTGCAGGGCCCATAGATGCGGTGGGCCCTGCTGCCTATCCCCCATCGCCCCCGTGATATTTCTGCTTCTGCGGATCGGGTACAATCCCTCTCTAATCAATCTTGCAAAATCAACGTGATATTACAGCTGTGCCACCAGCAGATTTTTAGTATCGATATACTGTGGAAGAATTTACTGCGGTAGCCAGTATTCCCATCCATTGTTGTGAAATTCTTCATGAAATAGGCAGACTCTTCAAATTCACTTTATAATTCAGTTTTATTGTTCAAACATTAGAACTATACAAATACAACATAACATATTAAACTTTAAAAGCAGCATTTGAAATACTTTTTTTTAATAAAGTAAATATTTAAAAGAGCGATGTAATTATTATTTAATGTTTTAAGTGTAACAAACGTGTGCTATCAGTTTTGTTTGAGGATTATCCATGGCAAAAATGCCAAACATACTTTGTTCGGCTTAAAGGATGATCGCATTGGAGTTGCAATGTTCCTCACTGTACTGAAGACCTGCACCGGTAGAGAGCTGCTGGCACAGATGCACTTGTATTTCCATGCACGTTTTGCTATCTCAGGGAATTTACCCATATAAGTTTTACATATTTTTCAATATGGTGAATAACAAAAAGAAGCCCCACAAAGTTTAATTGTCCGCCCCTCGATGTTTTAGAATATGGCAACATTTGAGAATCATGACTTAATGGCCCTAAAGAAAGTCACTAAAGAATATCTCGTGTTCCCTGTGAATAAAAAGACACTTCTGAGCCACTTTTGCTCATTGTGATTGAAGGTGGCGGAGTCGACTGCAGCACCACCAGTGTCGTCAAACAGGTCCACTCAAAGACAGTTGCTATGGAAATGTGTTGATGCTTATAGCTGTGGACAACCTGACAGACACCTATTCCACTGTCTCACACCAGAAATTGTTATGGTTTCTATTGCAGCTGCAGATTATTAAGCACAGCAATATTATATATATATATATATATATATATATATATATATATATATATATATATATATATATATATATATATATATACACGGTGGTATTGACTACAATAAAAAATCACTGCAGTGAGGGCGTGACTCAGCAGTCATTTATGGCACAGCCCTATATAATATATTACCCCAAAGGGTAAAGGGGAGAATAGCATGTTTTCCAAGGGTGGGAGGTTGTATAATGCACGAGGTCCCTATCTAAGCTTTGCTACTGTATACAGTAATATCCATGTTTTTGATCTTTGTGTTGGCATGACAGGGCTGCAGCTATGACTGCTGCCAAGAGGAGACTGTAAAACCTCTGTCAGGTTTTCTTGGTCTTCCGATTCCATTGGCAATGCAATGATGTCAGTGGTGTGCCTCGCTAAAAATACAGTGCACGTGGGTTATGAAAAGTTCTTCCTGCCACGTCTGTTGTGTCACAGACCAAATTACAAGTTCATGAATGGATTTGTTTGTTTCTTCATATTTGACCCCAACTGAAATTAACCTAAACCTTAGCCATTTAAAGACAACTCTTCACTTGCTGTAAAAACAAAATGGCAGCAATGTCTGATGTTTCTTTAAGGGGCTTAAGAAAATGGTATCTTTGTACATATGTTTTGAGACAAGCAGTAAAAGTAAAACACAAGTACTCACTCTAAAATAGAATTCTTCATTCCATTTGGGATTCAAAGTCTGAAATAGAAAATAAATCATATAATTATAGTTGTTGATAAAGCATGTAAAATTATTTTTCCTCAGCTGCCAATAAAATATGCTGAATAACACAAGAAAGGTAAATAAAACTAAATAATTAAGACAACCTTCATGTAGGTAATTATATTTATGAACCCACATTCATCAACAAAGCAGTTAGACACTTTAAATAACTAATGTCCCAAACCCTCATCATGTTTTTAAATAATCATCAAGCAGCACTGAATGAAGAACCAGAGAACAAAAATGTAAACATTCACAACTCTCCCTGAAATTGTGCATCATTCATTATGACTGTTAGTTCTGTAGGTTCTACTAATACTGGCTTTTGAAATAGGAAGAATAAATAATGTGCGATTGCCAAGGCTAATACCATATGTAACCACTTGAGGATAAGCACCTAGTTAACAGATTGGATGTCAGTTTGAACACATCTCCCTGCCTCTGAACCAACAGATTTCCATTCAGAGCAAAGGGCTGGGGAAAAAAATGAAAATAATGTAATCCTTTAGGTTTACAAGTGTTGAAGCAGTTTTAAAACTAAGACAAGCTCAAACACTGGCCCTTTTCTTACCAGTTTGGTTTTGACTGCACAAGAAGCTTGACTTTGAGTTGATCATAAGTGGTGATGCTTTATAGACAGCACAGCTGCAAACACTCAAACCGAGACAGAGAAAGGGAATGTCAAATGTACTGCACTTTGTAAGAGGAATGAAAGATTATGCACCTGAAAACAGGGAACAGTGCTTCTGTGACAGTAACTTCTGTGAGACGATAGAAATCTTAGGATATATATAAAAAGCTAAAATGTTTTTCTTCAGATACATTTGAATGTATTTCTATCTCCATCAATATTCTTAGCCTACATTTCTTAAGCAATCACCTGAAATATGAATGGCTAAAATTATTCCCTTTGTATCTCACAGAAAATTAGGCTCATTATTCAAAGGTTATAATTAAAAGTATTAAGGACAAACAAAACAGGCCATATTTAGGTCAACAATGTTTGTGTACAGCTTTCTGAAGTGCCAGCTTTGGATTTATTTTTGTATTTAATTTAATATTTTAATTCTTCAGTTATTTGTATTTTTTTCAATAACCTTTTTTCCAATAACATGATTGTGGTTCAATTCAGATAACATACTAATTATTGTATACTACAAACTCCTTACGGCAATATAATTAATTCTAAAACCCATAAGTATGCGGTCTAAATATTATCTATATATTACATTAATATGATCACATTTTAATTCACACTATATTTTAAAGTTATCAAGAACATTTAGTATTTTTTTTTAATATTAGTTTTAAAGAAGACAAAATACCAAGTAATAAATTAAGTGTAAAATAATTCAAAACGACAAGTCATATTTTATTATATATTTGGATACAATGTGGGTGTGCTTGTTCAGTAAATGTATTGCTGGAAACTGGATGTTATTCTACAGCTTGAGAGTGCATGTTTGGAAACAACTCTTACATTTTATTTATGTAATCTAGCAAGTTTCTTCCTTGAAAAATGTGTAGATTCATAAATAAACAACTAGGTAAGTGACAGCTTCCAAAAACATATTTTTTCCTCCATCAGTGGACTGCGATTTTGTGGAGAAAAACAAATGAAGGAAATTCCTCAGATAGTAGCCCATGCATCTGAAGTTCAGATAGATGCAAACTGAGATGACTCAGCACAGCAGCTGCACAATCTGAAATTGGTCCAAGTCAGGAGGCTGAAATAAATGCTGGATGACACTCCTATTGCTTCCAGATCAACAGCAAAGGTCAATATAAGCTTGCCAGCATATTGAAAACACTTGCCAATCCACAATCCACCTGCTTGTTTGATTAAATAAATTCATACATTAACAATCTAACCTCATGCAGTGCTTTTCACTAAATCCAAGGCTAAAGTGTCTACATTTTATCATCGTCTATATATATTAATATCACTGTATAAAATCATATATGATAAAACTGAAATATCAAAGTCTCCACCCACCGAGTTAATACTTGGTGGAGGCACATTTGACAGCAATTACAGCTGTGAGTCTGTTGGGATAGGTCTGGATTACCTTTACAATACAAATACATTCTTCTTTACAAAACTGTTCAAGCTCAAGTTCCTTGGGGAGCGTTGATGGACAGCAATCTTCAAGTCATGCCACACATTCTCGATTGGATTTAGGTCAGAGCCCTGACTGGGCCACTCAAGGATATTTACATTTTTGTTCCTTAGTCACTCCAGTGTATACTCCAGCAGCTGTGTGCTTCAGGTTGTTGTCATGCTGAAAGGTGAACTTTCATCCCAGTTTCAGCTTGCTTGCAGAAGGCAGCAGGTTTTCGTGAAGGATTTTTGTGTATTTTGCTTAATTTATTTTCCCTTCTATCCTGTGCTCCAGTCCCTACCAATGAGAAACATCCATCATGCATCAAGTAGGGATGGTGTTATTTGGATGATGTGCTGTGCTGTGTTTGTGCCAAATATAAGACAATTTAGGCCAGAAAGTTCAATTTTAGTTTCGTCAGGACACAAAACCGTTTGCCACATGACTACAAATCTGCTGAGCGTTTCAGGTGGGCTTTCTTGAGTAATAGATCCTTCTTGCCGTATTATTTATAATGTACTTATCAGACGTCCTTAACCTGGGCAAGTTACAGTTGAAACAAAATACACATGTTTCACGATGAATCATCCAGCTACAATATAGCAGTTTATAATTGAACTAAAGTGTACGCGTCTCAGTCATGGCGTTTATGGACGCATTTATTAAACCAGTCCTTAATGTTTTAGAGGAAACCCAGATTTGCTGTATTTATTTATTCATTAATTTAACTTGTAAATGGACACATTAACTAAATCATGTTCGCCTTCCTACTGATTGTCTCTGCAGATTGTCCTGCACACCATTCACAAAACACAGCCCGAAACACCGGCCAGCTGTTCATACAATATTAATAACATCGGCTGCTACGATCCGATTATTATCCTTCAGTTTATTTTAACTAGTCAGGCACTGCACCGGTTCTGTGAAATCCAAGTGTTTAATACACTCGGATATTAACTGTAAGCAGTAAAACATTTCATTGTTTCTGTACGTGGATTTCACTCCATCTTCGTGATCGCACACGGCACTTGAGATTATATCTTCCGACACAATGTATCTGATCTCTTCCCTGTACAAGTCAAACACACATCTCCGCTGCTCATGTCCTCAGTGGGCGGGATGGATGCTTACGGACACGTCTAGCACCAGCAAGTTAACCTCCATAAAACACAGACGCGTCCAGACGCTTAGCCAGTGGAAACACCCGTTTAAGCGTCCAGGGCCGGACGCGGCCGGACGCGTTCGCCAGTGGAAACGGGGCATTACTATGGTATTTCGTTTGCAGGGACAGCCTGATCTAAACAGGGTCTTGGTGACGCTCCAAGGTATTTTCAAGGCCTTATGCATCTTTATATCCATCCCCTGAACTGTACGTTTGAACAACTTTTTCTTGAGTTATTTTGAAAGCTTCTTGCTGCTTATGGTTAAGTCTACAGGAACTGTTGAATTTATCCTGAAATCATGTGAATCACTAACATTTCAGAGGAGAAGGCCACTTAATTGGGGTTTTGATTGTGACTGCTTATGCCTGAGCTAATTTAGGAATGCTATTACAATATTTAGAACCAAGCAATTTCAGTTTTAATTTGTTTTATTTATTATTTATAGATAATACACACTTATCATTCCTGGGCTTGAAACAACCTCTAAAAACACTTACTGAACAAATCATGCACACGGCATCATACACACTAAAATGCAACTGTGTAATCGAATTGTAGTACAACAAGGAGAGAACAAAATCTAGTACATGTCTAGAGGGTGCTAATTTTTTATCGTCATAAGGAAAGTAAACTGCTAAGTTATATATGTTTTAGTTATATACATTCAGCATTTTTTTCACACCTGCCTAAAATTTTTGCACAGTACTGTATATATATTATATATACACCGATCAGCCATAACATTATGACATTATGTCAGTGGGTGGGATATATTAGGCAGCAAGTGAACATTTTGTCCTCAAAGTTGATGTGTTAGAAGCAGGAAAAATGGGCAAGCATAAGGATCTGAGCGACTTTGACAAGGGCCAAACTGTGATGGCTAGACGACTGGGCCAGAGCATCTCCAAAACTGCAGCTCTTGTGGGGTGTTCCCGGTCTGCAGTTGTCAGTACCTATCAAAAGTGGTCCAAGAAAGGAAAAGCGGTGAACCGGCAACAGAATCATGGGCGACCAAGGCTCATTGATGCACGTGGGGAGTGAAGGCTGGCCCGTGTGGTCCGATCCAACAGATGAGCTACAGTAGCTCAAATTGCTGAAAAAGTGAATGCTGGTTCCGATAGAAAGGTGTCAGAACACAAAGTGCATCGCAGTTTGTTGCGTATGGGAACAGTTGAACTCACACTTTTCCGTTTGAGCTTTATCAGTTTTTGGAAATTAAGCTAATTGTACTATAGTTTATTTTCCCCCACTGCAAGCATGTACCAAGTTGTGGCAAAGCCTTGGCATTTCCAGATGGATTTTAAAGTATATACGTCTGATGTCTGATTTTGAAGAGTAAAGCCACATCAGTTTGATTCAGTATTTGTGGTCCTCCAAAATGCATATTTGAAAAATGAGGTGGCTGCACTGCGTATTTGTCTCTTTCTGTAGTACTCCATACAGAGAATATTCTAGTTCTGTACATTCCACAGTGTAAAGAAAAAAAATCAACTGTACAAATAGGACAACACATAATATACAGTCATAAAATGTTTCTGTATGTAAGTATGTCGGGATATTCAGAATGCTTTTTTTAGTTTATTTAGTTTATTAGTTTATTGTACTAATAATGCTATTGTACAAATGTACTAAATGTACTAATTTGCATACTTTTTGAGCCACACAAGTGTTCATGCTTCCTGCATGGATCTTTTCTACATATCTATATAGAAGGAAACTGAAGTCTGTATGCTGTATTCATATTCTGTGCAACAGCTCCCTCTAGTGTGTGTGCACTTTTCCTCAGTAGCAGCAGGACAACTCTAATCGAAAGTGAACAAACCTCCACGAACCCACAAACGACTTCCCATCAACACTGCACCAATGTACAAGCATCCAAACAATAATGAAAACAAACAGCAATAAAAAGGCTGAATTACAAAACCCATAGATTTATTTTAAGTTATTTTAACAGACTTCCATACCTTACCTTTTTAATGGTTTTTGTCTGGACTAAGGCAAGTTCTCGGTTTTCATCTGCTACATAGAGAGAGAGTTTCACGTAGGGATCGCTGAACAGAAAAAGAAAAAAAAAACATTAAAAATTGAGACATACATTAAACACACAATATACAGCACCTTGTGTGTCAGAAGTTTAAAATACAAAGTATGAGGCAAATTTCTTTTAGGATTGTTTCAAGAACCACAATATGAAAAAGTGGCAATACATATGAAAAGGACAGTTAACATTCATTAGGGATAGTTCAAACTCTAAAATAAGTCATCTATTCAAAATAAACTCTACTCACTCAAACAATTTAATAAAAACAACTACTCCTTACTTTTAGTTTTTTGTAAACAATAAAATGGTCTTTGCTTGCACTGCTCAAAAAACCTATCAAATGGAAAGGAAAATACATTGTTTTGTCAGTGCTTCTTTGTGTGTCATAAATTCTAGTAAATAAGTACACGGCATAATCTTAGGGCACTTTCACACCTAGTTCACTTGCAAATAATTAGAATTGTGGTTCACTTGCAAAGTAACTTTTTTCTTTCCTTTAGATTAGGTTGTGTTTGTTTCACACCAGGAAAATGTAATTAACCTTGAATTTCTTTGAAAGTGAATTCAAGCTTGTTTTTCTAGTGCACTTACAACTTCATGTGGACCAGAATTCTGCATGTTCTTATTTTGTGCTTTGTTGGTGATGGTGTGGTCTAGCTATGACTAATTAATTTGGGCATTTATATAACCATAAAAGAAACACCATAAAAACACGTTCTTTTTGGAGGAGATTCATCAGTGATATCTCAAGAAAAAGTAAGTTTAAAACTATGGCCATCAGCTACTAGAGATATGCCTTTCACCATACCTTACCCTTGTATTTCAACCACAGACAATCAATAAGGTGATTATGAAAATCTTTACATTCTTGCAGTAGTTTTTTGGGCTTCAATGACAAGGCTGGGCAGTTTCTTTGCATTTGAGTATGTCACTTCCATAATGTGGTTCGGTTTATGGAACGGTTATTTTTACATGAACAAGAATACATTTGCTTTCATATTACAAATCAATAGGCAGAGCAATGTCATAAACATACAGAGTTTGCCATGAAACAAACGGAGACAACCTTTTCTAGTGGTTGCAATTCGTCACTATCAGAGGTTTCATATAGCCAAATATAGGTTCCAAATTAACCAAGACACACTTCAATCCCCATAAAACCGTAGGTGTGATGGTCCCTTAAATGCCATACAAATAGTTTTGAAAGAACACCTCAGGTAAACCAGTTCAATCTCTACAGAGTCTGGCAGATGGCCAGGCGTAGTCAGGGGCAACAAAGGATTTCTGTAACAGACGGCACTGCGGACCCGTTATTATAGTGAGGACACTGGGGCTGTGTTATTTGTAGTACAAAACAGACAATCGCTCTGAGTTAAAAAGAAAGAAAGATTCCCCTTCAGCTGTGACCTTAACTGACTTATTTAGGGATTTCAGGGGAAAATTAAAGGAAAACATAACTAAGTTTTGACAAGTCGCCATAAGCGGGTACTGCCAAGAATTTTTTTGTAAAACTAAAATGTTACTGTGGGGCTCTATGAAATCAGATTGATGCTTTCAAATGTTCTGATCTATTTCTCTCCCCCAATTAAAATTTTATGTTTTATCACAACTGATATGTTGATAGCAATTAATAGCTTTATAAATGCATACATTAGGTTGCAATGTGAAAAATTAAATATCCTACAGATATACAGTATTAAAGTATCAAAATATCAATTTATTGCTAAGTGTCTGCATTACAAACTTAAATGTAAATTATTTTTGCCACCTCTGGCAGACCTCTCCATTGTGGTACATTATGGTTAGCCTTTCTGTGTTTTCCTCAGAAAGTGATTCCATCATGTCGAGTTTATTAAAGATTTATAATTACTAAAGCATTTTGTATGCCCTAACGAGCTATTACGGCTACATTCAGTACTCTTCCCTTCATGATTTTCCAGTAAGAGTAAATATCCATAGGGCCCTACAATCTTCCACCTGTTAGCTACCATTTTAACTTCTACCCATGGCTAGGTTTCCGAATCCACTATTTTAAGCTTTATATGCATTTAGATATTCTTTGTTGAAACACCATAATTCCATAGTATGTTCCATGTCCTTTATTGACAATACATATGCACATGTCCCCATATGACATAGTACTTCTCCATCTTGTCTTCTACAACAGTGCAAGCTGACCCCAATACACAAACACATTAATTACACTATGTAACACAACCGGCGACTTTGTGTCTTTTTGTTCACATAAAGTCAGAAAAAAAAAACATATGAATCCAAATTAACATTATACTACTTTATACAAAAGTAATACAAAAATGACTACAAAAGATTTAGAAGTGAGTAGTTTTTCTAGATTTACGATTATACTGTATTTACTTATTTATTTCAAAATGATTTTTCTATATTTTTGAGGCATAAGCAATTAGGAAATAACACTTACAACCCAGGAACAAAAATAAATAAAAATGTGTTACAGTGTTATATTACATTTAAAGCTCCCTGCCTAATGAATCACAGAAAAATGTTAGCAAAGTTTGTTTTACTCCCGATTCATGTTAATCATTTATGATTTAAGCAACTGTTCAATTTTACAGTCTTTTTTTGTTTCTTATCTTTTAACAAACAGAAATTAATGCACCAAGCATTGTGCAGTCATAAGATAATTGATAATAGTCAGACATGAAAAACAAAAACAGACAAAAATATATATATATCTTTAGTCATTAAATATACTTCCTTTCTACAACATTCCAAATGACTGACTCATATAGAGCAAGAGTGAAAAAAAGAAAATAAAAACGAAAAGCAATTAAACTATACATAATCCACTGCTGGGTGTAACATAAAACAGACTGCACTGTCCTAAACAGATTAAATACTGGAAGTGACCACAGAACTATAGTTATAAAGTTAATCTCAATATTAAAGTGGGAAGAAGAAAACGAATGAAGAAACAAAACAAGCTGATCAACATTATGAACCTCAGAAATCATCAAGCTGAGTACAAATTAGAACTGATGAATTGATTTAGTATACTTCATGACCAACAAGAAGATCTAGATGTATCACAAATGTGTGACACAATCATGAGTAGCTCATGGAAACTGCAAGATAAAAAGATCTCTCAAGAACCATGAGAATTGATAAAGAAAAGTACAGTCAATAACCCAAATCAAAAGATAATTACATTGAACTGGGCAAGATCATAAAGAAACCCATTAGTGAAGATTGTGAAGAAGAAATTGTAACAATAACTTAATTAAGGAAATCATTGGAAATAATAGGAACATCAAAACAGTGTATCCTAATGAGAAAGACAAATGCAAAACAGTCTAAAACAGATGCAGTTATCAATAGAATGGAAGAATTCTAGATGCTGTAGAGCAAAACAAGTGGAAATATTTGTGAAACCTTCACCCAGCAGAGGATCAATATAGGCCAATGATGATGAGATGTGTATACATACATAAAAATATATACACACATACAAACATATACGTGTGCACAAACACACTTCTGTCAAGTCAACACCCACATCTAATTTATAGCCTTACACCAAGTTTGAACAGAAAGTTGGATTTCCTTAATTAATTTCCAGTACAGATGCTCCCCGGGTTACAGATGACTCAACTTAAGGAACATTTTGTAAAATTATGTAAAAGTAAATAAAAAAAAAATATATATATATATATATATATAAAAAAAAAAAAACCCATAAAATATGATATGATAGGAAACGTACGCTAGCCCATACATTCAAACATACAGTGCTTTCTGACTCATTAAATTATGTTAACTTCTTGGGATTACTACTTGTTCTGCTCATATTTAAATCACAAGCACAAAAATATTAATGAGAATTAACATAATTAATCTATCTATTATGAAACAAAAACTACTAGTACTACTAGTAATGGTGCCTGTAAAAACACATTTGGTGAAGATTGTGTGCATACCAGAAATATTCCAAATATGACATTTTGAGGGGTACAATTTTGTAAATAACATACAAAGCTATGTTAATTGAATGCCACTATCAAAATGTTTGTTATAATTAATGTATTAACATTGTAAGCCCCAGTTTCCAATTAACAAGGCATGACACTGCAGAGGTAAGTTCATCAATAAGGTCTGTTAAGAGTCGGGTTACTGGCACACAATCTGATGAAGAGCAACAACATAGCACTTATTTGTATGAAGGAATGCGTCTTTTCTGTGAAAATACACAGGTGGACAAAGAGCATTGAATACATTTAATAATTAAAAACTAACCAGATTCCAATGAAAAAGTAAAATCACTTGTAAGGGAGGATTGTCAGAGCAACCTCTCTAAAAATAGATCTAAATATTGCATTGACTATATCAGGTAAAAATATGCATACTGTAGTATAGCAGCTATTTATTGTCAGATGTTTTCATTTCAATAAGTGTAAAAAAAAAAGAAACATTAAATGAGTTTAAGGGTTAAATCCATCTCCAATCCCCCCCCCCCCCCACACACACACTTTTTATTTCATTATTAATAAAAACAATAATAATTGCCTATAGAGAGTCAGGAACTCCTGACTTATTCCTTTTAGATATGTTATTAAGGACAATAGCATCTGTATTGAAGATGGTCTACATTCAATGTATAACTTTCATGGGTTTTCAACAGCATAATGAAGTACGACAAGTAACTTTCTTCTTATGTATTTACTTATCTGTGTATTTATTTGCCTGGGTGAAGACCTAAATGCACATTATTTGTTCAATTATACCTACAATGTATGCACATTGCAATTGGATGACAACTATTTGGAGTGTATGCATTATTCCTCTTATGGAGACTCTCCTCAACATAGTCTGGAATTGGATAACATGGATCTCAACCATGTGAATAGTTAAATACTTCTAATGTTTTCTTACAATGTATTGAGCCTGGCAATAATTTGAAGATTGAATTGAGAAGAATGTAGTTAGAAAGAAAAATGTGTCTTTTGGACCCAAACAGAAAATGCAAATCAAGTGTGAATATGGAAATTACTTATTTGGCAAGAACTGAGCTTACATAAGCACATTTATACATTTCTTATTTATTTTATACCCTGTCTATCAAAAAGTGAGAACTACGATTGCTCTGATCTAGCCAAAGAAGAAATATTCCATCATTGCTAAATACTAACTGCTTTACGAGAATAATTGTGTTCATCAGATGTTAACCAGTACTTGTAGTTGTTCTACAGTGATTACATACATAAAGATCCAATATTTGGAAGCAAAAAAATATGTGCATACTGACTGGGGGAGAGCACAGTTGGTTGCTGTTTTTTTTCCCATCTGAATGACTAATATTTCTGAGCCTGCTTGGATACATGACTGATCTTTAAGAATACACTATAGCTATTGTTTGACCAGCTGCAACTGCAGTCCATTTGACCTTTTACTAGCAAAGCAGTACACCTCAGGAGGGTGTGTATTGCCAGAAACAATATCTTAGGGTATATTAATTTTTAATTTTTGTCTTAATACATAATTACTCTGTTCTTCAGATTATCTGAAATGTTTTTAGAACATTTTTTTTAGTGTAGAAGATGTAACCCTTTTCCTGCTATTCCAGGGACATGATGCATGAATTTTTCCTGCCAATGCCAAAACACATGCTCCACCTGAAAATGGCATTTCCTGCCAAAAGAAAGTGGTACTGTAATATATATATATATATATATATATATATATATATATATATATATATATATATATATATATATATATATATATATTATTGTGGGCCTTTTGTTTTGAAAATCATGTGAGCTTGCTTTTAGAACTAAACTCTCATGTTTTTCTTCCACGTGTTGCATGCCCAGTACTACCCTAGGACAGCTCTTTAAATTTGCTGGTGAAGGGGAATGATGGATAAACATTAGGCAAGGTATGATGGCAATACACTCCAATTAGCATGGTGCTGGCAGCATGAATGTCAGATTCTCTGCATCTTGGCAAGTGTGCCATATCCACACAATAATTAAATTGTGTTAAGACTGAACAAAACTCTTAAACTGCTCAAAAGCTCTCAAAAACAATTGCTTTGCTATGTACTAACTTCTGATAATTTCAATCTGATACTACATGCTGCCATTTACTTAAAATCACCTATATAGGTGGAAGATAATTCTGCTTTTGAAAATTCACAATTCATTGCCATAGCTCTCAACAATGGCAGTTGTCTTTATTTCAATTTTACACTGCAGAAAATTGTAAAGGAATAACTAAACAAAACATAAATAAGCTATAAGCTGAACTGTATATTTCAATATGGTCTGCCTAAAAGATCATCATCAATGGATGGACATACATACATACATAAATATCTACAGGAAGGGAACTAAAGAGACAGCTGTGTATGTCTTTGCCTGAAACAATTTAAATTGCAGAATTGTAAATATCAAACACGTAAAAACATTTATATTACGCAAGGAGGAGGAGAACATTTTCTTCTACCCATTCAAATGATTGTAAATAGTAAGGCGACTAAACAATCATTGTAAAAAGCATCACTGTTGGAATATTTCCATTTGTAAGATAGTCCATTGTTACCTTTACATGAAGTACAATTTGAACAAACAAAGCAGCCTTGTAAAATTAGGCTTTGCAGAGGATTTATTGAAATAAAAATTGAAAATGGTAATTTACTGAAGTTGATATTAAAAAAAAAGATTTTCTTGTTACCCATAAACTAGTAGTTTCATGCGTGTGGAAATTCGATGCAGCATCACTGCATTGAAAACTATGTGGGGCTATTTTCTAAAAATGGTAAATCAAGAGAATAATAAATTATTATTAACCTTACATACTAGTATTACACTTACTGAAAACATGTGGACATTTGTTAGATTTTGATGTTGTAGGTGCAGACTATATACTATGTATATGCATGTCTACTTGAGACTTTTTTTCCTGTTATCTAGACAAATTCCTGTTTAGGCTAAGTAACAATTACAGTGAGGGAAAAAAGTATTTGATCCCTTGCTGATTTTGGACATTTGCCCACTGACAAAGAAATGATCAGTCTATAATTTTAATGGTAGGTGTATTTTAACAGTGAGACAGAATAACAACAAAAAAATCCAGAAAAACGCATTTCAAAAAAGTTATATATTGATTTGCATGTTAATGAGGGAAATACGTATTTGATCCCCTATCAATCAACAAGATTTCCCAGGTGTCTTTTATACAGGTAACGAGCTGAGATTAGGAGCACTAAAGGGAGTGCTCCTAATCTCAGCTCGTTAACTGTATAAAAGACACCTGTCCACAGAAGCAATCAATCAATCAGATTCCAAACTCTCCACCATGGCCAAGACCAAAGAGCTGTCCAAGGATGTCAGGGACAAGATTGTAGACCTACACAAGGCTGGAATGGGCTACAAGACCATCGCCAAGCAGCTTGGTGAGAAGGTGACAACAGTTGGTGCGATTATTCGCAAATGGAAGAAACACAAAATAACTGTCAGTCTCCCTCGGTCTGGGGCTCCATGCAAGATCTCACCTCGTGAAGTTTCACTGATCATGAAAACGGAGAGGAATCAGCCCAGAACTACACGGAAGGATCTTGTTAATGATCTCAAGGCAGCTGGGACCATAGTCCCCAAGAAAACAATTGGTAACACACTACGCCGTGAAGGACTGAAATCCTGCAGCGCCCGCAAGGTCCCCCTGCTCAAGAAAGCACATGTACAGGCCCGTCTGAAGTTTGCCAATGAACATCTGAATGATTCAGAGGAGAACTGGGTGAAAGTGTTGTGGTCAGATGAGACCAAAATCGACCTCTTTGGCATCAACTCAACTCGCTGTGTTTGGAGGAGGAGGAATGACCCCAAGAACACCATCCCCACCGTCAAACATGGAGGTGGAAAGATTATGCTTTGGGGGTGTTTTTCTGCTAAGGAGACAGGACAACGGCACCGCATTAAAGGGATGATGGACGGGGACATGTACCGTCAAATCTTGGGTGAGAACCTCCTTCTCTCAGCCAGGGCATTGAAAATGGGTCGTGGATGGGTATTCCAGCATGACAATGACCCAAAACACACAGCCAAGGCAACAAAGGAGTGGCTCAAGAAGAAGCACATTAAGGTCCTGGAGTGGCCTAGCCAGTCTCCAGACCTTAATCCCATAGAAAATCTGTGGAGGGAGCTGAATGTTTGAGTTGCCAAACGTCAGCCTCGAAACCTTAATGACTTGGAGAGGATGTGCAAAGAGGAGTGGGACAAAATTCCTCCTGAGATGTGTGCAAACCTGGTGGCCAACTACAAGAAACGCCTGACCTCTGTGATTGCCAACAAGGATTTTGCCACCAAGTACTAAGTCGAAGGGGTCAAATACTTATTTCCCTCATTAACATGCAAATAAATTTATAACTTTTTTTGAAATTCGTTTTTCTGGATATTTTTGTTGTTATTCTGTCTCTCACTGTTAAAATACACCTACCATTAAAATTATAGACTGATCATTTCTTTGTCAGTGGGCAAACGTACAAAATCAGCAGGGGATCAAATACTTTTTTCCCTCACTGTATGTTTTAAGAAAAATACAAATTGGAAGCAATTTAATTTCAGCCTTTTGTTTCAGGTGAATTGCTTTTAATATTTGCAAGACTTTGTAACCTATAGGCTTACCAGAAATTACATGACTATGCAATTACGAAACATACATAAGCATGCTTGACAGTAATTACCTTTGAGTCACTGCAGGGAACTCCCAACGCATTGTAGAAAGGTGAAAGCTAAGCTAAGCTGTATATTTCTTTGGGTTCAACACACTTGGTGAGGCCAGGTGAATTATGTTTGGTTCACATAAGAAAATTGCTTCACAATTATTATCTGCACCAAAAGTACACCTATTAAAATCAACTTTTATTAATATGGATTGTGCAAATATCTAGAGCAACATCAGAAAAAGGTTTCTAATAAACTGCAGAAAAAAATTGCATATCTTGCCTCTTCAGCTATATACAAGTACTGTATTTGTGTTGTGCAGTACTCCAACAGCACAAATAAGAAAGTGAAAATCAGTTCACTGTCAACATTTTAAAATTATTTCAACATTAGCTCCAGAGTTAGAACCCCAGAGACGTCATGGCATATTTTTTGATCTCTGATTTCTGGTACATAGAATGATCTGGACATGAAAAGCTCACTCCACAGAATATGTTTCTACTTATAGAATAACCTGAGAAAATATGGATTTTTGGTGGAGTTCCCCTTTAAATACAAAGTGTAAATTCCTGAATAACAAATTGAAAATGTTTGTCACTGCTGTTCTGGAGACTTGCAAGAACTTACACTTTCATGTGTGCTGATGAAGTGCTGACCAAGAATCCCTCTGAGCAGTCTACACAACATTTTTGTAACATCAAGTATGTTTTAAATTTTTCCACAAATGTGTGGTGAAAAATCCTTGTATGTTGAAAAAATAATTTCAAATGCTACAAAATAAGCATGACAGTGAACCAGAAGACAAAGCTCTGATTTCACATTCTATTTATAGAATAACCTGAGAAAAGTTTCCCACTTTAAGTAAATTATATATACAACTTATTTTTTATTTTTTTTTATTTTTAAGAAAGACCATCAAGCAAAGTCTATTGTATTTAGCCAAGTCCTGAGTGCAATGTGCTTTGAAGAACTCGGCGTCAGCTACAGTTCATTTTCAGTATGCACTCCAAAACCTCATGTTATTTTTGGACAGAAAAGGTGACTATCACTTTTTGGAACTGAGACACATGATGCCCTGCCAAGTAAAGAAACCAGGCACCAGGGAGCTGCAATTGGAGATTGAAAAAAGATAATGAGAAAGGACAAGAAGAAAATAGTTTCTAATACTTAAAGTATGTGCTGTATACGCTTTATTTTTGTATATAAGCTCATAACACAGACTTCCTGTGCATGTTACTTTATGGTCCTGCTTCTGTCTTTGTTATTAAAATGGGATGTATAATGCCAACTTCATTTTAGATCAAGGATATACAAAGTAACTATTATTATAATACATGTGTAATTGTTTTAAATATACACACAGTATTCTATTTTCTTAACTTGCAATACTAAAATGCAGTCTGATCATCAGCTTCTGGTAATTTTTCAGTATTAATGTAGCGAAGCACAATTCACCCTCCCCTATTATTTTTAGTGAAAGGTTAAACAACTTATGCTGAGTCAGCCCTTCCATTTGCAAAATACCCCACCCTGAAATATGATCTGAAGTTTCAAACTTTTCCTGTCGTACTCGTTTAGAATTGCAGTAGACACCATCGTCTAAGAAAAAAATGCATTGAGTAATAAAGAATGCAAATTTATATGATATTAAGATTAAGAGAAAATAAAAAACACTTGCAACAAGATTTTGAAAAGAACACCACTGCATCCAAACTACCTGCTTTGAATTACCACAGAATGTGATTGTACTCTTCTCCACCTTTGGCAACTGTAAAGATTATGAATTTGCCTTAAGTTAAATATTCAACAGAACCTGAGAGTCAAGTTCAGCTACCAACACCTACATGTGAATCAACACTAATGTTCTGCCCCAACAAAGTCTGGTACATTATAATGATATCATGGTAGGTAAAAGATATGCAAGTAGCTCAACATTTAGTTGGCATCTGGATTTAAGATAAATCACAGGTAACTCACTTAACAGAGAGACTAAATAGAAAATTGTGATAGTTGAACTTAAACTGGCCTAGATGAATAGGTCTAAAGAATAATTTAGCAAGAAGTAGCACCCAAAGATGGAGCACAGAATGACAGAATGAATGCAGACCCCCAGATGTTGAAATTCAATTTATATCTTAGCACCGCATGATAAATGTTCCAGACTTAACCTCAAAGCATACCATCTTCTAAACTGGCAATGGTAAACTTCTAACAGAACCAAACCCACACCCACTGAGAGATAATTGTGTGTAGCAGTGGGAATAGAGCCTTTGAAATTCCTTTGACCTACTGTACACACTGAAGGTTGAGCAGAAATAGCAAATTAGTTGGTTGTGTAGCCGGTGCTGGTTGGGACACCAGCATTCGATCTGCACCACAAAGATGCTCCTCCGAGCGCTCCACGCCACAGCAGCTCCACCCAGTAGAGCAATAAGCCCGCTATGCCAAAAGACATTCTCCCAAGGGGTTACGTCACCATGTGCCCTATAAAATGACTTTGTAGACAAACATGTATGCTCTGAGGATGTAAAATTAATAAACCTATCTGAAGTGGTGATTGTTTGCATTGTGCAGCTAGACCTATCTAGCGATACAATTAAGAGAAGAAAAGGTTATTAATCTGCAATTAAGGAGTTAAGTACCTGACAAGAGGTGAGTCAAACATGTTACAAAATGTTATCAATTAAAAGTTTTCGAAACCCTGTAGTTCATGGAGCAGACTCTATCTAAGCACATATCATTCTTTACAGTTTTACATTTAATCAGGAGTCTTCATCCAAAAATGTCTGAAACGCCCCTAAGCTAAGCATAAATAGACCAATAGAAATCTGTGAAAATATAAAGATTTCTAGTCTGTTGGTGACTTCTATATCACAGTAGTTAGATTGTTGTTTTGTTTTGAAATGTTCTCAGTTTGTACATTGGTTTCTCCGACTCAATTTATTTTATTTCTTAGAAAATTCCATTCATAATTTCTTTGTTTGTGGTTTTAAAATAATAAGATGAAGTGGATGAAGAGTTTAAATCAGAGTTATAGTGTAAGTGACTGTTCCAACACAGAGGTGCAGTGGTACTATAGTCCAGTCAACAAGTGACGCACCGGTATGGCAGTATACATCAAAGGGTTAAAAGCTTGAAACTTAGTTACCTGTCCCAGATCATTATTTGTAATGAAAACATTCCAATCACCCCATAAAAAAGAACAGAACCGGCCAGGCAGAACAGCATATCAAGAGATGCCATGGATAAAATGCAGAACATTCTGTGACATGGATCACTACCAGTAAAAGAGAGCTGACTCCAAATTCAATGTCAGAGTCAGAAGTTTATAGAAGACATGCACATATGGAGAAAAATTGCTGTCATAAATATTTGCATGCATGTATAAAAAGTCTGTATGCGTCATAAGAGTACGACTCCAAAACAGCATAAAATGCAGTGTATTTGTATGCTTCGTAATGGTATGAATGACCCAATAAATCTGAGTTCAGACATTTTTGTATACTCATATGACAACACACAATCATAAAACCAACTTGCAAAGCAAGTCATATGCACTCGTGTGCATAGATTCTATGAAGTGGATTTACAACGACTACAACTTGCAACTGTCACAAATACGACACAGGGGTCACAGCCATTAGCTACCCAATGGAGGAAATTACTTTCCAAGTACAATAAAAAGAGTCTGACATCCACCATTATTTGGTAAGTTTTAATTTAAGTTTTAAAAGTTGCTTATATGATCAGGTAAACTGGAAAGGTGCCCTATATCTTGCTTTTACACTCTTTCAACATAAAACAATACATAAAACCATAATTTTAGGATTTGCACATATTGCCCTTTAAATTATCACAGACTTTTCAGTTTTCAAAGAATGTAATCTTCTAATGCCATGGGAGTAGATACATCCTTGGTTATATGAAGTTGGTTAATCAGACAAATCAGTAATGGTTTCAGAATATTTACTCTGAAGCTGTGTGTGTATTATAAAAATATTAAGAGATCATATTTCCAGTTAAGTTATTAGCCTATACTGCAATTCAATGTGAACCAAGTGAATCAGACCCCTCTTCAATTCAAATGTGTTGAAAGCCCTCTAAGATTTACATCCTAGCAACAGTACACTGTAGTTTTGAGAGAACCTCAGCAGTGAGCACCACTCCACAGTCAGTACTTACCTGGCTCCAAAGATGTCTTTCTTTGCCAGATCAATGCCTGCAATAACCTTGACTCTGAGAACTCTGGATTCATCCTGAAAGAAGCAAAATAGCAATACATGCAATTAATGTACATTAGTATTTGTACTGTTATTATATATATATAATTATGATTTGAGGTCTTCGGCATAATTTAAACATTTGCTTCTTAAGATGCTTCTTACAGAAAACAAAAAAGATTTCCGTGAATACATATTTGATATTTGATCACCAAGGAATGGTTCTGTAAATTACTAGGACCCTTAGTAAAAAGTTGTGTCATAGTTAGGTGACTAGCTCCAGTTCTCAACAGGTCGTCCTCCATTAGATCTGCTCTGAATCAAGGTTTTCCCTACAGCGAATACTTGAATAATGTCAGACAATTTGTAAGCTCTATGGAATGCTAGTGGCAACCGTTTAAAAATTGTTTACCAATCTAGCAATAGCTACAAAATGCTCATTATATTAAACTGTTTTTTCACATCTCTCCTGAACAAGCAAAACAAAACAATTTTCAAGTTAAACAAACTGTCAAACTGAAACAATCATTGTTAGTGATCATAGCAGTTGCATTAAAACATTGAATGTTATTAGCAACAGTGCAAAAGCTTGTTAATTCAAACTGTTGCAATTTTGATTGCAAAAAATATACAACCATAATCTCAGTGATGATGGTTATTACTGGATCTGCATACATTCTATATTCACTCTGCAGGTAAAAGTAATCTGAAAATGTATTTCTTAAAAAATAAAAATAATTAATAACATGTAGAAAGCTCTGGGTATTGGCAGGGACTAATACACTCTGTTTACATGTATGCTATATGCTACATGTCTGACTGTTATGGAAACAGGAAATGGTGTTGTTTGTATATACATGCAATGAAGACACCAATAAGATGAAATTGTAACAATTATAACTGTGGACAAAAGGAAATGAATGCATCACATTTAAAAACAAAAGTATGATTGCCTGAATTTATTTCATTTTACTTAATTTATTTAGTTAGTTAGTTAGTTAGTTAACTCATTTATCCCTCGGAAGCCGGATGGCATTACATTCTAGACAAAAATTGCCTGGCCTACTCACTCCCTCAGCCTTGGCACTACTCCACTCTGCTGAACCCCTAGTGAGATGCACTCTGCAGAGAGGAAATGAAAAATTGGAAACTGCCTTATTTTCTAAACCCATATCACTCTCTCCTCTGCCCTAATTTCTGCTATGTAAATCTAAAACTAGTCCCACCTTTTTTTATATATCCTGGGAAAAAATATTCAAATTGACACTAAGCAGGACTTGCATTTTAAAAAGAAAGACACTAATGCAAAACCATTCTAGACAGAAGAAAATCAATATGCAAGGGTGCCATTATAAAAGGGGCAGTTTAAAAAAAAACAGTTGTACCAGTTTAACATGCAATCCTCCAACATCTCCCATGTTTTTCCCTCCAACCACTCCTTTTCTCACTGAATTACTTTTTACTTATCTGCTGCTCCAAAGCTCCACTTCTTCCCCTACCTCAACTTGCACTTTTCTCAAAACACCTGTTCTTTTGACTTTTCTGCCACCCCCACTGCATCCTCACACCTTCTTCTACTCACCCTTTCATATCTACCCCCTACCCTTTCATTTAATGGCTCGACAGCCAATTACTATGTGACCATTTCTCTTCTGATTAACCTCCATTTGTTTTACCTTCAACTCAAAAATCCCTCATCACCCTCCAGCCCCTCCACTCCACCACTCTCCCCCCAAAGCCTAGGTGTGACCCTTGTTCACTGCCTTTTCTGCTCTCAAAACATATCTTCACATACATATTGTTGCTGATGCTGAACAACAGAATCCACCCCTTTCTATTTTGCATTGCTTCTAGTCCAGGTACTAGCTCTGGAAAGATGGGAAGGCTGAAGCTGTCTCCAGACAGGCCTGCCTCCTTCTGCTATCTGCCTCCTTTAACAGATTCAAAACTGTTTGCTGTTCTCTTTGCCAAATATCTCCCTTGCCACTCCTCTGCTTTTCAACTGCATTCCAATTCCAGCTCATATCCGTTTCAAGGTTCTTGTCTCAGCTTACCACTGTGTCTACCTTGAGTTTCATGTATTTCTCTCGATATCCTCTGTCCTCTTCTGCTCTTTCCCTATTAAGTTGTACCTTCCCCTCTTTCTCCAGTCCCCCATGCCCAAATTTTCCTCCTCATTCCCATCGTGGCAAAGTCAGAAACACAAACATCTGGGGCCGGTTGCATAAATCTATATTAGATTAGTCTAAACCATTAGACTAGTCTTAATTGGACAATTAGACTATTCTAATTCAAGTTAGTCGGTTGTATAAACTTCCAAATCCAAAATTAAGGCTGACTAAGACTTAGCCTGAAAAGTTAGCTTCCTCAACCCCAGGCTAACTTGAACTTGGCCAAATCGAACCTGCTTGCCTGAGTCTACAGCAACACTGTCAGTGTGTGAGCCAGTGGGAGGCTCCGCCTGTCAGCATCAGAGACAATCAACCAAAACATCGAGACTCCTCCCCAAAGATTTGAATAACCAACTGTATATATTTTACCCATGCACTTCCAAACTGTAATTTGTATTAAGGGCGATTTGCAATTTTGTACTGTATTTTAGCACTTTTGTTTTGCTCTGGGTAAGGGCATCTGACAAGGAATAAATAATAATAATCTCTGTGCTGTGTTTAGGTTTTAGGGAGGTGCTCCTCCAGTATGTGGATGTTGTTTCCTCTTAAAACAGCATATTCTTCCATCGTTTCTGCCCGTCTTTTACAGACCGCACACACAACTTTGAAAGGAAAGACTGCTTTATGCAACCGTTTTAACTGTCGTTAGTATGTTTATGCACCAGCCCCAGGACTGAACTCAAAATTCAACTATTTAGACTGTACCTGCTAATGCTGCTGAAATTCTGCACACTGTTTTTAACCCAGTTTCAGCATGGAAAAGCTAAATCAATAACAGCAATAAGCGAGCAAGACCCATATCATTATTAATGTATACTTATCTTAAGCTGTGGAAAATAAGGAATGACATCAGAATTCCAAAATGGAGCAACTTGTAGATGCTATTTGAACAGATGTGCCTAATTTTTATCCTTGTATGTTTAACTGTTCTGTACTGCTTGTTTTCAGAGTTGACTAGATTTTTAATCTATACATAACATAACTGGATTTTAACAATGCCTACAAAATGTAAACTCCAACACATTTCACTTCCAGTGAACTGCTGGTTTGTTTGCTGGGGAGTTGTATTTCAATATAATGTGCCCAAATTTAAAAGGTTTAAGAACCACAGTGCAGACTTGGTGTAAAGTGCAGGAAAGCTTTCATTTTATTTATTTAAAATCAACTAAAAATTATACATTCAAAAATAAAATCTGGTGACCATCTCTTACCACCTTCTGGTGCATTCTGCACCTGCAGACCTATAAACTGATGAAAAGGTCAACCACTACAAACTACAGAAGAATAGAACACAAGCACATTTGTTTCATTTGAACATTTGCATTTTAATAAGTCAAGCATTACTGATTAGCATTGCATAGAAGAAGTATTTCGTCATGCAAAAACCTGCCATCCAGTATCAGAATGGTATTGCCCAAGGATAAAGTAAGAACAATTTAAACAGGTCTCAATTCTCAATGAATTCAGTTTTCTTCCAAACAACTTGATAGTACACATGTAGTTGAAATTATTGGTGGTTTCCATGTTATGAATGTAAATTTAACACATTTTTTAAACTAATTTAAACTTTAACGAATCAATAAAGAGTTTGGGATTACTATCCGTGTTGCACAACAAAGTACTTTGTCCATGACGCTGTAGAGAATTTTAAAAATTAACCTATAAGCAGGCTATAAATTTTACTTCAACATGCCCAAACACTACAAGAACATTTCCCATTTATCTTTTTTTCTTAAAACCAAAGAAAGATATCTAATCTAGCTAAACATTATTTACTTTAACTGCATAGTACAACCTTCAGCGATTATAAAATGAACTTTGGAATGACTAAGAAAAAGGTTACAAAAAATAAAATGAAGACCTTGACAATCGCCTTGATCTTTATTGTTCCCTGAGCTTTATGAGATGTAGTATTAAATCATGGAAACACTATGAAAAACAAAGTCCAATCATTTAATTTTGTAGGCTACATGTACTAAATGTATTGAACGGTTAAACACACTTAACCTGATGAAATCACTATACATACAATGAGAAAAGAAAAAAAAAACTATTAAATACACTACTGGTCAAATGTTTTAGAACACCCCCATTTTTCCAGTTTTTATTGAAATTTAAGAAGTCCAGTGAATAACCTGAAATGGTACAAAGGTAAGCGGCAAACTGCCAGAGGTTACCAAAAACTGAAATTTCAGTAAACAAGCACTCTGCTCTGGGGGGGGGGTCTCATTCAGCAGGTCACAGATCTCTCAGTCTCTTTGCAAATAGGCTTGTTTTGTTCAGAACAACTGTGACAGGCCACTGTCCGTCACGGCACAGTCTGTCTGTTGCCGACACTCGCAAATTAGGTGCTCATGTGCCGCAGCTGTGTTGTCCGCTCCCTCGCAAATAGGCTGCGGACTTACGGCTGCAGGGAATGAGCGCTGTGGCGACTGTGACGTCAGTGGCAGCTGTGCTTTATCCATTTAATCCCTCTCCTTCCCCAACGGAGGCAGCTAACCGCTGAGAAGGAGGACTGATTCTACAACCCCCGACTGCACGGAGCACCCCGTTTTGTGGACGTTTGGCGATGGCGTTGCGGTCAATGCTGTGGATTCCATTTAGTTGCCACTCGGGGGCCCCCTTCAGTCTTGGGGCCCCAGGCAGCTGCCTGCCTTGCCTGGCCGTAAGTTGCACTTCTGCAGTAGATTCCAGAATATGTCATAATTGTCAATATTTTCTGAGATTTTGTATTCCTACTCAGACCAAGTATCCCCCCTACATATATTTAAAAAAAATAAAAAATCACATCACAGAATGTTTCCAGTTTTTATTGAAATGTATGTGCTTTAATTTCAGAGTACACAGAGACATTAAAGCACATACATTTCAATAAAAACTGGAAACATTTAGGTGTTCTAAAACTTTTGACTGGTAGTGTATACAATGTATTTATACCATGAAAGAGGAATATGATTAGGGCAAGAATGATGAGTGCAAACAATTGTAGAAATATTAATATATGGCTAAATATCATGTATAAAATACTCATTGATGGTTTGAGAAAAGAATGTACTCTCCACCCCCATCCTCTCATTAATCAACAGTTATGACAAACTATAGATCGCTGCTTTGCTGTTATTCCCTGCTTCCTCAAAGCTACAAAGAAAATCCTCCTCCCACACAGTACACATGCAATATTTCTGAATGGCCGTGAAAAATAATTACATGGAGAAAAAGGTTATGTTACACAGGATGCATACTGGTGAATATACTAGAGAGAGGATAGTTTAATCATCTGATAGCAGACCTTATACACAGTCTATATCACAACTTGTTCATTTTGGGAAACTTTTTTTTTTTTTTTTTAGATGGTTAGGTGTGGGTCTTCTAGTATATTCCTTCAGCTGGTGCAGAATGACCATTATGCTGAAACACAGGTTGTGGTTAAATGCATTAAATAAATTAGAGTTTTCAATTAAAGAAAGGAGTTTGCTGATTAACTGCTAAGCATGCTCACTTGAAGGAGAAGGTGATTTAAAGTGCTTGTCTTCCAACTGAAAGGAATCCACAACACTTAATAATACTTAGCCATTCCCTAGACACTTTTATCCTAAGTGTTTACAGAGATTAGGAGGTGATGTGTGCTTCTGCAGAGTCACTCAAAATAGGAACTTGGATTTTATTTTCTGTCACATCAAAAGAACAGAGCACAAGCAGGTTTAGTAACTTGATGCAATGACACAGGACATAGCAATGGCTTAAACACTGGACAAACTAGGCTCAATTATCTAAAATGAAGAATACATCATGTAAAAGGTTATGTTTAGAAAAACCTTACATAGGCAGACTTTCAATATTACATTATTGCAAAGTCATACCAGGCCTTTAACAATATCTATACACAAGTAGGTTAAAAAAAAAAAAAGCTTCATAATAACCTTCATAATTTTTATTTTTACTTGGAATTACCAATTAATCTTTCTTCGATATTCTTTCACTTGGGAATCAGAAATTGCATACATCAACAGTTATGCTCTAAGCACATACTAATGAGTATTACGGTTTCCGGTTTCCATACTGAAATTGAAATCAAATAAATGTGTAGATGTGTTTTTCCTAGACCTGCATACTCTACAGGTAGTGTTCTGTACTGTAGTTGAAATAGTAAAAACTAAAAAAAAAATGATTCTGCTGGCTTGGAGCCATTTATCCAAAGCAGTGCAACTGTTGATTAACCTGAATATGGCTGGTTGAGTTTACAAGTTTGTATATTTTATATGTATTTATGTATGCTTTGAAAGACTCAAAATACGTATCTAAGAGAGATACAGACTGGGATAAAATCAAAAGTTTCAACCACCCACTAACTTCAAATCATAAACCTGTTCTAAACTGCAGCACTTGTTTTTGGCTGAGGCTTCTTTCTTCCACACATACAATAACATTAAATAAACAAGTACAGGGTTGTAATTTGCAATTAGAGGGTGGGTCAAAGTTGTGATTTAATCCCAGCTATAGTTCAATTTTAATGAAAATGTTGACTGATTAAGTATTTGAATGGGGAACTGTAAAACAGTTTCGTATTTAAAAAAACAATAATTGTAATAAATATAAAATGTAAAATAAAAATGTATAAAATAAGCCATAAACTAGTCCATTGTGTATGGAAATGAGGAACTGAAAGAAGAAAAGAATAAAGCCATCTACTTACATTTCAAAGTTGATATTTGAGGTGTATGCTTACCCAAAAGTCTACATAATAACAGTTTTTTGTTAGTGTTTTTGGTTTTTCCCAGTTTGTTGTTGGTGTGCACTTGCCAACATAAATTATATGTAAATGTTCTTCCCACAATATGTTTATAATGAAAAAATGTATCAGCAATGAAGACGCATAAGCCTCATACATAAAACAAACACAGAAGAGCTATAGCATTTTCAAAATGAATGCAGCTCTCACTCGTAACTCACAGGCATCTTGTAAACCACAGGAAACAAGCCACAGAAACCCAGTACAAATTCAAGCACAGCCAAACCTAGTACCACACCTTTGCATTATAGTGAATATAATTAAGTAGAAGATTATACTAGTCTACAGACAGACATTGAATTTAAATGCATTTAATACACTGCCATACAATCCAAATACAAACATTAATTTTAACTGCATTTACATGCACATAAACTTGCATTTGACCCCAAGTCTGTCTACATGTATAATTTAAACAGATGGCGCTCAAGGAGATGTGGACAGGGGAGTATATACTGACTGTCTTCAACACAGCCATAATAATGAGGTTCTGTTACTTGTATATTCAAATCCCTTCCACTAGAGCCAATTGTTCATATTTAGTACACTTCCATGCCTGCTCTTTTCTGTAATAAGTACAGTATAACAAGAGACTGAAAATTTCCTTTATGACACATGGCGCAAATATACATTATAAACTTAGAGACAAAGGTTTATAAATAAAATAAGATCTTAGCCAGTCACAATTACCCAATTAATTGAATTAATAAATCCATGCAAATTAATTGTTTACTGAAACATTTACTGCTATGAAGGGTTGTAATACACTTGTAGACATTTATAGGCCTACTCTATGGCCTGAAGTAGTTTATTGTATGTTCTACACAAACTATCATGTTTCCTAAAAAGTGTGATTTTGTGATAGTCTCAATGGATAAGAGCATCTGTTAATAAAAAAACAGAACAAATTATAATACATGAATAATGTTAGAGTTTATATTTTCCCTTTTCTTGGTGCTTGTAAATTAATGAATAGGAAATTACAAAGTCTGGTCACAACACATACATGGTGAGAAATATATGCTTGCGAGTTTGCACATGCAAAAGGTGATGTTTCCTTGTAACAGTGTAATGTAAAAGCTAAGTGAAAGAGAGGGATTGCCTGTTGGGAAAGGTATTAGGAAAGTTGCAACTTGGTCATTAAGGTACCATCACTTGTCCATCAAATAAAGGAAAAAGATAATTTTGGTGCATTTAGTAGTGTGTGAATGTCATTGACAAAGAAGTCAGTTTTTGTATTGTCATTCTCACTGCAGTAATAATAGCAGTAGTAGCAGAATACAAACCTGTGTTGTTTGAATTAACATTAGAAAGATTATATTAACCTAATTACATGAAATACCTGTCTGGCAAAATAAAAGTTTTCCCTTGAATTAGATCCCTAGAATAAAACTTAAAACTTAAAACTTAAGTAGCATTTAAGTAACTTGTTACATTTTTATTTTAGTATTTACTGAAAAAAAAAAATAGGTTTGTACTATGCTGATCCTGGCAGTGTGGACACAATGATTTTCTAGCCACACAAAAATAAACATAAAACATGTAATGTCATTAAAAGATAGAAAAAATTGTGATGCAAAACATATAGGCTTAATGACTACACTTGTTGTTGTAGGCTATTCTACTGCCACTGACTCATCATAAAATCAGAACATGCAACTGCTTTAGATAAACTTTTTCTCTTGTAATCAGAAAGAAAATAAGTTTGAATACTAAATCCCATATTAAATGTAAGACACATGGGACATTCAATGCCCATTATGTTACATTACAACACTATTATATTCGTAGCAGCTTGTACCTCTTGTACAGAGAAATCTTAAATTTAATTACAACATTCAGTAAATGTTCTAGAGCCAGACTAAATCAAAACTTTGACCTACCCGCTAATAGAAAAATACAAAACTATACATAGTTGTGGCTTCATTTTCACTAAGATGCCACTTTCTTCTAATCATAAATGTAACCGCTAATATGTACAGATTTGTAGTTTTCTATGAGCGGGTGGGTCAAAGTTTTGATTTAATCCAGCCCCTAGTTAAATATAATTTCGTAGTACATTCCGAATTGTAGCTAAGGTTCTAATTATCTTATGCATCTGTTTTCAAGATCTCAAAATCTTGATGAATTGAATTATTAACCAACTTTGCAAATCTTCCTTATTCTGGAACCTATATATGGCTACTACCCTGGAGGACTGAGTGAAATGAAGCTCTCAAACCAAATCTAAAGTAAGCACAGATCCATGAACTCAGGCTTGACAAAATCCAAGATATGAACATTAGATTTGAGTGTTTCTGACCTGTAATGGAACTGAATCCCTTCTTATCCTGCTACTACTTAGAACTCCCCTCTATTAATGTTTAATGCACTTTAATGCACATTTTATCAGATGCATACACTGTTTAGGGGCAACATCCGGTTTGCGAGCCATGGGAAAGATACACAAAGATGGGCCAGTTACATAACAAACATACTGCAATATACCTTTTCATTGCAATATTTCACATTTGTATATTTTACCCTATGAACAGAGCAAATTATAGTGTAAGAGAACTAATACAAATGTACATTTACATATGTAATATAAAATACATATATTTGTTTGCAATCTAACAGAAAGATCTCTAACATTTCGATAGTTGTCCAACATTATAGATTAAATAAGTTAAGAGTAACATGTATGAAACTCCTACAGGGAGACAGATAATGTTGGGGGGACAATAAATTTGAACATGGCAGTGATAGCATACCTTCTCAGGGTGACAGGGTTCAGACAGACTTTCAAATCACACATCAGATAAAAAATTATATTACGTTCCGTTATTGTGTGTGTGCATGCTTGCCTATAACATTTTTTTTAACAATACCGGGTCCCTTCTATACATGCTCTCAAACATGGTATGAAGAACTGGATGTAACCAAAAATATCACCTGTTTTTTCTTGTTTCACCCTCAGCTCTTCTGTTTTACAAGCATTGTTTCTAATCAAAGACAACCGGTGCCATTTCCTAGCAGATGCTTTCGTATTTCTGTTAGGTAATATAGAAAAGGCAACCCCCTGAAGTGTGCAAAACTGGCACACAGCTGTGCTTAGCAAACCATGTTGATCCGTCAGCTATCTCTTAAATTATAGACCAGTACGATCACAGGTTTATAGCAATAAACGCGAAAGCAATGGGAATTAGGATTTGCACCTTGAGCAGGTCTAACCTAGCATGTGTGTTGACCGAGGTCCTATTAAGGAGAAGTTCATGCGTTTTCTTTTTTTTTTAATCCATGAACAACACAAAACAGTGCTACCTGTACACAATTTGCCGGCAGTAACACAACACACAATACATGAGAATGAAGAGCGGTTATGAGGTGCACATTAGAAAAAAGCAGAACAAAATGGACTGATTTTCTGGTCAACATTTGTGGGATGCCTGGGTTTTTCCAGGTAATAATAATAATAATAATAATCATAATAATCATAATTATAATAAAAATAATAATAATAATAATAATAATGGCTTTATTACAGTTATTAATGTTAAATGAGCTTCCATTCATTCTATAGTCACAGTGTCTTAGCATAAATGTTCAGAATGACAGTTAATCGGGCATTAGATGTACACCAGAAAAATAAAGATGTGGGAATTTTAATGAAAATGCAGCTGCTATCAAAGAGTATTACACCCTTTTTCTTAATTATGCCAAAGTACATTTGCATTAAAACTAGAGCAAATATGTTTTGCCCCTGCTTAAGGAACAGTTTGAATTTCATTTTTAACATGCAAGCTGCATTGAAACTAACTGGGCTAGCCTTGGGCTACCTCAGAGCCATGCCAGATTTATGCGTTTATTTGTTTTAAAACTCCTTCCAATTTCCAAAACTTTGCATATTTACATGTGACACATGAAACTAAACTATGTTGAATTATGTTCAGTTGCTTGACATGCAAATACCAGAATGTTAAAAGGAAGGGCATAGTATGATGAGAATCAATGAATTAAGTTAAATTCAACCTAAACTAATAAAACAGGGTGAACACATGATGCTTTGTATGTACAGTTTGAAAGTATTTTTGTTTATGCTTAGGAGTATAGAAATGGCTAATTAAGCAATTTTGGTGAAGTGATATGGAAAGGCAGTCCTAGGTTGGCTTTGTGTTCAGTTATAGAAATGTCAGTCCTGTTCCAGCAGTTACAGACCCTGGGCTACAATGAAATGCAGCTTAAATCTAGGTCAGCCCAGTGCCACCTTTTCCTCATCCACTCACATAAGAAAAACTAGCCTTAGGTGCCTCTACATCATGAGTGTGAAAAGTTTTAGTGCTTGGCAAGCATCTTTGTTTTTCATAGAGCTCCCAAATGTCCACAATATACAATGACAAAAAATAATACCTGTATTTAATTTCAGTTTTATTTTAGTTATTTACAAATGTGTTTTTCTGCCTAGACTGCACATTACCAGGCTGATCAAATTTTCAAACATAATTTATTCTTGAAAAATAAAGAAATTACACAGAGAAAGCAAATTACTTTCACAGTTAATGAAAGTGCTGCCAATACACACTGATACAAGTCAGTACAAAACTCAAATCAGAGACAAACGCTTTTGTAATGGTGTACATGTACAATACCAGTAAAGAGAAGTTTGAAGTGACATCAGCAAAACTCTGGCAAAGTTCAAGATCAAATGGATTATTCCTGGGTGTTCTCAGTATGAAGGCCAACCTGTCATAGCAAAGACTCGATACAGTTTTATAAATATTATATAGGATTCTCCGCAGGAATTTTCTGTGGCCTGGTGGCAGACTCAATCTGCCAGACATCAGAACATTATAGACAAACACATTTAATGGTATGTAACAGCATACCCACTATCACAATGTTTATTTTTGTTCACTTTCTGTAGCATCTAAAATTGTTAAATCATGTGTGTTTGGGCTTCTTTCATTTTGTTTCTTAGCTTACAAAAATATTGATCAGATATTGCAGTGAGTCAAGTCATTGTGAGAGTTGAGTAACATGCATTTATGTAGTTTGGAGTTTCTAATTAAAAAAAAGACATGTAGGGAAGAACATTTTAAATTGAAATATTATTTGTGACTTGACATTCTCTGGAATAAAAGCATAACATTATATTGCATCTACAAGTTGGTTTAAACCCTTTATCACTGCTTTCTGTAGCGCTATGCTGGATATGGGTGTTATTATTTTTGGCAGAAAAATGTATAGTTACTACAATGTCTACATACGTAGTAATTAAATTGATTAGCTGGATGTGTTACTTACAGTGGCCCTGAAGTGCAACTGCTGAAAAAATAAAGCAGTGGTTGCAACATTTGGAACTGCTGAAAAAATAAAGCAGCAGCTGCAACATTTCCAGAAGCAATTACGGAAAGGGAGGGTACATCGTAAAATATATTTGACTTATATATTTGAACATTTTTGTGATCTTCTGCTATCTATCCATTTTGTGGTGACATATTAATAGAGTTAGGGCTGTCCTAAAATAAATTAGAAATGAATGAAAGCTTAGGTAGTTTATTTTCATGTAGGCTACTCCACATAGCTAGATCTAACCTTGGCTATCGGTTACTGTTTTGTTTATTTACAAGCCTTATTTGATTAAGTAATACAAGGGCATTTATATAAAATGGAATCTATATTTGTCATGTCAATGCCTGAAATGTAGGGGAGACTGTTGCCATGGGTATGTTTCACATGGAAGGACATAAAAAATGCATACTTGTAGTACAAGTTTCAAATACTGAGTACAGGTAGTCATTTGGACCAATTCGTAGTTTAAAAAATACTACACTTTTTTACTGTATGTGTAGTAAAACATTTTTTAATGAGCTTCGTATGTTCTACGTTGGTGCGGATTCATTTTACGGTAGCGGCTTGTCATGACAACGTGGTATGTAGGTACCCGCTTTAAATTACAACGTAACTGCCACAGTGGCCGATAATATTTGCTGTAAGTTATCTAGACAGCAAAAAAAATTACAAATAAAACTCCATAAGAAAATATACGTTTAGGTAAATTAGTGTTACCCTAAGCTTTCATTCATTTCTAATTTATTTTAGGACAGCCCTAACTATTAATATGTCACCACAAAGTGGATAGAGAGCAGAAGATCACAAAAATGTTAATATGAATACTCTTCCAGAGAAGCAGGCTTGGCCAACGTGACTTGCTTGCTGTCCAATGGCATAAGTCAAATATATTTTATGATGTACCCTCCCTTTTCGTAATTGCTTCCGAAAATGTTGCAGCCGCTGCTTTATTTTTCAGCAGTTCTAAAAGGTGGCAGCCGCTGCTTTATTTTTCAGCAGTTCCAAATGTCGCAGCTGCTGCTTTATTTTTTCAGCAGTTACACTTCAGGGCCACCATAGTTATTGACCTTAAGTTGCATCTCGTCTAAATTGCTGAATATTAAAAAGTTCTCTATTTAGGGGTAATCAGAATATGGTGTTTATTCACTTTTCTTCAGAACTACTTTAGTGTTATAAATAAGATCTTTTTTAACACATCTGTGAGAATTATAGTGGACCTTTAATAACCAGCTGCTACTGCAGGGATTACGTTTTAAGCTTTATTCTAACATAGAAAATAAATGTTAGATAAAAACAATACTGCTTGTGAATTGTGGATGGTGGAATAACCAATAAAATAAATAATTAACATAGGCACACAATAATATTTTCTTTACAAAATGTTTGTTATGTTGCAATACCATGACTAGATTCCACAGGTTATATTTTATCTCTTGAGAATATGGCTGAAGTTCATCAACAGAGACAGGACTGCAAAGATATGTTTTTCTCACACATTAAGACTACTGTGGTGGTTGTAGGTTAAATCTATCAGGTGACCTCTCCCCACCAGAGGATTATTCAGCTTAAACCCCATTCATACTGAAACAATTGCCGGCAATTTGGCATAATTTTGTTGCCGGCAAGGTCTGTGTGAATGGTTATTGCTGGCCGTCAATTGTCCGGCAAGGTTCCTAGTCTAATTTTCGGCAATTTGTCATCAACAGGACTGTGTGAATGAAGCAGGAAAATGATTGCCAGCAAATGATGCGTCACATCCTTGCGTGTCGACGCATTGCATCAGCTAACTGACGTAACCAATCAGAATAGGGGCACATTTTTGTAAGCACAACACAAAGGTTAAGCCACCTCTGACCAAGAACTTGTGACCATAATGAGAAACAGACTGGGTCGTCAGAAATGGCGGAGGTTGAAAATAATATAGTCGCAGCAATTCTGAATGTTATTTGATGAACCAACAGGTTGGCATATGCAATGCTATCTATTGTCATACATATGTCAGATGTTATATTTTGCATGATTTATTGGTATATAATATCTCTATACAGGCAAACGTGTTACCCCCTCACACTGGGTTTGTTTCAAATGAAATCGGTTCAGTTTGTTTGTTTTGAAACAATGGATCAGCGTTCTGGCCATTCACACTTGCTTTGTGTACAAACGTGCTCAGTTCGTAAATTGGGTTCGTTTTCATGGTTTACTTCCGTGTTTTCTCAGTACTCAATAATCAAGTGTTTTCTCAGGACGCAATAATCAAGTGAGCACGGTTTGTTTTGTATGAATAACACACCTGATATTTACATTTTACATGATTAGTGCATATAAGAAATGGCAGCATAATGCATGCAATAATAAAACACATATGATGGCAATGAAGCAACTACATGCAGTAGTCTAACACATTTGACAGTCTACTTCTGATACAACCAAATAATACATGGGCACATTCACATTGTGCAGAATGTGCACAGATCTGACCGGCAAAGCAATTCATTTTCAGAATCTGTGACGACTGTCATGAATGCATCCAATATTTAAAACATACTGTATGCAGTTATGGAATACAACAATAGGCTGCTATACTTGTGAATATTATAAGCAGTACATGTTGCGGTGCCTGAATGGTGATAGTTTTGCCTATATAAAAATATACAATAACACAGTGTGACGTCCCCTAAATATCCATCTAGGAGTATTTTACTGCTACTGCCATACCAAACATATCGTGCTACTTTACATAATACATTAAATGAAGGGTTGTTATAGCAATCTGTTATTTCTGACAATTCTTTTCTCACACAAACAAAAGTATAAATAAGCCACAAAATGATAGAAAAATTACTCGCTCACGCTCACACACAGCATCTTTAGATAAAATTGTACGCTCTGATGTATTAACTTTAATTTGCATTATATTTCATTTAGAAAAAAAAAATACCTTTTTTAAAACCCTTGATGAACATGCCCCAATATCCAACTGTTGTCAGATTACTGATGTTACCGTTAACAATAAGTAAATGAACAAATACAAATGCACGTCATCTTAACTGGTACTGTACATGCTTTTGGCTGAAATGTGGAGCTTGTTTTCTTTTTGAAAAAGAACCGAGACACTCATGTGTCACATTCAAGTTTTCCAAGTTTTCCAATCATTTTGCCAAATGGACTGAGACCAACTCTTTCGTTGTCTCAGTTCATTTCGGTTCAGTTAATTTGCCAACCGAAATGTGTTCTTCTCCAAAAGAACCGAACTGCACTGAATATGAAACAAAACTCTAGAGTGAAAGAGCCTTTATACATGCAATATATACACACAATGTAACATCTCGGTCCCATGTCTACAGTGCTCATGCCGGCAGTCTCCGTTTTCTGTGGGAATGAATCCTTGCCTGTAATTTTCCGGCATTTCATTGTGAATGGGGCTTTACTTCAAACTCTCCATGGCAACCTGCAGGCTTCTTTTTATTATGCAGGCTTTGCTGTTTTTGTTAGTGGGATACTTTTGCATTGTTAAGGAAAGTCATGTGAGGCAATGACAATAGTATTAATAAAATTATCACTAACTGGGATACATGGCCTTCACTCTACTTTTATTTTTTATTTTTTTATTTTTTTATTTTACGAAATTTAAATTAAATACTGTGAATAGTATTAATATAATCCAAGGACCTACAAACCGTGTATGCTTTTACTTATATCAATGTTTGGTCTTGTTCCAAACATCAGCTATCACATTAAAAACATTATGTTCAAACATGCAGCTTTCAATTTAAGTGATCTTTCCACACAATGTTGACCAGTTGACAGACAAATGTTAAAAAGGTACATCAATATATATTCAACCTTAAAAATAGTGAAATAAGAAAAACGAAAAGCCATATTGTTTTATAGGCACCTCAGTAAGGCATATGCATATTTTTTGTATTATTGTCTTCCAACTTGGAAAATATGTAACATGAATTCCAGGCCTTGGATACCAGAATTACATTTACACGTAGTGAAGCAAATTAAAACATGTTTCTTATTTAGTTCTAGTATCTAGTTCATGGCTGCCCTCCTAGAAAAGATTAGGTAACCATAATGTTCTCAATTATGTAGAACAAAAACAACTATGCAAGAATGCTATTCACGCCAACTAAGTTCAATTTATAGTTTCAGACTTGCAAACAGTGCTCAGTATTAAGTTCCTATTATTATAATAATAATTATTGTTATTATTATTATTATTATTATTATTGATGATAATAATAATAATAATAATAATAATAATAATAATAATAATAATAATATCATCAATAATAATAATAATAATAATAATAATAATAATAATAATAATAATAATATATCACAATCAAAATCAGTTCTTAAAATGCACTGGCTATAAAATGTTTCAGTTGAGGCTAAAACTGCAATAGTTTCTAGCAGAATACTAGGTTTCCCAACTCTATAGGTTCAATTAAAAGAAGCTAAACGCTACAATATGGTTTTACAGTTTATTCATTTTATTATTAAAAATGATTAATGTTAAATCAAAGAATGTTACAAATTCTTACAAATAATGAAAATACAGAAGCTCTGTTTACTGGGTTTGCAGTACATTTTCTCAAGCTATGAATATATTTTGAAATCAACTGAAACATAAAGCTGTTTTCTATGAAAAGTAAGTCTAAATACCACGTTTCAGACCAGAACTGCAATATTTTGTGGATTTATATAGGCTACTCTAATTACAGACAAGCAAATGAAGCCAGAAGCCACATTCAAATTGATATACATTAAATAGATTAAAACATCAACTAATTTCAATATCTGTCATTCAGTAAGGGCCAAAAGTTGCAAAAGTAAGGGATAAATCTCTTTTCCATCATTTGTGATACACATGTCCACCAAACCATTTGACCAATCATCTTCTCTTGTACAAATCTAAAAGTGGGTCATGAGGCAACAATATGCATAACATTTCAGTTTGTTCCACAAGTGGTTTTGGAGAAGAAGATTTTTGTACAAATTTCAAATGTACGTGAAAATGCATTATGGCCACCTAACCATGTGATCACACCATGAAAGCTGTATGCTTAGATTTCAGCTCTTATCTGCAGTGCCTATTATTAATATTAGTGTGCAAATAAAGGTTAATGAGTCTAACATATTGTCCAAGTGAAATATAGAGCAACTTAGTATGGAACACAATGCTTGAATCTGATTGGCCAACACCAATTAGATTTTTTTTTTTTTTTTTTATTGCAGCAACTTGAAAGACACTGGTATGGTGCTCTAACAAGGCATGCATAATTTCAGCACATTCGGCCTTACGGTTCTGAAGAAGTAGCTGGAACTTTCTGAGTGATGCAGTATGGCAGCCAAACTATACGACTAATCCACTTAATTTTAACAAATCTAAATATAGGGCATGTAGAGTGGTTTTAGAGAACAGGATTTTCTTAAATGTTCAGAAATGTACAATCAATGCAATATGGCAGCCGTGTTTCCATAGGTGTTTAAAAGTGTGGCAACACTGGTGTTGATTTTATAGGCTTTGGAAATTTGGTGGAATAATACAAGTTTAAAACATTATAATCAGGACAAAAACAATAGGTGTCCAACACCTTCAGTGCTAGATCACATAATAATAACACTCATTATTATAACTGGTAACACCATTGATCTGTTAAAAACACAATAAGGAGTAGGGATGCACCGATCCGATACTAGCATCGGAAAACTTAAACAAAAATACAGGATCGGGTATCTGCATTTGGAGCCTATAATAATCCAATGCCATGATTAGCACAATAGTAATTTTTAGTAATAGTAATAGTTATGCCAAAACCTCGTTGCGTTTCTGCTTGAGAGCACGGATTGGATAGATTCTTAGAGCCTCACTCGAAAACGAGGTTTATTGTGAGCAAGCCTGAGACTCTCAGCATCATGACTTGTTCGGGTATTTTACATCAGTGCAACATCTTAGTGTTGTGGTTTCTCTCTATATAACTGAGCTCTGTGCTAGTCAAATGTGATGAATGGACTTCAGCCACCCTGCCTTGTTCAAAAACGCCTTTAATAGGAGTGTGTGTTTCGAGGTCCTTCATATAAACAGTGATAGCGCTTTTCCACGGACATGGTGCCGGTGCTGGTGCCGGTGCTGGTGCTCGGCCTGGCAACCAGCTGTAGCAGCTGAACTTTTTTCGAACCAGCCTGCTTTTCCACCGGTTTGGGAACCGAACGCTGACGTCACTGGATGTGGGCGTTCCCAAGCACGGAGTAGAAGTCGAGAAACACTCGGCAATAATAATTAGCACCATGGCGCACTGCATCCTTAAATTTACAAGTCTTTGAAACCCAGTTTAACCATCAAAATTAAATTCATTCAGCGTGTACACACAGCACAGATACATTGTAAAAACAAAACAAAAAAAAAACATGGGATCACATGTAGACAAGCAGAAACGAAAATACAGCTATACAAATATGCAAAGATAGCCTTTTACTTTTATTTATGCATTAAGGGATTTACACCGATTCGCTATTTCAGACACTTTTACTGTATTGAATAAAATCCAAGTTAGAGTTAACATGCATTCATCACCGCTAACACAGTTCATTATGAATATACTTTGTATGAGTGGATACATTTTCATTCATTTTGTGGTGTATTTTTACTTTTATTCTTGTTTAAAAAAAACAAGGACTATAGGCTAGCCTATTGATTATGAATGCGGTTGTTTTGGGGGTATTTGCGGTGCAGTTGTGTGCAAATCAGTAAACTGTGGGACGATCTCAGGTGATGTTAATGGTTTGATGGGAAATTGTGCTTATTGATGAAGTCTGGGATGATGGTCCCACATCAGTGTTGCATTGTCGCTGTTGCCAGATACCGCAGCAGTGCTCTTATGTTTTGAAAGTCGCCCTGGATAAGGGTGTCCACTAAGAAATACATAATTATAATAATACATTGTCACCACTCTGCTGGCGTGTGATCGCAATGCGCATCACTGTAACAGCACTTATTGTGTATTTGATCTTATCTTACTGTAAAATATGTATGTTTTGTGTAATTCGCCCTGTGCTAAGAAAATGAATTTATTCACAAATTATTAATCATCATTAACCAACCAGGGACACATGATTCGTAGGGGCACTGGATTCAGCGTAACACCATTTCTGCCAGTGGTGGAAGAAACTGCCCGTTAGGACCAGTTAATGACCTGTTCATTAACAAACAACATTTCTATCCAATCTATATTGTCGCATTAACTCTCCAACATTGCTGTAACACGTCTTTCCTGTCAAGGAAGGTGTGCTCCGTCGTCTCTCATTGCTGCCATATGCCAACTCCTAACTAGTTAGTTGACCTGGTGAGACCATATTGTTACTAAAGTGTCTCTCTCCTCGACAGACCGCTGTTTGCTGCTGATTTCGCTCATTTTAAATCAAAACTCATCTCACTGCTTGCGTCTCTAATGGCATTTTAAACATGGCGGCTGAACTCCAGCAAATAACTTTCTGTGGAGACGACTTCACCCCGCCCCCCAGCCCCTGACGTCATGGGTTCCTTGGTCCCAGACCAGCAAGTGTTTGGTGCCCGAAAAGGCGTCCGTGCCATTTTTTTTTGCGGTGGAAAAACGCGGAACGGTTCCAGATTAGGCACCGGCTCCGAATTGGCACTGGCTCCTTGTCGGTGGAAAAGCGCTATTATCACATATAACCTTTCCTTTCCTTATAAGCTCCATACACAGACAAATGTAAACGTTAGACATTGTCCGATTAAAACGTAAAAGGTATTTAGCTTGTGTTTTAGCTCGGCGTCTGCCGCGGGGATCTGATCTGGGAGCATTTATGTTTACAAAATGTAAATCGTGTTCAGTCCATATGGGTCAATGAAGTGAAAGCAGCACAGTAACCAATCCCTTTAATTTGCTGCTTTTCAGACTCTTCGGCACAATTTACACAGTTGCAGCTGCACTTTGTACTTGAATAATTATAAATTCTATAGTATGTTTAATACTACATTTTCTTCTTCTGGAATTTATATTCCCATTTTATGTAATATGTTAATTTTATTTTACGTAATTGCTTCTTCAATTTGATCGTTTTATATACATTCTTGAAAAGTTGTTAATTACTTATTTTAAAAGTCTGGTTAAGCTTGAGACAGTTAATAATAATGTTGTATGGCATACAATTCAGTCATGTTGTTTTTACTGGTTTGTTGTAGTTACTGCTTTAATTTAATGTCCGTTTACTGTTTTTAGATGTACATGAATGATGCCAAGAATAGCACATCCACACACAGTCATTTTGTTTTAACAAAATTAAAACGCAGATATCAGATCGGTACTCGGTATCAGCAGATATTTAATATTCATTACTCGGAATCTTTATCGGCAATGGAAATAGTGGTATCGGTGCATCCTTAAGGAGAAGTGTAAATAATGGTGTGCTTGACACTTACTTTACTTCTTGCATTCCTAGGAGATGCAGGTGAGGTTTGGTGGGTTCTAGGACAACCCATGTAGCTTACTGGACCCCTCCAACAATGTCATTACAGACAATTACAGTACTGCTCTGTATGATGCCCGATCTCTGCTGTTTGTGCTATGGATTCACAATGTGTAAAGAGAATGGCATGACAGGGTTGTATAAGCATGCTATTAAACATGCTACCTGTAAGAATTACCCTGTGAAAAATAGTAGGTAAAGTTGACACCCTCCATTTTAGGGCTTAATGCAAATGCTTTATCCTCAGGATCAGCATAAGTCAGTACATAAAAAAGTGAATAATAGATTAATCTACACCTGAATTTAAAATGTCCTCTTTCATTCTGCATTTAACAAATAGGAATTTTCATCCATTCAAAAAGGCAAAAAAAAAAAAAACTGATTGCAGCAGCAACCATCTAAAATAAGCCTGTTACATCTGCATGTTAATCACACTAGAGTTGTGATAAAGCACACACACAAAATTTGCCATTGCCAGCAAGGCAAAATATATTTGCAGTTAAAAACAACTTATCTTATCTTTAATAAAAAATTAAAATACAAAACATCTCTCAGGGAATTTGAATAGCCTCCTTAGCCTGAAAATGTATATTACAGATCAGAAGCCTTTTGTGGCATGTTTTGTAAAAAATGTACGTTATGACCTTGTTTTAATCTTAGTTAAGAATTCACAGAATACCAAGATTCTCTGGTTACAGGGTTTTTACACAGACTCGGAGCTTTTTCTGTAGCACCACAGGGATTCTTCCTGCCTTTTACATTCATTTGTGTGGCCTAAATATTGCATTGCATTACTTGCACAAAGTTGGGTACATTTTAATTTTTTTCTTTATGATAATGAACTTGCAATTATTTATATTAAAATACTGCCATCAGTTAAGCCACTTTAAATTACAATGGGCCAAAGTATATTAGAACAAAACATAACCACATTGGATGAGGAGGCTGGGAACTCATTACAAACTGAAGGAAATTGTAACACTATTGTAATGCTCTATGGATTTATATGTTAGTATGTACCGTGTGATTTTGAAATGTGTGTACCACATATACAAAATCTGCATTGAAACAAGTAGTTGTTATATTAGTCAGGATACAAAATTGTTTTACCGCTGTTGTGTCAGTACTTGGGATGGAGTGAGCTTTTAGAATTGTTGTCAGATAAACAAAATAGGTTGTGTTGGAAAAAAATGTGGATCTGTCATTGATTCACACATTTTGAGATATAATTTAGTTTTTATAGAATTTAATATTTACTTATTTATTCCAAATACTCATTGCATAATCACAATACTGAATGTTGTCTCTCTAAAACCAACCATACCATGGTATAAAATTAAAAATCCATAATTATTATGATTATTGCTTGCCCCGAGTATGACTTCATACACATTTCTACATGAAATACGAGTGTGTTAATACTTAGCAGGGCTCTAAGCTGACTTTTTTTCTCAGGAGCACTATGCCTCTAAATTGACAAAATTAGATACAGTCCACCTCCAGCTGTGACACAGGCAACTGCCCTCGCCTCCCAAGCCATGTCTCCACACACATCCTCTTTTCTCTCCACTTTTTGTGTTTGTCCGCACAGACGAACACAAACAGCAACAGCGGCTTGTGGTCGTGTTCTTTACACAGTTTTGCACAGATCTGCAGAAATCCAATGATCTGTGCTACACAAACATGACCTGTAAATGTCCACCTCCGCAAATGTGAGTAAAACGCTCGCACTTTAGAGCCCTGTTTAGCCTTAAATACTTAAATAAAAATAATGTGTTCCTGTCCTTGGGTTGTATACAGGGATATATACAGTCAGTGCAAGTTACAGTGTAGTTAAGAATTTGATCAATTTAGCAAAACTGAAGCCCTCACAAACCTGATAGCAGAAACCATGGTGACATTTACATGGAAGTTTCAGGTAAAATGGGGTAGTCTGAATTAAATTTAAAAAACAAATTATTTTTTCTTTGTAAACTAGAATATATTATAATAAAAAGAACACTACCAATCTAGAGAAAATAATTCCTGGTATCATCCCTTTTTTAAAGAACTCAAGCCATGGACAAGGAATAAACGACACATTCTATCTTCCGCAGTACAATAAGTGTTTCCTGCAGTAGGTGGCAGCACTATGAACAAGTACAAGAAGAATGGGAAACCTAAATAAACACCTACAATATATAATATATGATAAATACTTTCAAAAGGCAAGTAAACCCTGCCTTATGAAGAACTCAAAGAGATCTAAAAAGACCAATGGCTACAAATAGAAAATTGTTGTTGACAATGTAAATATACTTATTACACTTATTAAGCTATTCTCATACTACACCATCTAATCCCGTGTTGAGTGGACCCAGGGCAGCATCAGAGCGACACACCCATGAGTTCAGCCCTGCTTGCATTCACATTGGCCCTGCGCTACACAGGTTAAGATTCACATTAACGTATTTCAACCCTGGTCTCTAGCAGGGGTGAGTTCACCCTGGTCTCAGAGTTTTATCTCGGTTTGAAAATGACAATGTGAAAGCGCTTGATTTTCGACCCGGCGTTGCCCCGTGTTCAACTGTCTAGTGTTAAAGCAGCTTTAGTCTCACATCTGAAAAATAATTTGTAGCTCCGAACACAAACAAATACTTTTTTCAAGTTGGGAATTTATTCAAAAACAATTTACTAATCACTGTATTAGGTGGTCTTACAAATCAATTACTACTCACTATAATTTAAGAAAATAAAACATTTCACAATAAGAACACATATCCACATACATCCATGATATGACATCTGACACCTGCCTTATCAGCGGAGAGTCCCAAGGCTTTCAGTGTGTCTTTGGATTGGCTTGATATTCGTAGAGTCACGGTCGGTGATTGGGTAAAAAACAATATAAGAGCCATAGTAATGTCCTTTCCATTGGTCAATACCTTCCCAATGTTCTGCAGTTGCGCAGTGGTATGCAGCAGCCAGGAAAGACGATGTAAACAAACCACACAGTTGTTTTCAGATGAATCTCAGCTACGCACCTAAAAAGCTGCATTTCTCTATCATGTATAAATTAATACATGCCCTAATTTTGAGTGGATCCACCCAATTTAAGTTTGGAGGTGTAAAATAACAATTTGTCACTTAAAAAAAAAAAAGTAACAAACATGTGCTTTCAGTTTTGCTGTTTGTGGATGCTCCGTACCAAGAACTTTAAGTACAAGATATCTTAAATGATCATATTATCAAAAGATCGAAGCACAAAAAGGCATCCTCTCATCATAAAAATACTAAATAATTGTACAAAGCTAAAATAGCCTACAATCATAAAAATCAGATGACTGTGATTGGGAAAAAATCCCAAATGTATTTTCTTGTTTAATGGGCTACAAGGACAGCCAAACTTAGAATGACACTTATTCTCATATCACTTACTAATGGACGACCGTAATCACACATCTCAATCAGTGTATTTGACAGAAAAAGCTTTATCTACAGAAGTCTTATATATTGTTCAATGTTGAAAAATCAGAAGTAGCCCCCCGTAGTTGTTTAACTGTCTGCAGGTGATACTCTTGCATTGAGGTCCGTTCAGAGACAGTTGCTATGCCAATGTGTAGACGCTATAGCTGTGATCAACCTGACTTACACCCAGTTTGTGGCGAGACAGTGGACTGTTTAAGTTTCTATTGCATTTGCAGGGTATTAATTAAGCACGGCTTTATATTGAAAAAATATATATTTAGTCACCGCACAAAAATAAATATAAAACATGTAAATTTATTGAAAGATAACAGTATAATAGACAAATAAGTCATATAAATCCTATTAAAAAAAATAATAAAATCCCACGCCACCGATACTATCGGATATTGATGGATGTTTTATACATTTTTTAATATCACCCAACCCTATTACATGAACAAAATTCATGGTGTTCTTAACGTTTAAAGATCATGGTAATATAAAGTGTTTTTATATCCTATATTTATCGTGATTTTCCTTGAAATTGGAATGGCTGAATTACAACAGTTGGGCTGACAACCTTTGAAAAGTTCCCACTTCCTCAATAATTACATTTGAATATGGAATAAAAACATGCATTTACAGCAGCTCTCTTTTAAATGTATTAATCACTGTGCTTGAAGTGCACTCTGTTGCAGTTACTAAAAAGAAAATTACTACGACACAGCTTGGACAGCAACTCAGCCCATAAAGAATACACCGAGCCCATCTGGTGACTTCAGCTCACAGGCTGTATTTAAACTTATTACTTTTTTAGTAAATCTGATTAATAAGATGTTTATTAACTTCATTAACTTATTACACTTGCAGGTCATTTCAGCCACACCACTTTGTTCTAGAATAGTGCTGGCACAAATACATTATTTTTTTGTTTTCTCCAGATATTATATGCATAAACTGAATTTGACCATACATAAATTAAAAGCTCTTGATAAGTTACGAAAAAGGAAGAATATGCCATTAATTTGTATAACCAAGTTCACACTTCATAGGCTTTTATTTTAAAATGCATGTAATTTACCAGTCCAATGAAGTTATGAATAATGCAATAAACACAGTCAGTTCATGCATGTTTTGATGTCATTATTATTATTATTATTATTAATAATAATAATAATAATAATAATAATAATAATAATATTAGTCATTTAGCTGGACCACTACTCCACAGTGCTGTGCTGATGTGTGATGTGTGATGTGCTGATACCTTATGATAATCCACAATTATAAATGCATGGGACATCTACTGTAACCTCAACCATTTAAGGCATCTATTATTTTAACAAGGAGGCTAAAATGTGTGCCTGTGGTGCATCACAGTTCATTCAGGTTCATCATTATTATTATTATTATTATTATTATTATTATTGTTTTTAAAAGTGTCAATAAGTGGCAGACCATTTTCAATATCCAGAATACATTAACATTACATCTTATGGGATGGGATTTCTTCCCACAAAACCACTGATACCAACTAAAAGTTGTTTTATCAACAATTGCTTCCTGTATGCATTTCAAAAGTGTTAAAATAAATCATACCATGATACCATGGCTACTGTGATTTCTATGTTTCAGTCTCCAATTAGTTTCAGTCAACTGATAAAACTTAAAAAAGTCTGCAGGCAGTGAAATCAGAATTTGAATCAGAGCTTTTTAAAAAGTAAGCCGCTATCTTAACCTCAATGTCACTATGATGTCACAGGTCAGAGTTCACCTGATCCTCCTTTGCATACTAAACTTTCTAACTGAAAAATTGGCATTCAATGTAAGTGCTTCTTTAAACCAGAATATGAGGATTTTTTATTGTGGTCTTAAAGAGCAAACAAAATGGTTTGTGTACTCCTTTGACTTACACTATCATCTTACACAGCTCCATCAGCATGTACAACTGACACTTAAATACAAATAATTTTAATTTTAACTATAAAATGTGTTGCTAGGCTATTGGATGGCAAGTAAAAACAGTGTTGATACAATTAAGGAAGTGTATATATGAATGATCAGAAGTCATATAAGCTTCCTCATCATGTGCAATAGTTTTGCAACAATATGCTAGACAATCCTATGTGAATTGACCTATACAGTCTACAATTAATTAACATTAACTTGCTGGATATTTTTAGTATGAAAATACAAAGAGGGTGTCGTAAAACAAGCGTTGGTCCTGAATAGAAGCAGTTTTATGGAAAAGGATTGAATGTCTTAAAGAGATCAATGCACTGGTTAGATTTCCCCTTTATCTTCTTTAAGCGTTTTGCTTCAGCCTTTTATAAGATAAATAATTTCTGATTGTACTTTGGCCCAGGTTAGGCTTTAGATTTCTAGTGCTTTCTTATTGTTACAGTGTAAAGACAAGCCATGAACCTAATAAGACTTCAAATATTACTGCAGCGTAGGTTTCTGGTCCTTTACTGAAGAGGATCTTATACGCTGCCACAGCAGTGGGAGTACTGAAGCCGTCTGTTGTGTTTAATTTACTTCATCTGCAACAAAGGCTGTTTTATGTCCCCTTCTGGAACAAGAATACAAACTGTCACACACAAATTGGTGACTCTATTCAGCAAACGCAAAGACACTGTGCTGGATTTATATTCACTTCAAACAGTCAACATTCTCACTGTAAGCCCACTTCTGCCATAATTATCCAGTTTCTAATATCCTTTGGTATATATTTAAGATTAATCTTAAAAGGCTTAAAACATATAAGAAATTAAGGGTAACATACAGGAGACCTTTTTGCAGCATGAACTCTTCATTTAAAAATAAATAGTTAAAGCAATAATACAGGGAAAAAAGTATTTGATCCCCTGCTGATTTTGTATGTTTGCCCACTGACAAAGAAATGATCAGTCTATAATTTTAATGGTAGGTGTATTTTAACAGTGAGAGACAGAATAACAAAAAAAATCCAGAAAAACACATTTCAAAAAAGTTATAAATTGATTTGCATGTTAATGAGGGAAATAAGTATTTGACCCTTTCAACTTAGTACTTGGTGGCAAAACCCTTGTTGGCAATCAGAGGTCAGACGTTTCTTGTAGTTGGCCACCAGGTTTGCACACATCTCAGGAGGGATTTTGTCCCACTCCTCTTTGCAGATCCTCTCCAAGTCATTAAGGTTTCGAGGCTGACGTTTGGCAACTCGAACCTTCAGCTCCCTCCACAGATTTTCTATGGGATTAAGGTCTGGAGACTGGCTAGGCCACTTCCTCTTGAGCCACTTCTTTGTTGCCTTGGCTGTGTGTTTTGGATCATTGTCATGCTGGAATACCCATCCACGACCCATTTTCAATGCCCTGGCTGAGGGAAGGAGGTTCTCACCCAAGATTTGATGGTATATGGCCCTGTCCATCGTCCCTTTGATGCGGTGCAGTTGTCCACAACACTTTCACCCAGTTCTCCTCTGAATCATTCAGATGTTCATTGGCAAACTACAGACGGGCCTGTACATGTGCTTTCTTGAGCAGGGGGACCTTGCAGGCGCTGCAGGATTTCAGTCCTTCATGGCGTAGTGCATTACCAATTGTTTTCTTGGTGACTATAGTCCCAGCTGCCTTGAGATCATTAACAAGATCCTCCCGTGTAGTTCTGGGCTGATTCCTCACCATTCTCATGATCATTGAAACTCCACAAGGTGAGATCTTGCATGGAGCCCCAGACTGAGGGAGACTGACAGTTATTTTGTGTTTCTTCCATTTGCGAATAATCGCACCAACTGTTGTCACCTTCTCACCAACCTGCTTGGCGATGGTCTTGTAGCCCATTCCAGCCTTGTGTAGGTCTACAATCTTGTCCCTGACATCCTTGGACAGCTCTTTGGTCTTGGCCATGGTGGAGAGTTTGGAATCTGATTGATTGATTGCTTCTGTGGACAGGTGTCTTTTATACAGGTAACGATCTGAGATTAGGAGCACTCCCTTTAAGAGAGTGCTCCTAATCTCAGCTCGTTACCTGTATAAAAGACATCTGGGAGCCAGAAATCTTGTTGATTGATAGGGGATCAAATACCTATTTCCCTCATTAACATGCAAATCAATTTATAACTTTTTTGAAATGTGTTTTTCTGGATTTTTTTGTTGTTATTCTGTCTCTCACTGTTAAAATACACCTACCATTAAAATTATAGACTGATAATTTCTTTGTCAGTGGGCAAACGTACAAAATCAGCAGGGGATCAAATACTTTTTTCCCCTCACTGTATAAACAAACTATGAGGAACAATAATACAATTTATTTAAGATTTAATTAGCAAAATATACCAGACAATGGCAGGATTTCCCTATACAAAAGGAGTGTGACAAACTTTTTATGCTTTTATTGGTGATGAGAGTTCTGCACCCATATTTACATACGTTTACTTTCAAGAGAGAAAACTGCCTTCCATGTGCAAAAGATTTAATTGATAAAATATGGGAGGGTTTCTTTAAATATATCAGAACTAGCTGAAGCTAGTGGTGCACAATAAATTATGTTCAAATAATGAAAATGCTTAAATCAGATGTTCCACTGGCAGAGATGAAAGAACTGGATGCAGAGGTCTGGCAGTTACACAAGTATGGAATGGAGTATGGAATTAATGCCATAAGACTAAACTAAAGAGCAGAACCTCCAAGGTAGTTTTCTCAGAAATACTGCGGGTACCACATGTATGGCCAAGGAGACAGGGAGAAATTATTGCAGGTGATACTCGTGGTTGAAATCTTGGTGTAGGGAAGAGGGATTTATATTTGTGGAACATAGGTCTTTCTTAGATGGGACCTGTACAAACTGGATTGTCTACATCTAATCAGAGGGGGGGCTAATACATTGGGAGAGCGTATGTGCAGAGTAATTGAGAATCTTTTAAACTAGGGACCAGGGGGGCAGGGAGCTCTGACAATGGGAGATGTTCCACAAACGAAAGAAAACCAAGGGAAACTACTAGTAGGAAAGTCCTGAAATGTTTGTACCTCAATGCCAGGAGTATAAGGAACAAGATGTTAGAGCTAGAAGCTACAGTGCTGGAGTGTGACTATGATGTTGTAGGAGTGACAGAAACATGGCTTACAGAAAATGATGGGGGTGAATACAGGTTGAAAGGATACACAGTTTAGGAGAGACAGGCAAAACCAAAGAGGGGGTGGGGTAGCATTATATGTGATAAATGACATTGAGGCAGAAGAACTCTTTGTGGGTTAAACTTTTGAACAAAAGGACGGGAGGATTAGTGGTAGGAGTGTGCAGACCACCCAACTCAGATATTCAGAAAGATGTTGCATTGTACAGTGTAATCAGGACAAGCATGTAGCAAGGATGTGGCTGTTAAAATGGGGGATTTCAATTTCCCAAACATAGACTGGGAAAGCCCAGTTGGGACTACAGAAGCAGAAACAGAAATGGTTGAGATGGTAAATGACTGACTACATTATGTCGGAAGATATAATCTCAAGTGCCGTGTGGAATCAGAAAGAAATTAGTTTTATTAGCAGCATGGAGTGAAATCCACGTACAGAAACAATGACTGCTTACAGTTAATATCCGAATGTATTAAAAACTTGCCGAACACAGATTTCACTGGTGCAGTGCCGTGACTAGTTAAAAATTAACTGAAGGATAATAAATCGGAGTGGTAGCAGCCGATTTTATTAATATTTTATGTAGAACTGGACAATGTTTCAGGCTGTCCTATGGATGGTTTGCAGGTCTGTTGTATAACAGCCCTGTAGAGACAATCAGTATAAAGCGAACACGAATTAGTTAACGTGTGTCCATTTACAAGTTAAATGAATGAATAAATAAAACATGAAGGACTGGTTTCATAAATGCGTCCATAAGTCCATAAACGCCTTGACTGAAACGTGCGCACTTTAGTTAAATTATAGCCTGCTGTTACTGTATGATTAAACATCGTGAAATGTTCGTGTATTTTGTTTCAACTGTAACTTGCCCTGGTTAACAACTTCTGATAAGTAAATTAAAAAATAATACGGCAAAAAATGTAATTTGCAGTTACAAATCTGTAGTAAGAGTAATAATTTAAGGGAGTCAAGTTGTGCCATTTAAAATCCATATCTACTAGCACATATCTTGATGATGATTACAATAGTAACAATAACAATAATAATAAATAGCAAATGTAGTGTATGCTTGTCTGAATATAATGCTGTCTATACACGTTTAGCTCTTCCTAATATCTCTTAACAGAAATGTGTATTTATTACATTATCTTCAATCATGTAAAGCATAAAGAATAACAGACACAAAAGTCTTTCCACATCAGGCTCTATCGCTCGTAGTATTTTCGGTCTTTATAGGCTGCAAACTAAAATATTCCAAATGACACTTATGCCCCGTTTCCACTGGCTCCGGACGCTTAAACGGGTGTTTCCACTGGCTAAGCATCTGGACGCATCCGTGTTTAGTGGCCGGTTAACTTGCTGGTGCTGGACGTGTCCGTAAGCGTCCGTCCCGCCCACTGAGGACATGATTCGCTTTCAAATTGGAGGTGTGTGCTTGACTTGAGACACAGGGAGGAGATCCGATACATTGCATCGGAAGATATAATCTCAAGTGCCGTGTGAGATCACAAATAAATTACAAGTTTATTAGCAGCATGGAGTGAAATCCATGTACAGAAACAATGACTGCTTACAGTTAATATCCGAGTGTATTAAAAACTTGAATTTCACAGGACCGGTGCAGTGCCATGACTAGTTAAAAATAAACTGAAGGATAATAAATCGGATCGTAGCTGCCGATGTTATTAATATTGTATGAACAGCTGGCCGGTGTTTCAGGCTGTGTTTTGTGAATGGTGTGCAGTACATTCCACAGAGACAGTCAGTGTGAAGGTGATCACGATTTAGTTAACGTGTGCCCATTTACAAGTTAAATTAATGAATAAATAAATACAACAGATCTGGGTTTCCTCTAAAACATTAAGGACTGGTTTAATAAATGCGTCCATAAATGCCATGACTGAGACGTGCACACGTTAGTTAAATTATAACCTGCTATATTGTATCTGGATGATTAATCATGAAACGCGTGTATTTTGTTTCAACTGTAACTTGCACTGGTTAAGGACGTCTGATAAGTACATTATAAATAATACGGCAAAAAGTATTGTTTGCAGAAACAAATCTGTAGGAAGAGTAATAAATTAAGGGAGTCATGCTGTGCCGTTTAAAATACATATATACTAGCTCAAATGACGATAATAATAACAATACATATTCACTATTTAGTATTATTGTTGATCATGGAAACATATTATGGGGACGTGCTTGTCTGAATATAATGTTGTCTATACATGTTTAGCTCTTCCTAATATCTCTGAACAGACACGTGTATTTACTACGCTGTTAAAGCACAAAGAATAAAATAGACACACAAGTCCTTTGCACGTCAGGCTGTATCGCTCGTAGCGTTTCCCGTCTCTGTTTTTAAAACTAAACACAAACCAAACCCACAGTCGCTGCTCCTCCCATCAGAGGGACGGACTTCACAGCGGCCTGGTTTTGCAAAAAAAGCTCTGGAGACGGACGCGTCCGGCACGGCATGGCACGGCATGGCACGGCATGGCACGGCACGGACGCTTAAGCCAGTGGAACCGAGGCATTAGAATAGGGGATGTGCCAACTGACTGGAAGATGGCAAATGTCATACCAATCCACAAGAAAGGGGACAAAACTTAGCCAGGAAATTACAGACCAATCAGTCTCACCTGCATCACCTGTAAAATGTTGGAGAAAATTACTAAACAGAAAATAGAGGAGCCTCTTAATGAAAACCATATTCTTGGAGATAGTCAACATGGGTTTAGACAAGGCATATGACATCTTACTAATTTATTAGAATTATTTGAACATGCAACTGCAGCTGTAGATCACGTGAAAGAATATGATAATCTTAGATTATCAAAAAGCTTTGGATAAGGTTCCACACCAAAGACTGATCCTCAAATTGGAAGCTGTATTCATTCAGGGTAATGTAAGTAGATGGATTATGAACTGGTTGATGTATAGGAAACAGAGGGTATCGATAAGAGGAGTTGCTTCTAACTGGAGTGAGGTTGTTAGTGGAGTTCCACAGGGATCAGTACTAGGGCCTTTGCTTTTTCTAATCTATATTAATGATCTGGACTCTGGGATAGTTAGCAAACTTGTCAAATTTGCAGATGATACTAAAATAGGTGGCTCAGCAGATACACTCTCGGCTGCACAGGCTATTCAAAGGGACTTGGATAACATTCAGTTGTGGGCTGACACCTGGAAGATTAAATTCAATGTGGACAAGTGCAAGGTATTACATGCAGGTAACAAAAATGCTATTATAATTACACTGTGGTAGGAATATAACTAGATGAAGTAACGCATGAGAAAGACCTAGGAGTCTATGTGGACTCCTCACTTTCTCCATCCAAACAATGTGGGGAAGAAATAAAAAAGGCAAAACAGAATGTTAGGGTATATTGTCAAAAGTGTAGAATTTAAAACAAGGGAAGTAATGTTAAGACTGTACAATGCACTAGTTAGAGCTCATCTGGATACTGTGTACAGTTCTGGGCTGCACACTTCAAGAAAGGTATTGCTGCTCTAGAGGCAGTTCAGAGGAGAGCAACCAGACTTATTCCCGGTCTGAAGGGAATGTCCTACTCGGAGAGACTGAGGGAACTGAACCTTTTCACCCAGGAACAGAGGAGACTACATGTGGAATTGATTCAAGTCTTCAAAATCATGAAAGGCATCGACCACATCAAACCATTGGAGCTTCTCCAGATCAGCAGGGACACATGCACCCGAGAACACAAATGGAAATTGGGCTTCAAGGCATTCAAGATGGAAAACAGGAGACACTTCTTCACACAGAGAGGCGTCACAATCTGGAACAAACTCTCCAGCAATGTGGTTGAAGCTGAAAATTTGGGAACATTTAAAAACAGACTGGATAGTATCCTTGGATCACTTAGTTATTAATGGACACCAAACAAGCATGATGGGTCGAATGGCTTCCTCTCGTTTGTAAACTTTATGTTCTTCTATGATAGAAGCACAAGAGTAAACTCAAAGCCTCCTGTTGGACACAGCAGCAGCCCTCAGCACAGCTAGTATAGCTAGGGCGGGGCCACAGGCCTGCTGACAAAGGAACTATGTACAATGGCGGGGTACAGGTGTAAAAAGCACATGCACTTCCGCCTACAGAATGAACTACATGCAAGTCACAGTCCGGTAGGGAGGGAAAACTGTTCTGCATTGCTTTTCCAAACACGCTCAACAGGGGCAGACAGGGATAGAAAAGCCAGGAGCCAACAAAGCTACTGAGACTCCTGTAAGCTACTGTGACTCAACTGAAGCCAACAACAGATTCCCAGGGGTAATGAATAGGCAGCCCGTGGGCCAAATCCGGACCGCCAGACGTTTTTGACTGGACCGCGAGAATACATTTAATTACATTTAAAAATATATATATATGATAAAAAGTTAATGATAAGGAGGTTTGTTGCACTCAGTGCTTGTTATTGTGTGGAACCTAGTCACAGCAATTCCTGGCTATTAGCCAATACGATGTGATGTATTAATATGGATGTCCTATATAGAGCCCGTGTTCAGTTAGTCTGTGAGTTGATTGTGCGCAGGTTCCCTGTTGGGCATCTCTGTACACACTCTGGACTGAGCAAGAGTGGCACTCTGTACTCGTCAAAAACACAAAACAGAAACAGGTATTCAGTTTTCCTGATTTCTATAAATATGCATCTATAATGTACATCGTTTGTGGTCTGGACAGATGTCAACCTCGCGTCTAAAATATAAAAGTGCACACACACGACCGGGGGGGCACGGTGCCCCAGCTTGTGTTCATCTAGAAACTCCTACGTCAGGGGTGGAAACAAATTATTTCCAATGCAGACGCATATTTCTAGCAGCACACACATCGAGAGTTGTGCATCCTCACCCGTTTCAATTACAGAGACCCACCGAAACAGATCTGTCATTGAGAACCAACAGAAACTGTGTCTAATTTGCATATATAATGTTGGTTGATATGTGTTTTTTGCTGGTGATATGTGGTTGTTAAGCAAAGATATGTTGGAATCCAAATCTGCCTGATTGCATGGAGATTTTGAGCTATGTTTTTTGACTTCGAAATGACTCAGAATCACGCATTTCAGGTCTCCAATTGTCAAAATCTTATGGGGGAGGACCCCCAGACCCCCCGCCCTGAATTACTCAATACACCCTGCCCTCATTTTTCAACAAAAATTTTGTGTAGTGCACAGTGGGACAAAGATGAATGGGAAAAACATGAATCTAATAAGACACAAACTGCTTGAAATTTCTATTATGTTTATCTATATGAATACAATAATCTTTAACAGATTAAAATTGCAACAGTTTTAATACTAATATATACACAAGTATTTAAACATTTTATTTTTGTACTTGTCATTTTGTACAAATGAATGTACTAAATATAAGCAATGGGGTATATTACTAATTCACAGAATTGTGTGTGTGTTGGAAAGGGTCATTTGAAGTTGTGACACCCCCCCCCATGTCTGGACCTTGACTATACCTTAACCAAGAAATTTGGACCCTGACACAAAATAATTGTCTACCCCTGTCGTAGAGGGAGCTCTCGCCGACTGAATAGTAGCCACTACAATGTCTGCCAAGACCACAAGCCATAAGGCGATTCCGCTCAGGGGCCAGGCCCAGAGCTGGTGCTGGGATGCCACAGTGTGCACTGCATCTGAGACAGCAAGTCCGTCCCCAGAGGAAGCTGCGAAGTTTCTCCAACCAAGAGGGAGACCAGGTCCGCAAACCACAGTCTGTGGGCCCAACAAGACGCTACCAGCAGAACTGTCACTTGTTCCTGCCTGATCTTCTCCAGAACCACTGGGAGAAGAGGGAACGGTGGGAATGCATAGAGGAGACAGCGTGGCCACGTGTGGGCTGATCTCGAACGGAGAACCATAGGGGACAATGTATGGACTCCGCTGAAGCGAAGAGGTCCACCTCTGCCTTGCCGTAGCAGCTCCAAAGCTGTTGAATCACCAGCGGGTGTACCGGGCTGTGCTGTTCGGAATCCGGAGGGCTGGCGGTAGAAAAACCACCAGCCAAAACAGGGCTTAACACACCAGAACCACTACACGGATGAGTGAGTGAAGCAGAGCTCAATCCAGTGAACTGGAAGAGCGAGACCTCCTACAGCCGTAGCTGTGGGCTGTAATGTGGGTGCAAGCCAGGTGAAGGAGCCCCTCTCACGGGCAAGGTCTCTTATGACAGACCGAGGCTTAAGCCGGGCGCCCGGCCTCGGCTATTATTGCCACCGTGTGCACTCTCGCTGTGGAGGAAAAAGTCCTGTGGACAAAAACCAACACAGCAAACTAGCCTGAATAATAATAATATTAATTTTAAATTTCTGGTTTGGACAAACACCGAAGGCTCTCTTACGAGTCTTGACAAAACAAGGCAAAGGGCAAAAAGAGGAAGTCTTTGTGCAGATGTCACCTTTTATACAAACAGGAAGTGGAAGGATCCCGTTTTAGTGACGGGCACAAGGGCCAGTGGCAGCTTTGACAGACAAATGTCTTGGATACGTTCCAGCGATGATATCCCATCAGTCAAGTACAATAAGCAATTAGGAATACAGAATACCTCTGGGGTATTCCATTACATTATAATAAAGATTCCTCATCAATACCACTTGAAGTATTTTGTCTCCAGTAGTCTAATGTAAATGAATGAGATAAATCAACAGTATGAGATTTTTTTTAATCACGTAAGCCCTACATTAAAACTATAGGAGGAGAAGTTATCACACAGGTGGGAAGAAAGATCACTATTAAAGTACTTATTATTTACATACATCTTAAAATATATATTACAGTATGAAAACATTTCAAGATGTTTGCACTATGACTTCCATATTTACTTGAAGCCTGAGTTTAAAGCATTACACTTACACATGAGTAATATGTAAATATAAGGCTAAGTAAATATACAGTATTCTTTTTGGCTCCTTTAATGTCAAATCCAGTTTTAATTGTATCCCCAGTCCACTAACAATACAAAAAATTAAAATAAACAGTTAGTGAAGTGAAGATTTACCATCCACACCAGTAAATTAAAACATTTCTGAAAAAGGGTAAGTAGGCTATATAAGATTGCCAGAAAGCCAAGTAGCTCTGAGCCGAAAAATATATGCTTTGTGGCTTAGATTTCAAAGATACAAGTATATCTGCAAAGGGCACACATGTTCAAGAAAGTTCCGCTGTAGCTGTAGTTTATGTAATTACAACAAATGTAAATTATTTGTACATTATCAAACAATATCTTATGATTATTCTTACTGGGGAGTCAAGATGACATGGAGAAGGGCCTTCAAGATTCAGGAAAGTTAAGTTCCTGTAATCCCTAGTCACTACCTGACAAAATAACTATGCTAGAGTTAAATTACTATGAATATTCACTACAATATGCATTCCTATTCTGGAGTATTTAAAGTAGGTCACCCAAAAACTTGAGTTTAATTCTGTGAAGCATTTATTGAAGATATTTATTTGAAATAATAATGAATGAGTGAGATACACTATACCACTGGTGAAATTATCATACTGCATTAGCATTAGAGAATTGGCATGAAGTTAAGTGAAGTTCAAACATGTAATTGTAATGCAGCCTACATTACGCAATAAGCATATGGGTTTATTGTTGTTTCTTTTTTATCCATCCATCTTTGAAACCTCTCATCCTGGTGAGGGTCGCGGGGAAGGTGAATTCGATCCTGGCAGGCATAAATACACCCAGGACAGGACGCCATTCCATCGCTGGGCAACACACACACACACACACAGGGCAATTTAGAGAGACCAATCAACCTAACCCGCATGTCTTTGGACGGTGGGAGGAAACCAGAGTACCGGAAGAACATGCAAACTCCACAGAGACAGGCACCCTGAGCTAGGACTCAAAGCCAGGACCCCGGAGCTGTGAGGCAGCAGTGCTAACCACCACGCCACATCAAGACATGCACTGACTGCATACTTTCATTTATTACACCCACTGTCATTCAGAGTGCCAATTTAGAGGATGTAGGTGTGAGTAATCTGGTATACATTAACAGTCATTTGATACACTATATATAATCTGTACAAGGTATAACCGTGTTAAAAACAATATAAAGATTCTACACATCATAGAAATGTACCATTACATTTTTTTATAGATCGTTCCAACTTATCTTTAGGTTTTTAATTATATATTTGCTTATTGAATCATGACCAATGGATCAAAATCATGAGAATCTGTTTTTGTATGGCCAGGGTAGAGTTAAAAAAAAAAAAAAAGTAGTCTATGGAGATGTACAACTCCAAACATAACCTGTCAATCCAAGGGTAAATGAGATCTACATCTGTTCCTTTTTAGACATTGAGCTCTTTCCCTCCCTCTTTGGCAATGTTATGTCATCTGGTATTCGGGGAACATCTGATCTCAGTTTCAAAAATCATTTACATAAAATAGCATGTTTTAATTAATTAATTAATCACTTTCCCACCCATGTCCGCAAGATCAGCAACTGCCCTTCTCAGGGCACTTCTGGATGTGAATATTGCTGATGATCTCAGAATGCCTGAGGAGACGGGCATATTGGTTTCACCATAAGACCAGCACACATGAGTCAGCTAAGCTCAAATGAATAAATTAACTTTCTAAAAGGAAATATCTAACAATTCCCTTAGACATTTTGCAATGCTAAGTTTGTAGTGATTTTCATGTAAAGATAAAACAATCTCCAAATGTTACAAAAAACAAATTCCTATGACATTCCCAAAGATCTTTGTTATTCTCAAAATATTTATGTAAAATTAGTGTGGTAGGCAGCCTCCAATTCAGACAAAAAAGAATGCCTAGCTTCCATTCAAGGCTGAAAGACAATTAAACCATCCATATTTTAATTTTATAACAGAATTCATAGACCTTAACATATCGTAAACTACTATAATTTCTATTATGTACAAAAACATCCTAAAGTACAATTACCCTAAACCTCCACATACTCATAACCAAGTGTCAGTCTTTCAATGTAGAAACCTAACTGTCTATCACTGATCATATCTGGCAACACTGCTGTGGTATCAGGAACAAAAAATATTTAAATTCTTAAATAAATTACTTAAAGCACACAGTGAAAGTGGTACATTTTGGAAAGGGCTTTACAATTTTTATATTTCAACAGTATACAGATGATGTGGAGTCAGCCTCCTGACCCCTCCTGACCCATCTCAGTGGGGTTCAAGTCAGGCAACTAGCAAAACAGCATTAATTTCCTGTTTTTCTTTATTTCAGTTATTCTGTTTTGGTACAGTAGTGTTAAGATCATTATCATGCTGAAAAACTGTTCCATCACAAACATAATGTTTGTTTGTTTGTTTGTTTGTTTGTAATGTATTAATTTAAATGATATGCAATTAGTTGAACATGAGAGTCATAGCCTGCTGAAGTCATGTGACAGAATGCCCAGGCTATGTAGAGTCATCACAGCTAAAAAAAGGCACTTATAATCATATACAATAAAATGACAGTAACAAATCTAGTACGCTGCATTATTTTTTGAGAGTATTTTTAAATAATCATACAAATAAGCTAAATTATACCATTTGAAGAGCCGTTATTAATGGTTTTATATAAACTGTATTATGTTTTATATTAATAATAATATGCAGACCAAGCAAAGTAAAATATATTATGGTAGCAACAACCATTTTGCAAGTTGTTCAGGGCATACCCTCTAGACATTCCTGTCAATAATAGAAAAGATCAAACTGCAGAGAGAGAGAGGGCCCACAGTTGTTTGTTAAAAGTCTGTGGACTTAATCTTTTCTCCAGATAGGCAGGAACTGTTTTTGATAATGAGTGATTGACAGTTGTTAAATAAGATCCGTGGGATCGGACCTTTCCTAGTATATCAAAGGAAGACACCTGTCTTTGGATCCCACACCTCTTCCGAGGAAGACTACCATGAACATTACAAGGGTCAGAAATCTGACCTCAAGATAACACTCTGGCAAACCCCCAGTGACAGACCCCGGCCACAGACCCACATGTCCTGCAATGTATATAAGGCTGACCACTGAGGTAGAGTGCTTCCATGTCGGGCCCCTTCCAGGCCTGGCATGATAAATAAATAAATACATTTACCATCTATGCATCCAGACTGGGTTCTTCACCATTATTTACCAATTAAGTGGTTATTGTACCGGGAAAATATGCAAAGATGTAGGCTATAATAGGGATTTACTTATTTTAGGATTTTCAGAGAAATCAAATATGAGGATAATCAATGTATGCAAGATTCAGCACAAGAAGCTGAATCCAACAATACTGTCCATGTGCCACCACTCCCTACAAAAAACACTACAAGAATAGAAAGAAGTCTTATGTTGCAGTAGGTTGATCCATGACAGGCATATGAACTGCAGGCTCTTGTACAAAACTGCGAATTACATTTAATTATACTTAATAAATACTGCTTGTGAGCTTGAAGCTTCTTAAAATGTAAATGGTAATCTTATTTTAATTTCTACAGAGAAAAACAAACAAATATATATATATATATATATATACACACACACACACACACACACACACACACGTATATATATACACACACAACGCCAAGATTCCCTGTTAAATCTCCTAACCCACGAAAGGTTGAAAAAAAAGACATAGCCTGGGCAAAGTATGAGATCATGAAATACATCTTTTAAAGTATGTAAACTCTTAATCATTGTTGGGATTATTCAACAGCATTGCTTTAGTGTCTTTTTGCATAAGTGTAAGTAATGCGAATAATTTGTCATATATGTCTGCATTATATAAACAACAGAAATGTGCGCCAGAGTAGGCTCAGACGAAGATTGTCGCTATTTGTTTTTCTATCTCCCAACCCCCATCCAACCACAACAACACAAACTCTTGCTGATATATGGGGGAAAAAAAAAAATCGCACACCGTTGATGTAACAGTATAATGGACGAGTCGTGTATAGGCTCCACAAACCACAGCCTCTAAAAACAGCTCGTTTCCTACCCAGTGGAATGATGACATTCCCTCACAATTCTGAAGATCCATCGATATGCAGTTCAAAATGTGCAAAATCAACCGGATATATTCAACTAATATACCCGAGATCACATCTATTATCCATGCCCCACCTGAACTTCGTACATGCTTGTGTCCCGTTTATCGTATCACACAAACATGTGCATATTAAACCTATTTAACAACAATCGGGGGGTGGGGGGCAGGAACAGCGGGACTATGGAAATGGTTGACACCCCCGTGGGACATCTTCATACTTTACAATACTTAAGCTTGCATGCGTTTTGTTTTGTTTTACGAATAATACACTGCTTTCCTGTTACTAACAATAACTTGGCCAATATAAAAATATGGCGTGGCATACACATACATAAAATAAAAAGTACCAGTCGGTTCAGTTCGGTCAGTAAGATAATAAACTGATCAATTCGGTTAGTAAGAATAAAAAATAACAGTAACAATACAAGTACCAGTGATAACAGCATTGCTGTGCATCCTGTTCATGTTAGTGTCCAGGTTGACACTGTTCCCCCAACCAGTACATAAACAACAACGAGATTTGAGTTTCAGTAGTTGTTTTTGTTTGTCTTAAAATATGGATTTGTTTCAGTGCGATTTTAAACATTTCTGGTTTCTGGTTGACAGGGGGATATTGGGTATACAGCACAAACAAGTCGCTACAGACAGTTGTAATGCATAATGAAAATGAAAAACGTCTTTGTAAGTTGGGAACAGTATGTGCACACACCTTCCGCTTCGTGAGATTTCACAGATTACTAACTATACTGCGCTCCGTATGAGCTGGAAAACTACAGTGAACCCAGACACTGCCCCAGCAAAGAGCAATTTGAAACAAATACACACACAACCACAGTATTTTGTGAATGAAAGGGTAGTTTGCCTTCGGATTCCGTACACAACCGGATGATTATGACGACATGAAGCCTGACCATAGTTATTTTCATATTTTATGCCAACAAAAAAAAAGGAAACACGAATTTATTCTATCCTCAAATGACAACTCATAACACACGACATGAACATATTATATTAAGATGTACCCATCATCATCTTATTAAGCATGGCGTATTTGTATCAAATGTACTTACTTCATCTTCAGAAAGTCCATAAATAGGGTCAAAATTCGTAGCCATATAGTCAAAGGAATTTCACACACCACAACACTAGCCTCTCAAACTGTGTGCTGCCCTGCAATTAACGTTCATGTATTTCACTCTGATATATATATATATATATATATATATACAAATATATATATATATATCCAATCCTATCCTTCTTGCCTACTTCTTTGTAATCCTTTTTTGACAGATTCTCAAATGCAGTTTGGTTTGGTTTTCTTGCACCTCCAGTCACAGTGATCCCACTGCTCCGAATCTCTTTCCCAGTAACATTGTATCAGAATCGCTTCCTCTCAGCCAAACCTGAACTGTGTGTGCCGTGAGTGAGCACTAATTAAACCAATCACAAGGGCTTCTTAACTTCCAAGAACTGAGAGATAACCAATCAAATGAGGGCGAGGGCGGTGAGGGCTATAACAAAGTGTCGGGCACTCAAGGAGCAGCAATTTCCTGAATATTAAATTACAGCACAGAACACAATATTGCTGTTCATTTAGTTGTGTAGCGTCATCTTGTGTACGCAGAAAGAAACGTGGATGTCCAATTGTTTGTTTTGTTTGATTTCTGTTGACGGATGGTTTATGTAGTCAACTTGTACTCCGTGTACTTGTTAATAAGTATCAATAGGTTTTTTGTTAGAGTTCTGACGTGTATCAATATGCGTCTCGAAAATTATATAGCGCAAACAAATGTATATCGTTGCATTTAATCTATCCAAAAGCAAATTTGATAACATATATGACCATCTCTAAATATTGACGTTATGTACATATGTATTTGTTTGTTTGACGTTTTATATGACCAAGGCAACTAATATTCACCAAGAAACATCAATACAGTTACATAAGAGTGCATTTTGTAGGGTGATTGTAAAGGAAAGGGGGATACAGTACAGTACAACAGACCAAAATAGTATACACCATTTAAAATATGTATTATCACATTTTCTAGTATTGCATAAAATGTTTTAACACAACTACTCGACGTGCATGCATAGATTATTACTGTTTTTTGGACTACTTAATTTTAAGTAGGGTATTCCAATGCTAGCACTAATCTAGTTATCTGAAACCAGCTATATGTATTATCTGCAAACACTGGCACCAGTTTCTTACTGAATTAACGTTTGATTCCCACATGAATAACAGAGGTGCACTGAGTGGATGTACCTAACCCCAAACCTAGTGTGTAACCCTATCCCTAATCCTGACCCTAAACTTGTTATTCATGTGATTAACAGCAGAACTCAGATGAAGTGCATAAGGTATTCATGTGTTATTCTGTGGTATTCATACATCAATTAATTAAGAATTGCTGCCCATTATTGTATTATCTGTATTATGAATTTTATTTTTCAGATGTAATCAATACATTTAAATTCTAAGCTGATTTAAGCATATTATTACTGCTCATGGTTTAAATGTGGATGGCCCAAAGTCAGATTTTTTTAAATGCTGATGAAGGAGTGCCACATGGTTTCATTCTAGGCCCAGTTCTGTTCACTTTGCATGTTAAAGATATAGGCCAAAATGTTGTTAGCGCTAAGCATCACTTGTATGCAGATAATACAATTTATACTCTTAGTGCTCCCACTCTAGATTTTACAAATTAGGCAATCTGCATTTGACACTGTTCAATATAATCTTTATAACCTAAAACTTGTATAACTCAGCTATATCTTTGTTTACAAAGCTATTCTGGGAGAACGTCCATCTTATCTAAGTGCATTGGTAACCACCAGTACTAGTATTTACCAGCTTAGATCTCCATCGGTAATACATTTTTCAATTACACGAATAAGTACTGAATTTGGGAAAATGGCTTTTAGTTATTTTGCTGAATAATAAAAAAGCAAAAGAATGGGTTAAATTGTAATACTTTATTTCCAAAAATTAATATGGAAAACAATGACCTCCCAAAAATGTTTATATCAGTTCTTAGTCACAGGGGTCTAATTTTATACGTAATAAAGAGATTTTCCTACAACTTTTTTTTCCTATATATGAGAAGGTTGACCTTACAGGAATTTCTAATTATTATTACTGATTATAGTAGGCTTGTTTTAACAGACATTTCAGGTACTTTCAAAACATGGTGTGGTCATGCCAAACCGACAGCTGAAATGGAAAGTACTGACTTCAACGATAAGAATTGGACCCAAAAAAATTAAAAAAAAAAAAAAAAATGTTGGTGTGACAGGATGCAGACAAGAATAAGGCCATTTTCCAATTCACCAAGACTATAATGTGAATTTAAGAATTAACCAAAGGTGCTTGTGATACGATCTTTGATAGAGCACAGGCAAGTAGTGTTGTACTAGTGATAAGAGTGTAGGCAGAAAATCAGAAATGAATTGAGTGCAGTCTGAAATTCTGAGTTTTCAGGAGGTGTCAGAAGGTCAACAGAGATTATGGAGTGATTCAGTTTTTAGGCAGCTACTAATCTAAACTTTTGTAAATTAGCACATCAGTGTTGAATCAATATCATTCGTGTACAAAAAGGACAACATACTTTCTGTGTTTAAATTAACAAATAGCAGCATAAGTAAAGAATAAAAAGTTATGTTATATATTGTCTTAAAAATAGTTTGTTCCCTCTTGACCTGAATACATCCCCTCTCCAGCCTTAACATATATTGTTTCTTTTTCTGCATTGTCACATTATTGATTACTATAACCTACCACACACAGTCCAATTATTACTTTTCAGATACACTGTGACAAAGAAAGGTTATTTAAAAATGTAAGGAAACCAAAAACATGGGATATTTTTGGTCAAGCTTTTGCATGTCTTTAAATATCAAAATTATTTATGAATGTAAATCATAATAAACATAAAAACTGTCATAAACAGCATCAACACCAGTAAACTTGTAATAAAAAAGGAATAAAAAGACTATACATTTACATAGCAGCTTCCCTGACCCCCTCCCTCCAGCACACCCTTTTCCTTTACCTCTTTTTCTAACAGTGCAGCCGCACTCACTGTTGTAAATTTTTACAAACAACCATTTTAATTTCCTTCCTTCTACCAGTGACCCTATTGTTTCATGTCTGGATTTTAATTCCTTCCATAAATTATATGATTGTACACATTTGTAACATGATTCATATCATACACTCCCCATTCTTGGCTCACATTTACATAACTCTTAGTCTGAATTCTCTGTAGGTATGTGGCAGTTTAATTTTCCCATACACATGTCCCCATATGTCAGTAATGTCAGTCAATTTATAACATCAATTGTATTTATGTATCTAAAAAAGTCCAACTTTTACAAAGGTTTTCATCTAGCCTGTGAGAGATGTTATTGTAACGTACCATGGGCAAGAGAACAGGGTAACCCAGTTATGGTGCTGGTGGGATCATCAAGACAGGCGAGGGCTGGATACCGGCAGGACAGTACAATCAAGGCAAGGCAAATACGTGGTCATGGTCACAGGCAAGGGTCAAGCAATCAGGCAAACAGACAATCAGGGAAGAGCAAAGTCATGGTTGGGAAGTCCAGCGGGAGGTCAAGAATACACAGTTGATTCAAGGCTAAACAAGGCATGGGGAGACAACTCGGAAATGTAGTTTACACTAACAAAACTTTGTGACTTGTGACAGACAGTGAGGGGTTTATATGAGGACCAGAGGGAAGCAAGGAACCAGGTTTGGGAGGTGCTGGGCAAATGGGACCAGAGGGTGATTGAACAAGTGCTCAAGGATTTCAGGAATGTTAATTGAATGATAGAATGAAGGGAGCTGGGAGAAGTGACTGATAAGGAAGGGTGATGGCGACATCTAGTGGGGAACTGGGGATGTGTTGTGAACTCTGACAGCAGACTCCTGTGATGCTTTTCTATGTGTTCAGGCCTTTTATTACACTATGTAACAATTTTTGTTCCTGGGTAGTAAGTGTTATTTTCTAATTGCTTATGCCTCAGAAGTATAGAAAATGACTATTATTCCCCACAAACTTTGCTTTTGTGACCAGGACAGTGATATTTTGAAATTTACCTATTTCCAATGAGAAAACGGGCGAATGTGTCTTTTCGTTCACATAAAGTCAGAAAAAAAAACATATGAATCCAAATTAACATGTATTTATACTAAAGTAATACAAAATGACTACAAAAAATTTAAAAGTGAGTAGTTTTGAAATTTACAATTATACTGTATTTACTGTATTTACAGTATAACCGTAAATCTCGAAAAACGAATCACTTCTAAAACTTTTGTAGTAATTTTTGTATTACTTTAGTATACATACATGTTAATTTGGATTCATATGTTGTTTTTTTCTGACTGTGTATTTTTGAATACTTTATATATTCATTTTGTATTTTAATTCTCTGATTTTCCTCTGCTTCTTTTCTGTTTTCTGCTCACATATTGTTAGTCATACTGTTTTATATTCATGCAAAATTGTGGTGGCACAGTGGTGCAGTGGATAGTGCTGCAGCCTCACAGCTCCTCAGACCCTGGTTCAACTCTGGTCTTGGGTGTCTTCCTATGTGAAGTTTGCATGTTCTCATGTGTGTGTTATGAGTTTTTCCAGTTTCCACCCACATCCCAAAGACAGGCTGCTGAGATTGATTGGCTACTTTAATTTGCTGCATGTGTGTGTATGTGTTGCCTGCAATAGACTGGCTTCCCATCCAGGGTATGCCCTGTGATGTCCTGTCCAGTGTGTGTCCTGCCTTGTGCCCTGTGTCTGCCAAGTTAGGCTCTGTCTCATTGTGATCCTGTACTGGATAAATTGGATGAATGAATATTACATTTAAAAATACAAATAAATATTTACCGGTAGCAGTAAAAAAAGGTGGGGTGATTTAAAAAAATGAAATACATTTTTTATGAAAGCCCGGTTTTCTCAGGGGGTGTTTTTAAAGTAACGTGCCACATACAGTGACTACAAATTATTTTTAAAAAGTCAATACAAAAATAATTACAATAACATGCACATTGTATATCCAAGTTAACAGTGTACAATCGCTGGCTTTAAAATAGCAGAATATGTAACTTAACAAGTATGTGTATGTGCATTATCTTACTGTAGCCTATATCTTAAATTAAACTGTATTCACCTGGAACTTTGCTTGGCGATCCTTGAGGACAACACCTTTTTCAATGGTTTGCTTGTTGAATTCTGAGATCTCTGCGATTTGTAGTTTCTCTAATAACAGCATTGCCAATGCATTCAGTCGATCCTGCGACATTGTGTTCCTTACTTTAGTAATGTTTTCATTCTCTTCAGCATGGAGAAACATCTTTCAGATTCTGCAGTTTTCACTGGTGTTGTAATGAGTATACACAAAAATGTCAGTCTCAGTGTCCTGAAGATTGTTTTCAATAAATAAGCTGAAGGGGACAATGCCTGCACTTGCTGAGTGAAATTCTGATTTCTCATAAATTAGTAAGAGTTTGCTGCTTTGTTCTGTCCAGGACTGGATATGCATGTATTGTCTCGGCCAAGGCTTCCACTGGAAAACATTTACTATGCCTTTCAAATAATTAACTTTGCAGCTTTGTGAAAGAAAACTGTTCTGTGGCATTGACAATAATAATGTCACACACTTCTCTAGTTATTTTCTCATTTCCATCATATTGCCTGGACTTGGACAGTGGTAGCAGTTTAAAATGGCAGCTGTATACAGGCTATAGAAATGTTGCAGTGGGGTTTGAGGTTGAATAGTCAAAGAGGAAATCAAAGAGGAAAAAAAAAAACGTGCATTGGTCCCTTAGCATTAACATGTTGTTGATGATAATATTATTAATAATTACAATTCCTAAACCTAACAAAAACATTATTACCTAGATTGGCATAACATTACTTAGCTATGTTATGATCTAATAGGTTAAAACTGTATAAATTAGGTAACCTGCAATACTATGTAAATAAGGTAACATATAGTATAAAGTATTCATTTTTGCATGTCAGCATCATAGTTTGTGTCAATTATGGAAATAATATCCAGCAGCATATCTATCTTGAAAGTCAGAAACACATTAGGATTTAAGCTTAAACACATTTTAAGAATGATAGTTATTGGAGGGATAAAAAGGATTTTATCTAAACAAAAAACACAGTCTATTATATATACTAATCTATCCATATATCCACAAATTAAACTGTTTAAATGTTTAAATAAATTAGCTGTTATCATCATCATCATCATCATCATCATCATCAATGGGTAAGATTGTAATGCTTAGGCACTAATGAATGTATCTTATCTTCCTTTCTGTTTCGCCATTCAGAACGTGATTAAACTCTTCTGCTTCTATGAATTATTATTCAACTTTGGAAAATGTGTAGTTTTTAATTAATAAAGCATAATAACTGTCCTTCAATTTGTGTATTTTATCACTTTGTTGATTGGGCCTTTAGTGCCACCTATTGGCTCACATTTCATATTGCACAAAACTGGTATAAAATACTTACATGTAGGAGGTTATCTACACCAGTTTCATATACCAAATGTGTTCTATTAGTCAAACACTAGTTTGGAATACTTGCCTAGATCTTTAATCAATCAAACTTAAATAAATTATTCTAAAAAAATTAACACCTAATGACCATAACAAAATAACTCTGTGAACACGACATTGACAACAGACTCAACTTAATTCCATCACTGTATTTTAGATGTAAAGCATTTCAAAAAGACACAAATCAATAAGTTTGCCCGTCGATGTTAATTTCAAGAAAGCACTTTATAGATTTGTTGTCATAAATCAGATTGCTCATGAATAAGGATGTTATGGAGACATAAACCTTTTCCTATATGTATGAGTAATGCGATTTTAATAGAGATCAGGTTGAACTTTTATGAAAAGGATCATCTAAACAAATGTTCTTGAATGTTTGGTGTGTAATGAAACCTGGTGTAATACCACTGGCCCATTGTTTACCTCACTCTTATTTTGTAACCAAAAGCTAATCCATTTCAGTTTTGTGTAATAATCTGCAATGTAAGTTACCATAGAATTGTCAATTTAACGTCTTCAATCCTTTGAGAACATTGAATGAAGTAGTCCCCATTTTCTCACATTTTCACACATAGAGCAATGGGATGTAACCAATTATAAAGTACACCTAAAGTGGAAAGAAGAGCCAGTTAGTTGCGCTATTGTTCACATAAAGGGAAGTGCAATATAAAGAGATTTTTATGTTTTTACTAACATTTGCTTTTCTTTCATTGTATGTATTTTTGTTGATTAGGATAGGGTTTTAGCTAATTTTATCACCCAGTATTTTAATACTGGCAATTTTAGTTTAGGTTTTAGAATTGCTATATACACCGATCAGCCATAACATTATGACCACCTGCCTAATATTGTGTAGGTCTCCCTTTTGCCGCCAAAACAGCCCTGACCCGTCGAGGCATGGACTCCACTAGACCTCTGAAGGTGTGCTGTGGTATTTGGCACCAAGACGTTAGCAGCAGATCCTTTAATTCCTGTAAGTTGCGAGGTGGGGCCTCCATGGATCGGACTTGTTTGTCCAGCACATCCCACAGATGCTCGATTGGATTGAGTTCTGGGGAATTTGGAGGCCAAGTCAATACCTTGAACTCGTGATTCATCAGACACGGCCACCTTCCTCCATTGCTCTGTGGTCCAGTTCTGATGCTCACGTGCCCATTGTAGGCGCTTTCGGCAGTGGACAGGGGTCACCATGGGCACCCCGACTGGTCTGCGACTATGCAGCCCCATACGCAACAAACTGCAATGCACTGTGTTTTCTGACACCTTTCTTGGACCACTTTTGATAGGTACTGACCACTGCAGACCGGGGACACCCCCACAAGAGCTGCAGTTTTGGAGATGCTCTGACCCAGTTGTCTAGCCATCACAACTTTGCCCTTGTCAAAGTCGCTCAGATCCTTACGCTTGCCCATTTTTCCTGCTTCTAACACATTAAATTTGAGGACAAAATGTTCACTTGCTGCCTAATATATCCCACCCACTGACAGGTGCCATGATAACGAGATTATCAGTGTTATTCACTTCACCTGTCAGTGGTCATAATGTTATGGCTGATCAGTGTAATATAAGTGCAGTCTTCATGCCCTGCATCTTGTATAGCCTGTGAAAATAAACTTTTACCTGAGCTTGTTGTGGGGTCCTGGGGTCCTGATCCGAGCCTGTGCTGAGGGTAGTGGGTGGCACGAGTTCCCTTCCTTGTTAAACCGGGGGTGGCATAGTCTATTTTAGGTGCACAGCTATTTTGGCCACCCATAGCATATGACAACACAACAAAAGAAAAAGTGTACCTGGTTTTAGAAAGAACAAACTTATTTATTTTCTGAACTTGACCAGGCTATGCAGAAACATTACAAATTATCTGTTAAGACTTTTGCCTCTTGCTGCCAGTGCCACAACCACCAGTAACCATGACTATGCCACTCCCCGTTTATATACGTAAATACGTAATTATTTAAATGTCAGAGACTATGCATGCTAGATTGTCAAGAGCAGAGTACCTCAAATATGTGACCTCATGACATTTATACTATCCTTCATATTATAAACTACATATTAAAACCCCAATCATGCATCAGTTGCATCTCCTACAAGGACAAAAATATATTCACAATGTAGCCACTCCTTGAATGGCATCAGACTGATGCTTTTGTCACAAGCTATAGGGTATATTAGCCATGACATGAGACTACGCCACCTTGGTTTAGAGTCAAGAAACTCTCACACCCTCCCTGCGCAGGGCTAATGATCTTCTCAATGTTTAGGATCTGAGGATGACAATCTCCACTGCCTCCTGGACAGATTAATGTTTCTACTTAACAGTTCATGTATAGCAGCACTAACAAACTAATTGTTGTCCCTTTTTAATTTCTCAGACATTGTCCAACTCAAGGTACGCCAACAGGTAGGTGAAAGATAAAGTGACAAATGCTTAATGTTTGTATAAACAATCACAGATCCCTGTTCTTTGTCTCCGCAGAGGGGGAAGCAATATCAGGGGAAAAGGTTTTACACGAACCTCTGAAATAAAGCCTGTTTCCCTTCCCAAGGAAGACCGTTTCCCTCTCTTCCCCCGGCTGGAACAGTGCACAATGCCTTTCTGCTTTGGTCGTTTTCTCCGCCACCATGTTCACAAAAGACCCAGCTTATATTGCCACAAAGAAAGGGAGACAGGTGAAAACAATCGCGTAAGACCAATCCAATTGCAGGTTTGCTTCTCAGACAGCACAACTCAATTGTTCACAAACTAGTGGGGGTATATAATCTGTTTTGGCGGGGTTTGCCTTAGTCGGCACCCCAATAGAAGTGGAGCTGCTCTACAGTACAATTGCCTCATTTGAAACTGCCTTGTGTTTGCCTGTGTAACCCACCACTGCTTTAAGGCTGCAAGGTGAGGTACTTGTCTAGGTCTGGGTCCAAAGGAGACTGGTAGGCTCTGTTAAATATTATTTCCAGGCAGAACAGCCGATGTGGGGCACCCAGGCTGGACCAACCCTCATGCTCGCCTGGGACACTGCCCCCCACTGATTGGACACTATGCTCCTCTCGTGTAGCACTGTGATTGTATATTTATGTTAGCTTGGAGAGCCAGCCTTTGAGAACACTGTGGAGAGTGAGACTGCTTTGATCTCTGGTTTTCTCCCCAAGCTCCTTGTGTATCCAAAATAAAAACTCCTTTTTGTACCTGAACTCCTGATCTGCCATCTCTTCCCTAAAAGGGTTCTTCAGCTGGCGTCGCGAACAGGATTATGCTCCCGACATGAGAAACCCCAGGCCCAGACGGGTGAGTAGGTTGCTTTACCACCCATATTTAGGGGCTGTACAAGTGGGGAATTTTTGTGTAAGGAGAGGGATCGGATTGGAAAAATTATAATTGTGAACCGGACGGACAGAGTTTTGTGCAAATTAAGAGAAGTCTTGACAGATCTGAGGGGAAATAAAAAAATAAGCAAGCCCTGATACCTTCAGCCCCAGTATCAGGCAGGACAGGGAACTCATAATGGAGTACACAGAGTAGTAAGGTAAGAACAAGTTTTATTTTTACACTGTCAAAGACACAGTACAGGGCACACATTCTGTTCAGTCCAAATGCCTTTAATATATCTGGGCAGCCTAAGGTCCTAAAACCCTAACCAAACTGTATGTATTTTTCTGAGTGATAAATTCACAAAGATCCAAAGTAATATGGAAAAAGACCAGTGGGACCGCAAAGGGTCCTCCCGAGACCACCGTGCGTGGTGGAACAAAGTGTGATTGTTTGTGTAGGCAAGAAGACCAGAGACCACGGAGTGTGACAGTTTTGTAAAAGGTGAATAAAACAAATAAAGATCAAGGTTGTAAAAAGACTGTATGCATTGAGACCAGGGACTACAGTCTGAATCATGGCAGGTCTGGATCTGTCTGTAAACGGATTTCTTAAAGAGAAATATGTTAAAGTGGATGACGAGGGGTTGAGAGTTGAAAAGGCTTGAGAAGCACACAAGTTTCTAAGGGTAATTGAATTTAAGGAAAGGAATTTACTTTTTACTTTACGACATGGTGCCGGAGCTGGTGCTTTTTTTGCGAACCAGCCTGCATTTCCACCAGTTTGGGAACGGAACGCCTACGTCACTGGATGTGGGCGTTCCCAAGCACGAAGTAGAAGTTGAGAAAAACACGGCATAATAATCACCACCATGGAGGACTACGTCCTTTTTTGCAAGCTTTACTACTGGCTTTGAAAACCTATTTAACTATCCTAATTCAACTCATTCAGCATCTACACACAGCAAAAGTTGTCAAATTCGTCAAAAAACTAAAACACACACACAAAACCGCGAGATCGCATGTAGAAAAGCAGAAGCGAAAATATAATTATACGACTATGCTACTAATTTGACACACAAAAATACGTGTTTCCCCCTCATTCCTTCATTACGAGGACGTTATGCTACATGGAATTAAAATGCTAAATTTTAAATCATAATCACAATCATAAAATACAGCCTATATAAAACATCTTATATTTAACACTATTTATCCTTCCGTTGTAAATAGGAAATCGTCCACAGGTGGAAACACTAGGGTTTATTCATGAAGTGATTTACACCGATTCACTATTTCAGACAATTTTACTGTATTAAATAAAATAAGCAAGTTAACATGCATTCATCACCGTGCATACAGTTATGGATATATTTTGTATGAGTGGATATTTTTCATTCATTTGTGTATCGCATTTTTACTTTTATTGTTGTTTAAAAATCAGTTGGATATAGAATTGGTGTAATGTAATACCCATGACTATAGGCCATGACTGTTGGAGATGTAGCCTATATACATTAGTTAAGTTGCATTCATCAGAACACTAGTAATTGTGTATTTTATCTTCTCTTAGTGTAAAATATGTATATTTTGTGTAAGTCGCCATGGGTAAGGGTGTCTGCTGAGAAAATGTTATGTATGAATCATGTGCAAACCAGCCAGGGACACATGATTCGTAGGGGTCACTGAATTAATAAGCAGGAACTAAAGACAGCTGCAGTACAGGCCTGGCAGAGCAACACCAGGGACAAAACCCAGCATCTGGTGATGTCTATGGGTTCCAGACTTCAGGCAATCAATGACTGCAAAGGATTTGCAGCCAAGTAGTGAAACTCACAATTTAATTCATGATTATGTTAGTTTGTCCAAATTCTTTTGAGCCCCTAAAATGGGGTGGACCACATACAAAAATTGGTGTAATTCCTACACCGTTCACCCAATTTGGGTGTAACTACCCTCAAATTAAAGATGAAAGTCTACACTTAAAGCTCATCTTGATTGTTTCCTTTCAAATCCATTGTGGTGGCGTACAGAGCCAAATTGATGACAATTGTGTCACTGTCCAAATATTTATGGACCTAACTGTATACACAAGAATTCCATAGGTGAAGGCACCAGGCACAAAGTCTGCACCTTAGTCACTAAAAGAGGTCTTTCTTTAAATATCTAAAACATCCTGCTAAAATTGTCTTTACTATGACTGGATGAGTATAACTGTAGAATAACACCACTAGGCTAAACCTAAAGAGAAAAAAAAAAAATCCTTGAAACCTAAATCTAAAACTATTCCTATGGTACCCCCTTTTCTACAGTAATCACACACTTAAAAGTGTTTTCTTTAACTTCTGAGTATTTCCCTCCATGGCATTCTCATCAGCTGTCCTGATTATTGTCATAAGTGTTAACATACAACAAAGGGAGAGGAGAGGGCTCATCCTGGTGGCACACCTGTGGTCTTGCTCACTTGACATGTTTCCTACAGGACTTAAGGAGAAGAAGAAGGTTGTATTACCTAAGAATTGTAAGAATTGATTTGTATTGTAACGATACGGACTTTTTGTTTGCCATCTTTATGGGAGTTCACCACCAACGGCAGGAATAACGGAGAGGACGCAGGGTTAAACACGGACAGGAACTTTATTTGAACAGTGCACTCTTCAGGCTGGAGCGACACTCGTCGATCAGCTACTCTCTGACACTCAGCATGCTGAACTCTCACACAACTCCAACACTACTCCCAACTCCTCCGCGCGGGAACTGGGCACCCCTATTTCTGCCCTGTGGCCCCATGACTGGCTCCTCCAATCACGGCGCCTCCCATGTTTCCATACAAATATATTTACAGAAATAATAAGTTTAAATGCATTTAAAGTTGTGTTTTAGAGCACATGAAGGGGACCATATTAGTGACAGTGTATGTATGTATTTATTTATTTATTAGCATACGACTTACCCAGGATTACTTAGTTTTCACAAGAAATATTTCCAACGCATTGCAATTTAGTCTTACATATTTACATATTTCATGGCAGTGAAATTAGTCTTTTCTAATAGATACAATTTGAATCAGTCTAGCTGCTAAGATTAGTCTAACACACTGTTATGTAACTGGCAGATGGAGAGCTCTCAACATAAATCCAGTGCAGTGGAAGTGAAATGTGACCCAGTGTGACAAAGCAAATCTAACTGCTGTGTGCATGTACACCTGCATAGCTTTCATGTTTGTCTTATTTATTGTTTTACAAAATGGATAAAACAGTAACGTAAATATCCAAGATATTTTATGCAATGTTTAAGATTACTTTTTATTTCTGTATTTTATACTACTTAAAATAAATATAAGACAATTTAAAAATAAAATGTAATTGAAATGCACACTACATCTATAGGTAGGGATTGATGTGAACCATCTAATTCAGAAACATGTAATTCCATGTTTCTATTTTGTTTTTAAGCTGAAAACCACTATGTCCACTAGGTGTCATAGACAAACTGAAGTACTAGCTCTGCATTCAGCAAATACCAAGTGAGTGAACACAAATCATGTAAAAAAGCCTTAACATTTAGCTTAGCAAAAACTCTACTACATTTTCAAGTATGTTTTTGGCTGTTTGCTCTTATTTAGTTTCATAATGTATTGATTTTGATCTGATATTTCAGATTTCTATCTTAAGTTTACAAAAACATGCATACAAACAATAAGCCAAAATAGTGTTTGGCATGTGGAATGACACTAAATGATCTCAGTGTCACATTATCTGTTTACTGGCCCTCTCTGCCACATATCTTTCACCCTAATATAACAGTTCAAACATTATGATCATTTGTTGAACAATTAGAACAAATTCTGAATGGCACATTGGACACCAAATCCTCTGATGTTTTTTCTTTGCCAAGTGCCAGACCAAAGGCCACCAATCTTCACGGATACTAGGGGCAAAGACATCTACATCAAGCTGTTAAGATGGAAAGTGCCTCTACATTTTTGCCATTTAGTAATACTTACAGTCTTTAAAATCAATTGTAAACAGATTACGTAATACCTCTGCTCCTAAATACAAGGGGGCAGGACTCCTCTTGTGTGACATGTTAAAATCAGACACAGCAGTGGGACTGGCACTACTGAGCACGGGTTGTGTGGGATGATATGCAGATCCTTAATGAATGCATTTGAAAATACAGTACATACTTACTTGGTTCCATGTAGTATGCAATCTCCTTATGAACCAATATATATATTTATAGTTATGTGTTTGGGTATAATTAACTTTTTTGTTTTATTCTATAAACTACTGACAACATTTCTCCCAAATTCCAAATACAAATATGAATGGAATGGAATGGCTGCCATACATGTAGAAGCTGATTTAAGAAAAAATTGCAGTGGTCTCTTAATTTTTTCCAGAGCTGTATGTGTACATATACGTATGAGTATATATCAAATATGTGTATGACATCTTAGATATATTGACATTAATTATAATATATTTATATATACATTATTTCCCACTATTATCTATATACTATATTTTCTGCATAAACTACAAAAGAAGGGACTCATCTAATGAAGGAGAGTTGTGGAATTTAAGACTTTACACTTGTATGGTGAGCATTATTCAGCTGAGCTATTCTCAAATGTAACAGTTACAGTACAACTTTAAGGTAAGTGACAATGCGCAGATGGAGAGTTCAAAGGTAACGGTCAGCTCTGTGTTGTCTGGATGAGTTAATCATCCCCAGATAATCTGGACATCGTGGGCTGCGAGCTTCTCTAAATAGTATAAGAACTTTACTATTACACCATGCTAGTAATTAAAAAGATAAATCACCTATGTCATATAATGTATAGGGTTTACCCCTGTTATTACTGTTCTGTGCAGACATGATTGCTAAGAAACAATTGAAAACTTACAAAAAAATAAGGCGAAATAAATATATTTTGATTGCTAACAGACCCATGAAACAGCTTGGGGGATAGAGGCTATGAACAGATGCTGAATGATGCTGATTACTCAATCTCTTTCGGATTAACAGATCTGATGAATGACAAAATCTCTGGAGTTGGGAAAATATATAACCAAAAATCTTCTGGGACCAAAATTCCAATCTGCACTATTGACAGCTTTTGTATCAGGGGACTGTGCTTAATCATAACAACACATCTCTATATGTTTTATTTAATAATAATAAAAAAGCCACAAAAAAGTACAATTAGGTTGAAAAAAAAATCAATACTTTTTCAATGTCAATGCTGTGAACAGATTACAACACACATTAATAGAAAAATACCTTTTAAACCTTCTTGTGAGTTCATCATAATTTATTTTTAAATCATCTTCTGGCTTTTTAATATTATGAAAAGTATTCCAACATGTCACATGCCAGAAAGTCAAAGTGGGGTGGGTGGGAGTCATACACATAATAGAGGTGGACACTTATAGATAATAAGTGCCTAGATAATACAATCACATTAGACAGTTACTTTGTTTAATTTAGAAGTTTAGTGCATGCAAATTGGAGGCCACAATCAGGACCCTTTGCCTGGCATACTTCCAGCTGCAGGTTTCCTTTATTGTAATTTATTTTATTACCCAATCACAATATAGTGGATTTAATGATCAAATAATCATGTTTGCATTTATATTCTTATTCCTAACTACTGACATTACTTATCATGAATATCCCTAGTTATAAACTTCAGGTAGAAAAGACAATTTCATATTTATTTCAGTACTTTATAAGATGGTGTCTGGAGGTGGCATTCATGTGTTTTTTGTTTAGATCTTATTGGAATCAGCACTTTTGTCCTTTTTGGAACTGCCAAATTCTCATTCACCAGATGAACTACTACAACCCAATACACACATCACTGTCAAGCAAAATGCTTCTGAAATAAATATATTTATGAGATAAATATATCTTTGTAATATATATTTTTTGAAATCCATATATTTATTTAATGTGATGAAAAGATATGATAGCAATTAAGCTTACCATATGTATGGAACATGCATTACAGCCTAAAGCCTAATACTAGCATATTAATAATATAACAATCACACCCTTCTTTTAAAAATATAGTTGTGTTCCCTATGAATGTATGATTATCTTGTTCACAAAGCCATAGAAATGATCAAACACACCCAATTATGGCACTATTCAGTCAGTTGTCTGCAGTGCTATGGGGGGTTAGAGTTGTATATACAGTATGGCATATCCCAGGTATCCCAAATTTAAACTAATTTAAATTTAAATTTGTATTGGGCCTGTACTCTGACTAGAGCCCTTAAGCAGTTAAAGCCCCTTTGGGAGTCTTTGGGATCCTCATTTCTAACATAACCATATTAACATACTAGTAACTAGATTGTGAACGTGAATGGATCGGCGGCTGGTGTTTTATGGAAATTTTACAGCCGAGCATTCCCTTTTTACAGCTGGTTAGTTATTTTTCCCTAGGTCACAATTATTGGCAAATGAAAGCAGCGGGGTTTTCATTGTTCTCTTGCCACGGAATGACCTTGAAGCTTCAGTCACAATAATGACTCATCCTATACAGGTTTAGGGTTGAAAAACCTGTCTCACCACATGCAGTAGCCAAGATTGACATGGCGTTCTGTTTATTTTGACATTTTGGTAAACACAGAAAAGACACACCATGATGAAGAGTATGTATGTAACAGTCAAAAAAGAAAAAGTTAACTGATATAATCAGAAATGATGGATGAATGGATGAATATTAACAATATTAAGCCAATAAAGCAGTCCTTTGTTTGTATGTAAATAAAGATTGCTAACTTATAAGCTAAAGGCCAATGTCAATCTTAATTTTGTTAATGGACTTGCTTGTGAGGAATCCTATTGTCAGAGAATGTTCTGGAAAACAGGATAACCAAATAAAAATAAATAAATAAAAAATCCTGATGGTTTTACAACAGCTTTTACAAACTTTATTTTATTTAGTTTCAATAATTGTTCACAAGACTTATAAACAGGTGAAATGTTGCTATCTGATTCATCTTTGCATTAGTTTGTGTATTACTAATTGTAGGGAGTCCTTCATGATTAAGTTGATGTTGAAGGCAAATACACATTTCATTTAATAAAAATGGGACAAACGTTTCCCAAGTGCACCAAAAGATTTTGTTGCTCTTACATTGTTTCTGCTGGAACCACCAACTTAATTTTCCACAAAACATTAGTTATGAGATATTATATGATATGATATTAATGCATCATTCAATTTTGAAACAAATTAAGAAAAACAAACATCACACGTACTGCTACATGGTCGGGGGGGGGGTTACCACGCTGGCACGCTACAATAACTTATATCATAGCTCTCTGGGAAATTATTATATATATATATATATACACTCACCTAAAGGATTATTAGGAACACCATGCTAATACTGTGTTTGACCCCCTTTCGCCTTCAGAACTGCCTTAATTCTACGTGGTATTGATTCAACAAGGTGCTGAAAGCATTCTTTAGAAATGTTGGCCCATATTGATAGGATAGCATCTTGCAGTTGATGGAGATTTGTGGGATACACATCCAGGGCACGAAGCTCCCGTTCCACCACATCCCAAAGATGCTCTATTGGGTTGAGAGCTGGTGACTGTGGGGGCCAGTTTAGTACAGTGAACTCATTGTCATGTTCAAGAAACCAATTTGAAATGATTCGACCTTTGTGACATGGTGCATTATCCTGCTGGAAGTAGCCATCAGAGGATGGGTACATGGTGGTCATAAAGGGATGGACATGGTCAGAAACAATGCTCAGGTAGGCCGTGGCATTTAAACGATGCCCAATTGGCACTAAGGGGCCTAAAGTGTGCCAAGAAAACATCCCCCACACCATTACACCACCACCACCAGCCTGCACAGTGGTAACAAGGCATGATGGATCCATGTTCTCATTCTGTTTATGCCAAATTCTGACTCTACCATCTGAATGTCTCAACAGAAATCGAGACTCATCAGACCAGGCAACATTTTTCCAGTCTTCAACTGTCCAATTTTGGTGAGCTTGTGCAAATTGTAGCCTCTTTTTCCCATTTGTAGTGGAGATGAGTGGTACCCGGTGGGGTCTTCTGCTGTTGTAGCCCATCCGCCTCAAGGTTGTACGTGTTGTGGCTTCACAAATGCTTTGCTGCATACCTCGGTTGTAACGAGTGGTTATTTCAGTCAAAGTTGCTCTTCTATCAGCTTGAATCAGTCGGCCCATTCTCCTCTGACCTCTAGCATCAACAAGGCATTTTCGCCCACAGGACTGCCGCATACTGGATGTTTTTCCCTTTTCACACCATTCTTTGTAAACCCTAGAAATGGTTGTGCGTGAAAATCCCAGTAACTGAGCAGATTGTGAAATACTCAGACCGGCCCGTCTGGCACCAACAACCATGCCACGCTCAAAATTGCTTAAATCACCTTTCTTTCCCATTCAGACATTCAGTTTGGAGTTCAGGAGATTGTCTTTACCAGGACCACACCCCTAAATGCATTGAAGCAACTGTCATGTGATTGGTTGGTTAGATAATTGCATTAATGAGAAATTGAACAGGTGTTCCTAATAATCCTTTAGGTGAGTGTATATATATATATACACCAATCAGCTGTAACATTATGACCACTGACAGGTGAAATGAATAACACTGATAATCTCGTTATCATGGCACCTGTCAGTGGGTGGGATATATTAGGCAGCAAGTGAACATTTTGTCCTCAAAGTTGATGTGTTAGAAGCAGGAAAAATGGGCAAGCATAAGGATCTGAGCGACTTTGACAAGGGCCAAATTGTGATGGCTAGATGACTGGGTCAGAGCATCTCCAAAACTGCAGCTCTTGTGGGGTGTTCCCGGTCTGCAGTGGTCAGTACCTATCAAAAGTGGTCCAAGGAAGGAAAAGCAGTGAACCGGCGACAGGGTCATGGGCGGCCAAGGCTCACTGATGCACGTGGGGAGCGAAGGCTGGCCTGTGTGGTCCGATCCAACAGACGAGCTACTGTAGCACAAATTGCTGAAAAAGTTAATGCTGGTTCTGATAGAAAGGTGTCAGAACACACAGTGCATCGCAGTTTGTTGTGTATGGGGCTGCGTAGCCGCAAACCAGTCAGGGTGCCCATGCTGACCCCTGTCCACTGCTGAAAGCGCCTACAATGGGCATGTGAGCATCAGAACTAGACCACGGAGCAATGGAAGGTGGCCTGGTCTGATGAATCACGAGTTCAAGGTGTTGCCTCCAAATTCCCCAGATCTCAATCCAATCGAGCATCTGTGGGATGTGCTGGACAAACAAGTCCGATCCATGGAGGCCCCACCTCGCAACTTACAGGACTTAAAGGATCTGCTGCTAACGTCTTGGTGCCAGATACCACAGCACACCTTCAGAGGTCTAGTGGAGTCCATGCCTCGACGGGTCAGGGCTGTTTTGGGACCTACACAATATTAGGCATAACTGAATGAGGAAACAGGAAGTGATAATCTTAACCAAAATACAGGAAATCATTTGAAGATATCTCAAAATGATTTGCAGATATCTCTACATGAACAGGAAGAAATCTGAAGATAACTCAAAATGATTTAGAGATATCTCTAAATGAATAGGAAGTCATTTGCAGATATATCTAAATGATTTGGAGATATCTCTAAATCATTTAAAGATATCTTCAAATCATTTAGAGATATCTTAAAAAAACACATTATTTAGATATTTCTAAATGGTTTGCAGATATCTCTAAATTATGCAATAAAAAAAAAACAATCACTGTATTTGTCCATATATTTTGCATTAAATGTGTCTCTATACTGCGAAGGGCTTTCTTTTGAAAACTAATTGGCAGTCCGTTTCCCTAGCCAATTATCTTCAGCTGTTTTGTTCCAATTAAAATGGATTAGATAAATAGATTGGCTACAGCAACACGTATGAGGAATCACTTACGTACTGAACATGTTATGTTCTGTTACTTTATGGTAGTGTTTTGTGAGTTTATAATACGTGTCTTTGACCAATATATATATATATATATATATATATATATATATATATATAACTTTGGGAGACCAAAATCAACCTGACATAATGATTCTGCACCTCCCTATTGAATGTTAAACAGTTTCAGCATATATTCAAGTTGAATATGTTTAACTTAAAATGTGGCATGACTGTGCCAACAAAATATAAAAACATGTATTTCTAAGTAAACTTATTTAAAGACACACTACATGTGTGGAAAATAATTGTACAAGCTCTCTTCATGAAAACATGCTAGATGAAATTAACATTAAGGTTTTTCAACATATAGATCTATATGTTAATCTACCTTAAATGGATTTGGAAAATCTCATGTCAATTACAAAAGTATTGTAGCGATCTGGGACTGGGGGGCATGTATGTGTAATTTTCATGAGTTATGTGGGTGTGTAATGTTCATGTTATGCTTGTGTTAAGCTTGTGTAACTTTGCTTAGCAGGTTATTAGTTAGTTCCGGGGTCAGGGGTTGGCCCTGCACAGGAACATGGGGGGCGCCGTGATTGGGGGAGCCAGTCATGGGGTACAATGTTAATAAATAGGTGTGCCCTGGTTCCCGAGAGTCAGATTCAAGAAAGACTCAGAGATTTTCGATTAGATTAGATTTATATTAGAGTGATTTCAGAGAGATTAGATTCAGTTCAGATTAGATGCAGTCATAGTCAGTCAATTTCAGTTTTAGTTTAGTCAGTCAGTCAGTTTATAGTAAGCAGATTTTACTGGTGTTGCTCCAGTTAATTCTGTGCACCTGTTCCTGCAATAAAGTCCCTGTTTGATTGCATTCTGCACCTTCTCCATTATTACTGCATGGTGTGGCAAAACCAATAAAAGAAAAGCCATTCGTGTTACAGTATTAATAATTATTATAATTAGATTGCACAGTGTTCGCATAAATATATCTGCCATTTATTTAAAGGTATCTGTAAATAATTTAGAGGTTTCCTGAAATATTTAGACATCCTGAAATGCCTTTGAGATATCTCTAAATTTTAATTTAGCCTGCCACATATTGTCTATGAAAGCACTAATGGAAATCTCTGCCTCAACTTTTCGGTTATTGATATTTATGAGCTCTTGGCGTATTGCAGATTGTAAACTTAATGTGGGACATCAAGAAAGGTAGTCTTGGAAAACATACATATCCCTTGTGAATGCACCTGTTTTGCAGTAATAGATGTAGAACTGAGTGTGGGGGAGCTCTCCCATAATAAACAGGACCTGTTTTGCCAATAAGATTGTCTAATTTCTATGGACTTTTCTACATCTCTATTTGAGAAGATAGAAAGCCTCTTTTCTGAGCTAGTGAAGAACAGCATTGACTGCTAAGATGGACTAGTCCAGCCTGTTACAACTGAAGTGGAAAATCGAAGAAGTCCATCCAACCACAAACTTTAGGAGATTGCAAGTGCTTCTAAATATGGACAATACATTACATTTTTTGTTGAATTAAAGTATTGTTAGGGATTTAATTGAATATTGGTATAACAAGTGCCACCCTACTGTGCTACACTGTACAACTAAAATTCAGACACAGACACTCAGCACCACATATTATAAGCTATCTGGGGTCAAGAAGATAAATATGTCATTGCTTCTAGGATATTTTCTATTGACTGTTTGAGATTCTACATCATCCATCTCCAGCACCATTGACTGTATCTGCTCATGACCTTTTCCTACTCGGCTTAGGGCAAACTCACAGCTGGCTAAATCCATGAAACCAAACTAAAGCTACAATGTTGAAGAGCTTTGAAGAATAACTGACACAACACCAGGCCTATCAACAACCACATCACTATATTCAGCATCTGGTCAACTATCAATCACAGCCCAATATTCAGGTTGAGACTCAGTCCTGCTTACAAGATCACTCACAACCCCATCACCATTTTCTACCTCAGACTACGCAAATAGCCACTAAACATTGTGACTGTGTTTTATGTCTGTTATCTTCTCACTGGCATCAACTTAACTTTTCCAAATCAGTTCTCTTCTTCCCCTCCTGCTCTTCCTCCTCTTCTGATTTCTCTATTTAATTTCCTCTAGAAAATACCACATTCCCTCTTCTGCTAAGAGTCTGGAAGTCACCTTTGACCCTGTTCTGTCATATTCCCAACACATCCCCACTCTTACATGCACCTGCAGCTTCTTCCTGAGCAACTTACACAGAATTCAACTACACCACTCAGCTCCTCATCCGGACTCTGGCTCTCTCCTGCCTGAATTACTGCAACTCCCTCCTGGCTGGTCTACTGTCTGCTGCTCATCTGGTGTTCTCTCTGCCTCGATTTGTCTACACTACTTCACTACTCCGCTCTTGCCACTGGCTCATAATCTCAACAGTTAGAAATGTTGGTTCTCTGCTACTGCTGTTGATCACACTGCACTAAGCTATCTCTCAAATAGACTTTCATGTAGACATTAATCTCTCCTTACTCTCTCTCCAGCCCACACCTTCTCCACCCTTGCTCTGTAGTGCTGGAATGATCTACCCAACAAGGTCAAGACTACACAATCCCTGACCACTTTACATGTTTGCTCAAAACACACCAGTTCAGACCCTACATGTAATACCTCAGCCAACAGCTCCTGGACATTTCTTTTCTGCACTTTATTATTGATCTGATATGATTTTTTTCTGATCCTGTTGTGTATCTGTAGCACTTTTAATCATGTTATTGCAAATGCTTCTGGTCAAAGCTATACTATTCTGCAGCTCAACACTGTCTCTGCACTGAATGTAAACAGGTCTAGCCCTGGCCAGTACTTGGGTGGGAGACTTCCTTGGAAAACTAAGGTTGCTGCTGGAAGAGGTGTTGGTGAGACCATAGGGGGCTTTTCCCAATACACCAGTACAGTGGTGGGGACACTGGTGGGTGGAGGTGGGACCCCCTAACACATAGTGCTTTTAGTGTCTTAGATTGAAAAGCACTATATAAGTTTAAGGATTATTATTATTATATTGATACTTATGTCTACTCTACCAATTGTCACATGCTACTGTATTTTGTGCTTGTTTATATCATATGTACTAGAATGTATGCTCATCTTATTGTATTTTGGACTATGCCCATAATAATAATAATGATGACGACACTCAAATATTTAATAAATAGAACAAGAAAGACAATTTTTTTGCTTGTATTAAAGGCAAAGGGTGAATTTGATGTATATTTTTCTTCTGTTCACTCACTTTGCATTTAGTTAATTGATAAATATAATCTATTAATATGTCTATTTTTGAAAGTATTCTTACTTTACAGCATTTTGTCACACCTGCCTTTTGCACAGTACTGTATATATATATATATATATATGTATATATATTTTTTTACAATTACATATTATTGATTTTGTATAATTTGTAGCATGCAGCAATACAATTACATGTTAACAAAGCTCACCCTTGTAACACCTGCACAGTAACATTGCCTCTAAGGCCCTTTATTCCAAAAGGTATAAGATTTTTACAGTGGTACAGTGAGGGAAAAAATTATTTGATCCCCTGCTGATTTTGTACGTTTGCCCACTGACAAAGAAATGATCAGTCTATAATTTTAATGGTAGGTGTATTTTAACAGTGAGAGACAGAATAACAACAAAAAAATCCAGAAAAACGCATTTCAAAAAAGTTATAAATTGATTTGCATGTTAATGAGGGAAATAAGTATTTGATCCCCTATCAATCAGCAAGATTTCTGGCTCCCAGGTGTCTTTTATACAGGTAACGAGCTGAGATTAGGAGCATTCTCTTAAAAGGAGTGCTCCTAATCTCAGATCGTTACCTGTATAAAAGACACCTGTCCACAGAAGCAATTAATCAATCAGATTCCAAACTCTCCACTATGGCCAAGACCAAAGAGCTGTCCAAGGATGTCAGGGACAAGATTGTAGACCTACACGAGGCTGGAATGGGCTACAAGACCATCGCCAAGCAGCTGGGTGAGGAGGTGACAACAGCTGGTGCGATTATTCGCAAATGGAAGAAACACAAAATAACTGTCAGTCTCCCTCGGTCACCCCATAGTCACCAAGAAAACAATTGGTAACACACTACGCCGTGAAGGACTGAAATCCTGCAGCACCCGCAAGGTCCCCCTGCTCAAGAAAGCACATGTACAGGCCCGTCTGAAGTTTGCCAATGAACATCTGAATGATTCAGAGGAGAACTGGGTGAAAGTGTTGTGGTCAGATGAGACCAAAATCGACCTCTTTGGCATCAACTCAACTCGCCGTGTTTGGAGGAGGAGGAATGACCCCAAGAACACCATCCCCACCGTCAAACATGGAAGTGGAAACATTATGCTTTGGGGGTGTTTTTCTGCTAAGGGGACAGGACAACTGCACCGCATCAAAGGGATGATGGACGGCGACATGTACTGTCAAATCTTGGGTGAGAACCTCCTTCCCTCAGCCAGGGCATTGAAAATGGGTTGTGGATGGGTATTCCAGCATGACAGTGACCCAAAACACACAGCCAAGGCAACAAAGGAGTGGCTCAAGAAGAAGCACATTAAGGTCCTGGAGTGGCCTAGCCAGTCTCCAGACCTTAATCCCATAGAAAATCTGTGGAGGGAGCTGAAGGTTCGAGTTGCCAAACGTCAGCCTCGAAACCTTAATGACTTGGAGAGGATCTGCAAAGAGGAGTGGGACAAAATCCCTCCTGAGATGTGTGCAAACCTGGTGACCAACTACAAGAAACATCTGACCTCTGTGATTGCCAACAAGGGTTTTGCCATCAAGTACTAAGTCGAAGGGGTCAAATACTTATTTCCCTCATTAACATGCAAATCAATTTATAACTTTTTTGAAATGCGTTTTTCTGGATTTGTTTGTTGTTATTCTGTCTCTCACTGTTACAATACACCTACCATTAAAATTATAGACTGATCATTTCTTTGTCAGTGGGCAAACGTACAAAATCAGCAGGGGATCAAATACTTTTTTCCCTCACTGTATGTGGCATAATTCAGGTTTCAGAATAATTGTAGATTGATGTTATGGGTCCAAGATAATGCTATGATTCATTATGTCTTGAGCATTTTGAAATTCCCAGTAAAATCTGGAAAACCAAAACAGGTGAAACTGATCCGGATAATATGTTTTCATTTCGTTTTTTGTTTGTTTCCAGTATGATATTAATCACAAATACAATCTATCAACTTCAAAATATTTTTGTGTTCTCTGTTGTCTGTACACTCTGGATGTTTATTTATTTATACTATAATGCAAACCTTTCATATTAAATGGTCATATGAAATGTGAATCTTGTAGCTTTATTTTTTTATGCTCCAGATCAGTTTAATTTGTGTAACTTGTAACAGGCTTCTAAACTGAAAAGCAGGCCAGTTCCAAATGGTGTGTTGTATATATTACTATTGATGTTATTTATGTTATGTTATTGCTTAAAAAAAACACAGTAACACATATGTCTACAGCTGAGTTAGTCTGTACTTTTCCCAGTGAATTTGATGGGGCCCTTTTTATAACTATTGATCACTTATTTGTACAGTGAAATGCTATTAGGTTTGTTCTAATATGAAACTGCCAGATATTCTAATTAAAGCTACATGTTAATCAAGTAGGTCAGGAAAGATCTATAAACATAGCCAGTTGACCGTCGTTTCATAATGGTCAATGTCCTACATCTGTCTAAATAGAATGTAATCCAGAGCAGTCATTTAGTCTAAGTTCAGACACTCTTTTAATTTAGATGAAGTACTATCATACTACAATTAGGAAGAAATGTGTTTACTGCTAAAGTATTCTTTTGACTTTTATATGTGCTGTGGGATAAGAACAGGTTTAACAAACAAGTAGACCCCTTTGTTCAAATGACTGGAGGTGGACTGCTGTCAAATAGTCCTTGATGCATTGAACATCGCAAGTGTTGTTAAGTATAATGATAGTTATGGTTATTCATCATTTTAAGGCACTAACTTTTTTTCTCTATTGCTAAATAAACATACGATACATGATCATTTTAACTTGAGGTGGCACAAGTGACAAGGGCTGAAGATCTCAATTGAATTGGGTTGCTTCTCAGTAAAATATTAAGGGGCTGACAAATACAAGCTACAGATCTTGCTGGGATAGAAAACAAACAGACAGACACTTTCAACTTCTAACATGACAGCTGAAAATAAGGCTTTGAAAACACTGCCATCAATAATATGGACCTAGAAATAGCATACAGACTATATAATGCTTCTTGTAAAATAAGCAAAAATGGAAGGTAATTCATAAAGAGATAATTGGGTGTATTGTGGGCAGTGTTCATCACACAACATGTTGTGTGCTGAATTGATTGATAACAGCACATGATAGCAGGATTGTATTATATTGTGGTGTGATCAAGGGTTACAAATGTATTCACCACATGATTTGACCACTGCATGGCTTCTGTGAGTTACATTCTCAAGGTCATCATTTATATCTGACAGAAGCTCAATAATTATGTAAGTACTGCTGTGGCTGTGTGTGTATGCATTGATTAGTCTATTGTTATATATTTTTCAATTGCTATTTTTAGTCACTGAGGAGTCCCTTATATGTTTTCTTCTTATTATGATTATGATTATTCTAGTACTATTAATATTATTATTGAAGAGAATGTCATTTTCTGGCTACAGTCACAGCAGCCATGGTAAAGGGGTGTTGCTTTTCAGACTGCCATGTCTTAAAATGTGCTATCAAATGTTTTTTATTAAATGCTTACAATTATAAGGGTCACAAAAATGATGGAAACCTGAGTACATCTCATTGTATTATTTGAGAACTGTGTCAGAGCAGGGAGTTGGGACTGCGTGTCTCTGGGTTTCAGCGTTGGTGACTCTGCAGAAAGGCTTGGTTTTGGGAATACGGGGCAATGTGAAAATCAACATAGCCTTCATAAAGTCTGTTCTGGCATGACAGCACCAGCAGAGGGATCTATTCTCACCTGCCTTGTGAACTACACTGTAGCACTGTATCACACTTGTGTGTGTGTGTGTGTGTGTGTGTGTGGGGGGGGGTATTTATAAAGGAATGCCCATAATTACATGGTACACCCCAAGCTAGACTATGAAGGTAGCTGCTTCGTCAAAGCATTTCTTTAAAATGTTGCTTTGCAGATATTTAGAAAATGTCTAGGCATTTGCAAGTGGTCTGCAACTACCGGGACCACTATAACATTTTAGCATATATGGGTCTCAATTTAAATTACGTTTTAAATTATATCCTCTTCTTCTGTAATACAACCAATTAAGTCCATCTATCTATCTGTCTAACCATTTGTTTTGTTTTGTTTGTTTCTCAGTTGAAACTCATACCTATGTCCTGTACTTCTATACTGTGCATAGGGAGTTGTTTCCAGAGGGCAGGGTTAAAATGCTCTGGTCTGGATGAGCAAAGTTCAGGCAGTGAAATGGGCATGCCTTAAGTGACATTTCTGCAAGGCAAATATATATATATTGTAATGGTAATTAAAAGTAGCACTCCATAATCAGAAAAAAACAATCAAATGTTACATAAACCTCATAAGGAACTGAGGAAGTGTTTTTCACTTCAGTTACTGTTCACTGTTCAGTTGATCTTTAACCCAATTATCTTTTTTTTTGTTTTTTTTTGTTTTTTAGAGAAGTTTGCAGTACAATTCTAACACATGCACTTTCTTTATAGAAAGTTAATACACTCTCATACTTCCATCAAGTGATGGAAGAGCAAGGATCTCTTTATGAGAGACATCCTCACAGCAGCACATAGGCAGCAGCTCCAGTTGGTTTAGTTCCTGAGATAAATGCCAGTCAGTGTCTCAGATTTGTAATTAGTTTCACAGGTCTCTCTGAGGCTGATTGATAACATCTTCATGATTAATCTAATTTAATTAAACTGATACTCATATCCACCACTAAATAAATAATAAAAAACATAACACAAAACAAATGTATACCTAGTAGAGAATGCTGAGTACAGTTACTTACTAATAATGTAAATTAAATGTAATTACAAATAAGTGTTTTTCTCTTTCCCAGTCATTCATTTGTTTTTGTTTTTAAATGAAGTGTGATTTATCTTTTGTGAAAAAGCTATTTCATAGTTATGATAAAATACATTTTGTATACTTAAATAAAAATTGTGCATATTGAATTATGACAATTAACGGTGTTACATTGAGTTATGCTTGATATATCTAGAATATTTCCTGAAAACATTTTAAGTGAAAAAGCCCTGTAAGGTGAGTTAGCTTTAGACAACAGAAAAAGTGAAAGTATATTTCAAAAAAGGATTATAGCACAGCCTGAGGTCATAACAGGATTTAACATGTTGGATTACCTAAAGCTTGATCTCAAGAGATCAGCTAAGTATAGTGTATATAACTGTGTAGATAGATGGACAGATATATAACATGTACCCTTAAAATACATCTCAATGTTCCCTTCTCTGCATCAAAAATAACCTGTTGTTGTTCACAGCAGCGGTCCTTCCTTAAGGCTCAGGTGGTAAACTAGCTAGATCAATTACAAGTCAATCTGAAATCTAAAACCTTACTAAGATAGGAAAAATACATATAAAACATTAGCTTATGCAAATGTATAAATTCTAAAATAAAATTTAACAATGGATATCTTTTCTGCTGGCATTATACCTCCCATGGAACTGTCATCCCTAACAAGTTTATATTATCTCAAGGCAAGAGATGTGCAAAACTCTATGTTTTTCACTTATCTGAGTATAGACCACAATCAATAGATACATCAGAAATGGAGCAGTGTTATATAAACAAACTTCCAAGACAGAAAGATCAAATGAGACACATTAGATGTCTGAAAAGTCCATGGCTAACCCTTATGTAACCAACTGATGATTTAAGTTCTGTGTCAAATCTTATTATTATGAAAGGAAATTGGCGAAGACACGTCTTTAAGATGCTACGATTAGAGTTGCAGCTCAGTAACTTTGCTCAGATGAGGAAAATGTTAGGGAATTAATGGTAACATTTTAAAATAAGGTGGTTAGATTCCCCATGAAGAAAAACACATAATTAACACATCACTCCTCATTACATCATCTGAGTTCTGAGGTTGACAACATGGATCCTAACCCAAACCCTAAACCTAAAACCTAACCCCATTATAGATGTCATTAACATCAGAAATCAGATGAAGTGCATGACATATTCATATGTTAATTCTGTGGTGTTAATAGGATTTCATGAATTATTATTATTATTATTATTATTATTATTATTATTATTATTATTATTATTATTATTATTTCTTATCAGATGCTTAATGTGTAATTACACCACCTTATTTTAAAGTGTGACCCAGTTGATCATTGAACTATTCTAATGAGTTTGTATACTTAGTTTCAGGTTTAGTGATTAGTGAAGGAGCATAGCAATATTCCTTACAGGCCTCCTTCAGATCACCACATGGATTTAAACTGAACTCTTCCTGGGAAATTGACCATTATATTTTCCTTTCTTAGTAATATGTCCAGATGGCCCTACAATTATAGCAATCAGTTCCTATATAGATAAGAACATAAGGAGAGTTTGTTCCAGAGTGTGACAACTCTCTGTGTCAAGAAGTGTCTCCTGTTTTCTGTCTTGAATGCCTTGAATCCCAATTTCCATTTGTGTCCCTGGGTCTGTGTGTCCCTGCTGATCTGGAAAAGCTCCTCTGGTTTGATGTGGTCGATCCCTTTAATGATTTTGAAGACTTGAGTCCTCACGTAGTCTCCTCTGTTCCAGGGTGAAAAGGTTCCGCTCCCTCAGTCTCTCCGAGTAGGACTTTCCCTTCAGACCTGGAATAAGTCTGGTTGCTCTCCTCTGAACTGCCTCTAGAGAAGCAATATCTTTCTTGAAGTGTGGAGCCCAGAACTGTCCACAGTATCCAGATGAGGTCTAACTAGTGCAATGCTCAGTCTTAACATTACTTCCCTTGTTTTCAATTCTACACTTTTAACAATATACCCTAACATTCTGTTTGCCTTTTTTATTGCAGCCCCACATTGTTTGGATGGGGAAAGTGAGGAGTCCACATAGACTCCTAGGTCTTTCTCATGCGTTACTTAATCTAGTTCTATTCCTCCCATAGTGTAATTATAGTGGACATTTTTGTTACCTGCATGTATTACCTAGGGCGGCACGGTGGTTAGTGCTGCTGCCTCACAGCTCCAGGGGTCCTGGGTTTGAGTCTCAGCTCAGGGTGTCTGTCTGTGTGGAGTTTGCATGTCCTCCCGGTGTCTCGGTGGGTTTCCTCCGGGTACTCCGGTTTCCTCCCACCATCCAAAGACATGCTGGTTAGGTTAATTGGCCACACTAAATTGTTGTGTGTGTGTGTGTGTGTGGTGTCCCATCCTGGGTGTATTTCTGCCTTGCACCCTATGCTTGCCAGGAGCGGCTCCGGCGTCCCCCACGACCCACATGGATAAGCGGTAACGAAAATGGATGGATGGATGTATTACCTTGCAATTTCGTCTGCCAGGTGTTGGAACTGAACATTATCTAAGTCCCTTTGAATAACCTGTGCTGCTGAGATTGTATCTACTGAGCCACCTATTCCTCATCTGCAAATTTGATGTTTGCTAACTATCCCAGAGTCCAGATGATTAATATAGATTAGAAAAAGCAAAGGCCTTAGTACTGATCCCTGTGGAACTCCACTAACAACCTCACTTTTAGAAGCAACTCCTCTAATCAACACCCTCTGTTTCCTATACATCAACCAATTCATAATCCATCTACTTACATTACCCTGAATGCCTACAGCTTCCAATTTGAGGATCAGTTTTTGGTGTGGAACCTTATAAAAATCTTTTTGAAAATCTAAGAATATCATATCATATGCTTTCACATGATCTACAGCTGCTGCAGTTGCATGTTCAAAAAATGTGAATAAATTAGTAAGACATGATCTGCATCATCTAAACCCATGTTGACTATCTCCAAGAATATGGTTTGCATTAAGATGCTCCTCTATTTTCTGTCTAATCATTTTTTCCAACATTTTACAGGTAATGCAGGTGAGACTGATTGGTCTGTAATTTCCTGGCTCAGTTTTGTCCCCTTTCTTGTGGTTTGTTATGACATTGCCATCTTCCAGTCAGTTGGCACATCCCCTGTTCTAAATGTAATTTGGAATATGTGAGTTGGTGTCCTAAAATAATTTCCTTAATTTCTTTAAGTACTGTTGGAAATATACCATATTGACCAGGTGATTTGTCTGTTTTTAATTCTGCTAGTCCCTGTAGTACTGATCTCTCTTAGGCTTTGACTGGACTGGTTGTTAACTTGTGGCATATTATCTGTTTTAACTTTTGTAAAAACCTCTGTGAAATACTCATTTAGAACATTTGCCATATCTTGTTTGTTTTCCAAGATACTTCCATTTTTGCCCTTTATCTGTTTCACTTCCTCCTTTATTTACCTCTTGCTGTTGTAGTATTGAATAAAGCTCTTAGCATTAGTTTTAGCTCTAAGAGCTATGTTTCTTTCTATTTCTCTCTTTGCTTTCCTGATCCCTTTCTTAAGATCTCTTTGCAGTTCAACATATTCTTTGTATTTTGTTTAATCTTTATCCCTTTTGTATGCGCTATACAACATTTTCTTTCTCTTGATATTTTTTTGCAAACTTCTATTAAACCATTTCGGCCAATGTTTTTTGGACTTCAATTTGCTAAGTTTTGGTACAAATTTCTCCAGAGCCTCAAGTAGTATATTCTTGAAATATAACCATCCGTTTTCAACTGATTCTGTATCCAGTGTGCTCCAGTCTAACTCTGGCGCCTCATACCTTCAAGGTTTGCTTTTCTAAAATTGTAGACCATTGTTTTAGACTTGGTCCTTGTTTTTTGAAAGAATGCCTCAAAGCTAACCATATTGTTATCACAGTTTGCCATTGGTTCTCTAACTAGTGTCCCTCTGACTCTATCTTGGTCATTTGAAAAGATCAAGTCAATGCATACGCTCTCTCTGGTTGGTTCCCTGACAAATTGAGTTAGAAAGCAGTCATTTACCAACTCAACCACTTGTATGTCTGCTTCTGTAGTCCCAACTGGGCTTTCCCAGTCTAAGTTTGGGAAATTGAAATCCCCCATCATAACAGCCACATCCTTGCTACATGCAGTCTTGATTACATTGTACAATGCAACATCTTTCTGAGTATCTGAATTGGGTGGTCTGTAACACACACCTACCACTAATCTTCCGGATCTTTTATTCAAAAATTTAACACACAAAGATTCTGTTTCGTTACTAGGATCTAATTTGAGTTCTTCTGCCTCAATGTCATTTCTGACATATAATGCTACCCCACCACCTCTTCAATTTTGCCTGTCTCTCCTAAACTGTGTGTATCCTTTCAACTTGTATTCATCCCCCTCTTTTTCTGTAGGCCATGTTTCTGTCACTCCTACAACACCATAGTCACACGCCAGCATTGTGGCTTCTATGTCTAATATCTTGTTCCTTATACTCATGGCATTGAGGTACAAACATTTCAGGACTTTCCTACTAGTAGTTTCTCTTGATTTTCTTTCCTTAGTGGTACATCTCCCATTGTCAGAGCTCCCTGCCCCCCTGGTCCCTAGTTTAAAAGATTCTCAATTACTCTACACATATATTCTCCCAATGAATTAGCACCCCTTCTGTTTAGGTGTAGACCATCCAGTTTGTACAGGTCAGATCTATCCCAGAAGAAAGACCAATGCTCCATAAATCTAAAACCCTCTTCCCTACACCAAGATTTCAACCACGTGTTAAATTTTCTAATCTCTGCCTGTCTCCCTGGCCATGCATGTGGTACCAGAAGTATTTTGGAGAAAACTACTGTGGAGGTTCTGCTCTTTAGTTTATTTCCTAACTCTTTAAATTTGTCTTGCAGAACCTCTACCCTACCTTTTCCTATGTCATTGGTTTCAATGTGGACCATGACCAGTGGAATACCCCCAGCATTGGCCAGTAGCCCATCTACTAGTTAGGGAGATCGGCAACCTGAGCACCAGGCAGGCAAGATACCATGCAGGTCTCCTTATCACTAGAACACACTGTATGATCTACGCCTCTAAGAATTGAGTTTCCTACTTTAACTACCTCCCTCTTCTGGGGGGAAGTGGGCACCATGGTGCTCCCTTTTCTGCAGTTACAACCTACTGTAACCCAGCAGTTCTCTATGCTGTCTTGCTCTAAGGTATCAACTCTCCTAGGTTTTGAGGTGCACACCATCTCTCTCATGGGCTGATTGACTAATTCTTCTAGATCACTAATACAGCGCAGATCAACAAGCTGAGCCTCAAGATCACAGACCTTGATCTCTAGGATTTCAACATGCCAACAGTGTTCACAAATGAAATCTTCTTGGATGAGTTTATCCAGGAAGGCAATCATTCTGTAAACCTGGCACTGTAGTGGCCACATGCTTCTAAATGTTACATTTTTTTTCAGTCTCTTGGTTCCTGTTCCCTAGTCAACTGCTTAACTTTTTGTCACTGAGAAACAGCGTAGCCTAAGCTATTAACTATGACTATATCTTGTATACAATTATTAGCTCACAAATCTAGGATGCAGGACTTGTAATAACTGTATATTTTTTCATGCACTTATGTAATTGTGAACTTAATTTGTACTATTGTGATCTGTAATTTTAGACTGTATTGAACTTTCGTAATGCTCTTATGTTCTGTAAGTTGTGTCTGCTAAGAAATAACATTAATAATAATAATTTGGACAGTAATGTTGCACTGTACACCCGACAACAGGAACCCCAACACAGGCGAAGATGCTGCAGGGTAACCGGCCTCACACAGACACAATTCGACCCCGCATACATTCTCCACATGAGCTAATGCAACCATGAGTGCATTCACTGATCATAGAGCCACACACACATTTGTTCTAATTTCTTATTATTTCCAAATGTATTTGTGACTAATTCCAATAGTGGAGTCATATACAATTAATTAAGACAGTCATTTGTGGTGGCTGTAGGCTATTTAAAACGATAGGTTGCGAATGCAACCGTGGTTATCTGAGAAAAGAAGAACTACCCAAGGGGGAGGGGTTTCTGTGCGTATTCGCTGGAACGTATCAAAGACATTTGTCTATCAAAGCTGCCATTGGCCCTTGTGCTCATCACTCAAACAGGACCCTTCCATTTCCTGTTTGTATAAAAGGTGACGTCTGCACAAAGACTTCCTCTTTTTGCCGGGAGCTAGAACTCCTGTGTGACCTTGCAACCCTTGGGCAGTGCTCAAGGGGGAGGGGTTACAGTATAACCAAACTGTCACAAGGGAGAAGGCAGCAAGCTGGTAAGAGAGCCTGCCCCGAGGCATACCTACTAGGAGCCATACCAACTCTATGATTGAAGCCACAGGGGCCCCTTGGGGCCACATGCGGGCTGCCCAGACGCGAAGACTGAGAATCCTTGTGCATACCGCGAAGCCTAGTCATAGTGGCCTTCTGCTCTACTAGCAGAGCTAGGTGCGGGGCCCAATACCAATACCATATAAGCACAGAGTGCAGTCTCGCACATACAGCCCTGAGTTCAGAATCTAGCTGTAGTAGACTTAACAATAATTTCACTTAGTCACCATCTGTGATACATCGTAATTTAAGCCAATATTAACATAATTCTGTTGATATTGATTGAGTCCAAATTCAAACTCAGCTGCTTACAAGTTATGGATGTTCTAAATCATATTTTGATTGATATGTAATAACCAATGGTGAAGAAGTTGAATTCCCAGAAACAAAATGAAATATGAAATATTAGAATGACAAGAAAATATTATACTATGAAAAGCATCTAGCAGTCCAAAAACCATCAGGCCAGCACTTCAGTATGACTGAATATGAAGGTTGAAAAAGGAATAAAAAGGCAGCTATATTTAACATTTAATAGCTGTCTGTTAAATGTTGGAAACAAGCTGTTCAACAATATTCCATATGACTGATCATTATATCAGGGAAAGGATATCTGGTGGATCCTGTGCATCCTTAATTTGTTAAATCTGAATCAATTACACATTCTTAGAAATATTCAGATAGCCAGTAATTTGGTTTTACTTGTTAAACTTAAATGGGAATAGTCCAAAGTAGACAAAAAAATTGGTGCCTGCTACAAGGCACAAAACTGAGTTTCCCTTCATTTAGAGTTGCTTCATATAGCATCTGTTTAATTTTTAAATAGTTTTTATTGCCTAGGAAATTCAAGGTCACAGAATCCACAATTCTAAGTACTTGCTAACTTTCAAGCTCCTGAGGGTATCATGGGCAAGTCACATATTTTTTGAAATGACTTTGTTGTTCTAGTAGTGCAGTCAAGTGAAACACATTCTTTATGTAACAGGCAATTGTGTTTTCATTATATTCTGAATTCTGTCTAATTCCTTATGCATGTTTGGTTAGATTATATCTTACTTTTTGCGTTTAGAACTTTACAGAAACAACATCACTGGGTAGAATGTTTCCCTGTTTGAATCAATTATGCAAGAAAACATCAACGTCTATTTTTCTATTGCTAGACCAAGTAATTTATTTTCCAAAAGGACATTGTTTATTTGATTATAGAAGAAAATATTGTATTTTATTAGATTGTCTTTCTTTTTTAAAATCTCCCATATTATACTTTACTCACTTTATGAAAAAGACATGATCCTACTGAGTGTCTTTGGGGGCAAATTAATTAAATGCGGTTCATTTAAAGTGAGCACATTTGTGACTGGCAAGTTAAATGTTGGATTTACACATTTGTTATACAGCTCTCCTGCTATGGTTTTCAGCTCATTTTGTAAGTATGTCCTCCTAAGTGTCAGATGGAATATATCACCTTTCATACACTTTACACACTTCCATGCAGGTACCTTTGAAAAGGTATCTGTGATAAGCTGAAACAGTACATTCAAAGCTACTTTTAGAAATTATAGAAATCTTCATTGTTATAATTTTGTAATGCATTTCAGGAGGAGGACAAACACAGTCTTGCACTTTACCCGAGCATAAGTATTTGGTAACAAACTCAGTATGCATTGCTTTACATCCCTCCTCCATGACAAGCACTGCTTTGGCTCATTCTGCCTAGTTCCTCATCAAGTACTTCATCCTCACACCCAGGTCACCGTTTCCACAGTCAGGTCAGAATAGGCCTAGATATTAATATGGGACGCCGGATGTAAAATTACACACTTATTTTCCCATCTTATTTTAACAAATTTAATTTAAATCTTATGTTTTTTTTCCAAATTTAAGAAATAATTAAACCTTCCCCCCCAACATTTAGGAATATTTAGTTGTTTAAAATAAACACTTAAGTAATAAATCTGTTTTGAAAAATACATATTTGCAGTTTAAATACATATTTAACTAAAACCTAAATCTGTGTTTTGCATTGATATTTCACTTTAATCTTAAATCTGAAACTCACAAATTAAAAATATAGATTGAAATAAATATCTAGCTTGAATCTTAAATCTGGGGGCTCACAAATATTTATTTTGAATCTGAATCTAAATCAAAAATCTGGATATTTCTAAATAAATATTTAACTAACATGCAAATGAGTCTTACCGAGTTCCTCCCCATCTGTTGTACGGCAGCCTTCTCAGGCCCATGGAGGCGTGGAATATGGCTGAACTCTATACTCTGAGCTGCGTTTTTGTGCAATGACCAGGTCCTCAGGTTGTATGATTGTGTTTTTGTGATGCAGTCAGTGATGCACAGACAGACTGGCTCAGTAAATACTGTTTTATTGATTGTATTTTACTTGTTATCTGATAAAAGCAATATTTACATTTTCCAAAAACAAATCAAAAGCAAAAACACAAAAACAAAACATCAATTCAACCAAATCAAAAGGCCACATGAGGATATAGTTTACTTTACAAAGAAAAACAAGTCCTCAGAGGAGGTTATTTCAGTCCTGGTGATCCATCAACCTCTGTTTAGTTTACTTGTGTCTCTGTGCTCTTATTTCCCTCCGGGCTGGCTAGAACTGTCCTCCTCTCTCCAGTGGTTCTTCGCTGTGCTAGCGCAAACAGGACAAGGTGTATTGTCCTTAGACTCCATTCACCACCATCACAGCGATCCCCTAAACCTGGAGAGAGAGAGAGGGAAACACTGAGCCATACTGGGTGCTCAAGGAAAGCCAAACACTAAACTCAGACAAAATGTGTACTTTTTTAGAGACCAGCATGTTTAGGTAGGGCTTTACACCCCTAGAGGCAGGTAGAGCAGCCCTGAGGTGGGGTCATAGGGCTTCTGAACCAGATGTATTCTAGGGTGGAATGCCCTTTCATCTCACCTACTCCATAGTCTTGAAAAACAAGATTGTGTTGTTTTCATCTTCAACCTGGTTGACTGAAGGTTGGGGGGGCTCCCTGTCAGACATTTTTCTTGTATCTGTCACTGTGCACAGTGACCTTAGCCTGTGACCGGGGGCGTGCCTTGCTAGAAAGCTGCAAGTGCTTCCAGGTGAGAGGTGATGTCCCATAGCCCTGTTTTGTAATTGAAAGATAACAGGTGAGACTTCTCTTGTAGAAAACAATATCTAAATGTCACGTCTGCTTCATAAAGTACATAGACAATAAAAGCAGAGATCTTACCTCATTTTGTGCACACCACTTTATGATACAATATGCTATAGCTAGGGCCCTGTGATTTATGCAACCTGCTTTCTTAGGCTGCACTCCATTCCTTCCATGTAATGTAAATTAATAATCTTCAGATTTCATTAGTCATCAGTCAGTAGTCATGCTATTAACGTTCATTGGTATGTTGGATTAAGCGCCAGCAGCTACTGACATTGATTGAGTCATGCATCCCTTTATCACTATTATATCTTATTCAATTATTTTATTATTTCTCAGATTCTGTAAATAAATAATGTCAATGTTCCAGTAGGAATAATTCTTCACCGTCAATCCAAAATTAAATTCACATTCACATTCAAAGTCATTTTATTGCCATTTTCTTTAAAATACAGTATATATTTGTTCATTTCTGGCTTCCAGATCTAAACTACAAACTTGCTGTGGGTCGAATCTTCAGCTATCATCAGAGCTCGTTAATTCAAATGTGGTTTCTTTTTGCATTGATCCAGGTTGTAATTTGTCAGTTTTTTGAGAAACATCATGGAAGGTTTTTACAGTTTGTTTATTATGGCATCTGTGCTTTGTATCTCTTGTGTCATTACTTGGTATTTCCATATTAATTCGGCAACTATATTATATATTTGATGAACTCTCACATCATGGCTTTCAAACCACTGAATTGGATCCACCAGTCCCTTGCCATGTCTCGCAATTAGGGAGAGTTCTGATATTAAACTTTGCACATTTCTGGAGGTCCTTTTACATTAAGGTGTTTGGTGACATGGAGATTTCCTTTCCCATAAAGTCTGTGGAAAAAGTGATGTATTTGGAATGATCATGTCATGTTATATATTGAAAAGTGGAAAAGTTCAAGGGGAGTGAATACTTTTGATAGCCACTGTATGTGGGCATTACAAGTCAAATGTATTGAATTTGGAATTTAAATCTCAAAGAATGCCATTGTATCCCTTGGTCATTGTACTGGCATTATTGGAGACAAATCCAGACACATTTCACAATGCCCTGTGCCGATGAGTAATTCACAGTTTGCATAACTGTATCGCCTAATAATAATTGCAATATGAAGGTATTTGATAATTCCTTAGAGAGCAACTACAGATACACTGTCAAACCATCAGTTTAGGGTGGATATTCCCTTCTCAGTTGACCTGCTGTAGACCTAATAACAACATTTATTACATATTTGTTTAGAAACACACATAGTTTGGAATTATCATTTTTGTTCTAGGGGAATATTCACAGAAACAAATGCCAAATGTCAAATTGAAAATAACATCTCGTCAGCTTTCACAGTTTTTTCCCCTAATGTATTTTATTGAAGGATGCCATATCTCATCCTCATCTCATATCTGTCAATATCAGCCTTTTGTTTTATTTGTTTTCCTGATGATAAATGTTGGTCTTTTGTTGTCTTTTTAGTGTGATCCAAAGATAAAATGTAAGTTGTGGAAAATAAATTATACCCATCAGTGTACAGAACAACAGGTGGATATTGTTGAGTGAGTTCACTCAATTAAATGCTTTTGGAGTCTTGTGACTCTATGTTTAGGTCTCTCAATTTAGCTTTTAATGCATCAATTTATTCCATTACCACTAATACTCATCATAATTAGTTCTTATGTTTCTAATTCTAAAGCGTGATGTGTTGATTTCTTAATTGTGAATTTGATTAATATAAGTGGAGTGGCTGAAGGGACATCTAGGGGATAGCAGTTCAATTACAACTGGAAAAAACAGGTCACATAAAATGCAGGCCTTATCTATAGTACACAATTAATTTATTTAAATTGCTGATCAAAATCTATAAATAAAGAAGAGATAAAGCATATTACGTCAGTAATTATGACCTGTGGTAGTAAATTGATATTAGAAAGAGAAGGAAAGATAAATTAGGCAGCAGACTCCCCGGTAAACAAGGGGAACTAAATAAATCAAAACATGCTTATAGTAACCCAAAATTAATTTCATTACTTACACGCATTTGCTGTACTGCTTTTGCAATTCCTAATCTCCTTCATGTAATTCTACTTGCATGAATTTCCATTCAGCCACTATTCAAGCATAACTCAAGTACAACTACAACAACTTTATACACCAGGCTGCATGTCTACTTATAAAGCAGTCTGTGAAACCACCCCGCAATTAAGTCTGGCCCATATGTCTATATCAAGAGAATTCTAGCATTTTCTCACCTTGTGGAGTTTCAATGATCATGAGAACGGTGAGGAATCAGCCCAGAACTACACGGGAGGATCTTGTTAATGATCTCAAGGCAGCTGGGACCATAGTCACCAAGAAAACAATTGGTAACACACTACGCCGTGAAGGACTGAAATCCTGCAGCGCCCGCAAGATCCCCCTGCTCAAGAAAGCACATGTACAGGCCCGTCTGAAGTTTGCCAGTGAACATCTGAATGATTCAGAGGAGAACTGGGTGAAAGTGTTGTGGTCAGATGAGACCAAAATCGAGCTCTTTGGCATCAACTCAACTCACCGTGTTTGGAGGAGGAGGAATGACCCCAAGAACACCATCCCCACCGTCAAACATGGAGGTGGAAACATTATGCTTTGGGGGTGTTTTTCTGCTAAGGGGACAGGACAACTGGACCGCATCAAAGGGATGATGGACGGGGCCATGTACCGTCAAATCTTGGGTGAGAACCTCCTTCCCTCAGCCAGGGCATTGAAAATGGGTCGTGGATGGGTATTCCAGCATGACAATGACCCAAAACACACAGCCAAGGCAACAAAGGAGTGGCTCAAGAAGAAGCACATTAAGGTCCTGGAGTGGCCTAGCCAGTCTCCAGACCTTAATCCCATAGAAAATCTGTGGAGGGAGCTGAAGGTTCGAGTTGCCAAATGTTAGCCTCGAAACCTTAATGACTTGGAGAGGATCTGCAAAGAGGAGTGGAACAAAATCCCTCCTGAGATGTGTGCAAACCTGGTGGACAACTACAAGAAACGTCTGACCTCTGTGATTGCCAACAAGGGTTTTGCCACCAAGTACTAAGTCGAAAGGGTCAAATACTTATTTCCCTCATTAACATGCAAATCAATTTATAACTTTTTTGAAATGTGTTTTTCTGGATTTTTTTGTTGTTATTCTGTCTCTCACTGTTAAAATACAACTACCATTAAAATTATAGACTGATCATTTCTTTGTCAGTGGGCAAACGTACAAAATCAGCAGGGGATCAAATACTTTTTTCCCCCACTGTATGTGTCGGGATCCTAATACACATTTTACTTCATCAACTCAGTAGTTGTTTACTTATTATTTTAATTATGGGAGATTTTCTGGACTGCTATATGTATTTGTAACATGACTTTTATGACAGTAAATATTTGGCTAAGAAACAAACCAATTGAAATTAAATGAATGTATATTGGATCGGGTCAAATCACTGTCTGTTGAACATATACTGCATATAAAAAAATGGGATTTGAAACTTGCCTTATATTAAATCTGATTACACAAACCGGAAATAGAGAGAGTTCTTTGACATACAGTATGAACAGCTGGCAGTAAATTAATTGGCCAAAAGAAGTACAATTCTTACAAAACTACATGCAAAATATTTTTAAAAATAAAGTTATTCATTTACATATTTATATACTCTTTTCTATGTTTTTAAATTAATCATGTATTTAAACAACATTTTTTGTATTATTATGTTTTAACTACATTCAACATTATGTATCAATCAACTGGAAAAGAAGTGGAAAGTTGCTTTCAAATCTTCCAGTGGAAAGCAGTACTGTATTTTTGCACTTTTGTATTGCTCATGTAACCTGTAAGTCACCCTGCCAATAAATCAATGAATAAATAATTAAGAATTAAATCTTTATAATGTATCACGATGTAAAGACACCACTGTACATACAATATGTTGTAAATACAATATATTTCTGTCCTACTTGTCCATACTGGATTACATGCAATTTCCACATTCAAAATGCATCAATACTTCTCATGATGTAGAATGGGCAGACAAATTAAGAACAGTAAAGGAATGCGATCATTTTATTGTAAATACAAATTGTAAGAATTGCTTTTTTACTCTTCAAATATGTTCCGGGATGTGTCATCAGTGGGGCATACTTGATGTGAACAGCAGCACAGTGGCAGCATGATTGAAATATGATTCCTTCTGATACAGTTGGTTGTTGTTTCAATGTGCTATTAGCATAAACACAATAACATTTCCTGTTATTACTGGCTGTGGAAACGTGTAATATCACGTGGATCACTCACCTTTGCTAATTTCTGGAGTAATAGAAGTAGAAGTACAAGAAATTGTAATTGATTGAGTCTATATGCAAAAACAGGTCAGAAGTAAAATAAGATAGAATATTTGGCATAAGCATGAGGCCTGATACAATTTTCATATATCTGATTTTAATGTTCCAGTTATGCAAAATGTAAAGGTGAACTTAAAAAAAGTGTATTCTCATTTATGAAACATATTTAGTCATGAATTGTTTTTGCTCCTTATAAGGTAATGAATACCTTCACGTTGTATATATTTATATACACTCACCTAAAGGATTATTAGGAACACCTGTTCAATTTCTCATTAATGCAATTATCTAACCAACCAATCACATGGCAGTTGCTTCAATGCATTTAGGGGTGTGGTCCTGGTCAAGACAATCTCCTGAACTCCAAACTGAATGTCTGAATAGGAAAGAAAGGTGATTTAAGCAATTTTGAGCGTGGCATGGTTGTTGGTGCCAGACGGGCCGGTCTGAGTATTTCACAATCTGCTCAGTTACTGGGATTTTCACGCACAACCATTTCTAGGGTTTACAAAGAATGGTGTGAAAAGGGAAAAACATCCAGTATGCGGCAGTCCTGTGGGCGAAAATGCCTTGTTGATGCTAGAGGTCAGAGGAGAATGGGCCGACTGATTCAAGCTGATAGAAGAGCAACTTTGACTGAAATAACCACTCGTTACAACCGAGGTATGCAGCAGAGCATTTGTGAAGCCACAACACGTACAACCTTGAGGCGGATGGGCTACAACAGCAGAAGACCCCACCGGGTACCACTCATCTCCACTACAAATAGGAAAAAGAGGCTACAATTTGCACAAGCTCACCAAAATTGGACAGTTGAAGACTGGAAAAATGTTGCCTGGTCTGATGAGTCTCGATTTCTGTTGAGACATTCAGATGGTAGAGTCAGAATTTGGCGTAAACAGAATGAGAACATGGATCCATCATGCCTTGTTACCACTGTGCAGGCTGGTGGTGGTGGTGTAATGGTGTGGGGGATGTTTTCTTGGCACACTTTAGGCCCCTAAGTGCCAATTGGGCATCGTTTAAATGCCACGGCCTACCTGAGCATTGTTTCTGACCATGTCCATCCCTTTATGACCGCCATGTACCCATCCTCTGATGGCTACCTCCAGCAGGATAATGCACCATGTCACAAAGGTCGAATCATTTCAAATTGGTTTCTTCCTAATAATCCTTTAGGTGAGTGTATATACATATACAGTACATGTGTATAAACAGACACATTGAACGTCTTATTTTTGCTTAAAATGTATTACACTGAGATCTGAGGCGGCATTATTTGAAATTCTTAAAGGGCAGTTGATAATGCTCCCTTTAAACATATTAAGGGCAATCATTTTTGACATGTATTATACTTCTGCATTGCCCTAAAACACATTTTGTAAATACATCAAATATAGGGATACTGAAAACAGGAATTCTGTATTTGAATGTGCTGAGTCCCTGCTTCACAGTTCCACAGAGTCTGCATGCCTTTTGTCAATGAGGTCAATACAGTTGGTATCAAATGTATAATATTGTGTTAACTGAATCTGATATACTGTAACATAGAACAGTACATTTAATTGACACAAAGGAAGAATACACTACCTTAAAATTCTAATTCAAATAATATGAACTCATATTAAAATAATAATGCATTTTTTTTGTGTTAAATACTTCAACTCTGAACAACTGTAGGCAATCTCATACTCTTGGTCAAATCAAATTCCATGGCCTTATATGCTACACCACTCAGTGTGAACTACGGCAGGGGTTAAATTGGCAAGAAATGGTGTCCCAACTCTTAAGAATTAAAGACATTAGATTCCTGCCAGTTAAGGATTTCAGTTTTTAGTGTTCCACCTCTTATGATTGACAAATAAAACTTCAAGATAAATATTATAATGGTATCCCAACATATAATAACATGTAAGATCAAAGAGCTTTCATGCACAAAAAAATGTATCACAACAAGGTTCTTGCTACTAGTGTTTTCACCATAATTGAACTGTTCTTAATTTAAGGGATCTAAAGGGGTGAGTAAAGTGGATTTTACCATCTGAATACTAACACTTGATACGCTATTATTCATTGAAGACCTAGTATTAACATGGTTAGAAATGAAGGTCAAGGTTAAAGTACACATAAGAAAGAATTCTGATTTATTTCCCTCAGAGTTGAGGTCTTAATATAAAGATGGTCTTAGCTATGTTTAACAGTGAAATACAAACTTAATTATTGATTGAAAAAGATTATTTTATTATGATTTTATTGTTTTAGTATATAGAATGTTGTACCACACATTCATTAATGTGTTGACAGTTTGTTTGTGTCCCAGGACCCCCTTGTACATGAGACCTCTGTCTCAACGGATACATTTTCTGATGACATAAATAAATACTAATTCAGCTAACAAACTTAATCTCTACATATTCAGCACATTTTCCAGCAATTTTGAGCATGTGTGAATTACATTTATACAAAATTCTTAGGAATAGGTGAGGAATAGATAAGAGCAAGTTAGAAACACCTGACGATGGTCAAGGACTGGGCCTTCCTGACCACAGTGGGTAGGTCATTCCAACCATTGAGGTGAGTGTGGAGAAAAAGCAGGTTCTGGAATTAGGGGAGTGAAGAGGGGATACAGTCAGTCTTTTGGCACAGGAAGACCAGAGTGGCGTCTTAAACCACAGCACCCATAGGTCTAGGATGGAATGTTGGAGGGGCATTTGAGCAAAAGAAAATATTGAGAGTGGATTCCTGTGCTGAGAGAGGATGGGTTGGCAGGATGCACTTATTGAGCAATATAGAGACCTCCAGGGCAGGGCAGAGACATGTTTTGGAGGGGTTCCAGGACAGGTCTAACCTTATCAGTTTCTTGTAAACAGAATAAGTCAACACACAAAACACTTACAAGGTTTAATTGATATGTAAGTATTATTTAAACTAAATTATTCACTACAGAACATTGTTCCAAAGGATGGGTGTAAATATTCATAACTGCATTCTGCTGTCAGTTTTATTTTTATTTTGCAGACAGTGGGTATGACCACATGAAAAGGAATTTTTCCACTTGCGTTCCCATTATTCTAAGAGATGGAAACCCTTGTATCATTAACCTAGAGTGTGACTGAGCCTGTGAACAATGTCACTCATACTTCTCTCACACTAATCTAATGTGTGTAAACTACCGATAGAAACCTTATTTATCAATCCTATAAAAAAATACATTTGTCACATGCAATCTTTACAATTGAATCCACATTTATCACAGTTTGTGCACACTTTATGAGTACTAGATGTTAATGTACTACAAAAATGTACTACATATGTCTGCAAATTAAACTCTCCAATTTACAAACAACACATTAACAGTAAATATATCAACTACTTTATTTAGCCACTGACTCTATCTATCTATCTATCTATCTATCTATCTATCTATCTATCTATCTATCTATTTATCTATATATCATCAGCCCTTATTGATCAACCGTTCGATGAAGGACTTCCCAAAGTATTTTTGGATGTACAGTGCCTTTTCTGCTGCCTGGAATCATTATTTATCTGCTTTTGTACCACAATGACAGAATGAACAGCCTGTAAACTGCACGTCTTACCACCATTCAGTGCCATCTTAAGAATGATCTGTTTAACTACACCTTTAGACCATCTTCATTTTCTCTTAGGTATTAACTGTATCCACTCTAATGTGCAGAATATTTTTTTATATATATTTTGTATATATGTAAAACATTGTATTTTAGTAATTGTTAAACCAAGTAATCTTTAACTAGAGTATCTGCTAAAAACCTTAATAATAATAATAATAATAATAATAATAATAATAATAATAATAATAATAATAATAATAATAAATACATGGTTAGATTGTAATATATGTGTTTGATAAATATAGAACAAGAGATGCAGAGTTTTGCTCTGTCATACAATTCAGAAAATTAGAGATGAATAGAAATCATATAAGTATCTGAGTAAGACTCAAATAAAATAAAGAGTGCAGGGAAAGTGAAGGGTACTGTAAGGCAAAGCAATAATCTGATTATTAGATCTATGCCATGATCTTCAGCCATTCAGCTTCAGTGATTGGTGCTTTATGCAGCTCTTCTGTAAAGCAAGGTAATTGGGTCAAATGTTCATTTGAACTCCAGTATGTTTTGAACTGTAAAATAATATAAGATGGGGTTTCTAAAACCTGCCTGTCCACATATTCCATTGTTTACTTCATGAACAACTCTACCATCTTATTTATGCATGATGTGCTGTGTAGCAGTGCCTAAATAAGGACTGCTCTATGTTTTCAAAGTAATTACTTCTTACATGTTTAATATACCTGTCACAAACTTTACGTCAGTCTCTATTTTGGTTGTTCTGCTTCATGTTTCATCAATTGTGTCATCACAACAGCTCAGAAGAATGGGGAATAATGTTTCAACCAGCATACATTTAAGAACTGTGATTTATGTCTCATAGGGGAAGAGAGTACAACAGAAATGTTGTCTAGCATTAATCTTATAACCATAGGCTTTACAGAGGTGTTACCTGAGCAGTGCTTATTCCTATCCACTCGTGTATGTATTCGATACAATTAGCTTCTTAACTGTTATATTGATCTTGCTAATTATCAATTTAATCATGTATTTGTTGGTTTTAGCCATTGACACCAGTTGAGTAGTCTGGTTCCATAGCATGGATTCGAAAACCTTGATATTTATTGTTGCTGAGTTTTAATGACTTAACTGGACCAAGTCATTGTTTAATTAGGGCAGGTTAACTCGGTTTTCAGGTCTGGACATTAATGATTTAAAATTCCTCATAACAGGATTCTCAAACCAAGTTCCTGGAGGGTTTTATTTAAAAGTAGAGCTCTCATTTACTTAATTGACTGTTATTTTATCACTTAGGTGTTTGTCTATATACAGTACTGTGCAAATGTTTTAGGCAGGTGTGAAAAATAATTGTAAAGTAAGAATGCTTTCAAAAATAGACATGTTAATAGATTATATTTATCAATTAACTAAATGAGTGGACAGAAGAAAAAGCTAAATCAAATCCATATTTGGTGTGACCACCCTTTGCCTTCAAAACAGCATCAATTCTTCTAGGTACACTTGCACAAAGTCAGGGATTTTGTTGGCATATGGTCAGGTGTATGATTAAACAATTATACCAAACAGGTGCTAATGATCATCAATTCAATATGTAGGTTGAAACACAATCATTAACTGAAACAGAAACAGCTTTATAGGAGGAATACAACTGGGTGAGGAACAGCCAAACTCAGCTAACAAGGTGAGGTTGCTGAAGACAGTTTACTGTCAAAAGTCAGACACCATGGCAAGACTGAGCACAGTAACAAGACACAAGGTAGTTATACTGCATCAGCAAGGTCTCTCCCAGGCAGACATTTCAAGGCATTTCAAGGCAGACAGGGGTTTCCAGATGTGAAACGGGCAACGTTGAGTACCGTAGACGCAGTGGTCGGCCAAGGGAACTTACTGCAGCAGATGAAAGACACATCATGCTTACTTCCCTTCACAATCGGAAGATGTCCAGCAGTGCCATCAGCTCAGAATTGGCATATACACTCACCTAAAGGATTATTAGGAACACCATAGTAATACTGTGTTTGACCCCCTTTCGCCTTCAGAACTGCCTTAATTCTACGTGGCATTGATTCAACAAGGTGCTGAAAGCATTCTTTAGAAATGTTGGCCCATATTGATAGGATAGCATCTTGCAGTTGATGGAGATTTTTGGGATGCACATCCAAGGCACGAAGCTCCCGTTCCACCACATCCCAAAGATGCTCTATTGGGTTGAGATCTGGTGACTGTGGGGGCCAGTTTAGTACAGTGAACTCATTGTCATGTTCAAGAAACCAATTTGAAATGATTCGACCTTTGTGACATGGTGCATTATCCTGCTGGAAGTAGCCATCAGAGGATGGGTACATGGTGGTCATAAAGGGATGGACATGGTCAGAAACAATGCTCAGGTAGGCCGTGGCATTTAAACGATGCCCAATTGGCACTAAGGGGCCTAAAGTGTGCCAATAAAACATCCCCCACACCATTACACCACCATCACCAGCCTACACAGTGGTAACAAGGCATGATGGATCCATGTTCTCATTCTGTTTACGCCAAATTCTGACTCTACCATCTGAATGTCTCCACAGAAATCGAGACTCATCAGATCAGGCAACATTTTTCCAGTCTTCAACTGTCCAATTTTGGTGAGCTTGTGCAAATTGTAGCCTCTTTTTCCTATTTGTAGTGGAGATGAGTGGTACCCGGTGGGGTCTTCTGCTGTTGTAGCCCATCCGCCTCAAGGTTGTACGTGTTGTGGCTTCACAAATGCTTTGCTGCATACCTTGGTTGTAACGAGTGGTTATTTCAGTCAAAGTTGCTCTTCTATCAGCTTGAATCAGTCGGCCCATTCTCCTCTGACCTCTAGCATCAACAAGGCATTTTCGCCCACAGGACTGCCGCATACTGGATGTTTTTCCCTTTTCACACCATTCTTTGTAAACCCTAGAAATGGTTGTGCGTGAAAATCCCAGTAACTGAGCAGATTGTGAAATACTCAGACCGGCCCGTCTGGCACCAACAATCATGCCACGCTCAAAATTGCTTAAATCACCTTTCTTTCCCATTCAACATTCAGTTTGGAGTTCAGGAGATTGTCTTGACCAGGACCACACCCCTAAATGCATTGAAGCAACTGCCATGTGATTGGTTGGTTAGATAATTGCATTAATGAGAAATTGAACAGGTGTTCCTAATAATCCTTTAGGTGAGTGTATATATATATATATATTAGAGAGAGAGAGAGAGAATTTTACAATAAAAATAAATGTCAAAATGTCAAAATGTTTAATGTCTCAGTTTCTTCTATGTATGACACACAAGAGCTTTGTGTGTCATACATAGGGACATTCAATGTGAAGAAACACCAGTAATGTTCTTAAAATTCACATACAGTTACAGACATATAATGAGTCGATTTAGTGACAGACTAGATTAAGACATCATTAATATAACACAAATTACAAAAAACACAATTACATATACAATACATGACAAGGAAGCACAGCCAATAGAGACAGAATGTATGCTACTTTTACTACATTACTGGAACAATGCAAATAAGAGAGAGCATTTGATCTGTTTTACAGACTTCTGTTTTTATAAGTGTAATATGTATTATACATTCTTACATTACTAGAATACTCAACAGTTGACCAAGGAACACCAGTTATTCCATAGTTCTCCATCTGTCTTGCTCTTATTACATGTATTGCAACACCAACTATGTCTTTTCAGCAGACAAAAGAGTAATATTTATTGATCTATTCCTGTATTTTCCAGTAAAATATTTAAAATGAAAACAAACATCCGTGCCACTGTTTAATCTGAGAAGCATAAACACAACAAACACTGGCACTGTTGGGGTTTGGCTTAAGAGATCACCTTGATTGTCTTACTTGCACGAAGAGGACAGAGGCTTCTGGGTATTTTCAGTAGCCACTGCTAACATACAGCGCTTCAAATGCACAAAATCAGGTAAAAAGATACTGAAACGTTCTGGAAATTTGAAAACAGTTAAATTCCTGAACACACATTTCTGTTAACTTGCGTAACCAGGTTTCTTGTAAAGTACATCAAAATATCCAACGGTGCTAGCATTTTGTTTTGTTTGCAGAAACCTGAAGAGAACCTTTACAGTTTTCATATTACCTGTTGTACATTTTGCGAGAACAAGAAAATCCAAATGCAAGTGCATCCACTGAGGGACATGGTAAGAAGATAGGATACACACGGTAGCATATAATAACCCCACATGTTAAAAGTTTAACATTATAGTATACCACTATAATGCACTGCTTTTATAGTACATAGTGCTTACAGAGACATTGTTTCACTAGTTGAAATAGTTTTATATGCAATCATATATCACTCCTAAGTGGTTCATCTGGTAAAAGCTTTCTCTTGGAGTATTACATAAGCCTTATCACTTGGAGGTAGCATGTTCAAATCTATTAGCCAAGGTGGGAATTTCAAAACTCCTAACTGAGGAAGCCTGTCAAAATCCATTATCTGCCACTAGCTAATGGTTGTTGGGAGCCATTAGGGGCAGCAGTCCCAATATAGCAGGGCCTGCTAGTAATGCATACAGATTCAAATACAATTCATTTACTGTGTATTAAGCACGCCTCAGGTCTAAATACAATTCAGCTGCACTTTGTGACATAAAGCCCAGCAGAATAATAAAACTATGGCTATAGCATAGTCAGTTTTAGGGAAACACATAACAATGAGTGCTAAATACTTGTGTTAAAAGTAACAATAGAGAATGTTATATTTGCATATGATCCATACACCATAAGTGAAGTCCCATATAGGTTGCATCTAAATTCAGATATTAACAGACAGTGTCACTTACCACAGAAGTGCTGTAGATCAGGGGTCTCAAATGAGGTCTACAGTGTATTGTGTTTTTATTTCCAGCCCCCAGTAACTTAATTAATTTGCTTAACTGATAAACTGGAAAACTGATGTCACAGATAATAATCCATAATTAACTGAATATTTGGGGCAATAAACTGTAATAACTTTTAAGTTAGTGAATAAATGAACAAGGTTAAATAATTAAGAGGTTCAGTTACAAGAAAAAGCAGTTGAGGCTGTCAGACTTGGAATGTACCTGCTGTAGGTAATGCCCAAGGGTGTCACGTGCAGGACTGAACATGTTGCACATGTCATGATCCCATTTGTATTGGTTTTGAGAATGTCAGCATCCAAACTGAACAATTAGAAAGTAAAAGAAAAGGTTTTTCTCAGCAGGTCTCAATGTAACTCAAAGCAGAACTAATGAATATAGTACATGTATCCCCCACACTACCATAGCTGAACTCCCCTTAAATATATTTCCTGTAAGAAGTGAGTTCCTGTGCAAGTGAATTCCTCTGCAACATAGTCAACCTATGCAGCATACAGTTTTACTCATTGTGTGGCAGAACTTTTGCCTCATAAAAACTTACACTCGAGACTCTAAGAATATCCAGTACATTTGAAAGCAGAGTTATGCATTTAAAATATAAATTCAAGTTATATTGCGGTTGTGGTCTACTTAATGTTTCCGTTTATCAGCTTTTTATTTGTAGTCAGATGCATTTTTAATCTTTGTCATGAGATATTCAGCAGAGACATTGTATGCTGCTGACATATGCCAAACCATGCCATGCACAATTATTATGCTAATGTTTAGATGCTAAGTACATATTTATGTATCAATTGTATAATCTAGTTTACTTTATTTGTTTCTGAATATTGCAACAAAACTAAGTTTCTACCATCATGGTTAATTAAAAAAAAAAAGATTTCGATCTGCTTTTATATTGAAACAGAACATTTTAAATAGATATGAAAGCATTTGAATTCAAAGTGATGAGGTAATTTGACAAGTTCAAGAATTTGTGCAAATATGCAGAGATGTTATAAACTGCTGGTGAACATAAAAAAAAAACATGTGCATGTAAAACATGTAAAAAAACACACAGCATGAGGGAGAATGCTTGTCCATTAACTTACAGCTCTGTACATCAGTGCACAAAACAGCTGTAAAGGACAGACAGGTGGACAGATAATTACAGTTGGTAAATAGGTTATTTATTTAATGGAAGAGGTATCTATAATTTTTTGTGGAGGTGTACATGTAAGATAAACACAAGACCAACAGACTGCAGTGGCAAACTAAAAACAAATAACAAAAACATACAAATACTTAGAAAGGAGGTAAATCTGTTATCACAAAAATTATAAAAACATTGTCTTCCCAGTCTACCAATGTTTCTTCCACCCTGCTGCCTTTCCTAATGCTCAACCCCTTGATTGCATTATGTGATACTTGCGTAACACACACCCTCCGAAACAACAACCAGACTCTTCCTGCCAAATTATAAACCTAAATATGTCTGTAGTAATTGACAGGATGATAAGAGATTGTGCCAAAATCTGTGTACCACAAAATAAACCGTATAAGTAATAGATCCTTCTTGTTTGTATCAATTACAACTGATATAATTATTCAACTGAAAAGTGTAATTTCATATAATAGCCTCCAACTGTAAGCAGACCCTCCGAGAAATATAACTATAATATCACTTGGCAAGAAAATGTGGATTAAATAATTGTTTGCCATAAAATGTACCAGAACATAATTGTGTGTATGTCGGGGGTCTAAATAGTTTGGGAAGTTACTATAAATATAGTTGCAGTAGGGTTTAGTAGGCTGTTTATATATTTACATAGCCAAACTGATAGGCTCACCTTGAAATATTACTAAAATATACTACATAAACTAAAATATAAGAATAAGAGTATTTTTAAACAAATACTACTACTATTGCTAAACTAATAACTAATGGGCAGGGGAGTAATTTAATAATTTCCTTCTCAAATATATTCCTAATTCATATTAGGAAAGGAAGCTGATCCATATAGCCTATAACTAATATATATCCCTTCTCCACACCCACCAGAGTTTATACTGTAACAGGACAGCTTTTGTGAGTAAGCAAGGAAGGCTCTGACACAGCGTGAAGGTAACCCTATGGGCTCAAATTAGCACCATAAGTAACGAATTCAAAATAAAAAATATTGCAACCAAAAAAAATAAAGTTGAGAAAACAACTAAATAAAAATAAAACAAATCGAACGCAAAAAAAAACAAAAAACATATATAATAATTTAATGGAAATTATATTAAAGCAAGAGCACTGGAGTCCCTTCCTCCACAGGTTGGGAAATTAACAGCAGCCACTCGCAATCAACACGATTATAAATCTTTCACAATCAATAATTTGTTTAGTACAAAGCCGCCTAGCACATATTTTTAGTAGCCTACGTTAAATAAAAATATTTTAAATAAAATATGTGTTAATAATAAAATAATAATGTATTGAAACAATTCAGAATATGCTAGTGCGTTTTCTTTTATATATTTGAAAAAAAAAGGCTTGTAAAAAATCTAAGTGGCTGGAAAATTGCGCATCCACCAGCCATTGTGGATGTTAATTCAAAAAGTCAATTTCCCAACCCTGTACCTCCACCTCCTGCTCATCTGTTGATGATTCAGTTGGATTTTCCCAAAATACTGGCATTTATTTTTACTTTTATCCATAAAATATTGTTCTGTAATTGTATTGTTTAGTGCAAAATGCCATCTCTGCCTTTTGACGCTTGGGAGATGCGTTGGTGTGGCACTGTCCGCAGCGCGTCAAGTTTGTGTCAGATTTTTAGATTAGATCTGAAGTTTTGCATTTATTTGAATTTTGCCAATGCTAACTTTCTTGAGGATGAAGTACCATAGATTCCTCTGTGAACTGTCACTTTCCTATGTTTTTGCATTGCCTGAGGTGAGATTTAAATGACAAAAAATCAAGGTTAAAGGTTTGAGGTTAAGGTGATCATGTATCATTGTCATGCTCGCACCATGTGAGTGCAGCTTTGCAATGCTGCAGCAAACTATCTTCAATGTAAATTTAATGTAAACTGCTCCTATACTTTCCATGGGTGTAACTGCAGCCTCCGCCATTTTTCAAGTGTTGCTGCGCCCCAGGCAGACCCAATTAATCGATAATGAATTACGTTTTAAGATTTTAGTAGATTTTATTAATCGTCGTTATCGATTGGTTGTTGCAGCCCTACTGTCGCTGAGTACTACTGTATCTGTAATAGTGTTTTAATGACGAGGTGGCTAGTAGGTGATTGGATATCGTGCCAATGAACCGCTGCAACACTGGGGCATTAACGTAATTCACGGGACTTGTAGTTTTCATTGCCTTCTCGGTTAATTGGGACAATCCACAACCGGACTACATTTCCCACATGTGCTACCGTAATAATGATTTGTATAAAATATCTTTATTATCATAATCATTTCATTGTAGTATTTCCTTATAGAGTTCAACAATTTTTTTCGCACTGTGCACCCAAATTGTATTTCGCATTCACACAACATTATTTTTACTCGCAAATGTGAGTAAATTTCTCACACTGTAGGGTCCTGCACACTGAGATGCATACACTATATACTGAGACATATACAGTGAGAAACTTCTGTGTACCGTGAGATTTCACTTCTGTATACAGTGAGATTTTCGCTTATACACTATACTGAGATACTTCCTTATACAGTGAGATCGGTCATCAGTCACATGCCCTGTCAGGTCCACACCCATTAGCTCACACAAACGCCATTTTTAAGATATAGTGTGTGGCCAGGGCAAATTTGTATTTCTTTAAAAATCCATTCAATATGTACCACTAGAATTTGCTAACACAGAACAACTATCTCCTGCAATGGATTTATGGATACTTACAATAATGATGAACTATATGAGAAAACGATAGGTTGCAAATGTAACCCCGGTTATCTGAAAAAGGAAGCAGGTCCCGTCCCACTTCCTGTTCTATAAAACGTGACGTCAGCGCAGGCCCGTCCTCTTGCCAGGAGCAGGACTCCTGTGTGACGTGGCAGCCCTTGGGCAGTGCTTTTTTCAGATAACCAGGGTTACATTCGCAACCTAATATTATCTTTTAAGTTGGAAGCACTGCCCAAGGGGGAGGAGTTACTGTATAACAAAACTGTCCTAAGGGAAGAGGCAGCGAGCTGATAAGGGAGCCTGCCCCGAGGCGACCACTAGGGGGCCTCAGCAACACAACTCCACGCTCTTACTGGCTTACAATAGCAAGGCCGGCTGCCCTGATCCAACAGGACCGGGGCCAGAGACCCACTGAAAAAAATAAACATAATACACAGCTGGCTGGGTCTACTAGAGTAGCCAAGCTGAACACATTCGGAACATTCATACTGCCTCCATGCACCACGGAGCATCCTCGTGCAACTGAACAGTACAGAGCAGACAGCTCCACTGTGCTGTTAGACAATATCGTACAAACTAAATATATACACCACGGGTTCAGGAGCCAGCTCATGTGCCACATGCGAAACATGGGAGTGGCGGCCACTTGCTCCAATAGCACAGCTAGGAGTGAGGTCACACCAGCTCCACAATGTCATAACAACAGCTCGAGTGCCATCAGCTGGGAACAGCGGCAGTAACACTCCAGTCTACTAGCTAGCTACGACCGAGCCACGGTCCTGCTGTCTACACATAATATATACACATAGTGGGGTACAAGCCAGACACATGCACCACCGCAACACAATGCAATAACAAACTAACTATATATAGGGCAGCCTCGTATGGCAATGTACCTGGGAACACGCCCAAGGGGGCACCCTGGAAATGGGCCCATACTGTGTAAATGCCTTGACTTGAGTGGGCCACCAGGTGTTCAGGCATTAAAACCAATTTTTCTTGCACACTCACACACTCTACTCCTCTCCCAGGGTCTCCTCTCTGCCTCCCCAAAACAGGAAGCCTGGCACTTCCCTGTTTTATAAAGGCAGGAAGCCAGTCACGATGGGAACAGCGGATCAGGTAATTTTCCTCCCCCAGGATCCAGAGAGGTGCAGGGCTGTTCAGAGCAAATCCTCACCGTACCACACAGTGCAGCATCAAACTATATAATATAAATGATATCGTTCTCCCCCTCTTCAGCTATGAGGATTTGTATTGGGGTATATGCATACTGGAATAATAATAATTAAAAAAACTACTGTTTGAACACCAATCCTACGAAAATATGCACTAGTATATGGAATATGTTCAGCCACTTCCTCATATGAATCATTAATGCAATTGCTTCTAACAGTTTAACTTTTAATAATTCCTGGTTAGCTTCAGGGAAAGACAAGCACAGTCATGAATCACACTTTCAAAATTGTAAAACACATGTACATTTTTATTAAATCAAGAGGAACTTTTCTCAGCACTGTTTGAAATACTGAAAAGGGGATACACAAAACACTGTTTTAATGCTTACAGTATTGTAAGAAAAATAAAAGAAAGAATTTCACAATATCAGAGCTATTCAACCATGATTCTGAAGAGTAACCTGAGATGTTAATGACTTAATTGTATCAATTATTGACTGAATTGTTGTAAAATTACCACTATTTCCAGGTATGTATTCATTGTGAATTTGCCTGATAAAAAACGTCTGTGGCTCACTGGCTTCTGGGGTGGGTATGACTGCACTAAACATTCACCTTCTGCCTTACATAACCATTTACTGTGCTAGTGACTTTGTTCAGAACCAAACCTGTTTCCATTACCTTTCAGTCCTTTCAGTCACCTTAACCTCCGGTCAACCTCTTTAATTATCAACTATATCAGTCACATGTTGTTTTTTTATTTTCTTTTTTTCCAACAGAAACTGCTTGGAGTTGAATTCATAAAGCTTCACTTCACACGAATATAATCAGACATACTGAAACACACAGCATCCAGGGCACACAAGCTGTTACCCACAGCCAAAGTTTGCACACACACATACACATACAAATACACACACACACACACACACACTTTCCCCACAGGCAATATCCGAACACAAGAGTGCAAGTGTGCCAAAAGGAAGAAGTATGAGATTTAGATGTCAGGTTCATTCCCCATGACATCCTAATGGAATATTTAATCATACCAAACATCAGACCCCCCCCCACACACACTTACAATTCCAGGTCCATATATAGTTGTGGAAAACGTGTGCTTATCACAAAAGGTCATTATTGCTATTTACATAGAATCTGTATGAGGTGGTATGAACTGAAAGGCATCTTTATATTTTGTAGCTATAATACACACTGAAAACACTAGTACAGAACAGCAGAGGTCAAGGATTTGCAGTCTTATTTTCTTGACTATAATTAATCAAAACTTTTTCCTACATTTTTCAAGGCAATTATAATTCTGAACATTGAAAATCAATTCCCCTTTTTTTGTGTGTTCATTCGTTTCTGCCTTTCAGCTCTAAAGGAGGCCTAGCTGCACAGTGTAGAATACTAGTATGATAATCTTTTTTGTTTTCTAATGAGCACAATGCCTCACAAATAATTAGTGTAAACATAAATAAATAAATAAAACGTGCACAATAAAAGCACTCTCTTCCAGTCATCTCCTGTGGCAACAGTCTCCACCACAGATGGGTTGTCATGGAAACATCCCTTTGGATTCTGTTGCACAAGTCAATGAGGATTAAGCTTGGGTCTGCTCATGCTAAGCCACTGCAACCTTTTTCTCCAGGGCAACAAATGCAATCAGATTGCGGAGTGCAGGTGCTCCTAGATTAATAGCCATTGTCAGCATGAGCAGAAGATGGCACTATTTCGGGAATATCTGAAGAGGCTTATTCTGCAGTGCGAGCTCTAATGCATGGATAGTTTGGAAATTGAAACGCATTGTGCTAGAATCAACCAAAGTTCCCTGTTAATCCACCTCACTTGACACAACAACCCTGCAAGCCAGTTGCTTGTTTACGCACAGCTTAACATTCACTTAGCACAAGAATAGAACTTTCTCCACAGAGACCGTCCACACAGCTGAGGCAGAGAAATGTTTTGCAAATGGTAGGAGAAAACTGCTGGGGACTGATGCCTGACTGATGGGATATGTATATTAATCATAAACAGTGCAACATGCATTCGGGTCTAGATTGATATCGTTGTAGGGGTAGTTTTGCAATGTGTGGATGGATATTTCATCAGTCTCCTATAGCGTATCCAATTCATATCCCTAATGTCTCTGCAAAAGGAGGCCTTTGGTGTTTCTGTTCTGATCGGACAGATTCTGGAAAGTTCCTATGACTTTCATTCTCAAAGTGAAAAGGAGGGTTGATATTTTTGAATCCTCACTAATGTAATACATTGTACTAGCAACAGTGTATTAGTGCAAGGTTTTCCAGTTCTGGCTTTTGTTATAACCAAACTAGGAATTGCTTAGAATCGTTGAGTCCTTAATGATTATTTTTTCTTAATTAGATTATTTTTTTCTGCCCCCAGTAAACTTTTGAAACACAACTCTCCTTTTGTTTCATAACCCCTTGACTTATGATCTACTTTAAGGCTTGTTCTTGGGAAATTGCTTGATCACACAGTTTGGCAGCCATGTTGCATCATTCGATTAAACTTCCAGAGGAGACTCGTTACCTTCACTGGCCTCTGGAGGGTGCAAATTCACAAGATAATTAATACATACACAAACAATAAAAACAAGGTAAATGGTTAATTTGGCTCCTACAAATCTGGCCCCTAATTGATTGAAGCATAACAGAAAATAATTACTTAAATAACATTTCATAAAGGAGCCTAAATGTGCTTTAGTGCAACGCTATATGTGTACGTTACATGTTGACTGTGATACATCCTCATTGGATCATGGGCCCATTATTCTAGCAGAGGATATGAGTTAGTTATGGGCCTCTCAATAATGCTGGTCTTGGTCCAGAGTGTGACTGACCGGACCAGTCCCATTGAATTTGTTTAAGTCTCCAGCACTCTCCCCAGGGCCATGAAGAATGGGATTCTGTAGCATCGACCACCATGATGATATCTCCAATGTTGAAGTTGCTTCTGACTTTTGAGCACTTCTGCCACTCTTGCAGAACAGTGAGGTATTCCTGTGTTCATCTCCTCCAAAACAGATTTGCCATATATTGGACTTGTTTCCAACGGCACATGACATAAGGATATGATTTGAGAAATACACCAGGAGGGAGAATAGGAGTCGATTTTAATAGGAGAATGTGGTTTGGAGTAAGAGCCTCTAGGTCATGTGGATGACACAGTGGTGATTGGACGGTTGTTCAATATAGCTTCTGCTTCACATAAAAACCGTCTGAAGACTCTCATCATCCAGGGTTTGTTGGTGAAGAACAGAGTTGAGAACCTGTCTCACTGATCTGATAAGTCTCTCCCATACTCAACCATGGTGAGAGGCTGCTGGTGGGTTGAAACTCCATTGGACCCCTTCTTGGAGCATGGCTCTTTGGATTTTTATCTGTATCCTCCATAGTTTCTCAGTCTTTAGATATACTGAAACAAAACGTATATATAAAGCTTCATACACTGAGACTAAATAAGTACTCAACTTCACAATCCACTCTTTCAGTAGTTAGCAGAAAATCCATTCAAAGCAGTCATAAAATAATCCATTGATTCCAATAATCCACTCCTGTAGTAGACTTCCTTAATGACTGAACAAGCTTTAATTTTCACCATTTAGAGCAGTAAGGCAGTACATGCCATTCATATTCCACTTGTTACTTCATGCTCCTCTTCTTCACACTCCTTTGAGTATGAGTCCTTTTGTTCCACTGGGTAAACATGCTGCTCTCCAAACAGTCAGTCCATGTGCTTTCCAAACAGTCCTTTAATGTTCCAAGTCAAGTCTTTTGACTCAAAGTTTGGGACACACTGTCATGAGGGGAAACACCATTTCCTATAGAATCAGCAGGCTGAGGTACTCTGGAGACCCAATGAGAAACAGAGAGAACAAAGGAAGTCTTCTAGGTACCTGTAGTGAAAGGTAACAAAATGCCAGAAATATTACTAATAATGGGTAACAACATTGTGGCATGTCTGTTTGTTATCACGTCATGTGCATCACTTCATCAAAATTTTGGAAAGAATACTGCTTGTGTGATTTTCTAAAAAGATAATATCTGAGCATCTTAAATTGTCTCAGTTGATTAAGTCTCTTCTTTTAATGTTGACACTTTCATTCTGCAAAAAGTATGGAGGTGAAGCTATGGGTGGAAAATAGCACGTTTACACAAAAATACTACACCACCCCCAGGTTTAACGAGAGTGGGGACAACCCAAATCATCCCCGCACAGACACGGATCAGGATCCCAGGACACCACAACAGGACCAGGTAAAAGTATAATAATTTATTTTCTGACATTGCAACAAAGTACAATTTCTGACAGAGTTTACAGTGGGGAAATACAGAACATACTAAAACTGACCTAACATTTCTTTATTGATCAGGGCCAATTAAGACCATAAAATTCCTTAATCAAAATGAAGTAACAAAATAAAGTTTATAAGGGTCCTAACTAAAATTCCTTTAAAACTATATTATTGTGCTCACCCAATTATGGATACCGCCCTGCAATGTGCAAAACTTCTGCTTTCCTTGTCTCTGTCAGATGTACAGCACATCATAAGAACATAAGAAAGTTTACAAATGAGAGGAGGCCATTCAACCCATCATGCTCGTTTGGTGTCCATTAATAACTAAGTGATCCAAGAATCTTATCCAGTCTGTTTTTAAATGTTCCCAAATTTGCAGCTTCAACCACATTGCTGGGGAGTTTGTTCCAGATTGTGACAACTCTCTGTGTGAAGAAGTGTCTCCTGTTTTCCATCTTAAATGCCTTGAAGCCCAATTTCCATTTGTGTCCCCGGGTGTGTGTGTCCCTGCTGATCTGGAAAAGCTCCTCTGGTTTGATGTGGTCAATGCCCTTCATGATGTTGAAGACTTGAGTCCCCACGTAGTCTCCTCTGTTCCAGGGTGAAAAGGTTCAGTTCCCTCAGTCTCTCAGTAGGACAGTCCCTTCAGACCTGGAATAAGTCTGGTTGCTCTCCTCTGAACTGCCTCTAGAGCAGCAACACCTTTCTTGAAGTGTGCAGCCCAGAACTGTACACAGTATCCAGATGAGCTCTAACTAGTGCATTTTACAGTCTTAACATTACTGCCCTTGTTCTAAATTCTACACTTTTGACAATATACCCTTACAGTCTGTTTGCCTTTTTTATTGCTTCCCCACATTGTTTGGATGGAGAAAGTGAGGAGTCCACGTAGACTCCTAGGTCTTTCTCATGCGTTACTTCATCTAGTTCTATTCCTCCCATAGTGTAATTATAGTGGACATTTCTGTTACCTGCATTTATTATTATTATTATTATTATTATTATTATTATTATTATTATTATTATTATTATTATTATTTATTGGCAGATGCCCTTTTCCAGAGCAACTTACAACATAAGTGCAATACAAAGTGCAAGAATACACTTAAGTACATCAAACAGGCATCAAACATTACAAATTCAAATTTACATTATACAAAGCAATTCAAATTATAATACATTTTACAACTTCCGTGTAATACCTTGCACTTGTCCACACTGAATTTCATCTGCCAGGTGTCGGCCCACAACTGAATATTATCCAAGTCCCTTTGAATAACCTGTGTTGCCTAAATTCTATCTACTGAGCCACCTATTTTTGTATCATCTGCAAATTTGACAAGTTTGCTAACTATCCCAGAGTCCAGATCATTAATATAGATTAGAAAAAGCAAAGGCCCTAGTACAACCTCACTCTAGTTAGAAGAGACTCCTCTAATCAACACCCTCTATTTCCTATACATCAACCAGTTCCTAATCCATCTACTTACATTACCCTGAATGCCTACAGCTTCCAATTTGAGGATCAGTCTTTGATGTGGAACTTTATCAAAAGCTTTTTTTAAATCTAAGTATATCATATCATATGCTTTAATGTGATGTACAGCTGCAGTTGCATGTTCAAAGAACTCTAATAGATTAGTAAGACATGATCTGCCTCATCTAAACCCATGTTGACTATCTCCAAGAATATGATTTTCATTAAGATGCTCCTCTATTTTCTGTCTAATCATTTTTTTGAACATTTTACAAGTAATACAGGTGAGACTGATTGGTCTGTAATTTCCTGGCTCAGTTTTTTCCCCTTTCTTGTGGATTGGTATGACATTGCCATCTTCCAGTCAGTTGGCACATCCCCTGTTCTAAGTGTCATTTGGAATATTTGAGTTAGTTTCCTATAAATACTTTCCAGCATTTCTTCAAGTACTGTTGGAAATATACCATCTGCACCAGGTGATTTGCTTGTTTTTAATTCTGCTAGTCCCTTTAGTACCTCCTCCTCATGTATCCTGATCTCTCTTAGAATTTGACTGGACTGGTTGTTAACCTGTGGCATGTTATCTATTTTTTCTTTTGTAAAAACCTCTGTGAAATACTCATTTAGAACATTTGCCACATCTTGTACATTTTCCAAGATACTTCCATTTTTGCCCTTAATCTGTTTCACTTCCTCCTTTATTGACCTCTTGCTGTTGTAGTATTGAAAAAAGCTCTTTGCATTAGTTTTAGCTCCAAGAGCTGTGTTTCTTTTTATTTCCCTTTTTACTTTCTGTTCTCTTTCTTAAGATCTCTTTGCAGTTCAACATATTCTTTGTATTTTGTTTAATCTATCCCTTTTGCATGCACTATACAACATACAACATTTTCTTTCTGTTGATATTTTTTTACATACTTCTATTAAACCATTTTGGCCAATATTTTTTGGTCCTCAATTTGCTAAGTTTTGGTACAAAATTCTCCTGAGCCTCAAGTAGTATATTTTTAAAATACAACCATCCATTTTCAACTGAATGTGTATCCAATGTGCCCCAGTCTAACTCTTCTAAGTGTCGCCCTTACCTTCAAGTTTTGGTTTTCTAAAATTGTAGACCATTGTTTTAGACTTGGTCCTTGTTTTTTGAAAGTATGCCTCAAAGCTAACCATATTGTGATCACAGTTTGCCACTGGTTCTCTAACTAGTGTCCCTCTGACTCTATCTTGGTCATTTGAAAAGATCAGGTCAATGCATGTGCTCTCCCTGGTTGATTCCCTAACAAATTGAGTTAGAAAGCAATCATTTACCATCTCAACCATTTCTATATCTGCTTCTGTAGTCTCAACTGGGCTTTCCCAGGCTATGTTTGGGAAATTGAAATGTCCCATTATAACAGCCACATCCTAGCTACATGCAGTCCTGATTACATTGTACAATGCAACATCTTTCTGAATATCTGAATTGGGTGGTCTGCACACTCCTACCACTAATCCTCCGGATCTTTTATTCAAAAGTTTAACCCACAAAGATTCTGTTTCGTTACTAGGATCTAATTTGAGTTCTTCTGCCTCAGTGTCATTTCTGACATATAATGCTACCCCACCACCTCTTCGATTTTTTCTGTCTCTCCTAAACTGTTTGTATCCTTTCAACTTGTATTAATCCCTGTCATTTTCTGTAAGCCATGTTTCTGTCACTCCTACAACATCATAGTCACACTCTTCTACGTCTAACATCTTGTTCCTTATACTCCTGGCATTGAGGTACAAACATTTCAGGACTTTCCTACTAGTAGTTTCCATTGGTTTTCTTACCTTAGTGGAACATCTCCCATTGTCAGAGCTCCCTGCCCCCCTGGTCCCTAGTTTAAAAGATTCTCAATTACTCTGCACATACGCTCTCCCAATGCATTAGCCCCCCTTCTGTTTAGATGTAGACCTTCTGGTTTGTACAGGTCCCATCTATCCCAAAAGAAAGACGAATGTTCCATAAATCTAAAACCCTCTTCCCTACACTAAGATTTCAACCACGTGTTAAACTTTCTAATCTTTGCCTGTCTCCCTGGCCATGCACGTGGTACCGGAAGTATTTCGGAAAAAACTACCCTGGTAAACACACCACTGACAGGTAAGTGAAAGGCTGCATTCTGCTGCACATGTATACTCTACACATATAACTCTGTTCTTCTCTCCCACAGGTCCAGCTGCCAGCCCGGTCCATCACTATCACCTACAGGTAACTGCATCACCAGTTTGTCAGTGATGATATAGATCTCTTGTACCCTCACATCTCCAGGCACTTCGTGTAACTCGCACAGCTAGGGCTAAACAGGACAAAAGTAGCACAGTTCAGCACAGGTAACTCGTAGCATGTCTTTCCTTTTGGAGTTCTGGGGTGTATTTTTAATATCTCTTGCCTTTCATCACAGGCAGCCACTTCAGAGGCACTGCCGAAGGATGGGTGTGGGGGGAAGGGGCAAAGAATGCCACTTGCGGCAGCAGTTCTAACAGCTTTGAGCTTTGAGTGTAGAAGCTCTCTGTGAAGAGGTTACAAGCATGTAGGTGCGCCGTTTTCAAATTACTATTAAGAAAAATTACAGGAAACTCTAATGAAGGTGTCATTTGATATGTTACATTCCCACCCCAAAAAATAGGTTTGTTTACACAAGCGCAGCTAGTCTGAATGTGGTCATACCCCTCTACTTTCAATTTTTATACAGACCTAAGCCAAACTTTTGGGGCTCTGTAATTCACAAGGTTTGAAATACAACAAACACTGTGTATGTCTGGAAATTTATTTTTGCGAACACAAACCGCCATTTCCACTCAGTGGAAGTGGAAGGCGCACGAACCCCAAATTCCATTTACAAGGTCAATTGTTCTGCTCTTCTCTATAATTATATCAGTTCATATTATGACTTATGCCATTAAGGCCACCCAGTCACTACATAGATGAAGCCACCCAATATCCCAGTCCATACACAAAGCTGGCCTGTGTGGGCAAGTGGCATGAAAGCAGCCATTACTGAAAAACCCATCTTGAATTTCTTAGGGTTTGTGACAAACCATGTAAATGGTACTGTAGACATGTGGCAGAAGGGTTTGTGGTCAGATGAGACAAAACATTTCTAAATCATTACATCTGGAACAAGCCCAATACAGCAAATCATCCCGTCAATACTATCCCAGCTGTCAAGCATGGTGGTGGCAGCATAATGTTATGATGTTTCTCATCAGCAGGGACTTGAAAGCTAGTCAGGACTGTGTGGAAAATTGATAGTGTAATGTACAGGCAAATCCTAGAGGAAAACCTGCATGAGTCAGCCAAGAATCAATACTGGATTGAAAAAAAAAAGGATAATGGCGATTTCTCGAGCAAAGCACTTTTTTCAAGTGCAAGGACAACCTGCGAAGAAGCTGTCCCATCTTCAACATCTGCCTTTCATTGAAAAAAGGCTTGCTTCATTGCAAAGATTGTGGCTTAACTTTGAAGGTGTTCCCTACTTACTCAAACCCTCCCTTATTTATTTTTTAATAACCTCCAGACAACTGGCTCTAGCTCATTTGCATATCTGCATATATGCAGTTCTGAACAAGTCACAGCAGCTACAAACAGGAATACTCTGGCATACAAACAATAAATAGTTTAACAGATCATATCAGATTGTATTTCCCCCTATACATACCCTTATCTTTATAATTGCCATTGAAACTTGTTAATGTAAAGCTGTCTATCATAAATTTTAAGCTAAAAGTGCCAATTAACACAATTGTGTTGCCATGCAATATCAGGCTAGTTCATTATAGCACATCATGTTTTTTATTATATATTATATATTTTTAACTATGATAAATGAAATTTATATATATATATATATATATATATATATATATATATATATATATATATATATAATGTATATTCTATATACGTATACCTTCAATACACACACATACACACTCACACGCACAGGGGAGCGTTGTTTTAGATTACATGATAACAAATGCAAACAATACACATGTACATATTTGACATTACTATACAGCACTTTGTGATATATATACACTCACCTAAAGGATTATTAGGAACACCATACTAATACTGTGTTTGACCCCCTTTCGCCTTCAGAACTGCCTTAATTCTACGTGGCATTGATTCAACAAGGTGCTGAAAGCATTCTTTAGAAATGTTGGCCCATATTGATAGGATAGCATCTTGCAGTTGATGGAGATTTGTGGGATGCACATCCAGGGCACGAAGCTCCCGTTCCACCACATCCCAAAGATGCTCTATTGGGTTGAGATCTGGTGACTGTGGGGGCCAGTTTAGTACAGTGAACTCATTGTCATGTTCAAGAAACCAATTTGAAATGACTCGACCTTTGTGACATGGTGCATTATCCTGCTGGAAGTAGCCATCAGAGGATGGGTACATGGTGGTCATAAAGGGATGGACATGGTCAGAAACAATGCTCAGGTAGGCCGTGGCATTTAAACGATGCCCAATTGGCACTAAGGGGCCTAAAGTGTGCCAAGAAAACATCCCCCACACCATTACACCACCACCACCAGCCTGCACAGTGCTAACAAGGCATGATGGATCCATGTTCTTCTGTTTACACCAAATTCTGACTCTACCATCTGAATGTCTCAACAGAAATCGAGACTCATCAGACTCATTTTCCAGTCTTCAACTGTCCAATTTTGGTGAGCTTGTGCAAATTGTAGCCTCTTTTTCCTATTTGTAGTGGAGATGAGTGGTACCCGGTGGGGTCTTCTGCTGTTGTAGCCCATCCGCCTCAAGGTTGTACGTGTTGTGGCTTCACAGATGCTTTGCTGCATACCTCGGTTGTAACGAGTGGTTATTTCAGTCAAAGTTGCTCTTCTATCAGCTTGAATCAGTCGGCCCATTCTCCTCTGACCTCTAGCATCAACAAGGCATTTTCGGCCACAGGACTGCCGCATACTGGATGTTTTTCCCTTTTCACACCATTCTTTGTAAACCCTAGAAATGGTTGTGCGTGAAAATCCCAGTAACTGAGCAGATTGTGAAATACTCAGACCGGCCCGTCTGGCACCAACAACCATGCCACGCTCAAAATTGCTTAAATCACCTTTCTTTCCCATTCAGACATTCAGTTTGGAGTTCAGGAGATTGTCTTGACCAGGACCACACCCCTAAATGCATTGAAGCAACTGCCATGTGATTGGTTGGTTAGATAATTGCATTAATGAGAAATTGAACAGGTGTTCCTAATAATCCTTTAGGTGAGTGTATATATATACACACACACACACACACACACACACATATACATATTATGTACTGATGTACAATGAAAACCCATGACAGCACTTTTCAAAACTTTATTATTGTTATTGACAGATTGAATGTCTGCATGCATAGACAACATCATTATTTGTACACAGAGACAGCACAAACTTACCCATGCGTCAATCAATCACTGTTTGCTCAAATAATCATTTTCAATCACACAAAGAGCAGACATTTGTGCTGCAGTCAAGACACGTAGACTCTCTGCAGATTCCACACAGACTGCGGTACATCTGTACAAGTTCATCGTCTTTGTGAAATGTATTCATCTATTGGTACTGTTGGTACGTCAGTCTGCTCTTCTGAACAAGGAAAGAGAGGGGGTGGTAACTGAGGATACATTGGAAGGGCGTAATTACAGTGGAAGAGCTGACAAGTGAGTTTTGGACATGGTAGATATCAACTCCAATCCTTGTATTGTATTGGATGTACTGTATTATGAACAAAGGAACCTGACAATATTTAGATTTAGTCATTCAGTTTGACCATTTGATTGAGGGTGATCTGAGGCCGAACTGAGGCTGATATTGATGTTAAGTGATCTGAGAAAGGCAGATCATACTCTTGAGGTGAATTGGGGTGCTTCGTCAGAGACTATATCCTCCAGGTTTCCATTTACAAGAAAAACATGATTTAACAGAAGCTCAGTAGTGTCCACGGCAGTGGGAATTCCTTTCAATGGGATGAGCCTGCATGCTTTAGAAAATCGATCTACTGCCACAAAGATAGTAGTATAGCCATGGGACTTGGGAAGGTCAGTGATGTAATCAATAGGTATGTGGTACCAGGCTCTGTGTGGCACAGGGAGTTGTTCCAGGAGACCATCAGGGGACTGACAGGAGGTCTTTGATTGAGAACAGGTTGTGCAGGCAGCAAATCATGTGATGTCCAGTGGATCACCAGAATTTTTTCTGTATCAAGGAGATGGCACATTGCACACCTGAATGTCCAGAAGCAGGATAGGAGTGAAGCTATTTCAATAGCTGAGGATGCACTGATGTGGGGACAAAGGTATACTTTACTGTACAGTCAGGCAGAGGTGATTCAGAAACTTGAGCCTGCTGTATCTGGTTCATAATATCTCACTGTAGAGGAGCAGGAGGATGGCAGAATGGGTTCTGTGGAAGACGGAGTGATTTTATTATCGAATTCCCGTGACAGGGCATCTTCCTTTGCATTCCTGGAGCCTGGCTTGATTAGTGATGGTGAAGAGAAATTGCTTTAAAAAGAGAGCCCATCTTGCTTGGCGAGGATTGAGACATTTGGCAGACTGGATGTATTATAAATTACGGTGATCCTTCAGGGCCAGGAAGGGATAAGCAGCTTATAAAATGCCAGTTTAATGGCCAGGAGCTCACAGTTGCCGATGTCATAGTTTTGTTCAGCGGAGGATAGCTTCCGTGAGAAGAAGGCACACAGGTATAATTTTGGTTGTATGCGCTGCTCAGATCAAGTTCGTGAAATAGCGATGTCCCTGGACTTGTTTTAGTGCAGCCGGCACCAGAGGCAAAGTATAAAGATATTTTGCCTCGGTTCCACTGGCTTAAGCGTCCGTGCCATGCGTGCCATGCTGGAGGCGTCCGTCCTTTTTGCAAAACAAGGCCGTTGTAGCAAGTCCGTCCCTGTTGTGGGAGGAGCAGAGCGATTGTGGGTTTGGTTTGTGTTTTGTTTTTAAAACAAAGACAGATAACACTACGAGTGATAGAGCCTGATGTGGAAAGGACTTTTGTGTCTATTTTATTCTTTATGCTTTACATGATTGAAGACAGCGTAATAAATACACAGGTACGTCAGTGGTAGGACATTCTCTTCTTGCTCTAAAAAGATGGCCTCATCCCTCATCCTGGCAAGCTAATTTGGACTGTATTTCAGAATGGAGTCCCAGTCTGAAGACTGAAGAAGAGCAAACTTGTCCCATATGCTGCTGGCTGCCAGCATATAAAACTTTAGTGCATAGTCAGCTGCCAAAGAAGTACCCTGCTTAAGGGCAAGAAGCTGTTTGCCGGACATCTCTGAAATTATAGAGGAAAACACTAAGGGAGCAAATTATTCTCCCTTTGCTGCGTCCAAACAGTCGAAGCCCATTGGAGCATCTTTCCAGTCAAGAGGGTTGTCATAAAGGCTATTTTCACTGAGTCATCAGGGAAGGCTGTTACCTGATGAGAGAAATACAAAGAACATTGTAGTAGGAAGCCCTCACAGCCTTCGGGGAACTATCATATCTTTCAGGGACCGCTAGATATGGTCTCATCTGCTGGTACTGCAGCAGCAACAGCATCTTCTGAATGAGATGAATCCGGGAAATGGGTGAGAGATAGAGGGCTGGTAACCAATTGTGTCAAAGGGAATCCAAAAGGCATGGTCAAGGAAACATGGGTGAATGGTACAAGGCAGAGAATCCAGAGACTGGTGGTCGGGGAAGAAAAGCTAAGGTCAATATCACCTAGGTAAATACAAAAGATAAAGGCTCTGAAATGTTGTGGAAGGTTAAACAAGACACAGAAGGTAAGAGACAAAGGGTTTATTATATAGAGAGGGTGAGGAGCAAGGGAACGAGGATCAGGTGAGTTAATTTGTGCATATAGACAGGAGTGATGATTCAATTATCAGCTGATTATTTGCCACTCCTGAGGGGCAGTACCAGAACAGGATCCTCCCGTTTGGATTGAATGGGGCTCCAGACACATTCCAGAGGTTGATAGACCGGGTGCATTGACCTCATTGTCAGTATGCACCTGCTTACTTGGATGATGTAATCATTCATAGTCACACCTAGGAGTCCCATCAGGAAAGACTGCAGGTGGTTAAAGATTCACTGCAGGAAGCAGGACTGACTGCAAACCCAAAAAAGTACATGCTCGGTGTGATCGAAGCTAAAAATATGGGGTTGTCAATAGGAATACAAAACAGGTTACGTCCTGTTACCAAGAAGCAGGTAAAAGCCTTCCTGGGTCTCATGGGCTATTATAGAAGGGTTATTCCTAACTTTGCTACAATTGCTGTTCCCCTCCGTGACCTCATTAGAAAAAGCCTGCCTAATATGATAAAGTGGAACCCACTTGTCCATACTTTATTTTTGTCTGTCAACGAAGCACCCGAGGTGGCTAAGCCGAGGAGGAGGGTATGTAACACAGTGTAGGGCAGGGTTATAGAGGTTCACTGTATACCTGCCCTTGTACTCCATTTCTTTGCTGTTTGCCAAGGATAAAAACTACCCTCAAGTTTTGGTACTTAACTTCCTGTTGGCTGTCAGCTGACCACCTCAAGCAGTCAGTTGACCCACCACCAGTAACAGGTGGCTCAGGTCTCACACCACTTGTGGACAGGAACAAGGAAGGTAACTAAGAGGCAAAGTAAAAAGTGAGCTAAGAGAACAAAGGAGAATATCAATATCAAGATTATGAATACCTGGCTTTTGACCACTTTTGGATTACAATCCCCCTTTGGAATAGACCTTGGACTGGCTAACGACACTTCCCCTGATAATTGAACTCTTACTGATCTATTGACCATGAATTCTCTTCTTGTATTATTGTTTGGTGTACTGGCACTCAGCTTATCTGACCCAAATTAGAGAGGGACTGGAAGAAAAGTAAGATAAGGCTCAAAGAAAAGCTAGGTTTTATTTTTTTATTTTTTTGTGCTCTGTATTGCAAAGTTGTCTGTTTAAAATAAACACAGCCATAGCCGTTGTATGAATCTCTATACTTGCAACCCACGCCTACATTTCCCCACCACACCCAACCCCCCACTGTGTCACACTTGTCTTTATTATTAGTTCCTTGTCTAAACTTGATCTTACATGTTACATCCCTGACTTCGGAGACAGAGGGCTGGCCACAGGTGGACTGGTGCCATTCTTAACAAGCTTACCAAGACCTGGATGTCATAAAAGTGGCAGCATATGCAACCTTTAAAGCTGAGTTCCACCCTTAATTGGGAGAAACTACAGCAGTCCAGGCACAACGGTACCACAACTGGACCTTCACAACAGCAGAACCACACCCACAACAGATGTTTGAACTCATGAGACTTACCCACAAGTGACTACAACCAGAGCCTCTGGAGACAACAAGTATGATTGAATGACTTGTAGTAAATTGTTATCTCTGCTCACCACAGGGCACCTCCTCTGCTCCCCCACTGTGCCCAGACGTCGCTGTGTTTCTCCTCCGACCTCCCCATCCCATGTCTGAGCGCCTTGCCCACCTGCCTGCAGTCTCTGGGCTCCTGCTGCATCCCAGTCGCCTTCTAACCAGACCTTGGTCACCTGGCGATTGCGCCTACCTGCTGGTCCTGGGGAGGAGGTGACCATGAATCACTTCTTCCCCATGAATGGCTCCCTACCTTTATAAAACAGGGAAGCGACAGGCTTCCTGGTGTGGGAAGTAGGAGGTGAGCCTGGGAGTTGGAGAGTGTATTGTGTTGGTGTAGCGACTGAGAAGAACGAGATAGAATTAAAGACAACAACAGTAACGGGACATTGCTTGTGCACTACAATTACAGACTTATAATTCAGGAAACATAATAATTCAGGAAACATGTCAAGCAATTGTAAACATCTACAACATTATGATTGTCATTAGAGCCATAGATGCTTAAATTGCCACACCAGTTAGGGATAAGCTGGTTTATGTACAACTCCTTAGTTACCACACATACTGCTTAATAATCGGATCAGTGGAGCCTGATCTTGATCTGCTTCGTATAACGCCTTTTCGTGATCCAGATCCAGTGAGCCCAGATCTGATCCCGTTAGTACAACCAGCCTCAGAAGACAGGTGAGATGATCCAGACATGGCTGGATGCTGCAGGGGAGAACCAATTTGGAAATCTGACAGCATGGGTGGAAATCATACTTTAACTTCATCTTTTACTGTTCACAAACGCTTTTGTGACTATTTCAACAACATGCAAAGTTGTGTACCATGGCAGGTGAGTCCAAATAACCAAAGAGAGAGATGCATGGTCAATCAAAAGGAATTTATTATGGACGGGCACATGGAAGAGGTGTTTAAGAGGCAATCTCAAGAACAGTCTTGGAGAAGTTGCAGAGTATAGGCATTTTTGATGTAGACCAGACAGGACAGAAAGCTCGATTTCTGCCTGACAACTGGTCAGGAAGACCCATATATGGTCAAACCTGGGCAAAATGAAGGCATACATAATGATTAATATAAGGGGGGCTTATACGATGTATCAAACCCAAATTGCTGGTGAAAACTGATTCTTATCACACCCTGTTTTTTCTAGGTATCAGAATTCCCTTCAGTGGAACTAAGGGGCCTAGCCCGAACCATGAAAAACAGCCCCAGACCATTATTCCTCCACCACCAAACTTTACAGTTAGCACTATGCATTTGGGCAGGTAGCATTCTCCTGGCTTCCGCCAAACCCAGATTCATCCTTCAGACTGCCAGATGGTGAAGTGCAATTCATCACTCCAGAGAACACATTTCCACTGCTCCAGAGTCCAATGGTGGTGAGTTCTACACCACTTCAGCAGAAGCTTGGCATTGTGCATGGTGATATTAGGCTTGTGTTAGGCTACTCAGCCATGGAAACCCATTTCATGAAGCTGCTGATGAATAGTTCTTGTACTGACGTTGCTTCTGAGGCAGTTTGGAACTCGGTATGGTTTGTTGCTTCAGCACTCGACTGTCCCGTTCTGTGAGCTAGTGTGGCCTAATACTTTGCGGTTGAACTGTTGTTGTTCCTAGATGTTTCCACTTCACAATAACAGCACTTACAGTTGACCGGGGCAGCTCTACCAGACATTGGACTTTTGAAATTGACTTTTTGGAAAGGTGGCATCCTATGACGGTGCCACATTGAAAGTCATTGACCTCTTCAGTATGAGCCATTCTAGTCTATGGAGAATGCATGGCTATGTGCTTGATTTTATACACCTGTCAGCAATGAGTGTGAATTAAATAGCCGAATCCGTTAATTAGAAGGGGTGTCCACATACTTTTGGCCATGTAGCATATGAACAATATTATTAGGTGTGGCTATAGATAATACAAGTCTGCTGACACATCGTGATGCTGAAAACCAAACAAAATAACAAAAAAAAAAACATTTGTTCTGCCACATTGCTGGTATATTTTTTGCACCATTAAGTGTTTTGTGTATGTGGTGTTTCAAATTGAATACTGTCTTCCATCACTGTTATTATAATGTACACTTGATTGTTAATGCTGCTGCTAATTTCTAAATTAAATGTAAGTTTAATCATTATAATAATATAAATATAAATATATTATATACATTAGAACTAGTAGTAGTAGTAGTAGGTTTATTTTTGGGGGAATAAAATAGATTTTTTTTTTGTGAAAGTCGTTGTACCCTACTCACCAGATATACCAATAACAGCTGGGATGTTCACCCATGCATTGTCATGTGGGTTTACATTACTTCTGATTAGTCAGAATCTTTCCAGTCTAGACAAAAAAATAAAAAAAATAATTGATGTCACTCATGTCTCTGTCACTGGCCGTATGGAAGCTCCTATTGAAATACAGGCATCACTTAAGCCCAGTGTGTATGCACTATAAGTCTTCTCAAGGGTTACAGTGCTGGATCAGACCCATTTTCACAATAATGGAAGAGTGCTAGATGATAGAGGGGTGCAGGAAACCATATACGATCCTCATTCCACGTCTTACTGTTACCTCTGAATCTCATAATTTTTCCCATGAATGACTACCTAGATATGACAATGTATTAAAATGTGAGGACGGCACGGTGGCACGGTGGTTAGTATGGGGCGCCAAATGTAAAACAGCGCACATTTTTTTCGAGTGTCTTTTCTCACACATTTAACTTAAACCTTATCAAATACTTTTTTCCCCCACTGTATTTAACATTTACATTTAGACTAAATATTTATTTAAAAACTATATATTTATTTTGTGACTCAGATTTAGGATTTAGTTAAATATTTAATCAAACGATAAATATTTATTTTTCAAAAACGGAGATTAGCATTTATTTAAGTATTTATTTAAATTAACGAAATATTTATAAATGTGGAATAAACGGATTAAGTATTTACTAAATGTGGAAAAAAACACAAGGTTTAACTTAAATGTATGAAAAAAAGACATGGAAAAAAAGAGTCCGCTGTTTTACATTTGGCGCCCCATAGGTTAGCACCGCTGCCTCACAGCTCCAGGGTCCCGGGCTCGAGTCCCGGCTCAGGGGGCCTGTCTGTGTGGAGTTCACATGTTCTCCCCATGTGTGCGTGGGTTTCCTCCCACCATCCAAAGACATGCAGGTTAGGTTAATTGGCCACGCTAAATTGCCCAGTAGGTATGTGTGTGTTTGTGTGTGTGTTTTGCCCAGCCATGGCTTGGCGTCCCATCCTGGGTGTATTCCTGCCTTGTGCCCTATGCCTGCCGAGATCAGCTCCAGCGTCCCCGTGACACTTGCCAGGATAAGCGGTTTCGAAAATGGATGGATGGATTAGAAAGTGAAAATAAAATATTTAAATTATTATAACATTGTTAAGGGAGGACTTTATTCATGAAACACTGCAATACCATCGCTTTGCTTAATTTCTAACCCATCTCATTCCATTAAACGTAAAAATAATGCTAAAGTAAGCCAAAAATTTTGGGTACTGCACAACCACCCATTAAGTGTGTGACATACTTTCTCTTAGTAGTTAGACAGCAGTTCCTTTACTGGGGAAAGGACCATCTAACATTTCCGTCTGTTTTAAGTCACAACATCTATGTTTACAGTAAACTGTCACAAGTCAGTGTCAAAGCATCTGAGCAAGGATTTTGCACTTATTAATACTGGTTCTAGGAATGTAAAATCTGATACCAATATTAATTGTTTACAGTGTTTGTAGGACATAACCCCTCCCAAACCCACTTTAAACTGAAAATAGCAAACGCTTGTCTCTTTCATCATTGTGGCATGTCTTAACAAGTTATATGCTTAAAACACAAAGTATAGTAGATCAGAAGCAGTTATAGAGTAACTGTCAGAATTTGCTCTCCATTTTCTGAATGTGAAAAAGTTTAAATTGTGAATCTTCCAATAGACCTCATAGGTAAGATGGAAAGGAAATATATATATATATATATATATATATATATATATATATATATATATGAATAAATACATATAATTGTGGATTCTGGTGGGGTTTTAAAACCAATAAACCTCTCCAATAAGCATTATAATTAATAGTGAATATATATGACATTGTTCTTTAAACATTTTGATTTAATTTTACATTTAACCTTGTCTCTCCACCCCTTCCTTTTTTGTCTCACTTAGGTGTCACATGTTAAATTGCTTGTTGTTTACACACCTGCATTTAAAGACCCATGAAGCATTTTTGCGGGGATGTCAGGCTGTGTAATATAAAAACAGTGTTCAAATTTGTGTACACATTTTTTTTATTATTTTTTAGTCTGAAGTGCCAGATTTAGAGAGGGGCACTGATGTAGCAGGTATGCATAAATATTTCCAGACCAGCTTCAAATGGTGGGGGAACCTCACACTTTCAGAGCCCTAAAACTTTACAGATTTCCTCTCAATGTTTAGGACAGCAAGGTAGATTTTTATGTAAGATACCATGTCTCTCATTTTGCAAACCAATTAACCATTCTCTTAACTTACATAAAGCGGTCACACTTTATAATAAGGTACCTTGATTCCTCATTAATTAATATATGAATACCACAGGATAAACACGTGAATATGTCATGCACTTCATTGTTAAAGTTTTACCAATAAAGATTTGTTTATTACACAAATATATAATAAACCTATAACCTAGTCTGGTATATTGGATAGCATCACTGATGCCACTACCTTTATTTGACTGAGGGTTGGGGTTGGTGTCCAGTATTTAAACAGTGAGGAGCAAGCAGGAGGAAAGGAGTATAATTATATATTTGATTCAATAAAATATATGGCTGTTAAAAAAATATTAAAACGATAGGTTGTGAATGCAGCCCGGTTATCTGAAAAAGGAAGCACTGCCCAAGGGGGAGGGGATTCTGCGTACTGCTGTAGGAACCCAGTTGAAAATGTCACTATGAAATCTGCCATTGGCCGCTGTACACGTCACTCAGAACAGGTTCCTTCCCACTTCTTGTTCAGGTCCGTCCTCTTTTGCCAGGAGCAGGACTCCTGTGTGACCTTGCAACCCTTGGGCAGTGCTTCTTTTTTCAGATAACCAGGGTTACATTCGCAACCTATCATTATCTTTTTAAGTTGGAAGCACTGCCCAAGGGGGAGGAGTTACTGTATAACAAAACTGTCATAAGGGAAGAGGCAGCGAGCTGATAAGGGAGCCTGCCCAAGGTGTACTGCTAGGGAACCTCGGCAACACAACTCCAGACAGTAATCTCATGGGCCCCATAGGGCTGCACCTGGGCCGCCCAGGAGCGAGGACCATAGTCACGCTCTTACTGGGAACTGTCTAGAATCAGCATATACAAAGCAGGGCTACACAGGTTAACTCTTATGCCCTCTTCTTAAAATGGCAAGGTCGGCTGCTCTACTAATGCAGCTAGGAGCGAAGTCATAATCTACTTGCACAGTATTTGGCGCGGGCAATCAAGCAACTTGTGCGGCCTCCGCGCATAATCATGGCAGTGGACCCCTGATCCAACAGGAGCGTGGGCCACAGACCCACTGAAACACAGCATAATACACAGCCGGCTAGTCAACAGAGTTATTAGCTCTACCGTGCTTACAAATGAACTATGTATTATTATTATTTATTTCTTAGCAGAAGCCCTTGTCCAGGGCGACTTACAAAATATCAGAACAATACAAAGTGCAATAATACAGTGCAGTTCAGGCATAATACATTTAGGGTGCCAATGCCAAAGGCTACCAATGATAAATTAGGGATATAAAAGTTTATACAGGGGCTAAACGGCATTTTTTTTTACAAATATTTATATATATTTTTTGTTGTAATTGTATTGTTGTAATTAAGTTATTAATCAAACATGTCAACACAACAAACCTCAATAGAGACAAATTTTAAAACTATGGACTAGGGCTGTGCGATATGACAATATATATCGTATGACGATAGAAAAACGTCTATCGTTTCATATTATGCTCTATCGTTTATATCGTGGTGTTGCAAATCCCACTCTTTACGGCAATATATTTCATCATTAGGATGCTTTGCGTTCTTCCCGGTTCTTCCACATGTGTCGGATGCAGCAAGAAATGTGCATCAGAAACACAAACAGACATGGAGGAGAGTGAACTGACACAGAATAACCAAAATAGACAAAAGAAACTTTAATGCGCAAGCGCACATGTTCTGCCCCCCTGTCGTCGCCGGGCTAAACTCGATCTGCAGGCACCCCCGACAATACGTCATCGCACCCCCACCCCCGCTAATTTAGACAGATACAATTTGTATAAAAATTAAAGAATAATAGTTTGTTTGCATTTTAATAAATTGCAAGCAATGCAAACAGATGCCGAAAGTTTCATTAGATGGTAAAGTGGTACAACAGCTATTATTATTATTATTATAACTATTTTGTATTAACACGTGCTGTACCAGTAAGCAGAATCAAGATGTGACAGTCAGAGAAGAAATGTCCCTGTCTAACAGATGTTAAATGCGCCACTATAAACCCAGATGTGGTAAATCTACCTGAATCTATACCATTTTACAGCGCATGTGTTGCGTGATTACTATTACTTGTGTTGTTGTTATGTGACAGTAAATCATGTGTATATGTATGTATGTATGTGTGTCTATATATATATATATATATATATATATATATATATATATATATATATATACACTCACCTAAAGGATTATTAGGAACACCATACTAATACTGTGTTTGACCCCCTTTCGCCTTCAGAACTGCCTTAATTCTACGTGGCATTGATTCAACAAGGTGCTGAAAGCATTCTTTAGAAATGTTGGCCCTTATTGATAGGATAGCATCTTGCAGTTGATGGAGATTTGTGGGATGCACATCCAGGGCACGAAGCTCCCGTTCCACCACATCCCAAAGATGCTCTTATTGGGTTGAGATCTGGTGACTGTGGGGGCCAGTTTAGTATAGTACGAATACAAATTGTACAAATTGTAGCCTCTTTTTCCTATTTGTAGTGGAGATGAGTGGTACCCGGTGGGGTCTTCTGCTGTTGTAGCCCATCCGCCTCAAGATTGTACGTGTTGTGGCTTCACAAATGCTTTGCTGCATACCTCGGTTGTAACGACTGGTTATTTCAGTCAAAGTTGCTCTTCTATCAGCTTGAATCAGTCGGCCCATTCTCCTCTGACCTCTAGCATCAACAAGGCATTTTCGGCCACAGGACTGCCGCATACTGGATGTTTTTCCCTTTTCACACCATTCTTTGTAAACCCTAGAAATGGTTGTGCGTGAAAATCCCAGTAACTGAGCAGATTGTGAAATACTCAGACCGGCCCGTCTGGCACCAACAACCATGCCACGCTCAAAATTGCTTAAATCACCTTTCTTTCCCATTCAGACATTCAGTTTGGAGTTCAGGAGATTGTCTTGACCAGGACCACACCCCTAAATGCATTGAAGCAACTGCCATGTGATTGGTTGGTTAGATTAAATTGCATTAATGAGAATTTGAACAGGTGTTCCTAATAATCCTTTAGGTGAGTGTATATATATATATATATATATATATATATATATATATATATATATATAATTCCATAACATAACACACGTAATAGTAATCACACACCATTTGCGCTGTAATATGTTGCATTCTGCATATATTTACCAATATATAAGCACACATATATGCAAATGTTTATGTCCCAATGGTCATGTGAACTGGATTTATAACTTTAGTCTTGTTCAATATATTGAATATTCCTAGTTTTAGTCAGTAGGAGGAATTAATGTATGTTTACTTTACCTAATAGACTATTACAAATATATTGTAAACAAATATAGTACAATTCATATAACACATATTCTGTCATTGGTGTTACTTTTATACAATTACATAATCAACTGGACGGACAGTAAAATTAACCACTTCCTGGGGTATAAGGTCAATCAGATGTCATAAACACAAGGTGAGTGAGCATGTTCTCTTTATGTTTTAACAAATTTGAATATTTTGTTCACAATTTAATTGGGTACTAATACCTGGTTAATTCCTGATGTAACACAATTTAAGTGAAGGATGATACATATTACAATAAAGTTTACAAAATCATACAAATTGCTTAAATGTGTTTTTAAAGGTTTTATGAAATTGTATTTCAGATGCTGCAGACTATATCTTGGAAAAACTTTCCTTTCCACAAATGTGTCATTGGTGTTACTGACATTGGTGTTACCATTCTCCTGGTTAACGTTTGATAACATCAGTGACAAATTTGTGCATTTCATTAATAGGTTTGAGTACTTTTATTATTCTTATGATATAAGCTCTTACAGCACATCTCAACAAAAAACATAAGACATACCTCAGGGATATTGAAAGTAAAAACAGAAAAAGTATAAATGATCTGTCAGAGAGGTAAGAGAGTACAGTACCTAGTGCTTCAAGTATTTTACATGTATGAGACATTTAGCCCTAAGGCTCATTTCAAATAAATACAATACAAAGAACATGTCTGCAAATTATTAATTCTATAATTATGTTTTACAAACAACAATGTGAAGGGCACAGAAGGGTGGTCAAAGCAAAGTACAGGTGCTACAAAACAAAAGTTGCAAGTGGAGAAAGATCATCACAAAAAGCTCTCTGAAAAGTACAGAAAAAGATTCTGTCAGTGCACACCAGTCTCAACCAGAAAGCCCTGGGTCAATTCTGTACAGTTGCCCTGTACCATCACCAGTCAAACTTTTCATTATGCCTTGGTGGGTGATTTGAAGGATCCAATGATTGTCCTAAAAAAAAAGGCCTGTGGGCAGGATAACCTTCAGTATAGAAGAGTCAACAAAGTGGCCTCAAAGTTGCAGAACCTTGTGAATACAAGCTCTTTTTAATAAGAAATTATATAAGCCGGCTTAGCACAGGCAAAAAAAAAAACACAATCACAGTGAAGAAGGTGAAGAAGCAACATCTGCTCAACCTGATTGTTCTGATGAAGGCCAACTGGCTGAAACATTAACAAACAAATTGAGCCTTATGTTATTATAATAATAATAATAATAATAATAATAATAATAATAATAATAATAATAATAATAATAATAATATTTTTTTTTAAATTGGAGCTTTAGTAAGTGTGCAAGTTCTATTTTTCGACTATCTGCTCAACCTGCACCAGAAGTCCTTGTCAGAACTACCACCTGAGACCTTTTTGGCTTGTAGCACCAACCACTGCAGACCATGACACCTACCAGTGCAAAATACAAGAAAATGTACAGTAAATGGCTGACAAACTTTACAATTTTAAGCTTTCCTCCACAAAAAGTATTGTGGAAATGTGCGATGCTGTAAGTAATGACATTTCTCTCTTTCAGTGGACATGAGCAAACATTTACCACTGCAGTGTTGAATGACAGTCTGAGAAAAGTTGTGCAACAATCACTGTCAGGGATGTGCAGAAACACTGGGGGGCAGTGGCTCAAAATTAAAATAAAGGCCACCTCCCATTGCAATGACTGGTGGGGCGGTGGTGGGGGGTGTTGACGAAGTGCCAACCTGGGGGTGGGTGGGTGGATAGAAGGTACTGATGAAGTGCCACCTGGCAGAAGGCATGATCCACCAGCCATCTGGGCTCATATTCATCAAGTCTTAGACATGGTGAAAGACAGGTATCCACCCATAAATTGTCTATATTTGTTTAGCGATGATCCTGAAACTCAATACAAAAATAAATGTAAATCCACCTTCTCTCCACTGTGCCACGCAAGAAAGGCTTCCATTTCCTGGAATTTATTTGAGGCTGGCCATGGAAAGGGAGCTCCAGATGGATATGGTATCTCTCTAAAATGATCAACTGATTCTGTGGTTGATGTTCATCTTGGTTCAGGTCTTTACAAACAACTTAACACTTTCAGTACATCTGTTCAGTTTTTATATCAGTTTTATATTGAGAACCATAAGGTGATGACCTGGGTGCAGAGGATGTTGGAGGTGCCTTCTCTCTTCACAAAAGGGACAATGAAGATGCATCAAGTGATAAGTCTCTCACCAGGTAGCCTAAAATGTAGAGACATAAGCTACATGTGGAAGCTAGCTGATGGTGTGCTGGACTGCCCATGTTTTTACCGTCAGCATTTTGAGTAAGTGCTGAAGGTCAAACTGCAGAACTCTGGGGAAAGTAATTTGCAAAATGACCTGTGAACAGCAGCCAACAACACCTCTGCATCTTCTATCCCAAAACTATATAGGCTGGATCAAATCAAAACTGATCATCTTGTACAGTGGTACATTGTCCTTTATGATGAGCACAAATCCTGTAATTATTCTTGAACTTGAAAAGCACAATGTTAAAGTTAAATGCGTGCACGTAAATGTAATCAATAAATTATAATGGCCCAGCCCAACAGAAGACATCATGTGGTATTCTGATGACAAAATTCTGGGTTAAATTTCAGAAACAGTGTCACAGTGTCTGCCAACAGCATTTACAGTGAGTGTTGTTAGGTTACATTTTCAGATTACAGCAGAAAACTCTGTAGGGATATTTATGACTTCAATATTTAAATGGTCACTTGATCAATTTATTCATTTTTGTTCTGCTGATGAATTGAAAGTGTGTTTAGATAATGTAAGAGAATAAATTAGGATATTGTCAATGTAGACAAGAAGGAATCAATTTAGAAAATGCCTCAGTACATCATTAACAAATGCCTGGAATTCGTAGAGTCCACTATGAATAATAAATGCAGTCTTCCACTCATCTCCCTCACTGATTCGTATGAGATTATATGAGCTGCATAAATCCAGTTTGGTGAAATATCCCGCACCTCTAATCTGTTCAAGGGCAGCGGGCAAAGGGGCAGGGGGTAGCGGTACTTTACTGTGACAGAATTGAGTCCTCTGTAATCAATACAGGGACAAAGTCCTGCATCCTTTTTGGTCATAAAGAAGAAACTGGCAGCAGCTGGTGAAGTAGAAGAACGATAGGTTGCGTATGCAACCCCCCTTATCTGAAAAAGGAAGCACTACCCAAGGGGGAGGGGTTTCTGCGCACTTCCGTAGGAACCCGATCGAAACGTCACTCTATCAAAGCTGCGATTGGCCACTGCGCACGTCACTCAGAACAGGTCCCTTCCACTTCCTGTTCTATATAACGTGACGTCAGCGCAGGTTCGTTCTCTTTTGCCAGGAGCCAGGACTCCCACGTGACCTTGCAACCCTTGGGCAGTGCTTCCTTTTTCAGATAACCAGGGTTGCATTCGCAACCTATCGTTATCTTTCAAGTTGGAACCACTGCCAAAGGGGGAGGGGTTACTGTATGACCAAGCCATCGCAAGGGAGGAGGCAGCGAGCCGATAAGGGAGCCTGCCCCAAGGTGTACCGCTACTCCAGACAGGAGCCACAGAGGCCCCTTGGAGCCAAACTGGGCTGTCCAGGAGCGAGGACCGCAGTCACGCTCTACCGGGGACTGTCTGCAATCAGCATATACAAAGCAGGGCTATAGAGGTCAACTCTTACACCCTCTGCTTACGATAGCAAGGCTGGCTGCTCTACTAGTGCATCTAGGAGCAAGGCCATATAACTACTTGCACAATATATGGTGGGGACCATCAAGCAACGTGTGCGCCTTCCGTGTATTAACGTGGCAGTGAACCCCTGATCCTGCAGGAGCGGGACCACAGACCCAATGAATAACACACAGCTGGCTAGTCACTGAGTAGCCACAGTTCGACATAACAGTATACACAGTGTGGCAGCAGGAACATTCATTCTGCCTCCGCGCAGCACAGGAAAAACATGTTCACTGAACGGTACAGAGCATCCAGCTCCACTGTGCTGTCATAACAACAAACACATCACAGGGTGCAGGATGCAAATCATACACCACCACGTAGCACTGGAGCAGTTGTCACCTATTAGCGCAGCTAATGCAGGACAACAGCAGGCTCTACCATGACCATCAAACCATAACATTGCGGTGTGCAGGAAACCATTAATGCACTCTTCGCATGACATGGGAGCATTGGCCAATTGCTCCACTAGCCCAGCTAGGAGCGAGGCCACACCAGTTCTACAATGTTGTACAAATGAACAACAATATATATCGTGTGGCAGCAGGAACATTCATGCCGCCTGCGCACAGCACAGGAGCATCCAACTCAACTGAATAGTACAGAGCTCCACTGTGCTGAGAAGTAGATTTTGTACAAACAAACTATATACACCACGGGGTGCAGGAATGAACTCATGCATCACCTATGGAACACAGGAGCAGTTGACGCCTGCTGGTTAGACCAGCTAACACAGGGCAACATTAGCTCTACTGTGTTGACAAATTGACTATATACACAGCGGAACATGAGAGCCTGCTCACGTGCTTACTGCTGAGGGCAGCAGCAGCAGACTCTTGCTCTATGGCACACAGCCAGAGTGGGCCACAGACCTGCTGATCAAGGAACTATGTACACAGCAAGGCAGTGAAATTCGAGTGCCATCAGCTGGGAAGAGCGGCAGTGAGCTCCATGCAGCACAGGTCAGGCGGAGCCACAGTCCTGCTGTTTAACACATTTTATATATATATATACAGAGTGGGGTACAGGCAGGCGCATGCACTGGAATAGTGGCTACTACCGAGTCTGACAGACCCCAGGCAATCAGTCACTCCCACTCAGGGGCCAGGCCCAGTGCTGGAAGAGGCCCGGATTGGGGTGCCAAAGCATGCCCTGCATCTGGGACAACAAGTCCGCTCTCACTGGAAGCTGCAAGGCCACCAAGGGGCTATCAGCAGAACTGTCACTCGTTCTCTCCTGACCTTCTCCAGGACCACCGGGAAAAGAAGGAACAGTGGGAACGCGTAAAGGAGACAGCGTGGCCACATGTAGGCTAGCGCATCGATCCCTAGGGTTCCTGAGCGGTCTTGGACGGAGAAACATAGTGGGCAGTGTGTGGACTCTGCAGAGGCAAAGAGGTCCTTGTCCGCCCTGCTGAACCGGCTCCACAGTTGCTGTACCACAGAGGGGTGGAGGTGCCATTCCCGAGACTGGGGGGCCTCCCCGAGAGGGTCTGTGCCCACAGAAGCAGACAACATGCTAGACAGTACAGTCTGCATGACCAGAGACCTCCTTGCCTGTTGATATAGGCGACCACTGCTGCGTTGTCTGTCCAAACCAGCATATGTCTGTCCCACAGGACTGGCAAGAAATGAGACAGTCTAAGGAGTACTGCTTATAACTCCAGGATGTTGATATGGAGGGCCCGTACTGGCTCTGTCCACCTGCTCGGTGGTAGACTGGCTCCAGGAGCACACTGAGGGTCAAATTATGAGGGCTCCACCACCAACGGAGCGCCTTCCAGCATGCCGGAGTGCCTGTGACTCGGCGTGCATAATCGCAGCGAGGATGCATCTGTAAAGACTCAAACCACTGCTGCAGCGTCCTCAATCAGAGGGTCGGGCTCAAGGGAGAGGGTCTGTGATGCTACCACTAGGAGGCTCAGCAGCCTCTGGCAAGGGGACACCCTGATGCGAGCTCAGTCAGAAGAGGGAGAGACACATGTATGAGACAACTCTTTCTGGTGCCAGCGCATAATTGAAGACAAAGTCCATGCACTTGGAACACGCGAACACTCGAACACTCAGCCCTCTTAGGCAAAGCAGAGGAATTTCCTGTGTACCTGTGCAATAGGGATGTGAAAGTAAGCAACTTTCAGATCCACTGAAATGAACCAGTTGCCGGGCCTGATGGCCTGGGACATGGTTCGCAGGTTGAGCCTGCTGAAGCACAACACCCTGAGGTGGCGGTTCAGGCGTCTCCAATCCAAGATGGGGCAGAAACCACCACTTTCCATGGGAACTAGGAAGTGTGGAGATGAAAATCCCCTGTGCTGCCCCAGTGGGGGCGCATCGCAAATTGCTCGTTTCTCCAGGAGAGTGGCGATCTTGACACGAAGTGCCACACACTGCAACGGGCTCCTCACTCACGGTCCCACCATGCCTCAGAAGGGGGGTGGATGGGCCTGAAACTACGGGGAGTAGCCAGCTGTTATAATTTGGAGTTGCTGGGAGCTGTACGGGTGGGCCAGAGACCACTGGAATGTCACAGGGTCGAGGCACAGGAGGGGGAGGGAGCAGAGGTCTGCTAGCCATCCTTCTGATGCCTGTCATGCCGGACCGCCGGGGGTCAGGACGTAAGGCCTGGCGCCGGGCTGCTGTGTGGTTCGCCTGCCTGCCGGTTCGAAGATCAGCAGGGGGGCGGGATTGCTGCCTGGGCTGCTGCCTGGGAGCAAAGGTCGAGAGAAATCGAACACCTGATGGCTGCCTGCGAGGCTGGGCCGAGAGAGTTATTGGGTAGACCCTGGCTCGCTACAGGGACTTTTCCCTCTCCTGGGGAGTGCGCCTCAGCATCTCCTCCATGGAGGGCCCAAACGTAAAGCCCGGCAATATGGGCACGTCAAGGAGGCGGGTCCTGTTCGTGACAGACACTCGTCTTGCCTGTGACAGCCAGAGCCGTGCCTCCACAATAGCTGCCAAGGAGCGTCCAGTTGCCCTTGCGCCATGACGCATCACATTGACCAGCAGGTCAGCCACCACCGCTACCTCTTTTATAGGGGGTGGGGCCTGTGATCCATGAGCTCTGCCTCTGATTTCAAACCCGCATGCGGACTGAGTAATAGGCAGTCCACCTCCCAGATTACGTGTCTGCTGTCCTTGTCCATAGACAGGGCAGAGAGGCTCCCCTCAGAGTCCCGTGGTACATGGGCCAGCAGTAGAGACTCGACATGTCGGGGGGTCAGGGTCTGCTGCTGCTGTTTGTGCTGTCTGTGCAGGCAGGAGGGCACAGATGTGGTCCATCCTGCTATTCAGGGCAAGGATGGCCTTATCTCTGCCTCTGTCTGTGAAGCCGGTTCTCTGTCGCCGATGGTGTGGCGGGGAGGGGGCTACCGACGACTCAGAAGAGGGGGAGGGAGCCCATGGGAACGCACTGCAGGCACGTCAGGCAGGGGGTCACGGCTGCCGTGGGGGGAGCAGCTGCCGTGGCAGGTGCAGTCACGGCTGCCGCGCAGCAGCAGATGCAGACGGAGAAGCGAGCATGGGGGGGTGCATGTCTGGAGGAGGAGACGGAGGGGCTCGGGGAGACGCAGAGATCAGCGGGGGCGCTGGTCAGTGTGTGCACCAGGGGCACACAACAACTGAAACACCGCCACGACAAGTGGAGCCCCTAGCGGGCCCACCGCTATAAGTCCGTCTCCACCTGGCAACGTTTATATACACGGGGGCACTGTAACACCAACTAAACGCAACCTTGCTGTTGCCGGACTGAACAGGTGCTGGATACAAGTGCCGTGTAGGCCCGTAGGCCTAACCACACCGTGTGTGCTGGGTTTTTCTGGGGACAACCGGGTGACGTGGAGTCCAGGGTCCGAGGGGGCTGAGGGTAGTTGACCACCAGCCGTAGCGGGATCTAAAACCGAGGCCTACACGCACGGACCAGGAGAGCTAGCAGAGCTCATTCTCAGCAAACTGAGAGAGCGAGATCTCCTACAGCCACAGCTGCGGGCTGTACATAAGAACATAAGAAAGTTTACAAACGAGAGGAGGCCATTCGACCCATCGAGTGATCCAAGGATCCTATCCAGCCTATTTTTAAATGTTCCCAAATTTTCAGCATCTACCACATTGTTGGGGAGTTTGTTCAAGATTGTGACTACTCTCTGTGTAAAGAAGTGTCTCCTGTTTTCCATTTTGAATGCCTTGAAGCCCAATTTCCATTTGTGTCCCCGGGTGCGTGTGTTCCTGCTGATCTGGAAAAGCTCCTCTGGTTTGATGCGGTCGATGCCCTTCATGATTTTAAAGACTTGGATCAAGTCCCCACGTAGTCTCCTCTGTTCCAGGGTGAAAAGGTTCAGTTCCCTCTGTCTCTCAGTAGTACATTCCCTTCAGACCTGGTATAAGTCTGGTTGCTCTCCTCTGAACTCCCTCTAGAGCAGCGATATCTTTCTTGAAGTGTGGAGCCCAGAACTGTACACAGTATCCAGGTGAGCTCTAACTAGCACATTGTACAGTCTGAACATTACTTCCCTTGTTTTAAATTCTACACTTTTGACAATATACCCTAACATTCTGTTTGCCTTTTTTATTGCTTCCCCACACTGTTTGGATGGAGAAAGTGAGGAGTCCATGTAGACTCCTAGGTCTTTCTCATGCGATACTTCATCTAGTTCTATTCCTCCCATAGTATAATTATAGTGGACATTTTTGTTACCTACATGTACAGTGAGGGAAAAAAGTATTTGATCACCTGCTGATTTTGTACGTTTGCCCACTGACAAGGAAATGATCAGTCTATAATTTTAATGGTAGGTGTATTTTAACAGTGAGAGACAGAATAACAACAAAAAAATCCAGAAAAACGCATTTCAAAAAAGTTATAAATTGATTTGCATGTTAATGAGGGAAATACGTATTTGACCCCTTCGACTTAGTACTTGGTGGCAAAACCCTTGTTGGCAATCACAGAGGTCAGACGTTTCTTGTAGTTGGCCACCAGGTTTGCACACATCTCAGGAGGGACTTTGTCCCACTCCTCTTTGCAGATCCTCTCCAAGTCATTAAGGTTTCGAGGCTGACGTTTGGCAACTCGAACCTTCAGCTCCCTCCACAGATTTTCTATGGGATTAAGGTCTGGAGACTGGCTAAGCCACTCCAGGACCTTAATGTGCTTCTTCTTGAGCCACTCCTTTGTTGCCTTGGCTGTGTGTTTTGGGTCATTGTCATGCTGGAATACCCATCCACGCCCATTTTCAATGCCCTGGCTGAGGGAAGGAGGTTCTCACCCAAGATTTGAAGGTACATGGCCCCGTCCATCGTCCCTTTGATGCGGTGCAGTTGTCCTGTCCCCTTAGCAGAAAAACACCCCCAAAGCATAATGTTTCCACCTCCATTCCTCCTCCTCCAAACACGGCGAGTTGAGTAGATGCCAAAGAGCTCGATTTTGGTCTCATCTGACCACAACACTTTCACCCAGTTCTCCTCTGAATCATTCAGATGTTCATTGGCAAACTTCAGACAGGCCTATACATGTGCTTTCTTGAGCAGGGGGACCTTGCGGGCGCTGCAGGATTTCAGTCCTTCACGGCGTAGTGTGTTACCAATTGTTCTCTTGGTGACTATGGTCCCAGCTGCCTTGAGATCATTAACAAGATCCTCCCATGTAGTTCTGGGCTGATTCCCCACCGTTCTCATGATCATTGAAACTCCACAAGGTGAGATCTTGCATGGAGCCCCAGACTGAGGGAAACTGACAGTTATTTTGTGTTTCTTCCTTTTGCAAATAATCGCACCAACTGTTGTCACCTTCTCTCCAAGCTGCTTGGCGATGGTCTTGTAGTCCATTCCAGCCTTGTGTAGGTCTACAATCTTGTCCCTGACATCCTTGGACAGCTCTTTGGTCTTGGCCATGGTGGAGAGTTTGGAATCTGATTGATTGATTGCTTCTGTGGACAGGTGTCTTTTATACAGGTAACGAGCTGAGAATAGGAGCACTCTCTTAAAGGGAGTGCTCCTAATCTCAGCTCGTTACCTGTATAAAAGACACCTGGGAGCCAGAAATCTCTCACTGTTAAAATACACCTACCATTAAAATTATAGACTGATAATTTATTTGTCAGTGGGCAAATGTACAAAATCAGCAGGGGATCAAAAAATTTTCCCCTCACTGTAATACCTTGCACTTGTCTACATTGAATTTCATCTGCCAGGTGTCGGCCCACAACTGAATGTTATCTAAGTCCCTTTGAATAGCCTGTGCTGCTGAGATTGAATCTGCTGAGCCACCTATTTTAGTATCATCTGCAAATTTGACAAGTTTCCCCTTTCTTGTGGATTGGAATGACATTTGCTGTCTTCCAATCAGTTGGCACATCCCCTATTCTAAGTGTCATTTGGAATATTTGAGTTAGAGGCCTACAAATAATTTCCCTAATTTCTTTAAGTACTGTTGGAAATATGCCATCTGGCCCAGGTGATTAGTTTGTTTTTAATTCTGCTAGTCCCTTTAGTACCTCCTCCTCATTTATCCTGATCTCTCTTAGGATTTGCCTGGACTGATTGTTAACCTGTGGAATGTTATCTGCCTTTTCTTTTGTAAAAACCTCTGTGAAATACTCATTTAGAACATTTTCCACATCTTGTTCGTTTTCCAAGATACTCCATTTTTGCCCTTTATCTGTTTCACTTCCTCCTTTATTGACCTCTTGCTGTTGTAGTATTGAAAAAAGCTCTTTGCATTAGTTTTAGCTCCAAGAGCTATGTTTCTTTCTATTTCCCTCTTTGCTTTCCTGATCCCTTTCTTAAGATCTCTTTGCAGCTCAACATATTCTATGTATTTTGTTTCATCTCCGTCCCTTTTGTATGCGCTATACAAAATTTTCTTCCTCTTGATATTTTTTTGCATACTTCTATTAAACTATTTTTTTGGTCCTCAATTTACTAAGCTTTGGTACAAATTGCTCCTGTGCCTCAATTAATATATTAAACTATAACCATCCATTTTCAACTGAATCTGTATCCAGTGTGCTCCAGTCTCCCTCTTCTAAGTGCCGCCTCATACCTTGTGAATGAAACTGAAACCGAAAGCACAGCCGGACCTCCAGTGCGTGGACGGGACAGAATCGGGATTAGCTATCAATAATAACTAAACACACACACAAGACGATGTGTAGCAAAAACGGTGGTGAGCAACACTATGAAGTGAGCCAGCCAGCTGAAATACGCATTTTCAATGTTTATTACAAACACAGACACAGAGAGCTTACGTTCTCAAGTCCAGCAAAATGGCAAAAGAGGACGAACCTGCGCTGATGTCACGTTTTATAGAGCAGGAAGTGGAAGGGACCTGTTCTGAGTGACGTGTGCAGGGGCCAATGGCAGCTTTGATAGAGTGACGTCCCTACGGAAGTGCGCAGAAACCCCTCCCCCTTGGGCAGTGGTTCCAACTTGAAAGATAACATATGATTCCCAGGTCCAGAGCCTCCTTGATGTAATCCTCCATGGATAGTGACAGGTATGTAGGGGGAATCCAATTTGAGGTCAGGTTAAACAGGCGCAGGGTCCCTGATCATACGGACGCACCAAGACAGATAATGCAGGACCGAGGGTCGAATGAGAAAAGCCAAGGTCGAGAACACTAAAGATCACAAAGAAAAGGCTCACAGATGCAGCATTAGAGGCAAACAAACCTTTGCAAAGAAGCAGTGTCACAAAGAGGTATATACAAAGAGTAAATGAACAAAGAGATGAGGAGCAGGTGAGGTAATTGTTCCAGGATGTGGAGATAATTCAATAATGAGGAGAGTCAAGGTCGAGACGAAAGACGAGCGGTGGTGAATTTGGGTATGGTTAGATCAAAACATGACAAGAGTAGGATCAAAATAAATGTAATATTTCTTGGTTAAATAAATTTGAATGTGAACTCAAATGCAAACGGTGCATAATTTTAAAAGATTCACAAATGCCACCTTATAGAACATATAGATATTTTATCTTAGTGGCAAAACTCTATGTGAAATCATTACTTAGTTGATTGTTGAGATTGTCCAGGATACTGGTTTCTAAAAGCTTTTAATTTCTGTGTGATCTCCTGACTTCCTGAATAGTGGAAAAACTACAAAATCACTGGATTTGTCCTCATTGCGGGAACTTGAGTCATTATTCCAATATAATGGAACATTTAATTTATACTTGAGAGGTTTCTTATCAATATTTAACATGGTTAAATATTACAAAAGAATTAAAGTGCAAACATTCCCCAGATGGCAGATTAAGGGCCAAACTGCCCACAGATATTCTGTCTGTCAGGGAAGGGTTTTTGCTTTGTTAGCAATATCATGGGTCTCATCAGATGTAACTGAATGAAACACTACCTTGTGCATCTTGTCCAGGAGTATCTGGAGGATGATAAGTGATATGAGGTGTATCATGTAAATTTTGTTGTTTAGTCAACAATAGAGATGTGGACAGTCTTCTGCACATAGTTGGAAATGCTTAAACATTTTTCCACTGTGCAATGTGCCATTCCACTGCTACTCCATGATACATGAGGAAATGAGGAGAGGTCAGTTGTTTCAACAACACTTCATGGCAATACCTCTGTTGGGCCCTGAATGGAGAATCTAGCTGTGTTGCAGTGTTGAATTGTGCTGTAGCCCACCTGTGTGTTGTCAACTGTGCCCTCTGTGTTTTTGTTAAGGTTTTAACCCTTAGCTGTGCAGGACCAACAATATGTATAAAAAACGTTCCACATACTGTAAAGAGTGTAGGCAGTTGTAGTCTTTACACAATTAGACTGCATGTTCGTGTCACTGAGATCTTCCTGTTCCTTGAACCCTCTTTGTTGTTACACAGCATTCAAATGTGTAGATCTCAATACATGTTATTGCTAGCTTATTCATTTAATTTATCAAGATGAAGATTTTTTATTTTATTAAAAATGGTCATGCCATGGCCCGGGTGGCCCCACCAGCTTAAATTAAATGAAAAAGGTTTCATGATACTTCCTTTTTAAAAAACATTTAAATTAAAATTAAAAATAAAAAGACGGACTTGCTACTGACACGATTTAAAAATCTGAGATTAAAAATATTTTCAAATGCATCAGCTGCATTTGTAACTATTTCAGAATCACCATCAAGACATACAGAATATGCTTTCGGTTTTTACCAAAGGTGGGTATGCAATTACAATTATTGTAATCTCCTTCCTTCTACTGCTGTTTGGGATAATCCATCTATGGAGGACATAAATAAGTAGCATATTGAATAGACTTTCCATGTATGTATTCAGTATCACACAATTTGTCTGCTTAATTTCTGCTATATAAATATTACAGTAAACCTCTACATGTATCTATCTATCCGAGCTCCTCTAGGGTATAACTGAACTTGTTACGGGTCCCTCTCTACACTACTAAACAGATAAACAAAGACACACAGCAACCATTCCAAATTGCAATCCACCAAAGTCACAGTCCAAAACAAATTTCAGATACGGGAGTTCAGTTTGTGTGTGTGTGTCTGTGTCTGTGTGTATGCATACATATGAGGTAAGTCCTGAAAGATTAAATGTGACCTTGGGAATATCTTTCTAAAAACAAATAATCACAAATTTATAAAAAAACAAAGAAGAGGAATTGTTGATAGAAGAAAACAAAGAAATGTTTAAACATTGTTTTATGTGTTTGTTTTTATATATGTTAATTTAATGGCATATGAATTTCTGATAATGTCTGAGCGGATCTACCTAGTTTTTACTTTGACATTTATAATGACTTATATTTTTCCAGTATTACAATGCAGGCAACTCATCGCCCGTTTCCAGAGTTCCAGTGTAACATAGAGAGACATTAATTTTAAGCTGATGTCAAAATGCATAAGCAGGTTAACAAGTACAGTTTGAGATAAAACCTTCAAAGCTTAATCAAGATCATCTATTTTAGCATGGGGAAATTGTACTGAGGTAATAATTACACAGGACTTTATGAAAGGTAATTTATTCATATTGTAAACATTCTTGTGTTATATGCCTTACTGGTAAATCTTTAAAAACAGATGCAAAACGTAATGTTTTGTTTGCATTGCTAGGTAGGTCTGGTGGGTGGAATGCAGTCATAAGAGATTTATAACAGGAAGATTGCATGGAGATTTGGGAATGATTGTACAGTGCAGTAAATATTGCATTTTGAAAGGGGTTTCATTGCACCTTACTGTTTTTCTCTGTGGTGTACTGTCATCAACTAAGTGCTTTTATTCTTGAAGACATAATTATTTTAGTACTCATTTAGGTAATGAAGGGTGAGGGACAGCAGTATATTTTTACAGCAGGTGTAAAAATACCATTTTAGCTTACCTCCCTGAAAAATCTCAGACCCAATCATGCATTTCTTCAGTACTGATTGTACACCAAGACAGACTTAAAAAATACACCATCCTTTTACTTTTTTTAAGTATTTGGTGACTCGGGATCTGTATTAATGGCTCTTTCGTTTGCACTTTGTTTAGTTTTTCCAAGATAAAGGGGCTTATATCGCTTTGGATCAGATAATCAGCAAAACAGTGGACAGAATAACAGATTTCAATACGTTGTTAAGATATAGGTTAATTGATATAAGAAGTGAGGCTAGTTCATTCCTAATGTATAGACATATCTTTAACAGTAACTGCTTTTCTGTCCTGTAACTGAGAAACTTTGACAGCCAATCCTATTTCTGTGTGAAACCTCATGCTTCAAGTTTGTTAAGACTCATGACCACAACAGGATTGGAGCATGGTTTACCAGAACAAAAAAGCCCAAACCAGAAAATAAAGGTTAGAAATAGACTGAAAAATAAACATCAGGAACACAGCAACAGAACAGAAACAATGGGTGCAAACAAAATCCCAAAATTGGATTGACTGGAGCATGACACAACGTTACACAGGTCCTCTAGTGAGGCGCCATGAAAAGAGCCCACGACATGGCCTGTCCCCTTGTGGAGTGCACCAAGATGTGCTCTGGCACGGGAACCTTTGCATTTTCATAGATGGAAGACGAATCGCATCTGCCACGCAGTGAGCCAGTCATTGTTTTGTCCCTGCCCGCCCTCTGGTGGTAGACCCATAGCAGACAAAAAGTTGGTCGGAGATGCAAAGTGTGCAGTCCTCTCCATATAACACCTGGAGGCCCAAACCAGACACAGTGTGTGAAGTCTGTGGGCGTATTCTTCCACAACTGCGGAGGAGGGATTGGAATGACTCCAGGATGATAGGTCAATTGATGTGAAAAGCCGACACAACCTTGGGTAGGAAGGCCAGGTTTGTCCTCAGTGTGACACTGTCAATGCATGCAGAGAAGTTCAGACAGGCTTTATCCACAGACAAGGCATGAATCACTGAGTCTCCTTGCTGAAGTTATCGCTAAAAGGAAGGAAACCTTAGCAAGAGAAAGCAGAGCTCCATTGTGGAAACAGGTTCGAAGGGAGCTCCGCTAAGCTCCTGAAGGACCAGCTCCATGTCCCAAACTGGACCAAATTGTGACCTTCAAAGGCAGTCTCAGCCGCCTCACTCCCATCAGGGATAGTGTCACCAGGAAATGGGCTCCTGGGGAGACAGTGTCAAACTTATCATGATATGCTGCAATAGCAGCCAGATAAACCTTCAGAGTGGATGCAGATTTCCCTTCCTCCAGTAGCTGCTGCAGGAAGCACAATATAGTCGTCATGGGGCATGACTCTGGATCCACCTTTCTGGCTAGGTGCCAGTTTCTGGAAGGCCACAGATGAACAAAGTGTCCACACCAGGAGACCCCTCCTGGCAGCACAGGAGCACTGAGCTGTTGACAGAGTAGCAAGAGGTCGACTCGAGCCCATCCAAAGTGTCTCCCAGATCTACTCTACCAGGACTCACTCTCCATTCCAAGCTGTCCTGTCTTCCCAGAAAGAGGAGGTCCAAAGCTCTGTTGGACACACCTGGCAGGTGTATTACCCTGATCAATCGGAGATTGTCTCAGGCCCACAGGAGAAGTTTGCAACACCACACGATGTAGTCCGGGTGAGCGCATGCCCCCTTTAGTGGTTGATTTAAGCCACCACTGTCCTGTTGTCTGTCCAAACTAAGACATGCTTGTTCGATAGGTCGTGCTGGCTTGCAGCTCCTGTGCATTAATGTGGGAGGATGATCAGAGACCACTCCACATCCTTTGTACCCCGATCCCATTCCAGACTGTGCCCCAGCTGTAGTTGGGGGTGTCTATAATGACGAGTCATGGTCAGTCAGCAGTGTCTGTGTCTTGCTGGGTGCGCCCATAAGTGTTTTCCCAGCGATGTAGCAGACGCATTGTCCTGAGTCCGAGGGAAAGGGTTTTCAAGGCGGCCGCCAACAGTCTCAACAGCTTTTGAAAGTAAATTAGCCGGAGAGTCTAGCTTCTTCTGCATTGCAGTAGGCTAGACTTCAGTGACTCAATCCTGTCTCTGACAGGATTACAATTATTGCTACGGAGTCAAACCGTATTCCCAAGAACACCACCAAATGTGTGGGTTTGAGAGAGCTCTGCTCCGTGTGAATTGAAACCCAGTGTATTCACATGTTGCATGACCTCTGTCATGTGTTCCTCCTCCTGTATGCTGGAGTCTGTCCAATTGGCCAGTCATGCAGATTGTTCTGATCCCCTTTGACCTGAGGGGGCCAGGACTGCATCCACACATCCATGCAGGGCACCAGTGAAAGGCCGAACTGCAGCATGCAGAATTCGTACGCTTGGTCCTGATTGGCGAAGTGTAGATATGTCCTGTGCATTGGGAGGATGGGGACATGGAAGTATGTGTCCCTGAGGTCTATCGACATGAACCAGTTGCCCAGTCAGACTGACTGGAGGATACGTGCAGTCAACATGCAGAAGGTTATTTTCTTCAGTAACATGTTGAGACCCCTCCTATTGAAGTCTCCATCCTTCTTTGGCACTAGGAAGTACCATGAGTAGAACCCCTCTCATGAGTTTTCTTGGTCCACCTTAGGTACAGCTAATTTCTCTTGCATAACTGCAATCTCCTGAGCCAGAGTTCTTGCCCTTCTGGGCATCCGACAGTAGTGGTCAGCACTCCTCTGAGAAAGGGAGGGCCAGAGTGGAAATGGAGGGCGTATCCATGGTTCATTGTCTTTCGTCTCTGGAGACATTCTCCCTATGGTTTACAGGGGGGGTTGCAGGGCTAGCTTCTCCCCTTAGGCTACCAGCTGAAAAGTCTATTTTTACCCTTGACCTGCATCTGGCCTCTATGCTGGTAACTTTTTGTTCCTCACACACTGTATCCCCTGAGGGTAGGGCCAGTGGCGCGACTGGGGCTGTCTTCTCGGCTGTTGAAGGTTGACGTACTTTGATCCCATTTCCTTCACCCTGGCTGAGCATTTATGCTCACGTCGACAGTGGTCCTGAAAGTTTGACCAGGCGTAATTGATGCGTTGAGGAGGATGGACATCTCCTCATGTAAGGGCAGGTGATGGAGGGCCTTCCATCAGCGCTGTGTCAATTTCCTCTCGTTCAGATGGTATTGCATTTGGTGGCCATAGACTCCCCATGGCATATATGCTGGACTCTCCCTTGGAGGAGATCTCCTAGGGGGAGGCCAGCATATATGCCATGGGGAATTGCGTCTGGGGGAGAAGTAGAGAAAGTGAGCGCCTGCTCGCCGGCAATCTCCATCTTTGGGAGAGACTCTCTGGGGAGCGCTTGCATAGAGGGGGGGGTGAAGCCAATTGCTCTCTAGCTGGGATGTTGATAGCCCAAAAAGGAGCTAAAATCCTGAGGCAGGATTGCTTCTCCCAGCTCCTCAAAACAGATCCTGGGTCTGTGTACAGGTTCTTATCCACCTCTGGGGTGTGGTTGATATCGATGGGTCAATGTCGAGAATGGCGCTTTGTACGTGAGGTAGGGAGGGAGGCACAATCCATAGATCGAGTCTCCTGAGAGACAATCTCCCTCCCTGAATACCTCGATGGAGAGGAGGTGAGATCCGTGGATCGAGTCTCAGCCAAGACACTCTCCTCTCCCAGTTTTGACTTTGATATAGGATAAAGGAGAGAGTGAGAAACTCTCCAGTGTATCCTGATGTGTCGACCTCGATGTATGTCGAGGTTGATAACGATGTGTTGACGTCGACGGATCTCAAGGTCAATAACAATGTGTCAACGTTGATGGATGTCGAGGTTGATATCGATGTATTGACGTTGACGGATGTCGAGGTCGATATTGATGTGTCGACGTCGATGGCGTCCATGTTAAGTGCAGGGATCTGCAGTGTCTGTCCCACAACAGGAACTGCTCAGCCGAGCAACACTCTCCCGTGGAGAACAGCAGCTGCTGAGCTCCAACACACACTCAAGAATATCTGAAAGATGGTACAAAGAGGTCATTTACACAGTAGATCTCTGTAGAGGCTGTGTGGTCCAGTGGTTAAAGACCACGGCTTCCCACCTTAGCCACTGACTTATTGTGTGACCCTAACCAAGTCACTTAACCTCCTTGTGCTCCGTCTTTCGGGTGAGATGTAATTGTAAGTGACTCTGCAGCTGATGCATAGTTCACACACCCTAGTCTCTGTAAGTTGCCTTGGATAAAGGTGTCTGCTAAAATACACAAATAATAATTATAGAGGAGCCAAAGCCAGCTCTATGTGTGAGAAAAATTACTGCGCAAAACTTGTGGATACGCACAGCACATCTCAATGGAGGGAATGAGCAAGACTCCTCCTGCTCTCCTCCGAAGAGAAGCAAAGCTCTATGAGAAGTCCAAAGTCTAAAAAACTCAGAAGAGCACTGAGCACACTTCTCCACTTTTACACGCACGCAAAGCGAAACAAAACTAAAAGCATGTATAACTGGAAAGGTGAAAGAAGAAATGGCAGGTTGCTACTGTGAGGAAGGACACTTCACAGACATGGGGGCGGGACTCCTCCTCCCAGCAGGGCCCCTATTGGGGAGCTTTGGTATATGTTTTCACATGATTGGCAGGTCAGAAGGCTCTTCCCATTCGGTAATGGCTGTCTTTCGACTTGAAAGGGAACATGAATGTTAATAAATGTTACCTTGGAAAGTAAGGTTGACTTTTGATTGCTAACAACTTCTGCTTTCAGATCCTGTCTCTTTCTGACCGCATCTCTACCTATAGAAATATGGCTTACAATAGGTGCTGCTGTGAACATCATCTGAGTTCTGATGTTGAGCACATGAACCCTAATACTAAAACCTAACCTTTACACTGTTATACATGTGATTAACATCAGAACTCAGATGAAGTGCATGACATATGCATGTGTTTATCCTGTGGTATTCATATAGTAATTCATGAGGAATAACACCACCTTATTTTAAAGTGTGACTGAAATATGTATATTTGTTATTCTGTTTGCCTGGATGGGAGGCAGCCATTAGGCCCTGGCCCCCCAGATAATGATTTCATCCTCTGGGAGATTGTTATTCTCTCCTCCAAGCGTAATGTTGTATCTACTGTACTTCATGTATACATTGATCCGACAAAGCATATTGATCCTGTAAAGGACACTGTGTCGAATAGATTGATTGATTGATTGATATAGGTGTGTTTGTGTATGTATAACAATAAACTGTTAAAACAATAAAATAATAATAATAATAAAATTATGAAGATACACTAGTAAGCTTGTACAAATGTAATTTTATATTTTAAAGTTTCATAATCAAGGGGCATAAGGGTTATATTGCTGGTCGTTGTAATATTAGCTGTTGGTGTGTGTCTGAGGTGGGGTATGAATTCTAGTCCTCAGGACACACACTCTCACTACACCAAGACAGTTAGCGCTTTTGTTGGGCTTAAGATACATGGTTTCTGCATCTCATTGCAGTGTAGTAAGCCTGCTCCCATCCAAAAACAAGATGTGGGTACACTCCTGCATTGCCATCTACAACTTAAGCTTTCAGCTTTGAATCATGGTATAGATGTTTTAATAAACACATGGCTGGTATCCTTTTCATTTATTTTTTTCTCTTCATATGTTCAATTTGAGATATTTGAGCATGCAAATATTGCCCTATATTTCCAAAAACCTTCAGGGAGAGAATGCCATTTTTCATTAATTAAATTATTACATGGTCACTGTAAAAGGCCTAATTTGACTATGGTGATTAGGTCATGTAAGAGTTATGATGTTGAGTCTCTTCCCATCTTTGTGTTATAGGATTGTAAGGTGTGGTAAAATATTGCATGAATATCATCATAAGAAGGGATAATTGTGCAGTATCCTCATGCATCAGCCAGATTGTAAAAGACTAGCAGTCCATCTGCCAAAAATTTGAATTTATCGCCATTCTCAATAGCATTCTATTAGAAGCATCCCATAAAACCTATTTCATGGATTTACACAGAGTCTGTTTCAGGAGTGGGCAGCAATTCTTCAGACAAAATGAGTGGTTTCATTCACACTATCTGAGAGCGCATTGCTGCCCTACAAGGCTGGCACTACTGTACAGTACTGAAATGCCTTTCTAGTGCCATGTGTGATTGGGCATGCATATACTTCCATTGGCAGTAAATATTTATTTAGACAGCTAAAATAAATACAAAATTCACATTCACAAAAGTGTTGATTAATGTTTAAAAAATGACCCTGACTGGTCTGCAGCTATGCAGCCCCATACGCAACAAACTGCGGTGCACTGTGTGTTCTGACATCTTTCTATCAGAAGCAGCATTAACTTTTTCAGCAATTTGAGCTACAGTAGCTTGTATGTTGGATTGGACCACATGGGCCAGCCTTCGCTCCCCACGTGCAGCAATGAGCCTTGGCCACCCATGACCCTGTTGCCAGTTCACCGCTTTTCCTTCCTTGGACCACTTTTGATAGGTACTGACCACTGCAGACCGGGAACACCCCACAAGTGCTGCAGTTGTGGAGATGCTCTGACCCAGTCGTCTAGCCATCACAATTTGGCCCTTGTCAAAGTCAATCAGATCCTTACGCTTGCCCATTTTTCCTGCTTCTAACACATCAACTTTTAGGACAAAATGTTCACTTGCTACCTAATATATCCCACCCACTGACAGGTGTAATGATAACGAGATTATCAGTGTTATTCACTTCACCTGTCAGTGGTCATAATGTTATGGCTGATCGGTGTATATACTAAATAAATCAGTAATACACTAATACACTCATGCCTCCCTTTCACTCCGCAGCTCCCACTTGCAAATAAAAGCCTGCAAAGCCAAGTCTTTTCACTTTCACTTTCTTCTGTTTTAGTACTTGCACAATATCATGAATGCACAATAATCCTTCCCAAGGAATAGTATTCTGTGAGAGAAACTGCAAGAAAGGTCACTCTTTTATACAGTGAAGTTCAGACAATAGTAAATGTGGAGAAACATTCTATGAAAACACGATGTGACAGAAAGAAGAAAGCATTTAAAAGCAGCAGGGAGACAGCCTTTCTCCGGAGTCCAAGGCCAATTAGAGCTCAACTTGCTGCTGCTTTCAATTCCAGTCTCACCATGTGGAAGGAAATAATGCAGTAGCCCTGGGGGCACAGTGTCTTGCTTGTTTTTGTTCCGATCAATGTCTTATTTAATTGAAATCTTAATTGAACTAATACTTTGCTCACATGGACTTTTTAAATTGTGGAGAACTATGGAGAATTAAATTGCTTCATATGCTTTTATATATATATATATATATATATATATATTGAAATCTCCAATTGTGTATAATATTTAAAAAACTCTGATTGGGATGTTTGCCCAGGACAGGGTTGAGAAGCACTGGTGTAATGATCACACAAAACAAAGTATTTTTAATTTGACTCCAAGCAGAAACTATATTACAATAAAAAAAGGCATATGAGTGTCAACAGTTTTTTAATGTATAGATGGGAACATGAAAGCTTTGATTTGCAGCTCTACAAACAATATAATATAGTCTAGCTATCCTGTGTAATTTTACTAACATTTCATTTGAATACAATTCCTCTCTTAATTTGCACAGTTAGGTTCTGTTGTGTATAGTCTACAATGTGCTTTCTATTCAGAAGGAATGGTATTATTTTTGCATCTCACTTGATTTCACTTAAAACTTTGAAATCCCAATGTAACTACAACTGGGAATAATGCTTTTTTTTTAAAAACCCTAAGTCACAATATGACATATTGTTGCTTTGCATACTTGTTTATAGTGTGGAAATTCACTGGATAGCTCTGGAAAAAAGGCACCTGCCAACAGTTAAAAGCAAAGTATATATTTTTAATTTGATAGAACTCAGGAGACTTATACGCAGCTCAACCTAACCGTAATTAAAAAATTGAACTTGCAATTGAAATGTGTTCAGAAAAAGACATCATGGAAAATTATTTGGAACAGCTGGACTCAATACAGCATTAATATCAAACTTTAATTTCACTTCTGGCTCAAGAGTATGTTTTTGTCCTTTTAAATGTTTTGAAATATATGTATATATATATACATATAACTTGATTACCATGTCATCATTCTTTTGTAGGATAAATGCTGCTGATTAGAATAACAATATTCTATATTTGATTTATTTCAGCTAACAAACATTAATTGTGTATAGTCTACATGTAGCCTATTTACTGTTTGATTCTGATTTCTCTCCGGTTTTTCAGTTTTGGGTCCCGTATAAATGTGATTCAATTCAGTAGTGTCAATCCCTTTCCTGTTGTTATATAGGTCACATTCTATGTGTATCAGATCCATGCTTCTTTAAAATAGGCATGGGACATTTGAATTCCTGATGTCCTTAATTCAACTATGCTTTTAGACAAAGCTGGTTTATTTCAGAGGCATACAGATGTGCAACAAAGCATTGTGAGATTGTGTCCCTGATCTGAAATCAAGATCTAGTTGATGTGCATATTTTCTTTTTTAAAGAGATGGACTCAACCGAGCAGTCAGAAGCACTTTCCCAGCTGTGTCTCTTTAAAACAACCACCATAATCTCTCTATTTAAGCGATTCACAATATAAGCTGTGTGGCATTGCTGGAGGGATATAAAGCTCTGGTGACTTTTTGTGATGGTTATTTATTCAATTTTTATATATTTATAAATATTTCTACTGGACACATTTGCAGGCTTTATTATAGATTCCTTTTCTATCTATCATTATATTTTCAATTATGTTAATTGTAGTCACTGTTTAAGCAGGGTACAGAGAAACAAATTAGATTTCAGTGGAATAGAAGCTTTATCCATTCCAGGATACGAGCTGCAGACCCTTCTGTAAGTTACATTAAAGAAACAGAAAAGCAATATTTACAAATGTGTTTCACTCCAGAAACCATCTATGTAATGGTGTTCCACGAGATAATCTAACATGTCCAGCACCTGATATTGTATTGCCTACAATTTATAAATGATTAAATAGATTCAATTGCTATACCTTGGGAGTTTTATTAGTTTCTCAGTCTTAAATTTCTATCCTACGGGAATACAATGTTTATTGAGAAGTGTCATTCTGAAGCTCAGATCTGAATGATGGTTTGATATCTGTCTCTACCAGCACAATTAAAGGTAGCTTTGCAGTACTGCTCTCCTGATGTTCTTACATAGCAAATTGCATTGCCAATGCACAATTTGGAAATGATGAATGAGGAAAACAACATATTTTTTTCTCTTCTCCATGCACTTTTTCCTCACATCTCTTGTTGTTTTTGAAGATTAATCCAATACATAAAATTGGTGGTAACCATCACCATCCAAGTTTTGAGTCTGATTAAGTTTAACTTATGGGAAGAGTTCAACCAGGCCCCCAACTCATTATTGATTTTGTTGTCCAAGTCTGAATTATATTTATGTCATTAATGTGTTTAGAATCAGTTTGTTTTTAGTTATATCCTAAATATCTTTAAATGTATTCTGTTAAATGTGTTTTCCTGGCCATAATCAATATGTTTTGTTAACAATCATTATTATATTTTTCTCACTATGAAATATCACATAAAACAAGTTTGACATTCAGGTATTATGGTTCCCTTGATAGCTGCTTTTATGAAGTCAGACAAAAGGGCTTTTCTCATTTGCAAATATAACAAGTTCACACTTCTCTTCACTAATTCATTCACCAAATAAGTTGCCTGGAGACTCACATCTGCCCTGCTTACTGATGTATGTTTACCTGATTATAATTTATAATGGAGCACAAAGGCTTCATGTGAAGGCTGAACTAATAAAGAGAATAGGAAATAAAATAAATATTGACTGGTACATTAGTACAGTAATGTACAATACCCACCCTTGTTAAGAGGTTTTCATATAGTGTGTAGGTGAGTTACACAAACAATGTTACATTTCAATTTGTATTTTAATTGTATTCAGCTTATAGCCAGGCAAACTTTTAAATATTATAATCATAATCATAATAATAATACATAATTAAAATGTACTTTTGGAAAAGTATTAAATATTTGACAATTTAATTTCAAACTAAGCCATGCAAACATAAAATTCATGTATTTTTTAAAAATAATTAATTTGTCAACATGGGTTTAGACAAGGCAGATCATGTCTTACTAATTAATTTGAGTTTTTGGAACATGCAGCTGCAGCTGTAGATCAGTGCTTCGCACTTAATGGTGAGACCAGCATGTTGTTTCTTTTTCACGACCTGCTGTATCTGAGTGAGATGTTCTTTCCAGGTGGTCCTGTAGATAACCACATCATCCAAGTAGGTTTGCAAAATATTGACAATTGATTAACACTTAATCCATAAGGCGTTGGAATGTGGCTGGTGCTCCATGAAGGCCAAATGCCATGACTCAGAAGTGAAACAATCCTAACAGTGTTCAGAAGAAAGTGAGCTCTCGGCCCCTGGTACCAAGGGAACCTGCCAATAGCCCTTAGTCCAACATACTGATATATCTAGCATGTCCAATCTGGTCCAAGAGTTCGTCAATACAGGGCAATGAATAGCTAGTCAACTTTGACACACTAATGAGCTGACGGACATCTATGCAGAATTGTATAGTCTCATGGGCCACTGGGCTACTCCAAGCACTAGTGGAGGGTTCAATGATCTAGAGTGCTAACATTGCATTCATTTCTCTCCTCAGCGTCTCCCACAAGCATTCTGGTATTTGGTAAAGTCGGTGTCTTGTAGGCTTTGGTTCGATGAGATGAATAGTATGCTGTTCCAGCATGGTGCACTCTGTTTTATCTGTGAAAAAAACAGGGAAGGAAGCAAACACTAGTATATTGATTCCCAGTAAGCTGTCAAATACTCTCTCTCAACTCCGTGCTTTTGACTTAGTCAATGTATGATCATTTTAGATTTAGACATGTCCTTTCCAACAACCAAATCTGCAGGAATACAGCCTCTGGCCACTCCCTGTATCTATTAAACCATACTCAGGCTTCCCATTCAAATGCCCCTGGGAGGTAACCACTGTTTTAATGGAAGTGGGAAAAGGTTTGTGAACAATGTGGGTTGGGAGGTATAGCAATAAGAACATAAGAAAGTTTACAAACGAGAGGAGGCCATTTGACCCATCGTGCTCATTTAGTGAGGATACTAGCCAGTCTGTTTTTAAATGTTCCCAAGTTTTCAGCTTCAACCACATCGTTGGGGAGTTTGTTCCAGATTGTGACAACTCTCTGTGTGAAGAAGTGTCTCCTGTTTTCGCTCTTGAATGCCTTGAAGCCTAATTTCCATTTGTGTCCCCGGGTGCGGGTGTCCCTGCTGATCTGGAAAAGCTCCCCTGGTTTGATGTGGTCATTGTCTTTCATGATTTTGAAGACTTAAATCAAGTCCCCACGTAGTCTCCTCTGTTCCAGGGTGAAAAGGTTCAGGTCCCTCAGTCTCTCAGTAGGACAGTCCCTTCAGACCTGGAACAAGTCTGGTTGCTCTCCTCTGAACTGCCTCTAGAGCAGCGATATCTTTCTTGAAGTGTGGAGCCCAGAACTGTACACAGTATCCAGATGAGCTCTAACTAGTGCATTGTACAGTCTTAACATTAGTTTCATTGTTTTAAATTCTACACTTTTGACAATATACCCTAGCATTTTGGTTGCCTTTTTTCTTGCTTCCCCACATTGTTTGGATGGGGAAAGTGATGAGTGCACATAGACTCCTAGGTCTTTCTCATGTGTTACTTCATCTAGATCGGTACCTCCCATAGTGTAATTATAGTGGACATTTTTGTTACCTGCAGGTAATAACTTGCACTTGTCTACATTGAATTTCATTTGCCAGATGTCAGCCCACAACTGAATATTATCTAAGTCCCTTTGAATAACCTGTGCTACTGAGATTGTATCTGCTGAGCCACCTATTTTAGTATCATCTGCAAATTTGACAAGTTTGCTAACTATCCCAGAGTCCAGATCATTAATATAGATTAGAAAAAAACACTGGTTCTCAGGATATGGTAGTATTCATAAATAAAATTAACAATCTAGAGGTTGATATTTAAATATACATTTATACAGGCACTTGCTCTATTCTATTACAAAAAATGTTGTCAATGTTAAAAAATGCAAAGTAGCAAAGAGAGCAAAGCCATCTGAAGTAGAGATATCAAACTATTAGGGCAAATTACAAACAACTATTGGAGCAAACTTTGCCAGCATGAAGATATCAAACCCATTAGTTGGGTAACAAGATTCGTGGGACAAACTTGACCAACTGAACATTTTGTTTGCCCACAATAAAAAGGGTGTCAGTTATACTGAAATCATGTAAAAAGGTTGATACAAAAGAAGTCAATCTGTTATAATAATTAATTCGGTAGGAATAAATGTAAAAAGCTGGCCAGCAAACAATTATGTTTTTTTCAGTCTCTCAGAAAATTATGAAAATTTGGTCTTATCTTAATTTTGAGGTGTCAAGTAATTGTTTTCTTATATCTTTCTGCTGATATACACACACACACACACACACACACACACACACACACACACACACATATATATATATGTATATTATTTCAACCAATATGTTCATTGGCTATAATCCAACAGAAACAGAAACCTCATTTGACTATTATATTTATTTGGGCATCGTTACAGTCCTCCAATCAAGTACAGAAGCCACAGGTCTGTTTGTGCTCATTGTGATATGCATGTAAATTAAAGTATTATAAGAAATTGGGAAATTATAATCTGAAAGAAACATTTGATTAATCCCTGGTTTGGTGTTCTTTTTGTGCAGCTACCCCTGATGATCCAGGAGCCAGGTCTGTGGACAACATCTTCCAGGGGAAGATGCCAGTTTCGTGCTGCTCCTGTTGACCCCTATTGACTTTTTGTGATTGGAGATTTTGCCTGGTAAATAGCACCACTGGAGAATTGAATACATTTTACCTTCAACTAGGACACATTTTTTTCTTTTACTTTTTCTTGGGAATAATTGATAGTCCATTTTATCTGCCCAGTGTTATCAAAGTTTATTTTAGCTCATTTTCTTATTCAACTTTTTTTTAGCTTGGACTTAGGGATTTATGTAAAAAATACAGAAGTGTAGAATTTTTGCCTTACAAAATAAACTAAACCTTGCACTTACCTTTATTTGTCCAATGTGGTTGTCCAGGGATTCTGGAAAAGCATCCTCTCCTCTCAAAAACAAGGGCAAAAGTAGTGGGCTATGACTTGTGAGTTATTTAGGTACAGTGTCGTACGCTCGTGCAACATGAGGCCTTCCTCTCTATTGTTTTTTTGTTGTTTTTTTTAATTGGTTATATTAGTATTTATATTACATAATTAATTAATACTGTTCATATTACATAATTAATTAAATAGTAAATTCACAAGCCTCGTCTGGCATTTAAAGTGATGTCAGTGCTGAAATGTATAGTTGTGAAAACAAATTGCAATATTTGTTGTAAGAAAACATCAACGTGCACCTGTTTGAATTACAGCCAGAAAAATGTGTATTAGAAACCACAATGAAAAGCTTGATATCTCAAATGTAGGGATTAGCCTGACATTCTAGTCCAGCTAGCACAATTGCGTAACATTTCAGAATGCTGCTATTTACAGTCTGTACCCCTACAGTTTAATGTATTGCCATATGCTGCTTTCTACTGTTTATGAATACATATGCCAGGGTTATGATTCGTAATTTTCGTAATTTGTGGATAGGTCAAAGTTTTGAATTGGTCTAGGCCAAAGTTACGTTAATTCCCGACAAAAGGGGCCATGGAAACAGTGGGTATCTGGGAGCAACAGCCACTTACTGATGTGGTTTAGTCAAATTAAGTGAAATAGCTTATATAATGCAAGAAGGAAAGTCAATTCAATCTGTCTTATTTGTATGTCCCAACTACTTTACTGATATGTATCATAACCAGATGTGTATATTGTATTGTTTCCATTAATTCCTGTTTTAAAACAAGAGAAAGGAATAACATTCATAAAATGAATCCAAAATATATGTACTAAAACAATATTAATGTGCTGGTGGGTGTCAGAATTCCAGGTTACAATGGAGAAGTTGCATAGCTGAGCAAGTATTCTAGAAATGTGCTGTGGTACTTATCCTTTGATACCTTGACTCTTGTTTCCAGACTTTATTTCAGTTATTATTGTTTTGTTTTTCTTGATGCTTGGAAATCATATACATTGTCAGGATTGGAATTATTGTTATTATTATTATTATATCAAAGCCTTTTATGTATTAAATTAGACTTTATAACTCTAAAGACATCATGCTTGAAATAGGAAAGGAAATACTTTTGGTTTATTTCTAATTCTAGCATGACTTGAGGCAGCGCTGTGTTTATCATATTATCATATTAAATCTCATTGCTTCTATTACAGACACGCAATACTTGCCATATTCATTTTTCTCAGAATATCTCCATAATTGCCTCAGGTAAAACAGCTTTCCTTAGGCATTGTATCAGATGAAAGTAACAAGGTACATATTGTGTCTTAAATGTACTTGATAAAATATTTATCTTTCAACTTAGGAAACAAATCAATTTTCCATTTCTTAAATAAAGCTTGCCCACTAGCAGTATTTAGTCCATTCATCAAAAATGATTAAATCATGTATTTCACTCCAGGCAGAGCCACACATAATAGTGCAATAAACTGTAGTATGCCCAGCCTCCTTATTTTTACATTTGTGTGTGTGCTGATTTTCAGCACTTAATGACTGGTACTTTGTACAGAAAACAAAAACCTCTGGCAAACAATTCTGCAGCCAAAGCATATACATTTGTAAGAGTTGTTTATTTTTGTATGTATTTATTTTATTTATGTATTTAAATGTTCACCATAATATGTCTATCATTCAGTAAAATCCTCAGCTGACAGTTTGTGAAGAAATATGCAGTATATACATATATACAGTACTGTGCAAATGTTTTTGGCAGGTGTGAAAAAATGCTGTAAATTAAGAATGCTTTCAAAAATAGACATGTAAATAGATTATATTCATCAGTTAACTAATTGCAAAGTGAGTGAACAAAAGAAAAATCTAAATCAATTCCATATTTGGTGTGACCACCCTTTCCCTTCAAAACAGCATCAATTCTTCTAGGTACACTTGCACACAGTTTATGAAGGAACTCGGCAGGAAGGTTGGCCCAAACATCTTGGAGAACTAACCACAGTTCTTCTGTGGATTAAGACAGCCTCAACTGATTCTCTCTCTTCATGTAATCCCAGACAGACACGGTGATGTTGAGATAAGGGCTCTGTGGAGTCATACCATCACTTTAATTTCCAGGACTCCTTGTTCTTCTTTACACTGAAGATAGTTCTTAGTGACTGTTGCTGTATGTTTGGTGTCGTTGTCATGCTGCAGAATAAATGTATGGCCTCCCTGATGGTATTGCATGATGGATAAGTATCTGCCTGTACTTCTCAGCATTGAGGAGACCATTAATTCTGACGAATCCCAATCTCAATTTGCAGAAATGCAGCCCCAAACTTGCAAGGAACCTCCACCATGCTTCACTGTTGCCTGCAGACACTCATTCGTGTGCTGCTCTCCAGCCCTTCAGTGAACAAACTGCCTTCTGCTACATCCAGATATTTCAAATTTTGACTCATCAGTCCAGAGCACCTGCTGCCATTTTTCTGCACACCAGTTCCTGTGATATCATGCATAGTTGAGTCGCTTGGCCTTGTTTCCACATCAGAGGTATGGCTTTTTTGTCTTCCATAAAGGCCACTTCTGACCAGACTTCTCTGGACAGTAGATGGGTGTACCAGGGTCCCACTGTTTTCTGCCAATTCTGAGCTGATGGCACTGCTGGACATCTTCTGATTGTGAAGGGAAGTAAGCATGATGTGTCTTTCATCTGCTGCAGTAAGTTTCCTTGGCCGACCACTGCGTCTAAGGTCCTCAACGTTGCCCGTTTCTTTGTGCTTCTTCAAAAGAGCTTGGAAACCCCTGTCTGCCTTGAAATTTGTGCCTGGGAGAGACCTTGCTGATGCAGTATAACTACCTTGTGTCTTGTTGCTGTGCTCAGTCTTGCCATGGTGTCTGACTTTTGACAGTAAACTGTCTTCAGCAACCTCACCTTGTTAGCTGAGTTTGGCTGTTCCTCACCCAGTTTTATTCCTCCTACACAGCTGTTTCTGTTTCAGTTAATGATTGTGTTTCAATCTACATTTTGAATTGATTATCCTTAGCATCGTGGTTATCTGAGAAAAGAAGCACTGCCCAAGGGGGAGGGGTTTTCAGCGCGCATTGCTGAAATGTATCAAAGACATTTATCTATCAAAGCTGCCAATGGCCCTTGTGCCCGTCACTCAAATAGGACCCTTCGACTTCCTGTTTGTATAAAAGGTGACATCTGCACAAAGACTTCCTCTTTTTGCCGGGAGCTAGAACTCCCGTGTGACCTTGCAACCCTTGGGCAGTGCTTCTTTTCTCAGATAACCACGGTTGTATACACAACCTATCGTTATCTTTCGAGTTAGAAGCACTGCCCAAGGGGAAGGGGTTACAGTATGACCAAACCGTTGCAAGGGAGGAGGCAGTGAGCTAGTAAGAGAGCTTGCCCCGAGGCGTACCTACTAGGAGCCATACCAACTCTATGATAGAAGCCACAGGAGCCCCTTGGGGCCACATCTGGGCTGCCCAGACACGAAGACCGCAGTCATGCTGAACTGGGAAGATATAAGGAATAGTGTATCCATGGGCAGCAAGAACCTTGTGCCTACCACGAAGCCTAGTAATAGCAGCCTCCTGCTCTACTAGCAGGGCTAGGAGTGGGGCCAAAACCAAGACCACACCATATAAGCACAGGGTGCAGTCTCACACCCTGTGCTCAACATACAGTGGGCTAACCAGCGAAATCGAATGCTTGGCCTTCAAAGGCGAAGCGGAGAAACTTCCTGAGTGCCTGCACAATGGGGATGTGAAAGTAGGCATCTTTCAAATCCACCAATGTGAATACAGTCTCCAGGCTTGATAGCCTGAGACATGACGCGCAGGGTGAGCATCTTGAAACACCTTGAAGTGGCGATTCAGGTACCTCAGATCCAAGATGGGGCGGAAACCGCCATCTTTCTTAGGCACAAGGAAGTATGGGGAATAGAATGGAGCCCTGGAGCGAGAACTCCAAGAGAGCGGTGATTTTGACGCGAAGTGCCACACACTGCAACGGGTCCCTCACTTGCGTCCACACCTCACCTCTGAAGGGGTGTGGCCGGGTCTGGAACTGTAGGGAGTAGCCAACTGTTATAATTTGAAGCATCCAGGAGTCCTGGGTGTGGAGGTGCTAATTGGAGAGTTGCTGGGGGTGTTTGAGGGTCCAGAGGCTGCTGGTGCCTATCGGTGAGTCGCTGGTGAGTCAGCAGGAGGTCGGGGCTGCTGCTGCCTGGGGGCTGGCCTTCTAGGCCCTGCAGGTTGTCTGCAGGCTTGGCCCAGAGGTGCTGCTTGGGGGTACACTCAGGCAAGCTGTAGTGACTGCATCCATCAGCCGGGTCCTGTCTGCGTCTGGGACTGCGTGCCTGCCAAGGAACGGCCATTCGCATGTGTCTTATGGTGCATGTCCATCACTAGGAGATCTGCTGCCACAGCCAACTCCCCAGTAGGCTGTGGGGCCCCTGAGGGCCTCGTATCCGTGGCCTCCACCAGCTGGGTGATGTAGAGGGCCAGCAGGGACACCATATTGCAGAGGCAGGCCGCCTGGGCTCCAGCCTCATATGCTTGGCGGAGCATCGGTCCCTTGGCATCGCAGGAGGTGGGGAAAGGATGGTGGAATTCACCTTGGGGAAATTCCTGCACACCCTGGGTCCTGGCGTAGACCTCATCTACCCGTGCTTGGGCAGGGGCCATCGCCAGGTGGTCCCAGCAGCTCTGCCAGCAGGTCAGGCAGTAGCGGAAGGGCCCGCGTGGGCCACTGCAAGCGCTCCACTCTCTCAAACCTGAAGGGTGGGGGGGCAGGGTTCACTGACCAGGGAATCTGGAGGGACTCCACAGCCTGCTGGGCGACTGCCCATAACTCAAACTGACGGCCCACCGAAGCGGGGACAAGATCCTTACCTGTGGGGGGAGGAGGGGGGGAAGCCACATCCTCCCTCAGATCCACCTCCAGATCAGACCCATGAGGGCTGAGGGAGATGATGTCATCACCTCAGGTTGCCTGCTGACTGTCCTCCTCCACAGAGTGGACAGACAGGCTCCCCTCAGACTCCATAGACATTGCCGGTGGAATGGCAGGTGGAGGAGGAGGAAAAGGAGGGGGGCGCGCTCGGGCCGTCTGTGCAGCAGTAGGGTGCAGATCTGGTACGTCCTGGTGTTGAGATCCAGAATGGCAGCATCTCACCCCTTGTCCGCAGAGCTCGGGTCCCTGCACTGGCATCTCGGTGGAGATGAGACCAACGGTGAGGAAGAGGAGGAGGAGGGAGCCCGGGGACGCCCCTCCATGGGCCTCCCTCTCTGTCCCCTAATTGTCACAGCCAGTGGTGCGACAGAAGCCCCAGCAGTCACTGGCCTGACAGACGAGACAGAGGGGCTAAGGGCTAGGGGGAAAGCAGGAAAGCTTGGAGAGGATGACAGCCAGGTCGTGACTGGGACCCGAGTGCGTGCCTGACTGGGGAGGGGGTTGCACAGTTGCTCCGCCCCCCTGGACCGAGGGGGAAGATCACTTCACTGGACACTGCACTGTTTGGAATCCGGAGGGCCCACAGTAGAAAAACCATCAGCTGAAGTAGGGCTTAACACACCAGAACCACTACACGGATGTGTGAGCGCAGCAGAGCTCAATCCAGTAACCTGGAAGACCAAGACCTCCTACAGCCGCTGCAGGCTGTAGTGTGGGCACAAGCCGGCATAGGAGCCCCTCTCACAGGCGAGGTCTCTTACGACAGACCGAGGCTTAGGCCAGCCTCAGCTATTACTGCCACTGCGTGCGCTCTTGCTGTGGAGGAAAAAGTCTAGTGAACTAGCCTGAATAATAATAACAATAATAATAATAGTAATAATAATAATAATAATAATAATAATAAACGACTAGTAGTTGTGTGAAAGCTGAGAACCGAGGCGCCGACGGACTTCCACGGCGGGGACGGAACAAAACACTGTGGCTAATTTAAGTAAAATTAAAATAGCACTACAACACACAAATGTAGCGAATCGTTGGAAGGAAAGCACAGTATGTATTGCCAACCAACCGAAAAATGCAGATTTCTGGTTTGGACAAACACAGAAGACTCTCTTACGTGTCTTGACGAACCAAGGCGAAGGGCAAAAAGAGGAAGTCTTTGTGCAGACGTCACCTTTTATACAAACAGGAAGTGGAAGGGTCCTGTTTGAGTGATGGACTCAAGGGTCATTGGCAGCTTTGATAGACAAATGTCTTCGATATGTTCCAGCATTGCGCGCTGAATACCCCTCCCCCTTGGGCAGTGCTTCCAACTCAAAAGATAACAAGTGGAGATCCTTATAAGAAGGTAATAGTATGTAATACTACCAGGAGCCTATATAAGTCATTCAATGCATTGTATTTCTTGTAGACCATTATTTTGTGCTTTGATATAGCTTTTAAACTGCAATGTAACTCATACCAACTTGTTTTTTCATAGTTCCTGTGATATGCTGTAGAATAAGGTTAGGAAGTGAATAACATTGAACTGTTTAACAATCAGCTGACCTTCTCTTTCTGCATCAACCTCTTTTGTTTGCAAAGCTATCATTTTTTTCTGTTGATTCTGGTCTGTGCTCAATTAAGTAAAACACTTGTAGTTTCCTTACAGTTTGCTTCACTGAAAACCTTTGATTGTGAAGGGTAACTATGGATACACAATCATTATACTTTATCTCCTTTCTTATAGCCGTGGTATCTCACCATTCCATTATATATGGGTTGATAGTGCAAAGTGTCAGGGCAATAAAATCTCAACTCCCCTGTGATGGTGAACCCTCAGATTATGGATGTTTCTGATAAACAGTAACCTAAGGAGGAGTGACTAGGTATGGAGAACCAGGCATTTTTCTAAAGCATAAAAGGAAATAGAAAGTACAGTACTGTTGTTGGTTGTGAAGAAATATGCAAGTGAGTTGGTTTTACTTGATGAAACTATTTTTTCTAAATATAGCTGTGTTTTAAAGGACTAATTTAATATATAATGAGGTTTGGACTTGTGTGCTAGTGTGCATGAGAGGACAACTGTGGCGGCTGAAAGTTGATCCTGATCAAATGGCAGTCTAAACGCAACATCACTGATGTTCAAGGAAAATGTTGAATACAAATTATTTTTTATTTGTTTATTTAGGGGTACACATACAATATACACAGTAAATGATTTTGGATCATGATCTGTGATCCATGTTTTTGTTTATTCTGTGTGTTGTTTGAGCCAGCAGTTTAGCTATTTAGATAAGGAGGAGCTAGGTTTTGGTTTTGTTTCGATTTCTTTTTCATTCACCAAACTAAATAATAAATAACACCTTTTTTCATCATATCCCTATCTCGGTAGGGTGTCCCTTAGACCCCTCCTGTATCATGAACCCAATGTTGTGACAACCCCCACGATGTTACAAAGGAAAGTCATTATTTTTACAAGAAACTTTTATGTGTTGGGGAAATCCACACATTTTCCCAAATGTATTAAATGTACAATTTGCACTATTTTAGTACAATAATATATTATTGCTATCTTCATGAAAATTATTGCACAATTAATTTGTCATATTATGAATTTAGCTGGAATTCCATTTATTGGTCTAATTAAATTGTTTGGCTTAATAACAATGTTGGTGCTGTATCAGTACCTTATGGTTTTCTGTGGTTTTGCATATGTAATTTGCTATCTGATATCCAATAATGTTACTTTAAATAAGAATTCTAATAGAACATTTATCTAATTTTCTTATTGGGATTTGAAAATAGATTGAAGATTTGAGTTCAGAAATGTACATCTTAATATTAACGATAATATTACAACATTTTATGAAACATTTTTTTATTTCAGCAAGGTAACAATGGTTACACAATTAGCATTGTGGTTACACAACTTTTAACTTTTTTGAACCCTTTCAATACTAGGCCCTCTCCAACATGCCACTCGTCTATGTTGCAGGGGAAGACAAACAATATAACATGGTAACAGTAACTCTTATTTATTTAAACAGGGTACGTACTTAAACAACAGTTATTATGGTTAAACAGCTTTCCACAGAATTCTATGCAGTAGCCCCTTCTCAATGTATCACTTTTCCAGGTGGCAGGAGAAGTTGAACTGTTTCTCCCTTCTGGCTGTTCCACCAACTGTAAGAGGTCTTTGCAGTTTTTTAATTGCACCACTTATATGAAGAATGTAGGTTATACTTGTTTTTGTAAACTGATCAGTTTTGCTGTGTGTAACATCAATGCATTGCATAGTGCTGAACAACCATTAACTTAAATACAGGCCTCTGACCTGTGCTATGAGGAGTGTACCTGTAGAGGTCTACTAGTGTTTATTAAATTCCTTACACTGAAGTACAATGTGCTCTATATTAGTGTATAATACATTGACTTTGGCATCCATTTAGTGATATGTATTCTGCAATGCAGTAATAAACCTATATATGTTTTAGTGTTAATTTTGTTCATCCTTTTAACTTTTCTTTTTAAGTCAACACACTTTTGCAGAACATGAGGTGTGCAAGCCTTTGTATTAAAAATAATATACACCTTATGGATTTTTGTGACTTTGCAAATGTCATATACAACAACAATCAGCTCTGAGTTTCATGCATCTGATATCCAATGTTAAAATCTTAAAATCAGAATTCTAATGGTATATTTATCAAATTTTCTCACTGTGATTTTAAAATAGTCTGAAGATTTGTGTTCAGAAATGTACATCTTAACATTTTCCATAATATAAAGAAATCTACAAGCTTGTGAATGCCATAGGCATAGGTTTAGGGGGTGACGGGTCCCCAGTGTTGACAGAATTTTAAATTGTCCCTCCCCAATAATGTATGCCGGGTCCCCCTCAATATTAACAGAGCCCCCCCCAATTCTGAAATGAAATCTGGTGAATGCACAGATTTACCCCATGTATTGTTAAGAGACTTTGAGTTCAATTGCATTATTGTGGTTTATTACCCTCCATTCTTATAATTCTAATAATCTTTGTTCAGATTAGGCAATTCCCTATTCCTCATTCATGCGTTATCCATACTTTCCCTCAGGACACCCTCCCATTATTATATACACTACCGGTCAAAAGTTTTAGAACACCGCCATTTTTCCAGTTTTTATTGAAATGTAAGAGGTCTGGCAGACCCAAAGCCACAACAGAATCAGAAGACAAGGTTCTGAGAGTCAACAGCTTGCATGATAGGCGGCTCTCAGGACAACAGCTTCAAGCACAGCTTAACACTGGTCAAAGTAAGCAAGTCTCAGTTTCAACTGTGAAGACAAGACTTCGACCTGCAGGTTTGACAGGTCGAGTGGCAGTAAGAAAGCCACTGCTACGGTGGCAAAATAAGAAAAAGAGGCTTGACTGGGCCATGAAGCACTGCCAGTGGACTACTGAAGACTGGAAGATGGTCTTATGGAACGATTAATCAAAATATTAAATCTTAGGTTCATCACGCATGGTTTTTGTATGCCCTTGAAGACTCGAAGAAATCCAGAGAGATATATATATATTAAAAGCAGCTGCAAGGAAGAGGCTCAAGAGGCAATCTCAAGAACAGTCTTAGAGAAGTTACAAGCTACAGGCACTTTTATGCAGACCAGACAGGATAGAAAGATACAGGACTCAAATGTCTGTCCCGTGATGAGTGCAAGTTTGGTTTCTGCCCGACAACTCATTAGGAAAACCCATATATGGAAATGTAAGGCATATGTATTTAATATAAGAGATATACCAAGCCCAAATGCCTGGAGAAAACTGGTTCTTATCAGACTCTGTTCCTCTGGGTATCAGGGTTGCACTATGGCACAGTACCGTAGCACAGCAAGGCCGCGAGACAGTGACCTTGTTTACACAGATACACAGGGAAAGAAATGCAGTTCATCACTGTCAAGTAGGTGAAAGGATGGTTCCTCAGTGTGTGACACCAACTGTCAAACATGGAGGAGGTGATGATCTGGGGCTCTTTTGCTGGTCCAGAGTCGGCGACTTGCACAGAGTGAGTGGCACCCTGAACCAAAACAGCTACCACAGCATTTTGCAGTGCCATGCAATACCCTCTGGTATACCCTTAGTTGTGGGAACTTCTGCAACAGTGTTGGGAAGAACATTCCAAACAATATTTGATTTCCATTGATGAAAGAATGTATTGAGACATTAAACTGCATACATTTCAATAAAAACTGGAAAAATTGAGGTGTTCTAAAACTTTTGATCCGTAGTGTATCCTACAGCGAAACCATCTGTGAGTTCATGAATGTTTTACATATGTGCAAGTATATAACACCTGAAGCAAACAAAATCAGACAAAAGTACATTTTAGTACTTTGCATTCGTCAACAACTCCAGGTTTGTACTCGACAAGTCTATTTATCTGATTCCTCTTATGCAGTAATAGTTGCTCAAGCAAGATAACGCAGTGCTTGGTCATCTAATTTACAGCAGCATTTTAAGCATACCAGTCAATCCTATTGCAGTCTTAACTGTTATAGATCATAGTTGGGGGGGGAATACAGGCCCGTCACAGGTTTCAATATGGTATCAAGGTAAGGAAATGCTTTGTGTGCTAAATACAACTAAAAGCAAAAAGTAACATGTGGATTACAATACATATGCTGTACATCATTGTTCTTCAAATCTGGTCTTCGAGGGCCAGAGCAATTCTATTCTCATTCCAACCAAGCTCTTAGTTAATGGAACTAATTATTCTCAAAATGTTCTATTGTGATTTTATTTCTATATTTTATTAATTGAATTGCTTTGTTGTTTGTTCTTTGATTGAATTAATCACCATGGTCACTAGAAGCGCTCCTTTGACTGCCTACAACTGTAACTTATAACCTCTCAATCAGATGCACCCTATAAGAAGCCCTAGGGAGCAGGTAATACTTTGTGAGAGACTTGTTCTGAGAGGTGCTCCCTTCCCTGACTGCTCCTGAATCAGGTGAAAGGAAAGCAGACACTGTCGCCTCTGAAGAGGATTATAATTATTAAGGGGATTACAGACAGTATTTTTTAAAAATTTATTTATTTTACTGTGTCTGTCTAGTTTTCCCTCTTTCTTTTTATCCTTGTTCATGGTTGTGCCATGTACCACATTGACCTGCCGGGGCCTGGAGGAGAAATACATGGAACAGATTAAAACTAACAAAAACACTTGGAATCCCTTACACTCAAGACGGCAAAGAGAGGTCCTGTGTGTTGCTGAGTCCCTATGCCTAAGAAAGCCTGGTCTGGTCTCCATGCCTGGGGTGAAACCTAGAGAAGCAGAGAGACAAAATGGGTGAGAGGGATGTGCGTTAATGTATGAGGAAAAAATAACTGAGCTAGTGCCTATTCATGAGTCTTACTTGTTGCTGAGACGTGCATTTTTACCTTCTGAGATTGTTATGTGAGCGTCAAGCTGCTGCAGCTGTCCGTGGTCCTGGGGGTGCCTGGTCGATGATTATGCAGTTATCAAGTTAGAAATAACTTTCACTTACCTTGTCAGTGAGGTATCCTGGGAATCTTGTCAACCTGTTGTGGGGAAATGTCATCCTCTTAAATAACGGGGTGGTGTATTCACTAAGTTTTAAACTGCCAGAGATATTGTAATGGCGTGTGTCAATTGAGTGCCAACATTGATAACAAATATAAATATATTTAAAAAAAAAAATCTGTGTAATGTTATAAAATCTTTTTCATATAGGCTACACAATGAGGTTTTAAAAAATGAAATTGTGCAGAAAATGATCAAAATTTGGCTTTTGATTTCAAATATCTAAATTTGTGGTACAAACTCACACCTTCGTTTTTTTTGGTGCCGATTCTAAAATAATGGAAAATGTTATCAGTTTTAAATGTTTGCCATTTGTGTAATGTGTGCTCAGATAAAGGTACTTTGTTCTCTGTACCATTAGAGCTGGGGATATCCAACAAATCCATTATCTAGAGAATTGTCATGTATTAGTGGCATACATATGTACTATAGTGAAAGTTTTTCTGAGGGAAAACAAGTACAGATATAGTCATACAGTACCTATGCTCAGTGCTACAAGACAACATCACCCAGATTGTCGTTGGATGTTTTCTTTATTGGACCTCTGAAGAAGCCTTGTGAAAGGTAATGGTGACCGAATTTAAATCTCATGTAATACCAATAACATAATTATCAACAAAACATTTGTCTTGTATGCCATGAATTTATATGTATATCCAACAAGAATGAGATTGGTCAAATTCTTCACACGATTCCATTCTCAAACGTTCAAGAAGTACATTAAAGATGAATTTATGGAATTATCATGTGCATGCTGTAAGTGATTCACAAAGGGGGGAAATTAAAATTTGAAATAAAATTACTATGTGTTAAGGAGATTGAATGTCACCGAAACCTGCTAAGGAAATACATACATTTGAAATGTACTGTATTCAGTAAGTATTATAAGTATTCAGCCCCCTAGGTCAATACTTCTTGGATACACCTTTGGCACTTTTGACATTTGGATTGCTGTGAGTCCGTTTGGGTCGGTGTCTAGCAGCTTTGCACAGAGGAGTAATGTAATTAATAGTCTTCCTCACAGAATTGCTCCAGTTCCGAAAAATGCATTGGGGTTGGTTAAGGCACTGCAATCTTTAAGTCTCGCTATATATTTACTATTAGATTCATTTTCTTCTTTTTTAACCATTCCAATGTGGCTTTGGCCTTGTACTTCGGGTTATTGTCCTGCTGAAATTAAATTTATTGGAAACAGTTTTAGATTCTTTAGAAAATGTTGGATAAAATACTTGGATCATATTGTCAAGTAAATGTAATTTTATGTATTTATTATTTAGGGGTACACTTACAATAAACACAGTAACTGAGTTTGCTAGCTGTGCATTATTTCAGCTCCATCTCAGTGGTTCTTGTGCAAAACCAGCCACTGACATAAATTGAGTCTGAGGCAACAAAGCCATTGGCTGCAGTCAGATTTGATTTTCATGATATTTCACTGACCTTCTATTCACCCTCAGTAATGTGCTGTGTGTAAGGGATGCAGTGGAGTGTACTTCGCTTTTGATTATTTGTGTTTCAAGCCTAGTTTATACCAAAGAATTTGAAATCTCCCCAGGTTTTATTCCCCACAAAAATGTAATTTATGTTTTAATATAAGTGGATCTATTCTTGGCTTTGTATTTCTGCCTTTCCTAGCGTTTGCATGTTTAATGAAGTAAGATAGTCTTCAATTATTTCTCACTCTTCTGTTGTGTTCAATTGGGCAGTAAAAGATCCCTTGTGGGAGGCACTGTGTATCATTGCCAACAGCAGTTCCTAGCGGTAGATGTAGGTTCCAGAGAGATAAAATATCTGAGATAGAGTTAAATGCAATGCTTTCTACTATACTTCTTCTTAAAGTGGGCATTAGACAGAAAATATACTTTATTTCAAATTATCTGCTTCCTCTTCTAATTGCTACATGGCATTTGCATTATATTTAAATTGATATACATAATCCACTCTATCCATTGGCTCCTGATCAAATCACGCATCGTCCATATACCTCCCCTTCACTCCCCTGCCTTTAGAGTCTGCTCCTTCTCCACCTTTGCCCCCCAGTGGTGGATTGGCCTACCCACGGATATCAGGACTGCCAATCCCTGACCACCTTATGGCAATTTCTGAAGACACCCTGGCACACTTCACTTGAAATACCTCAACCTTCCCCTTCTCCCCTGTTCCTTTGGTGCTTAACCTTGTATTTTACACTCACACTTATCTGCTCACCAACTTGATGCTCCTCATTATACATGTTCTTATTCTTGCACTGATGTGTCTTAGTTTTAATTGTACCTGTATTATTTGCAACTATTGACATAATTCCTGATCTTACTTGAATTACCCCTGACCTGCCTCTTTATTGTTCGTCTTCTTAGTTTTACACTTACTAGGAAGATATATTGTAGAATATTGTATTTTCTTAGTCTTACTGTACTAGGTTTCTGTATGTATTTATGTTATGCCATAATTGTAAGCTGCCCTGTGCAAGGGCATCTGCTAAATTTGTAATAGAATTTAAATTTAAATATAAGACCAATTGAAAGCAGGCTTCATCACCAGAACAATAATATAGCAGTGAATTTACAATCTATGTAAGGAAAAACATATATAATGATGTAAGTTTTTATTAGGTAATGGAATATCTTTATTTATCTACTCTGAAATTTTACTTCATAATTCAATACACGATTATAGAAAAAAATAAGAAACTGAAATAAATATACTAATGAGAAAAAATATACATCTGAAACCCAGATCTAAGCTGTACTGCAGCTTGTCTTTTTCTTTGTGACCTTTTGCATTCTTTCTCCATTCCTGCCTTTTACTTTTTTTTGCTGTGTTCGGGTGCAATGCTGACGATTTATGAATATGCAAATGCATGTTTGTCAAGAATTTCAATCATAAAGATTGTTATTGAAAGACGTCAGTTAACATTTTTGGTGTTACTTGTGCTCTGGTCTGAATTAAGTGGTTTGTTATTCTGAAATGTACACTCACCCAAGTCACAGACATTTTATTTTGTTGCTGTCAGGTAAAAGGTACCAGTGCACTGGCGCTCGGACTAACAGACTGAGAGACAGCATTTACCTACAAGCAATAATTACATAGCATATCAGCAAGTCAAATTTAACTTGAACTGACCCCTCTTTTTGCACTAGCTGTCCTGTACTCTTTTGTACACTTCATCTTCATACTTTTCTACCTCACGGACTGTGTACAGGCAGACCCCAGTCTGAGGTCCAGAGCGTTCTGGGGCAGGTTTTCATCAAGGATGTCTCTGTACATTGCTGCATTCATCTTTCCCCTCGATCCTGACTAGTCTTCCAGTTCCTGCCGCTGAAAAACATCCCCACAGCATGATGCTCCCACCAGCATGCTTCACTGTAGGGATGGTATTGGCCAGGTGATGAGCGGTGCTTGGTTTCCTCCAGACGCTTGCCAATCAGGCCAAAGAGTTCAATCTTTGTTTCTCATGGTCTGAGAGTCCTTCAGGTGCGTTTTCCAGGTGGGCTGTCATGTGCCTTTTACTGAGGAGTGGCTTCCGTCTGGCCACTCTACCATACAGGCCTGATTGGTGGAGTGCTGCAGAGATGGTTGTTCTTCTGGAAGGTTCTCCTCTTTCCATAGAGACATGCTGGAGCTCTGTCAGAGTGACCATCGGGTTCTTGGTCATCTCCCTGACTAAGGCTCTTCTCCCCCGATCGGCCAGCTCTAGGAAGAGTCCTGGTGGTTCCAAACTTCTTCCATTTACGGATGATGGAGGCCACTGTGCTCATTGGGACCTTCAGTGCTGCATACATTTTTTTGTACCCTTCCCCAGATCTGTGCCTCGATACAATCCTGTCTCGGCGGTCTACAGACAATTCCTTGGACTTCATGGCTTGGTTTGTGCTCTAAAATGCACTGTTAACTGTGGGACCTTATATAGACAGGTGTGTGCCTTTCCAAATCATGTCCAATCAACTGAATTTACCACAGGTGGACTCCAATCAAGTTGTAGAAACATCTCAAGGATGATCAGTGGAAACAGGATGCACCTGAGCTCAATTTGGGTGTCATGGCAAAGGCTGTGAATACTTATGTACATGTGCTTTTTTTTTTTTTTTTTTTAATAAATTTGCAAAGATTTCAAACAAACTTCTTTCACGTTGTCATTATGGGTATTCTTTGTAGAATTTTGAGGAAAATAATTAATTTAATCCATTTTGGAATAAGGCTGTAAGATAACTAAATGTGGAAAAAGTGAAGCACTGTGAATACTTTCCGGATGCACTGTACATGCATGCAATGCATTATGTACACAGCCACCATTCAGAACTTGGTTCTGTGTGATATCCAGCTTCTCCCATTTGCAAATTATGTTCCAAAGTTAATAGTCCCCATAATTACATTTCTGCAATACATGCTTACTGTAGTACTGAAAATTTATTTTTGATAAGATCTTGAGAAAAACTGCAATTTCTACAGGCATGGACCACTGATGTCAATTTAAACTGTTGTTTTGCATATAAATATTGCTAATTCTCTGCTTTCTACCCAAGAAACAAAAGAATTAAAAAAAAAACACTCCCAAAACAAAAACAATAAAAATTACTTAATTCTTACTGGGAACTGCCTCCTTTCTGTGATCCAATGATGTCTGCATTAAAGTGCAACTCCCAACTGCCTACTTTCTTATCTTAGCTAAAGGGGGTCTGCATGCCCCTGCAGGTTCACAAATACATACTTCCCCTTTTCATAGTATTCCTCTCCAGGCATCTTTCCATACCCTGCTCCTCTGCCCTCAGTTATTCTTTCAATTCTCTACTTTCTCATTCTGCCTTCCCTGTATGTGCTTTCCTTCTGAAAACTGAAAGTCAAAACAAGACAGAGCAGGACAGTTCACACCTGAGGCCAGAAAGTACGTTGGCCATGGCACCAACAAAATGTGTGAAAGAAAGAAAGAAAGAAAGAAAAATAAAATGTTTAAATAGAAAATACAAAATATTTTTGATTATTGCACACTGTAACATAATAACACTAGAAATAAACAGAGGCATGATTATTCAAAACAGTGTAGTCTAATCAGCACTGGCGTGACAACTGTGGCATATCCCTGCACTCGGGACTCAAAATGTTACAACTCATTCTTGTGCAAGGACGACGGGTAAGTATTATTATGGGCTAAACAAATAACAAAATTTGTTTGTATGACAACCCAAGTTTGCAGTTCAGTGTTGTAAAGATTAATGATGTCTTATTTCTGAGGTATTTTGTGTATAATACTGTTCATTAAAAAAAGTAGTTAATCTGTGGCAGTTAATGATGAAGATGAGCTTAATATAATATTAACTGCTTTTGCTCTGTGTTCTTCAGTTAAGTTAGCATTTTTCCATGCTCTTCAATTAATATTTTATAATATTTTAGTGTCCTTAAAAATACTTTACTGACAGACTCAGAATATGCTTTGTAATATTACAATTATTATTATACTGAATTAGTATTTCATACAGAAAGGTGAATTTTAAATCCAAAAAAAGGACAAAACACAAAACAATGTGTGATTTTTGTGATTAACATCTAATTCTATAAGTAATTAATACAAAAATACTTTGGTAAAAAAGATTTTGTGATTTTATATCATGTTTATAGTAAAGATCTTAATGGCTTATATAATAATAGTTGTCGTCGTCATCACAAGAGACGGACGTGCCCGGGACACCAGTTACTGCATAAACTGAACATGACTTCTGACGAAGTTCGTTGTTAATTAAATGTTTTACCAGATATTAACAGTCGACAGAAATATGTTTTGTATATAATTATTGTTTGCAAAAAGCCACCCCCATTGTATTAACGCGGTCAACATATAAGTCTAATGCCGTGTTATAGTGCGAGCATCTCGTTAACTATGTTGCATGTGACGCAGACCCGTGTAGCAGCTGCAGCGCACATTTTCACTTTGCAGTTGGAGACTAGACAGGACGTTGACGCCCAACAGGTGTCCTATTTATATTCCATTGTTTTCCTGAGTTAAACAGAAATCTGTTGGATTACCAACATATTGTTAAAGAAAACACCACCCCTCATTACGAAGAAAGGTGAACAGAAAGGAGAATGGCTTTAAACTTAGAACACATCTTGAGTATCTCACACCTGTATAGCTCTACATATTTGCTGAGTGAAACCTATAGCTGGCTAATTTGGAGGATCATATGATATTAACTTTGCTTTAGCTGATTGCGACTCTGAGATAAAAAAAATAATAATAAAAAAATAAACAATCTATAAAACGAAGTCGCTCTGTAGAATTGAGATGAACGCAAATCACGTTCTTAAAACGTCCTTTGTAGAGCGACTACAGTTTAAGGTTTCCGCAGATCTGCACAGGTCTCCAGATTCCCATTGGTGGAGCAGCGCAGATCCGCGCAGCACTGCGGAAATCTGCGCAACAGGAACGCGAGGGTGCCGTGGCGAGGGGGAGGGCCCGCCGGTCGGTGGCTGCGATGTGGCTGCGCTGTGGCTGCGCAGACTCCTCCCGCCGCTGGAGCTGTGTTGTGCTCGAAACCCGCAATCTGTCAGTGTCAGCCTGAAGACTGCGAGAAGAGGAGCTTCTATGTCCCTTCAGTTTCCATTGGAATTACCGAGCTATAGATAGGTTTTTAATACCTTGTCTTTTATATCATTTGGGGGGACAATGGAAAGGGAGGTTATTTAAAAACGCACAGGGATTATATTGACCTCACCATATGCGACACAGGTGAGTGCCTCTTCATTTATGTTTTCAGGATGAGATCATTTCTCAGGCGAATGTACGAAGTGTCACTAGTAGTACGTATTACATTTGAAGCATTTGAGTTCGTTTTGACATGATTTTTTAAATATGTTTGCAAGCTGAGCTTTTGTGTTTACTCATGTGGGGAAAAGGACAAATCGTGACACTGCCTTATTTTACCAAGGCTTTTTGGAGACTTTCTGCCTTTCTTAGCATAATCAGAAAGGCAGAAAGTTTCTAGAAAGGCATAAAACGTTATCACCTACATACGTGTGATTTATCATTACCCTCATTATGATGATTTATATTGCACTGTGAGAAATAGCTTGTTCCACTGTCTGTGCTTTATATCGTGTTATTTACAGTTAGCAGTGTACTATAAATCTTTCTAAAACCCAATGAAACAAAATCCTTTGGTTATAAATAACCGTTCATGTGCAAAGTAAATATGCATTTTCCCTTAATTTTCCTTAAATAGCTGAATTATATCAAATGATAATTTGACATTTAAACATTAATTGTAATTGTACAATTGAAGGAGCGGTATAGAAAATGAACTATATTTATGTGTGTATTATATATAATATTTTTATATATGTACATACATACATTTAATATATGTAATCACATACACACAAACACACAATCCTATAAAATCAACAGAAATCCCTTAATTAACACTTGCACATGAACTCTCTTGGGACGTATTTATAGGCTTAAAGTCAACTCGGAAATGCATTACCTTTCCAATTAGCAGAATAACAAAAATCTAATTATTTCATTTCTAAGCAAGCAGTTACAAATATTTGGTTTCATAGTGTTTTACTGATTACATATTTTTTGTTTTGGCATACTTATGGCATATTTTTACTTGATGTAAAGTTAGGCTACTTTAAACTGCATTTCTATCGAGTTATTTTAACATTCCCAATAACTTGAAAATTAAGCACTTTCTGTAAATTCAGATTTAGCGTAAAGACATTAAAATGAAGATAGATAAGATAATAATCAGATCATTTAAGGTCAAGGATGATTTTTATTTTCATAGGGAAAATAATAAATAAATACAAATATATAAATGGATGTGTATCTAATAGAGAAGCTCATAATTATATATATATATATATATATATATATATATATATATATATACACACACACACACACACTAATTTATTTTTGAGACACAACTACAACTGTTGGTTAGGCAAAGGATGAGTAATACAAGCCTTGCAATATAGAAATACATTTTCACCACTTCTGCTTTCACAGATGCTCGCACTATAACATAGTCTTGAGCAGCTTTATGTGCTGCATTTACCACATATAATGTTAGTATACTGTACACATTAATTATGCTGTGACAATGCACAATTTATATTTTAGCTTTTTAAGATTTCTGCTGAGTCTTCTGTCCCATCACTCTAAATTTACACATAACATGAGCTACAGAAGTGAACCATTACCAAAAGTAATTTTAATTAAGCTACAATACAGTCAAATGTGAAATACTTACATATGAGTTTGATCAAGTGAAAAAATATTCTGTGACAAGATTTTAAGTTTTAGTTTACCTTAACAGTACCAAAAGGATTTATGGCAATACAAAAATGTGAAGATTAACCAAGCACTCTTTGCACTGTGAATTGTCTCTTTTGCAGGCTGCTTATGGCTGGAAGGTGGAGAAGGATTGCTTCATTAACACATTAATACCTCTCCTACCAAATTCTTTCCTTGTTCTAGTTCCCCACCAAAACAATACAACAGATGATATAGTCTTTTTTAACCTGACATCTATCATGCATGGAATACAATACTAACAATTTCTTAGTGACTGATATTACATTTTCAGCAGCTCAAGGTGAAGAACCATTAAATAGCTGTGATTTATGTGACTTTTAATACTTCCTTTTCTGTGGCTTATACAGACTCAGATTTTCAGTCGCTTATCTGTGTATTCGAGTTCAACCTGAAAACAAACCAAACAGGTCAAGAGCTGTATCTGATTAAACACATGCAATTCTCTGAGATTCAAATTCAACATAGAAAAGAGATGGTAGTGGTGATGGAAAATAAGTTTGGTAAGATGACTAGGAACATTTTAAACTGCAGTTGCTATTCAGAATCTGCAGTTATTCAGAATACTGTCTCCATGTAAATGTAGTGGCTGAATTTATTTAGCCTTCTTAGTCATTCAAACACAAGAGTTAACCAGTTATACGATTCCCACCCCCCAACCCCAATCCTAATTTAAATGGCGTTTCGTTCTCAGACTTTGCTGATGTACCTTCCAATGTCTTGATTTTCTGTGTGTTGTTCTCAAGTACAATTATAAGCATTTTCTCGTAATTAGTATGCTAGTTCTTAACAACAACTGAAATAAGGAAAATCCTATGAAGATTTATATCTATAAAAAAAAACACATTTGGAAACAAAATCCAATAAATCCATAAAAACCTTAGTACAGAAAAGGGAAAGGTTTCAAACATTATTTCCCCTATTTGATTAACGTTTTCTTGCTCAACACACCTACAGCTAATAATTCCAAAACTATGTTAATGTCAAAACAATATTACTGAGTGATTGCTGGCCCAGACTTGATTTAAAAAAAAAATCCATCTATGTAATGCAGATCTGTCATCATGTAAGGTGGAGACAAGTTGCTCCTGAGTCCTAAGGCTTTCATATAATCTAGTTTTTTGCATTTTAAATAGCTGAGCAACAGTTACATGCCAATCTTAATGCCTTTGCACATATGATTTTATATATATTTTATTATCCATCATCTTAAAAGCCATCCATCAAGTTCATTGCACATTGGATGTATTGAAGCAGCACCAAGTTAAAAAATGACAGTTATCTTCAACCACCTCCTGCAGTATTGATGATAAATATTTTCCATCAAATTAATTAGTGACACTGTTAGGGCTGCCCCCTGAAAGTCAACAAGTCGACTCATCAGTCAGAGACTCCTCAGTCGACTGAGATTCTCGAGCAGTCAGTCAAATCAAAAGTTATTGGAGTTTTACAATAATTGTAGATGTAGGACTGTATTTTATATTGTAGCAGGGCAAGCTGGCGCGCTTGCACCAAAAATAATCTGCATGACAACATGCGCTGCCTGGTGGGGGCGTTTGTGCAGCTGACACTGCAGGCTCGTCTGACAGCGCCCCGCTGGGAGCGCCAGAGCGCAGGCGCAGCGCTGTTTCAGCTGAGACGCTTTGGTTGCTTTGAATCGGAATATCCGTGGAAGTCATGTGTTGAAGTACCTGATGTAACGGATAGTTTGTGTTGCTAACAAATACCGAATGTAAAATGTCCGCACAAGGTAGAGTAATAGGCCCTTGCTCTGGATGAAGGGAAGGCTGAAACACGTAGAGAGAGGACGGACGGTCGGTGTGGTATTTGTCCCGCCCTTCCTCCGCTGTGATTGGACTGTTGGGTAAAAAGTGACAGTGACGAGCGCTGTGTTTTACCCAAACTTGAACATTTTTCAACTCTCAGCGACAAGAAAAAACGCCCAGCGCCCAGCGCTCAGTGGGGAATAGACGCGCAGCACCGCGTCACGCTGTCCCCTGTTTAAATACGCGGCGCTCCCATTGCAAACTGGAAAAATAGCCTGGCCTCAGGAAAAATCGCTTTGGTGGACACACGGCCTAATTGATGAGAGAAGCTGAAACCTGAGGTGGTGGAATTTGTTGGTAAAGGCTATGTCTCAGAAGAAGTCTAAAGTATGGCGGCATTTCGATTTATTTATTAGTTGTTTAAACATAAATAAAGAAGTAGGCCTATCCTGTTGTAAGAAGAGTTGTCGTGAATTTATTTTAAACGGTCATTTGTTTACTCATTTACACGTTGTTTTTAATGTTTACAGTGAAATAAAACATTTTGGTTAGCTTGATTTAAAAAGAAATACATGTGTGCTGCCTGTCACATTATTCCGACAAATTCATATGTTAGCCCGACGTTGTCTGCAATTCAAATAGACCGCAATTCAAATCTTGCATCATATGCAGCTGTCTTCTATTGATTTTTAAATGCAAAAAATGTCCCCATGACTCTGTTGCATTTGCTTATGGTAATGTGTTCGAAATCATCACTGGAACTCATGCCAATGAATTTTCTGATTGCCAGATAGTCTATTATGAACAAAAAAGAAAAAAGGAACGAATAGTCGAATCTCTGTATTGATAGCCAAAACGATTCGACTGACAAAATTCTGAGTCGGTACAGCCTAGTCACTATGCTTTTTGTCACTAAGGATTAGTTTCATCATAGCCACATTAAACAGAAACAGGATCTGCAACAATCAAACCTATCTATACTACAATTATGCACCCATTTTGCAAGGTCCAATATTTTTGTTTCACTTGGTTTTATTTTGTTTGCTTTACAATTACGCATATTTGGATCCAGTAATCTCCTTTATTTATAAAGTAATGTATTTATAATTGAAATGTATGGTTGCATTGATATATGTAGATAACTAGTGTCATAATGTTTAACATTTTTAATATTAATTAATTTATCCTATTTCGTTATACAATATATTGACAGTATAGTGTTTGTCTGAATATATACCACTACTAAGTTGATCTTCACTGTTTATTGGAAACTATTTGGTAATGCAAGACATAATTCCATTATATAGAGAACTATATAGAAAATGTATTTTATCTGTACTTATACATATATACAAAATGGAGGTGCATCTAAATTGTTTAACTTTTAAGGACAAAATTTGATCTGTCAGCATTTTGTAGATCAGTGTTTCTCAAAACAGCTTGGGCCATATCATTAAAACTACAAAATCATGTTAAAAGATGTGAAGAAACACACAAAAATAAATTACATAAAAATAAAACCACTTACAGAAGCAACCTGAAAGATTTAAGTGCATTACCTCCACTGTGTTGTGTTTATTTCTTCATCAAGACAAATGTTAAATGAACATTTCCCCTGGTGACATAACTATGATTTCCATAACCTGAGAGTAGGTGTTAAAACATCATGCCGATTTGGGGCTGGATTAAATCAAAACTTTGACCCACTCGCTAATAGCAAACTACAAACCTGTACATCATAGCGGTTAGATTTTTGATTAGAAGAAAGTGGCATCTAAATAAAAATGAGTACAGTAATGTAGTTTTCTATTAGCAGGTGGGTCAAAGTTTTGATTTTTATCCCAGCCATGAACTCAGATCTCACCAAGACAATTAATACTTACCTTTAACATAACCTACTGTGATCCATCTGCATGAGAGTAATGTGTCTGCATATCCAACCTCTTATGTTTCCTTCCATAAGATGAAGTAGAAATCCTTCCGTCTGCTACTGATGGCTAGGTGTAATGCTGACTTTGGTGATCAGCTTAGTTTGCCTCCCCACCGCATCAGCACTGTGGCTTTGACACTGGCTCTAGGGATCAATCAAGTGTGGTCTCCCCAGTGCATCAGCACGACAGCCTTCTGGACTGAGCTATGTAGGGTACATCTCTGGGGTCTTCAAGTGGGCACCTTCTGTCTTTGGTGTTTTGTTGACTAGCCTGTGACACCTGACTAGGGCTTGACAGTGAATCTGCCATCCCAGAACCACTCCCCTCCATCCCATTGTTATTGACAAGCAAACATTTGGATGTGTGCTGTAGTTTAGAATGTATAGTCTATTTAATTGTTTGAAGTATAGCATCTTCCTTATTGCATTTAACATTGAAAGGTTATTGAAGGCCCAGCAAATTGTTTATAGTCCTTATTATTTTTTGTTTTTGATTTTTTAACTTAGTATTGGTATTTATGTATAACCTTGCTGCCGTTGTTTGGTGTTCTTATGCATTTGTTCTTGGGACGGATTAAAATAAATAATAATAATAGTAATAATAACATTAAAAATGAAGCTGCAACTGAGTACAATGTTGTAGATTTCTATTAGTAGGTCAAACTTTTGATTTAATCCGGCCCCTTGGTTCTTTATCAACTTAGTTTGATAAAATAATATATCTTGAAGTCTCTTAGTTATATTGTTATATGTAAAGCTTTGACTTTTGTCATTTTGAGTGCTCCACTGCTTAGACAGTGTACTCCCACTATTGCATGTTGAAACAAATGGAAAGAGGATGACGTCAGAGAGGGAGACAATATGAAGTATTTATGCTATTTACAGGGAATCTCCTTGTTGCCATGTCTTACTTGATTTACTTGCTTGGTTAAAAACATACTTATGATAATAAACAGAGTAATTATTTAACTTATTTATACAAATAAGTCACACACGTGACACACAGATTGTTTTTTATTTTGAGAAAAACAGTCTGAATGTATAGATAGATAGATTTAGTCAGATCTATTCTCAACTTGGTGCATTTTACATTGATATAGGAATACAATGTAGATCCCATATGCATAATTGTACTGATGATGTCTTTGATATCCCCAAATAAAGGTTACGAGAGAGAGAGAATGAAGGTTGGGGTTGATCATTATTGATAACTATATTATAATTATAGTTGATGTTAATAGGAAATGATTATTATCATTTTTAGGATAGACACCTGTAATTTTTTAATTCAGTTTATTTAAGCTATTTGAGCTTTGTTATTACTACAAACAACCTCAGTCCTTGGTAAGGTCACTGAAACAAAGGGCATGTGCATTGAAATAAAAAAGTTGCTGTAAGAACTGTGGGTTATAAAGTTATAATGCATGTTCCACATATAGGGTAGTTGTTATTTTTTACATATTAAATTAAATAGAAGAGCAGTTTGTAATTGCTTTATTTGCCATGTAAATGTATAGAACAGTCAGCTAATGATTGCCTGGCGGTAATATATTTCTATCAACCGCCATACTTTTTGCTGAAGCAAAACAATTCTTGTTTTCCAGAACTTGAATTTGGCATGCATTTCTTTCTCCACTGTTTTGAGGCACCAGACCAGTGCCAAAGATCTGGATGCATAAATGGTTTGTGCTGATAGATGATATGGGCTAAAGGTGAAAAGAAAGCCAATGATGCTTGAGGGTGATGCCCAGTACAAAATACAGCTGCTACAGTTTTGTGAAAGTTGACTTAAAAAGTAGTCCATGTAGAAATGATATAAGTACTGTTCATTATATATTTATTTTTCCTCCCTGTCTGTAAAATAAAACAATGTGACATTATAGACCCAACAATTTCCTTATTTTATGGATAATTCAACAGGAGGGAGTTCTCAAATTGGAAAAGATCTGGACAAGCTGACCTCCAGATCAACATGTCAGCAAATAAAACAGTGGAAAAGAGATACATTAATCAGAAATACTGGGTGGCTCGTACATATAATGGGCACTGGTACATTCCCAGTAAAACAAAGTATTGTAAGTAATAAGTATCACATTTTGATATTGTTCACTAAAATAACTACTGTTGTTTTCAATATTTATACTATGTTTTAAAGAAGCCAAGAAGTTGTCTCCAGAAAGAAAAACAAGTTTAAGCAAACTTCGCTTTAAAAATCTCTCAATTGATGTAGCAGTGTTGAGTTTTTTTTAATTGCGCAGTAGGCCCAAATTGTTTTTTGACAGGGCATTTTATAATTCTGTCCCAGTTATACAGAATTATTGAATTGTATCCAAATTATGCTTAAGTTTAATGTAATACAGCATTGTTCCTGTGCTACTACTGTAACTAAGCTATACATTGGACATTTTGGTTTCCCTTTGTGTCATAATAAATCCAGACAACATCCATGCTTATGTCTTGCTGCCATACTTGACATGGCAATAAATAAGTAAATAAATGGATGCGGGAAACTGGGAAAATAATATCATTTGACGGAAGTAGACTATACAATGAAAAAATGCACTGATTGAGAACAACACCCCTGGTAAAATGGTCATGGGCATGGCAATTCTGAATCTGATTCATATGATGTCTTGGGGAAACGATATGAATAATAACAATCTGACAACAGCAATCATATCAGTTATGGATTATGCAAAAAGAAAAGGAAAATAAATTAATATAATTTATATAATATAAAAATTAGTTATAAACATGTATTTCTACACTGTGCTAAGTGATTTTACATTGAAGGACAATTAACTATCACAATATTATTATTATTATTATTATTAGTAGTAGTAGTAGCAGTAGCAGTAGCAGTAGCAGCAGCAGCAGCAGCAGTAGCAGTAGTAGTAGTAATGGTTAAGACGTTATCCCAATGTACTGTAAGCACAATTGAACGAGATGCTGTAGGGCATACAAATTTGGTGCTTCTGTAGTTGGCTATATTAAGAAGTTATGACATGACACATCCTGAAACCCTTGAAATAGCACAGTTGTTTTTGATATCTTCCAATATTTCTTGAGTTTACATTTTAAAGTGTTACAAGTTGCTCATAGAAAAATTCCATACAACCTTATTTATTTACACAAAAAGCATAATTTTACCCCAGTAGTTCTGATTTTAAGGTAAGCCATTGATGTGGTCCCAGATCTTCATTACCTTTAGATGGAAAAAGTTTGGAAAGATGGAAATAGACTGCATGCTACTCTGAATAGAGGTCAAAAAAGTGGTACAGCACATTAGGTCAAGCATCCACATGGATCATAAAGTCTATCTGTCAGGACTCGGGACCAAAACCCTAAAGCCGAACTTAATTATTTAGTGTTCTTATTGAAGGAAATTTGTTTCAGAAATACACGTTTCCTGAGGATTAGATTAGATTCAGATGGCTGGGAGTGAATGATTTATATGTGTAACTTTGTCTGCCTCAATCTTGCAGAACGTCACTATTTGTGTCATGGGTCTAAATCTCGATGAAGTTCTGTATCAGAAACATTTATGGTTTACTAGTCAGTGTTGGAGATTAAGTTCATTGACTACAATAGACCTGTGGTGCAATGTGCCATGGAGCTTACCTGTTCAGATATTGACATTTGTGTATTTTTTGTATTTAAAACAAGGTGGCTTAACGACACTGAACGTGAAATCAGACCACTTGTTTTCTTTTTTTTTAAAGCATAGTTATTTAATACCCTATTATAATGCTGCTTGTTTTGGGAAAATCAGTGACATATCAGTTTTAAAGAAGATTAAATATTCCATGCATTCAGTGGTAACCTCTATGTGCTGATCACTGCTATGAGAAACAATACTGTGAAAGACTATGGCTCTGAAGTGTGTAATCAGGAAGTCTTGTTGAACAGGTTTCAAGTGCCTAACAATGGCAGAGATGAAATATGTTCACTGTGGCAACTGAAAAAGGTCTGTTTAATGCTTAACTGTTAAAATTGAAAGAACACATTTAGTAAATTAATGTGGGTGTATGTGTATATTACCTACAATTAGACAGTGCTTTATTTTCTCATCAGCTGATTATCTGTGTACGTATTTAGGGAAGTTATAAAACAAATCACTTTTCCTCATAATACATTTGTAAATAAAGATGACCAGATTATAACAAAATTAAGGTAGAAACACGGGAAAATCAGCAGGTGATAAACATCTTTTTAATTGCCAAGCAGTGAGACATGTTGGAAAATGAACTGGCTTAAATGGATATATAACAATAATAACAAAACTATGTCTATTATTTAAAGCTGTCTAATTGGTGCTGTAAGAGACAGTGTGACATATGAAAGTGTCTATTGAACATAACATAAATATAATGATTTAATGCAGGATAAGATAACACATTTTAGTGTAAAATCTAGCTTTATACCACATGTACCACTCTGAGAGAAATAGGAATTTCTGAGTTTCATTGCACTCAAGCTCTAAAGCACCAATTGCCTGATGAATAACGGTTACAGTATTTTATCACAGAAAACTAGGAACCTTTGGTTATCAGTATCTTATGGCAAGCCAAATTATCATTTAGAGATATCTCTAATTCATTTAAAGATATCTGCAAATATTTCAATAAGATTATTATTTGAAGATATCTTGAAATGATTTGCAGATATCTCTAAATGATCTGCAGATATCTTTAAATCATTTAGAGATATCTGCAAATCATTTAGAGATATCTTCAAATAATTTAGAGATATCTCTAAATGTACTTTTAAATTAGATATCTTGAAATGATTTAATAATCTAATCTTAATTACTTTAGGTTTCAGTTTTCATTCTTTAGTCAAATATACTGATGTATTTTCTTCCCGGTATGATGGACAAAAAATACATTATGATATGATACAGTAAAAGATTTACCTCATATATATTTTCATTACCAGTATTTATTTATTGACACAGTGAGCCTACATCAGAAGTCATGATGGATATTCATTAGATTCTTAAAACACTAACATAGCCTTTCAAAATCTTAATACATGGTCTGAACTCTTGAAAAAAAGAGAAAAAATCCTGTTGGATATAATTATAGCAGCAGGGGCTCCAAAATTATTCTGCCTCAATGACCCTAATTCAAACTGACTACAAATCATATAAATTATAATACTAACAGAACACTTAAAGCAGGACTTCTGGCAACAGATGCTCAGTAAGCACAGTCAAAGTATTTACATAAGGAATGAATAATTGGTTATTTAGTGATAATGTTGTTTATACACTACTTACCTTGACTGAAATTATCTGTATCTGTTAGGAACCCGGGGTTCTAGAATTTCAGTGTATAAAAATCAGGTTTTGTGTAAAAGCTGCTTTTCATGTATTTGTAAGTCCTAATTTGGTTAGGTAATTCCCAGGTTCAATATAGTGCAATTTAAATTGAAATGGGGGGGGATACGGATAGAAGGACATTATATACAGTTGCCTAAAACTAGTACAATGTTGAAGAGGGTAATGTGCTGTTGGTACATTATGGTATGTCCACACATTCCAATTTATTTGTATACCAAATAAATGTCTCCATAATGTAATGTTTTCAGTATAGTGATTTAAACAGACCAGTATCCTGTATATGGCACCTGGCTCATTTTCACACCTTTCATCCAATCTGAGGTATTGAATATCGAGCAGAAACCACACCACCTGAATAATTCATCACTTTAACTTGAAATGATGTCACTACCTGTGAAAACAGAAGATGAGTCATGTTTAACCAAAGAGTAATACAGTATTCTTTCACTTCATGCTGCCTCTACAATATAAAGTAATCTTTTTGCTTTGTCGTTTGCTTTTATTTTTCTACTTTCTATTGTGAACATAAGTATATTGACATTGTTTTGACTTTTGAAAGTATGACTGACTTATTACATTATATTAATTGTGTCAAGTTATGTTGACTATAGAAGAATGTGAAGTCAATAATAAAGTAAATGTTGTAGTCAGTTGTTTTATTCTAAATTTAAATGACTTGCATTTGAATTTATTTCAATCTAGAAAATATAAGGTAGGAATAAGGTTATGTAGTATGAGAGTACCAGCATATAAAGGTTGTTTGTATATGTATATTGTATTTGTATCTGTATGTATCTTCTATTTAATTTTAAATGTTAAAATCCTCCTAGATATTGTAATGCCACTCACACACTAAGCATTTTCCTCAATGTCAAATTATGTTTAAATGTTCTATTTTCTGCATGATCACAGGAGACAGTAGACCACAATAATGAACACTTTAACTGTATAGTCACTCCAGAACTTACCTTGTACAGCAATTGAAGATTGAAAATAGATCTGATCTGAGCCTTGCATTTCAGTTTTAGATATTCTTGAGTTTGACAATAATAGCCCAATAATATGTTGTCTTTTTATTATGCATAAAATTATATATATATATATATATATATATATATATATATATATATATATATATATATATATATTGTTCCTTTTTGCCATATAATGATACATATTTGTACTATGTTTTCAATTGGTGAACATGTGTTAATATATAATATATAATATATAATATGTGGGTCAATGACATGACGTGCATTTTTTGTTTCCAAAGCCATTATTTTTTTAAACATTTTTTAAAATAAATACATGTAATATATAAAATTATTCTATGATATCTACTTTATATGGAATTAATTTCATTTTATTTCAGTATAATACATTTTTTGAGTTTTGGTGTTCCAAAGCCCCAAAATATCAGGTGGTGCAACTGTCCGATTATATATGCAGAGAACAAATTTGTAGTAAAAAGGTTATTTTACTCAATAAAATTCTTATTCAAATAGTTTGGCATAATTGTATGTTAAATTGCTTATAAATTATTAAAAGTTGTGAAACAGTGCTATGTTAAATGTATTCTATTTAAAAAACGTTCTCCAAATGTCAAATGGCGCAACCCATAAAGGCAGCCTTGTGGGCTTTAAAAAAGCATTTTGTATGTAATATCACCTTTATATCACCTTAAGAAAACTATTAACAGGATATGGCATCACAAAAAAAACGTAATCTAAGCAGTTAAATCTTAAAACAAGCAAAAATGGGGGTGAGCTAAAAGCCAAAAGAAACCAGAATAAAATGCAAACTTCTTTCTTGTTATTAATTAATATACAGGTGCGCCACCTGATATTTCTTGGGTGGTAAAATCAGAAATCTTATAAAAAATTAATAAATGCCATCTTAAAAGCTATAAAACAAATACATAAAATACATTCTTGTGAACATAAAAATGAATTTTACATCCTTTTACATCTTGTATGATTTATATTAAATAAAGGATCACCATTATAATTAAATGCCATAAAAAGGTAGAAAGGTAGACATATCTATCATGCAATTCTGTGATGCTATCCTGAAATTACAGGTGTTAACTTTCTGTAAAAATGTACAGCTTTTCATAGAAATATGTCAATGTCAATGTCAAATTAAAAAAAATAGTATATTTGACTAATATACAGACCTGGTAGTATTATAAGCTGCTATTTCAGGTCAGTCAGTCCTATTGTTAAAGAAATGCATTTAAAGAACTTTGATACATGTATTGCAATCTGCCTGTTGCTTACAATCTGGATTTCAATAGCAATGGCAAATATATTTTGTGAATATGACAGAGAAGGGGACCAAGACAGACAGATGTACTTTCTTTGGGGTCAAGAGTGCTTTTGTCTGACTAACATGTTGATGGTAACAATCATTGTCAATGCACTTTCTCAGCTTAACAGCTTAACCAAGCAGCATTAAGTCAGATGGCTATATGCAGTAGAGGGCCAATCCTTCACTTTATCTCTGATCCCAATTATGAGATCAGCAGTGTTTTCTAAATCAAAGCACCATGGTGAAAATAAGTAAATACTTGTTTTGTCATTATTATATCACCAGCAGCTGTAACCAGTGAAATATCAATCAACACAATGGGTGTATTGTTCAGGTATTATGGTAATACAGTGAGGGAAAAAATTATTTGATCCCCTGCTGATTTTGTATGTTTGCCCACTGACAAAGAAATGATCAGTCTATAATTTTAATGGTAGGTGTATTTTAACAGTGAGAGACAGAATAACAACAAAAAAATCCAGAAAAAATGCATTTCAAAAAAGTTATAAATTGATTTGCATGTTAATGAGGGAAATAAGTATTTGACCCCTTCGACTTAGTACTTGGTGGCAAAACCCTTGTTGGCAATCATAGAGGTCAGACGTTTCTTGTAGTTGGCCACCAGGTTTGCACACATCTCAGGAGGGATTTTGTCCCACTCCTCTTTGCACATCCTCTCCAAGTCATTAAGGTTTCGAGGCTGACGTTTGGCAACTCGAACCTTCAGCTCCCTCCACAGATTTTCTATGGGATTAAGGTCTGGAGACTGGCTAGGCCACTCCAGGACCTTAATGTGCTTCTTCTTGAGCCACTCCTTTGTTGCCTTGGCTGTGTGTTTTGGGTCATTGTCATGCTGGAATACCCATCCACGACCCATTTTCAATGCCCTGGCTGAGGGAAGGAGGTTCTCACCCAAGATTTGACGGTACATGGCCACATCCATCGTCCCTTTGATGCGGTGCAGTTGTCCTGTCCCCTTAGCAGAAAAACACTCCCAAAGCGTAATGTTTCCACCTCCATGTTTGACGGTGGGGATGGTGTTCTTAGGGTCATTCCTCCTCCTCCAAACAGGGCGAGTTGAGTTGATGCCAAAGAGCTCGATTTTGGTCTCATCTGACCACAACACTTTCACCCAGTTCTCTGAATCATTCAGATGTTCACTGGCAAACTTCAGACGGGCCTGTACATGTGCTTTCTTGAGCAGGGGGACCTTGCGGGCGCTGCAGGATTTCAGTCCTTCACGGCGTAGTGTGTTACCAATTGTTTTCTTGGTGACTACGGTCCCAGCTGCCTTGAGATCATTAACAAGATCCCCCCGTGTAGTTCTGGGATGATTCCTCACCGTTCTCATGAGCATTGAAACTCCACGAGGTGAGATCTTGCATGGAGCCCCAGACCGAGGGAGACTGACAGTTATTTTGTGTTTCTTCCATTTGCGAATAATCGCACCAACTGTTGTCACCTTCTCACCAAGCTGCTTGGCGATTGTCTTGTAGCCCATTCCAGCCTTGTGTAGGTCTACAATCTTGTCCCTGACATCCTTGGACAGCTCTTTGGTCTTGGCCATGGTGGAGAGTTTGGAATCTGATTGATTGATTGCTTCTGTGGACAGGTGTCTTTTATACAGGTAACGAGCTGAGATTAGGAGCACTCCCTTTAAGAGAGTGCTCCTAATCTCAGCTCATTACCTGTATAAAAGACACCTGAGAGCCAGAAATCTTGCTGATTGATAGGGGATCAAATACTTATTTCCCTCATTAACATGCAAATCAATTTATAACTTTTTTGAAATGCATTTTTCTGGATTTTTTTGTTGTTATTCTGTCTCTCACTGTTAAAATACACCTACCATTAAAATTATAGACTGATCATTTCTTTGTCATTGGGCAAATGTACAAAATCAGCAGGGGATCAAATACTTTTTTCCCTCACTGTATGTATTTTGAGTTTTTTTTTTTTTCTTCTAAATCATTTTCAGAAATCTATACAGATGTACTTGAACAAATTCACACCAAACAATATGGTGATTCATCCTTCTTTATCAATGATGTCTGTTGAATTAATCCCAGACAAAATTATAAAGATTCCATTGTATTGAACCACATTCAAATGAGGGATATACTTTTGACAGTCCTCAAGTGATTTATATTTCAAAAATACAGTTTACTCACAGAAATCAAAAGCAGGGTGGACCCCTCAGTGTGTAAAATCTCGGAATTGTAATCCAGATTAATTACTAGCAAAGCCATTACTATATTCTGAATCATTCTTATGTATTAACATGAAAATACTTTTTCAGTGTGTTTTTATAAAGGACAGACAATTGACTAATCATTAGAGAATAGCTGCCAACTTTGCACAAGACCTACAAGACCTTTCGAAGGTGATTTTAAAATGACCTCAGTTTTCTATTTAGGAAAGATTTTCCATCTTTATATCACATTTTATGGATGATTGTGTTAAAAGGTAAGCTGTAATGAAATGTGTAATGGTACATTTATACTACACAATACCTTATTTATGTATTTACATAGGGGAACAAAAATTAACCTGGCAAATAGCCCTGTAGCTATTTAACAGGATTATGTTTGTTGTCTGTGCACCTTAACATATAGTTCCCATCAGTGAGATTCTTTGCACATCATTTATCATCACACCCCTAGAGATTTAAGTTATATATTTTAATTTCCATTACAACCCGTGCTTGTTAATTCACACTTGGAAATATCTAGAAACTGCAGCTGCTGTTGTTACTTAACCACCATTATCCTTAATACAGTATTACCCCTTTTCATGACCTTTGACCTGCTTCTCCACAGCCATATTATGTAACCACTGGGTGAAGTAAAGTGATGGAAGATGTGTGTATGGGTGACATGAGCCAGTGTTTTCTCTGATTATTAAACATACTTTGGACAGTGAAAGCAGAAAATGCCATAAGGATGTTAATGTGCTTTGGGATTGATTTATACTGATAAGACTTTGAATCCTGCAATGTTGAAAACTCTGCTGAGTGAACCTCCTCTGCACATCAACAACCATGCCTCAAACCAAAGACTAGCTTACAGTTATTTATTGATATGTGTTAAGAAGGTGGCTTAAATATTGTTTATTTTATATTTATTAGGTAGGCACTCATTATCTTGATTTCTTGTCAATAGCTATCTATGGAGCTGCAGACTTAATTTTGGAACCCAGTATTATAAATCTTAACTAATACTTGGAAGGATGAACCAGCATTCAGTTAACATCGACATATTATTGATAAATAGTAAACCATATTTATTAAACTAAAATAATTAATTAATTAATCTAAAAATAGTTTTAGTCTATCCAAAGTTGTAATTTGAAAGTGAAGACCACAGAATCAAGGAAAACTGCATCACTGTGGTACAAAGTAATAAAACAAGATTTTCAGACCCACATTTCGAAGATTAAATCAAATTTGTGTGAGCATGGACACATGGAGTGTTTATTTTCCTTATTTGTGAAAGAAAAGTAAAAAAGTTATGAGATAACAGATCATTTATATTTTTATATATACAATTTTCCAAAATATACTATGGAAATATACTACACAAATAGCAAAGGTCTCTGAATTATAAGCTTTGTAATTAGTAAAGATGAGGCAGGGACTCCTAACTTCTGAATATTAAAGGAAAATGCAGATTACTGTAAACAGATACTGGGACAGAACAGTCCTTCTGACTGTGTCCGTTATGACATAATCTGTTATGTAATATGCCAGCTGGAAGGGAAGCTATTTTAATCTGTGGTGGAACTCCACTCACAAGAGAAACATTATTGCTTTCTATTTCATTTTAATTTCTGTTTAGTCTTCCTGGAGATGCAATCTCCTTTACTGTAAATTTATGTTGGACTGTGCATTCATACAGTATAAGAATATGTGTGTGTGTGTGTGTGTGTGTGTGTATATATATATATACAGTGGGGGAAAAAAGTATTTGATCCCCTGCTGATTTTGTACGTTTGCCCACTGACAAAGAAATCATCAGTCTATAATTTTAATGGTAGGTGTATTTTAACAGTGAGAGACAGAATAACAACAAAAAAATCCAGAAAAACGCATTTCATAAAAGTTATAAATTGATTTGCATGTTAATGAGGGAAATAAGTATTTGACCCCTTCGACTTAGTACTTGGTGGCAAAACCCTCGTTACAACCGAGGTATGCAGCAAAGCATTTGTGAAGCCACAACACGTACAACCTTGAGGCGCATGGGCTACAACAGCAAAAGACCCCACCGGGTACCACTCATCTCCACTACAAATAGGAAAAAGAGGCTACAATTTGCACAAGCTCACCAAAATTGGACAGTTGAAGACTGGAAAAATGTTGCCTGGTCTGATGAGTCTCGATTTCTGTTGAGACATTCAGATGGTAGAGTCAGAATTTGGTGTAAACAGAATGAGAACATGGATCCATCATGCCTTGTTACCACTGTGCAGGCTGCTGGTGGTGGTGTAATGGTGTGGGGGATGTTTTCTTGGCACACTTTAGGCCCCTTAGTGCCAATTGGGCATCGTTTAAATGCTACGGCCTACCTGAGCATTGTTTCTGACCATGTCCATCCCTTTATGACCACCATGTACCCATCCTCTGATGGCTACTTCCAGCAGGATAATGCATCATGTCACAAAGGTCGAATCATTTCAAATTGGTTTCTTGAACATGACAATGAGTTCACTGTACTAAACTGGCCCCCACAGTCACCAGATCTCAACCCAATAGAGCATCTTTGGGATGTGGTGGAACGGGAGCTTCGTGCCCTGGATGTGCATCCCACAAATCTCAATCAACTGCAAGATGCTATCCTATCAATATGGGCCAACATTTCTAAAGAATGCTTTCAGCACCTTGTTGAATCAATGCCACGTAGAATGAAGGCAGTTCTGAAGGCAAAAGGGGGTCAAACACAGTATTAGTATGGTGTTCCTAATAATCCTTTAGGTGAGTGTATATATATACACACACACACACAATCATACAATATAAATGGATAGCAATAGATCATATAAGCACCTTCACAATATCCCCATATCTCCATCTCCCTGCTCACATCAGCTTTTTTGCAGATTTATTTGCTTTGGGCCGCAGCTCCCAGCTCAGGATTCGAACCATGCTGTGCAAACTCTACTCCTGTAGCAGCTCCACCCAGTAGAGTGATAAGACCACTATGCCAAAAGACCGGGTTTCCTGACGTGGGAGGCTTATTACTGTACTGTACTGAGCAGTTACATCACCTGTAATGAGCTCATGTACAGTGCATCCAGAAAGTATTCACAGCGCTTCACTTTTTCCACATTTTGTTATGTTACAGCCTTATTCCAAAATGGATTCAATGAATAATTTTCCTCAAAATTCTACAAACAATACCCCATAATGACAACGTGAAAGAAGTTAATTGGAAATCTTAAAATCTGCAAATTTATTAAAAATAAAAAACAAAAAAAGCACATGTACATAAGTATTCACAGCCTTTGCCATGACACTCAAAATTGAGCTCAGGTGCATCCTGTTTCCACTGATCATCCTTGAGATGTTTCTACAACTTGATTCTAGTCCACCTGTGGTAAATTCAGTTGATTGGACATGATTTGGAAAGGCACACACCTGTCTATATAAGGTCCCACAGTTAACAGTGCATGTCAGAGCACAAACCAAGCCATGAAGTCCAAGTCCGGGGGAGAAGGGCCTTAGTCAGGGAGATGACCAAGAACCCGGTGGTCACTCTGACAGAGCTCCAGCGTGTCTCTGTGGAGAGAGGAGAACCTTCCAGAAGAACAACCATCTCTGCAGCACTCCACCAATCAGGCCTGTATGGTAGAGTTGCCAGACGGAAGCCACTCCTCAGTTAAAGGCACATGACAGCCTGCCTGGAGTTTTCCAAAAGGCACCTGAAGGACTCTCCGGCCATGAGAAACAAAATTCTCTGGTCTGATGAAACAAAGATTGAACTCTTTGGCCTGAATGGCAAGCGTCATAGATGGAGGAAACCAGGCACCGCTCATCACCTGGCCAATACCATCCCTACAGTGAAGCATGGTGGTGGCAGCATCATGCTTTGGGGATGTTTTTCAGTGGCAGGAACTGGGAGACTAGTCAGGATCGAGGGAAAGATGAATGCAGCAATGTACAGAGACATCCTTGATGAAAACCTGCTCCAGAGCACTCTGGACCTCAGACTGGGGAATAGGTTCATCTTCCAACAGGACAACGACCCTAAGCACACAGCCAATCTGAAAATGGCTGTGCACCGACGCTCCCCATCCAACCTGATGGAGCTTGAGAGATCCTGCAAAGAGGAATGGGAGAAACTGCCCAAAAATAGGTGTGCCAAGCTTATAGCATCATACTCAAAAAGACTTGAGGCTGTAATTGGTGCCAAAGGTGCTTCTACAAAGTATTGAGCAAAGGCTGTGAATACTTCTGTATGTGTGCTTTTTTGTTTTTTATTTTTAATACATTTGCAAAGGTTTCAAACAAACTTCTTTCACATTGTCATTATGGGGTATTGTTTGTAGAATTTTGAGGAAAATAATTAATTTAATCCATTTTGGAATAAGGCTGTAACATAACAAAATGTGGAAAAAGTGAAGCGCTGTGAATACTTTCCGGTTGCACTGTACACTATGAACCCCGTTTCACAGAAGTGCACTAATTGTAACCTGTAGACAGGACTACTCTTTCAATCTTTTCTCTTTCCCTTACTCTTTCAAGTGGTACACCAACATAATATAATAGGGGCTGTGGTCAGAACAAGTGGTCACTTTAGTCCTCTGATATTGTTCCCCATTGTTCTTATTCGCTTAAACTCTTTAAATATGCAAGCTCTGACTGCTTCTGTCAGCTATTTATGCCTTAGACTTACCCATGTTCTGGTCTCAACACCCTCCTTACCCTAGAGTGTAATAGGCTTTGATGGGTCACTGGCCTTGTGAGGATGTACATCTTTAACAACACTCAGAACTGGTGAGTCATTAACAGAAAGCTTTCCTAATGTTTTTCAGTTGTGTATCATGTATCCATGATCCCTATATTCCTGTGATTAGCTATGTGGTTCTGTGAGAATACTTAAGCCAAGACAGCCACAGATTAACTGAATAACATAATTTAAGAATAAGACAATGATTGATTCCATCTGATGGCTAGAATAACAAATCAGAATTATGATAAAATGGCTTAAGAAAGATAACACAAAATATAGAAAATAAAAATACAGGCAATTATGATGTATCAGACAATACAGAAATGTGACTGGAATTGATGGAGAGATATATAAGTATAACAGTCATGATAATTTATATTTAGGATGAGTAGTGCAGGAAAAACATGTTTGTTTTTATGTTTGACACCATATAAAGGATAAACTGCTGAATGTGAGAATTTGCCAGACAACTGGGAGTAGGTGTGAAATGCAGGTCTATGAGTTCAGACAGAATCAAGTAACAAGATACAAAAGATTATATGTCTGAGGAATGGTATAAACATTCAACAGAACTAACTGAAATTATACAATTCAGATTTGAATGGGACGAAATAGAATACATTAAGGAATTTACCTTAAATATGTTTTTAGACACATACTTGTTTATATCTGAGATCACATGTAGGTCTATAATTGAAGCATTTTAATACATTTACAAGCATGGTCACTTCCTGTCATACAAGCAAACTGTCATTTTACACAAAAGATAGATTCATTTCATTTTCCTGCTATCAGCTGGAACAGCCTTGGCTAGCACTAGACTAAATTATTGTTTATTTATGTATTCATTGGAAATGTGAAAGGATTGTGTCTGAAACACTGAGATGAAATGATTACACTGTTTGAGCAATTTTGATCAATTAAAGCATGTAATGAAGGACTTAATTATTAGTTTAGTACTAAATTAATTATGCATTTTTTTTTTTTAATGGGACCAATGTCTGGATTTATACAATACATCAAAAACCAATCATTTCCAACAGTAAACACAAAGCTGCCGTCAAGTGGTACATTTGGAATTTGCTCATATCACTGGGTTGAAGTTTTGATTTATTCCAGACCCAAAGGTTCTCAATACACATTTAAGCAAACTTGTTTATATTATAAAGAAATAAAGTTTTATTAAATACAAAAAACTAAATAATTAATTTTGAATACTGAAGTAACTATTATGTGTTGTATTTGTTAACACTTTCAGGTTATATGTGATTACATTTTCCATTCCTATTGTAAATCATTTGTAATTTAGTTTCTAGAAATACACTCACCTAAAGGATTATTAGGAACACCATACTAATACTGTGTTTGACCCCCTTTCGCTTTCAGAACTGCCTTCATTCTACGTGGCATTGATTCAACAAGGTGCTGAAAGCATTCTTTAGAAATGTTGGCCCATATTGATAGGATAGCATCTTGCAGTTGATGGAGATTTGTGGGATGCACATCCAGGGCACGAAGCTCCCGTTCCACCACATCCCAAAGATGCTCTATTGGGTTGAGATCTGGTGACTGTGGGGGCCAGTTTAGTACAGTGAACTCATTGTCATGTTCAAGAAACCAATTTGAAATGATTCGACCTTTGTGACATGGTGCATTATCCTGCTGGAAGTAGCCATCAGAGGATGGGTACATGGTGGTCATAAAGAGATGGACATGGTCAGAAACAATGCTCAGGTAGGCCGTGGCATTTAAACGATGCCCAATTGGCACTAAGGGGCCTAAAGTGTGCCAAGAAAACATCCCCCACACCATTACACCACCACCACCAGCCTGCACAGTGGTAACAAGGCATGATGGATCCATGTTCTCATTCTGTTTACGCCAAATTCTGACTCTACCATCTGAATGTCTCAACAGAAATCGAGACTCATCAGACCAGGCAACATTTTTCCAGTCTTCAACTGTCCAATTTTGGTGAGCTTGTGCAAATTGTAGCCTCTTTTTCCTATTTGTAGTGGAGATGAGTGGTACCCGGTGGGGTCTTCTGCTGTTGTAGCCCATCTGCCTCAAGGTTGTACGTGTTGTGGCTTCACAAATGCTTTGCTGCATACCTCGGTTGTAACGAGTGGTTATTTCAGTCAAAGTTGCTCTTCTATCAGCTTGAATCAGTCGGCCCATTCTCCTCTGACCTCTAGCATCAACAAGGCATTTTCGCCCACAGGACTGCCGCATACTGGATGTTTTTCCCTTTTCACACCATTCTTTGTAAACCCTAGAAATGGTTGTGTGTGAAAATCCCAGTAACTGAGCAGATTGTGAAATACTCAGACCGGCCCGTCTGGCACCAACAACCATGCCACGCTCAAAATTGCTTAAATCACCTTTCTTTCCCATTCAGACATTCAGTTTGGAGTTCAGGAGATTGTCTTGACCAGGACCACACCCCTAAATGCATTGAAGCAACTGCCATGTGATTGGTTGGTTAGATAATTGCATTAATGAGAAATTGAACAGGTGTTCCTAATAATCCTTTAGGTGAGTGTACTTCATAATGGTTTATAAATTACCCAAATTCTCAATGGGATTACATTTCAATCTCTGTGCCACATGCTCACCTAGGCTATATCTCGCTTGCTTCTATGCAAATAGTTTTTTAGTCAAACAGCTTATCTTTATAAAGATCAAGGAAGGAGCCTCTAGAGATTTCTAGACAACTAAATTAATTCTCCATATTGCGCAATACAAAGAACTAATTAAAATTACAAGCCTAAAGTAACCTTCAGTAAACTTATTAAGAATAAAACATCACAGAGAAACCAATATTTAGGCTAACTACATTCTGTGTGTTTTGGTCCTTGAATACTAAAAGTTATTCAGGTATTGCTCCAAATGATCTTAGTCTTTATAAATTAAAAATGTACTGGTTACCTATAAAACCTAGTGGAATTTTACCCTCCAGGGGCAGCCCGGGGGACCTCTGCTGTAGCTACTTATGTTAATGGGTCACCTTGGGTAAATAATTAACAAGAATCTGTTAAAGTTTCAGCAGTCCATGGCGACGAGAATGCAAAAGCAGTATACCTGATTACAAATAAATATATATTTTATTTAAGCCTGTTGTGTATTCACATCATTAACAAGATCCTGACACTCTACATTCGACTTTACATGGTCTGTGCTTCAGGATTAGCCGTCTCACACTGGATCTTGCAGGAAATGTAGAACACTTTCTAGGCTACTTTACAAATACTGAAAAAATACAAAGTAACACAACATAGTTGAATTCAAATGTCACAAAATCAGAATGGTGTTATTTTATGTTACACAGAAGAATGTCAAGCATGGCTCTATCTGAGAGTTTTAAAAACTACCATCTTTCAATGTCAATCATGGAGGAAGTTATATTATATTAAGATAGTGTTGGGGTCCAAATCAGGTCCAACTGTGATAACCTGTACCTTAATCTGGAGATCATGTGGGCCTAAAATGTAGCCTACATGAGGCAAATGTATGAAAATGCAATCCACATTTCCTAATATATTGGCTAATGGTAGTAAGGCGAGAGCGCGGGGGGCGGGTCCGCATTTAACATTTAACCTCTGCACTACTACACTCATCTTGTTTTGGTTAAGGATGTTTAATATGTTTAAAGAAATCTCTTAAGAAAGGCACAAAAACTCAATTTATGTTTAGGAATTGCAGTGCTGAATATGTAAGAGTGTAGACAGTTTTTATTTTTGCTTCAAGGTTTCCAGGGGGCATGTGATGCAGATCTTTATAAGGGCTTGCTGATGTCATTTGTCATTGTTTACTCTTTAATGTCATCAGTCATTGTCAACTGTGGATGAAGGCTTTGCCTGTAACCTGTGCCCATAGCCAGATTGTCATGATATGTCACATTAAACAGGTCACACTGTTTTCCAAACAAAAATGATATTCAGCTCTGTGGGCTTTATTCTGAAGGGTCAGTTTAAAGTTCTTACACTCTAGGTGAAGATAAAAAATAACACAACTGTACAGGTCATACCCGTGCACTTCTATCCTAGAAAAAAGTGTACAGTATTAATACTAAGCAGAAATCAAGCTGGAAATAATAACCAACCTTTAAAAATAGCTCAGAAAGATTTAACTTTAAATTAAGAACATAATAACAGAATGTTGGGCTACATTGATAAAGGACATGAAATTAAAACTTTGACCCACCCACTAATAGAAAACTAAAGAACTGTACTCAGTTGCGGCTTCATTTTTAGTAAGATGACACTTTCTTCTACTCATAAATGTAACCGCTTTGGTGAACAGGTTTGTAGTTTGCTATTAGCGGGCGGGTCAAAGTTTTGATTTAATCCAGCCCCCAGAGTGTGTAAAGTTAGCTTGAAAACTAAAATAGAAAATCCATCAATCCATTAAACATATATATATATATATATTTTATGTCTACTATATTTTACCTTATCTTTACTAGTTCACCCATTATGCACAACCACAATTATGTTTCAGGAGTCAAAATAAATTACAGTCAGTGAAGATTTAATCTGGGGCCGGATTAAATCAAAACTTTAACCCACCCGCTAATAGAAAACTACAGAACTATACTCAGTTGTGGCTGCATTTTTAGTAAGATGCTGCTTTCTTCTAATCATAAATCACAGAGGTCAGACGTTTCATGTAGTTGGTCACCAGGTTTGCACACATCTCAGGAGGGATTTTGTCCCACTCCTCTTAGCAGATCCTCTCCAAGTCATTAAGGTTTCGAGGCTGACGTTTGGCAACTCGAACCTTCAGCTCCCTCCACAGATTTTCTATGGGATTAAGGTCTGGAGACTGGCTAGGCCACTCCAGGACCTTAATGTGCTTCTTCTTGAGCCACTCCTTTGTTGCCTTGGCTGTGTGTTTTGGGTCATTGTCATGCTGGAATAGCCATCCACGACCCATTTTCAATGCCCTGGCTGAGGGAAGGAGGTTCTCACCCAAGATTTGACGGTACATGGCCCTGTCCATCGTCCCTTTGATGCGGTGCAGTTGTCCTGTCCCCTTAGCAGAAAAACACCCCCAAAGCATAATGTTTCCACCTCCATGTTTGACAGTGGGGATGGTGTTCTTGGGGTCATTCCTCCTCCTCCAAACACGGCGAGTTGAGTTGATGCCAAAGAGCTCGATTTTGGTCTCATCTGACCACAACACTTTCACCCAGTTCTCTGAATCATTCAGATGTTCATTGGCAAACTTCAGACGGGCCTGTACATGTGCTTTCTTGAGCAAGGGACCTTGCGGGCGCTGCAGGATTTCAGTCCTTCACGGCGTAGTGTGTTACCAATTGTTTTCTTGGGGACTATGGTCCCAAGCTGCCTTGAGATCATTAACAAGATCCTCCCGTGTAGTTCTGGGCTGATTCCTCACCGTTCTCATGATCATTGAAACTCCACGAGGTGAGATCTTGCATGGAGCCCCAGACCAAGGGAGACTGACAGTTATTTTGTGTTTCTTCCATTTGCGAATAATCACACCAACTGTTGTCACCTTCTCACCAAGCTGCTTGGCGATGGTCTTGTAGTCCATTCCAGCCTTGTGTAGGTCTACAATCTTGTCCCTGACATCCTTGGACAGCTCTTTGGTCTTGGCCATGGTGGAGAGTTTGGAATCTGATTGATTGCTTGCTTCTGTGGACAGGTGTCTTTTATACAGGTAACGAGCTGAGATTAGGAGCACTCCCTTTAAGAGAGTGCTCCTAATCTCAGCTCGTTACCTGTATAAAAGACACCTGGGAGCCAGAAATCTTGCTGATTGATAGGGGATCAAATACTTATTTCCCTCATTAACATGCAAATCAATTTATAACTTTTTTGAAACGCGTTTTTCAGGATTTTTTTGTTGTTATTCTGTCTCTCACTGTTAAAATACACCTACCATTACAATTATAGACCGATCATTTCTTTGTCAGTGGGCAAACGTACAAAATCAGCAGGGGATCACTGTAACTAAAAAAGAGTAAGTAATTAAGATAATTAAAGATATAATGTCTGCATATCATCCATTCTAGTAGTTTGGATATTATTAGTATTAAGATTATAGACTCGAGAAATGGATTGTATAATTATGTATTAAGCCTAGTATGGGAGTGAGAGTTGTTTCAGGGGGGTGGGTTAAAATGTGGTGGTCTGCCTGATGTCACATGGGCTGAGTTCAGGTTCTGAGAAGAGCATGTTTCTGTGACACTTTTACCAGGTCCAACATTTATTTATTTGTATTAATCATTACAAGTAAAGTGCCAGAAAGTGGTAAAGCAAACAAACAGTTCTTAATAATTTTTTTCTTGTTGTTAATAAGGAACAAATTAATAATTAACTAATTAAGTAACACTGTTCAGTCAACTTTTAAAATAGCTTTATCTTTAAAATAGTCAGTGACTGAATTGGTTTGAAATAAATACATTGACATAAAAAGGAGAGGGAGGGTGTAACAACAGCAGGGAATTTATGTGATGATATTATATGGGAGAGCTGTAGTGAATTATGTTAGTTGAATGAACTTGTCGTGCTACAATACCTACTTCTGAACACATCACAGACCTCTTTTTCATCCTTAATCCTTTTGCAGGAATCTGAAGACGGGGCAGCCATCATTAGCTTTGTTCTTCTAGTGTCTTACGTTGCTTAATAATGGCATTTAAAACACCGGAGAGAATCCTATAAATGATGGCCTTCTGATTTAAATACCTGGGTATACAGTTTATACAATATTGTCTATGAGAAGACATACACAGGCAATGTTGTGTTTAAATCTCAAGGTCTCAAGGGAACCTAATTCAAGAAAACCACTTCTGCGTATCCCAGCTCTTACACTATCCTCTATGTATACTTCGAAATCTACCATCTATACAAATATTTTATAACAGGCTACATATATTTTACCTCAGAAAAAAAACATTCTTCCTACCTTTAAAGATATCATATGCATATAATGCTTGATAGTATTAAGGATATTGTTGTCTTTAGCAGTAGTTACTTTGATGCTGTGCGTGTGTATCGTCTATCTTGCATTCTCAAATGCAATTGTGTAAGGGCATAAAATATGAATTCCACATGAAGAAGCTATTTATGACACAGCTGTAGCTGTACAATATGTTGTTTTCATCAGGACACATTTAAGAGACTTCATGTGACATTAGAGTAGCACATAAATTAATGAATGGATTTTTAAAAATATATATCTGTAAGTATTGTACCTGAGGTGTTTTCACAATGTGCTTTGGCAAAACCAAGCAACTCAAACGTGATTCTGTTTATACAGATACTACCAAGGTTATTTGTTCCCAAATGACTTGTTTCTATTGCAAACACAAGAAACTCCCAAGACCATTCTATCATTTGCTATCTGACAGTGCTTGATGAACTGTTGTCAAAGTATTTGCTCTATGAAATTTTAACAGTGCTTTCTCAAATGCTTTCAGTGAGCTATCTTCGTTGAGAAGAACTTTAAAAGAGGATAAAACATGAGGCTAGCCATCAGAGCCACACTGATTCTGGTCTGTGCTGAGATTCTGGAATGTACTGGTAAGTGCTTCTGAGACAAGTGCAAGCATAGTGCACACCATTTTGTTTTTTTAAGTTACCTTATTAAATGCTTTCTTATTGTTTTATTGTTACAGATTTGGTAATGAGTTAATGCATTAGATTAACAGCTGTTTCTCAAATAATATTATAGTGAAAATGCATGATTCAGATTCATGTTATAAAAGGTATTTAAAAGTTAATGGTGTCCCATTATTTTATGTGAACCCCTGTGCATGCATCGTGGTTGCATCAGTGATGCACTAGAGTTTTCAAGTAGCAGTTCAGTTTGATCTTTAGTTTAGAATTTAAGTTCGTAACTAAGGTACAGTGTGATCCAAAACATCTATGCAAATCTTTCTAAAGAGATGGTTCCATTTGTTGCATCTCAACCTCACTATTTCTGCAGTTTATAGACCTCCCGGAAAGCCAAATGTCCAATGCAGATCGCCAGAAAAAGAGACTTTTACTTGCTGGTGGGAGCCAGGTTCTGATGGAGGGCTGCCTACTAACTACTCACTGTTCTACAGAAAGGAAAAGTGAGTGCTTTTATTTTTACAAAAGTACTTGTGTTTCTTGCAGAGCTAATTATTTCCTTTATTAACAAGCTGCATCCTTGAAGAAGGCTTTTGGAATCTTTATCAGTCATTTTTTTAGCTTATTGGACCATTTGATGAATTATTAATTATTATAATTATTATGTACAATACTTTACAATAGACTTAAACATTTTATTTTGAAAGTGAAGTATTGTCTCGTTTGCTTCGCAAAGACCAGGGACGGTGCCAAAGAATTATCGTGCCACTGCTTTTACTTTTTAAGTTTTGTATATGGTCAGTGTTTTTAGTCTATTTGCGAGCAATCGTCATTGTTTGTCATTGTACTGGTTTCAGTACCTTCATTCAAAAAAGGAAAGCAGATAAGTGAGATGCTAAATTGATTAGTAAATTGCTAAGCTATAGTCAGAGGGAGGGTAGAAAATCAGGGACTCCAGAGGGCAGATACAATAGTTAACCAGTCATTATTGTTTAGTATTAAAAAAAAAAACATCAATAACAATTTCATATGAACACTTATATAGATACCTAAAACAGTAAATCTCGACTCTATAAAATATATTAAAAACTCTTAACAATACAGTTCAGTTTGTTAATTAATCCCGTGGGGTGGGTGCACTTGATTTATTTCTATAGAATTACATGCCAAAGTCTACACACACCTTCTAAATATACCATTGATAAATGTAATGGATATTTAATCAAATGAAGGATGTGAATACTTCCAACTACAAGGGTTTGTATGTGTATATATGTGTGTGTTTGTATATTATATACCTGAAAAGAAAGTAAAGCTTAAAAGCTTTATAAGTCACGAACAATTGTGTAAAACCAATACCAAAATAAATTGTCAGCCTGTCTAAATGACACAACTGGAACAATCTTTTCTCTTATCTTGGTTTCATCATGGTCTTTGTCATGTCTTGGGTTCATCTTTCAATCACACAGATGGGGTTCTTCTTGGTCCTTTTTTTGTCTTTTGGATCCTATCCAGTTTTTCCTTGATCCACCAATGATCCATTCTAGTCTTTTTGCTGTTGGAATGATATCACGTTCATTTTGACTAATTTGTTCATTTGTATGTATGTTCTTGTTATTCCAAGCATATATGCTTCCTTTTAAAATGTTTGTGTTCAGGGCCAAAGTTTAATTTTAATCTTTCTAATGAAGGAAAAGTTGGCACCAAGGGAGAGTATCTTCTAGTGGAGAACAGAAGCAGAATAGAGGTGTTTCGCTCCACTACTTATTAACAAAACAGAGAAAGAATAAACAAGACCAGGATATCTTCCTCACTTGCAATTTCTCTCTAATGGCTGTGAGAAGATAATATGGTGGACAGGTCTACTTAAAATGTCTTATTGGTCAAAAGAGCATTGGAAAAGACAATTAGGGGCAGATAATATTGCTTTTAGGATAGGTTTAGGATTGCTTTGCTGATGTACAAACAGATTTACTAAAGGTACCAAAAATACAGTTTCTCCTCATCATACAATAACCATGAACACACTAGAAGATAAATTAAGAGAGAGCAACAACAGGTGTTCCACTGGTCTCTCCAGTGGCCTGACTTTAATCTTTCATTTCATTATGTTATTTAGTATCTTGATGTGAAACACAAATTAATAGAAATGCCACACCTTCACCTTAGTCTTTTATGCATAAACCAAATGTAATGAACCAGAAAACAAAATAAACAAACCCAGTGACAGAAAGAAACAGTACATTACAAAATATTATACATGGACCATCAATATAAAACACAGCTAATGTAGTATTGTCCTTGTGATAGTGTTAATAAATGTCCAAGTTAACAGTTCATTTTAATTTTCATCCTTTCTTAATTATATTTCAGGAAAATGTTGGTATATAGGTGACCCTATAATTATTGACCACCAAGGTATACACAAATATGGGCTTGATGGCTCAAAAGGACAGTGGAAGCTGTCACCTCCGGAACTGTAACATTATTATATATATATATATATAACATTAATAACATTTAACTTATATCACAACAGTGTAAGGCTTAAAGTATATTGATAAAAATATATTGTAAAACTAATAAACAGTGAGCCTTGTTTTGTTCTATTATTTCAACATATTAATTTCTGTGGAGATCTGAGCAGTGGAGTTTCAACAACAGGCTGAAACTAACTGAAATTACATGCCCTGCTGCTAACAACCAAAGGCACTCACACACAAACATAAAAAGGCAAACCAGTTTGGCAGCCTATTGCTAGTATCCAAGCAGAAACAAGTTTCTGTGAGTCATCCGCATACTGAAGTGTGGAATATTTCTACACAAATTCATTGCTCTTTACATGTATACTATACTTTGTTTAAACTGTTTTAATAGTACTGAAGAGATTATTTCTCTGACTTTAATTTAGCATGAAATCACATTTAAATCTGTATTGCATATTTTGTATTGCAAGGGAGTGCATAATAAAACAAGAATATGGATGCCAAGACACTATATACATATGTATATCTATACATATATTATAATTATTATTATCACTACATTTCTTAGCAGATGATGCCTTTATCCAGGCAGCTTTTCTGACGTGACCTTGAAAAGAGGGTGCCGTACATCAAAACATGTGGAAATAATATTTTAATATTCATCCAGCAGTGGATTGATAAAGGCTAATGACGATGATGATGATGATGATGATGATGATATATATGATATATATTTTTGCTATTGACAGTCTTATTTAAAGCCCATTGTAGGGGGTTATATATTCTCTCTCTCTCTATATATATATATATATATATACAGTGAGGGAAAAAAGTATTTGATCCCCTGCTGATTTTGTACGTTTGCCCACTCACAAAGAAATGATCAGTCTATAATTTTAATGATAGGTGTATTTTAACAGTGAAACACAGAATAACAACAAAAAATCCAGAAAAATGCATTTCAAAAAAGTTATAAATTGATTTGCATGTTAATGAGGGAAATAAGTATTTGACCCCTTCGACTTAGTACTTGGTGGCAAAACCCTTGTAGGAAATCACAGAGGTCAGACGTTTCTTGTAGTTGGCCACCAGGTTTGCACACATCTCAGGAGGGATTTTGTCCCACTCCTCTTTGCAGATCCTCTCCAAGTCATTAAGGTTTCGAGGCTGACATTTGGCAACTCGAACCTTCAGCTCCCTCCACAGATTTTCTATGGGATTAAGGTCTGGAGACTGGCTAGGCCACTCCAGGACCTTAATGTGCTTCTTCTTGAGCCACTCCTTTGTTGCCTTGGCTGTGTGTTTTGGGTCATTGTCATGCTGGAATACCCATCCACGACCCATTTTCAATGTCCTGGCTGAGGGAAGGAGGTTCTCACCCAAGATTTGACGGTACATGGCCCCGTCCATCGTCCCTTTGATGCAGTGCAGTTGTCCTGTCCCCTTAGCAGAAAAACACCCCCAAAGAATAATGTTTCCACCTCCATGTTTGACGGTGGGGATGGTGTTCTTGGGGTCATTCCTCCTCCTCCAAACACGGTGAGTTGAGTTGATGCCAAAGAGCTTGATTTTGGTCTCATCTGAGACCACTTTCACCCAGTTCTCCTCTGAATCATTCAGATGTTCATTGGCAAACTTCAGATGGGCCTGTACATGTGCTTTCTTGAGCAAGGGACCTTGCGGGCGCTGCAGGATTTCAGTCCTTCACGGCGTAGTGTGTTACCAATTGTTTTCTTGGGGACTATGGTCCCAGCTGCCTTGACATCATTAACAAGATCCTCCCGTGTAGTTCTGAGCTGATTCCTCACCATTCTCATGAGCATTTAAACTCCACGAGGTGAGATCTTGCATGGAGCCCCAGACCGAGGGAGACTGACAGTTATTTTGTGTTTCTTCCATTTGCGAATAATCGCACCAACTGTTGTCACCTTCTCACCAAGCTGCTTGGCGATGGTCTTGTAGCCCATTCCAGCCTTGTGTAGGTCTACAATCTTGTCCCTGACATCCTTGGACAGCTCTTTGGTCTTGGCCATGGTGGAGAGTTTGGAATCTGATTGATTGATTGCTTCTGTGGACAGGTGTCTTTTATACAGGTAACGAGCTGAGATTAGGAGCACTCCCTTTAAGAGAGTGCTCCTAATCTCAGCTCATTACCTGTATAAAAGACACCTGGGAGCCAGAAATCTTGCTGATTGATAGGGGGTCAAATACTTATTTCCCTCATTAACATGCAAATCAATTTTTTGAAATGCGTTTTCTTGATTTTTTTGTTGTTATTCTGTCTCTCACTGTTAAAATACACCTACCATTGAAATTATAGACTGATCATTTCTTTGTCAGTGGGCAAACGTACAAAATCAGCAGGGGATCAAATACTTTTATCCCTCACTGTATATATATATATATATATATATATAGAGAGAGAGAGAGAGAGAGAGAGAGAGAGAAAGAGAGAGAATATACAACCCCCTACATAATAATAATTGAAAACAAAAACTATCTCTCTCTCTCTATATATATATATATAGATATATATATATATATATATATATATATATATATAGAGAGAGAGAGAGAGAGAGAGATAGTTTTTGTTTTCAATTATTATTATTATTATTATTATTATTATTATTATTATTATTATTATTATTATTTGTTTTTAATATAGTCATTGAGTGAACTGTGCAGGTTGATAGAATGTCTATTCAGCAGTAGAGAAACATTCATGCCTGAATTTGTTTTTTATATCTTAAAAAATACATTTTCTTTAAGAATATCATGAATGCCAAGCATGGTATGCTGTCCCAAACAGTTTTTAAGACCTTTATTTAAAATCTTATTCACACAAGGAGTTTAAGTACGTAGCTAGGAATAAGACCCATTGTGTCAGTGACTTTGGGTAAATAAGCCACCAGTCTTAACCTATACTTTTATTGCTATGCTTAGGCATGAATGTTTCTCTACTGCTGAAGAAACAGATTCTATCAACCTGCTCTATTTGATGAGACATGTATTTTGTGAATAGATTTTACCCGCAAAAAGCAATCTCTTCAAATAGCATTGAGAAATAATCAGTAGTTATCCTGGGATAACACCAAAAATCCATGCATTATGCAGTAATTTCCTGGGGTTGTTTAAGAAAATCAAGCTGGGCTGTTGTACCCATGAGATATAGCTGGTCAAAATAGACCTAGTGGTCCTACCTGCTTTCAAGTATTTTACTTATTTCAAACCATAATTGAATGTCCCTTTTCCCTTTGTGCTTTTTTTACAGCTCTGAAACAGTCAACGAGTGTCCAGATTACAAAACAGCTGGGAAAAACTCCTGTTTCTTTGACAAAAATCACACCACTATTTGGGTAACCTACAACATCACTGTCGTGGCAACCAATGCCTTAGGGAGCAATTTTTCTGACCCAAAAGATGTTGACGTGGTATACATCGGTAGGTTTCTTTTCACATCATGTTTTTATATGTTCATGTAATGAGACATTTGTTTTTTGGAAAGAATATTACAATTTATTTGTTGTTGTTTTTCATCTCAAACAGATGCCATGATTTATTATTTATTTCTTTTTAAATAGGCATTATAACAGAAGTTTTAATATGCCTCAGCTGGGAATTGTTCATTAAAATAATGTTTACCATCCATAAACAACCATATGTTTAATACAATCCACCATCTTGACACACTATTCTCTTTAAATGTTTTCCTCCTTCTGTATACTCTTAACTTGAATCAGTTATAAGTAAGTAGGAATAGATCAAATTACACAAAATTGTAACATAAATTGAGCAAAATCATTTGTTAGCTATAGTTCTTAATTTAGTGCTGTACATTACATAAACCATAGAGGCTGATCAGAAGCATTAAAATATATAGGCCTATATGGGAAATTAGGGGCAGATAATATTGCTTTTAGGATAGGTTTAGGATTGCTTTGCTGATGTACAGATTTACTAAAGGTACCAAAAATGCAGTTTCTCCTCATCATACAATAACCCTGAACACACTAGAAGATAAATTAAGAGAGAGCAACAACAGGTGTTCCACTGGTCTCTCCAGTGGCCTGACTTTAATCTTTCATTTCATTGTTATTTTGTATCTTGATGTGAAATACAAATTAATAGAAATATCACACCTTAGTCTTTTTTGCATAAACCAAATGTAATGAACCAGAAAACAAAATAAACAAACCCGGCTACAGAAAGAAACAGTACATTACAAAATATTATACATAGACCATCAATATAAAACACAGCTAATGTAGTATTGTCCTTGTGTAAGTGTTAATAAATGGCCAAGTTAACAGTTCATTTTAATTTTCATCCTTTCTTAATTATATTTCAGGAAAATGTCAGTATATAGGTGACCCTATAATTATTGACCACCAAGGTATACACAAATATGGGCTTGATGGCTCAGATAGCATGGTGGTGATAACAGTGGAAGCTGTCACCTCCGGAACTGTAACATTATATATATATATTTTTTTTTTTTTTTTTTTTTATATTGATAAAATATAATGTAAAACTATAACAGTGAACCTTGTTTTGTTCTATTATTTCAACATATGCATTTCTGTGGAGATCTGAGCAGTGGAGTTTCAACAACAGGCTGAAACTAACTGAAATTACATGCCCTACTGCTACAACCAAAGGCACTCACACACAAACATAAAAAGGCAAACCAGTTTGGCAGCCCATATTGCTAGTATCCACTTCAATCAGTTATAAGTAAGTAGGGATAGATCAAATTACTTACACTCAATTATAACATAAATTGAGCAAAATTATTTGCTAGCTATAGTTCTTAAGTTAGTGCTTTACATTACATAAACCTTAGAGTATGATCAGAAGACAAATATATAGGCCTATATGGGAAATTACAAAATGGTTGGAAAGTGTCTGTTTAGCTAAGCTAATGCAAAGAGAATGAAGATAAGCCAGTTTCAACTCCTGTATATGGCTTGAAAATTCTGTATCATATTTAATTGCCCACCTGTATTAAATTACAGGAAATACTGTTGTTAATTTAAAATAGTAATTTTAGACATAGAGTAAGAACACTGAAAATGTTGGAATACATTTTTACATTTTCAGAATATTTAACGTTTAGTTTGACATGCTGTGTAGATCAAGAATTTCACTTATTTAGCTAGTACCTAGAACAAACTCAGTGTTTTGACTTGAACTTGGTTATTGAACTGTATTATGTTTTGCCATTGTTTTGTCTGGTGCCTTCTATCTCCTGCTAAACAAGAGATGTTGTAGCTCTAGAGATAATTCTCTCACATGGTATATGTATTAGTGCATAACAGGAAAGCCAAAAATATTTTTAAATCATGCTTAAACAAATTGTTGTCTGATTTGGTCTTTGTTAGACCATGGAACCTTGATTTTTTAATATTTTAAAAAAGGTTTGCAGTGGTTTTCTTTGAGTTCATTGTGCATTGCTACACATTGTACCATGGTGTATTATAGTCTTAAAACATTAAACATAACTTCTAGCTATATAGTACAGTATTGGTATTTTGTGTATTATAGTTTTTAGTTTATTTATTTATTTGTTTACTGTTTACGATTGCTAAAAAAAAAAAAAATCAGATGCCCACATGCTAACCTTAAGAAAGAAAATCTACTTCTGATTTGATCTTAATCTTGCACACAAGTTGCTTTGTACAAATCTTTATTAAACTTTAAAATTCTAAGGAACTTATGTAAACACATAAGGATTGTAAAACAAACTGAAGTAAAGTACAAATCCTGTACAGCATGTATCCCTTTGTTGAATTCTGAAGGAAAAATTACAGTGTGATTAACGGCTAGAAATGACAGGCAGGGACAAGCATAGAAACATCCGGAAGTATCAGGAATGTTTTACCTAGTGTGTACTTATGGATGGCTTTTTCAGCATAATAAAAGTATTTCCCCCCGTTAAGTTTCTTATAACAATGCTCTATGATCCTGATATTTTCCTGAATAAAGTTCACAGAAAATGTGTACAGACTTATTTTAAAAAGCTTAACCACCATGTCTGGTTATCTTATTGTGGAAATATTTACTGGTTTATGTGAAAGAGCTTGTTTTTAGCAAGTTCTTGGGATAATACTCAGCTCTGCATTGCTGTTACCTTTACTACCTTACATAATCTTTTTGTACTCCATTCTTGTATCTGCAAAATGCTGATAAAGTGTCTGATAAACTACTAATGCCTTATTTTCTTCTTTCTTATTGTTAAAATTATACATACAAGTCTGTTTCACTGTGAAGGAAACTGAAATGTAGCCCGTTGGGTGACATGTTTAAAGCACTAGCAAAGGTGACAAAGTGTCTCTGCTCAAGGTCTCAAACCTCTCTTCACAGTTCAGCCCCACAAACCTGAGAATTTGACAGTGGAACTGCAAAACAATGATCAGCCTTACCTTGTGGTGAATTGGGAACCCCCTCGCAAAGCTGACACAAGATCGGGCTGGATCACCCTCATCTACGAGCTGCGCATCAAGCGGGAGAAAGAAGACACATGGGAGGTGTGTAGACCTGACTAACCACTGGTTTGGCGCGTTTAATTGAACTGGCATGGTTGTTTGGTTCATGTTTACCGTAAAGGTTCTACAGTCTACAGTTTTATCCCACAGTTCTTTGGTGTTTACTATTGCTTCTTCACCTAGTCAATACCTAGGAGCACTGGCCGTAACAAACCTTCTATGCTGTCCTGGGAGGATATGAAAACACAGCTCATTCTGCTCTGCTTGCTTTCAACCCTAGTGAATATAATGAGAACAGAAATACAATAAATAATTAACTGGTGTAAGACATGGTATTTTATTCGTAGATCTATTGAAGGTGTCTGATAATACAATAATTCATTCCTTCCTTTGTCAAAATTTGCTTGGTTTCCATTCACTGAAGATTGCTTCCACAGTCATGATATTATGACATACAATGCACATATCACACATGCCTCACAAAGCAAATGTTTATGTTTATGGTATTTACAATATCTTTTAAATGCCTTATAATCTTAAACTGGAATTGTACTTGGATTTCATGAGATTTCAACAATGAAGATGTAATTTACCTGATGTAATTTCATGTTACTCCCCAGACTAAAAGCCATTCCAAAACACCAGCAATATGAGTCATTTTCACTTCTTAGATCTGATTGTGCAAGCAGATCATTTTCTCAACCACACCAGTATTACTCTAACCCCCCATGCATATAGTGTGGGTAAAACTCAGCCCTGTCTGTTCTCCCAGGCCAACAAGAAATCCACATCTCTTTTATATGTGATATGCACATTTGTTTGTGTGTCCGCATGTGTGTGCATGTGTGTGCGTGTGTGTGTGTGTTACAACAGCGTAACAAGAGTAAGCAAGTATGGGAAATAACCCCTCTTACTATTATGAATGAATTAACTTGCATTAGCATAGTCATTTTCTCTTGCTAAATCAGAACAGAAAAGCAACACTTTTCTGTAAGGTACAAACAGAATGCACTGAGAAAATCTGTCATGATATTGATATTAAGTAATTCATTAATTCATTGCTAGTACATTTCCATCATTAAAATACTGCCCATGCCTTTATGTTTTTATTGTGTTTTACTTCACATCGGTGGCTCTGGACTCTAAGGACTCCACTAATGACTGTGGGGGTTTCTAACATTGGCTACTACTTTATATTTTATGAACAGCTAAGTGATGTTTTCATAATGTTGTTAAATAAATAATCACAGCTGAAAACATAGCCGTTTAGAAATTATAAAACTGTTCTTTTAGATAAAAAGCAACATAGCAATTAGCACATTTGCTGATAGTGAGTGAATTTGACCTGTGAATTCTTAATTTAGCAATACTAGTTTCAAATATTTGTTCTTAATTTTTTCTTTTCAACCTTCTTGCATTAAAAATGTCTATATGTAAGCTAATGGAACTTGTGTAGAATACAGACAGACCTCAGATTCAAAATGCCATTACAGGCATACCTCCAAGCATCTGATCCACAAACCCATTATGCCTAAAGACCAATGCCTGAAATGAGGTATCTGTACACTCTTTCACTTTCAGAGTAGCAATGTAACCAGAACAGGCCCATTTACACAGTATTACAAATGTTTTGGAACTTAATACCATAGCTGGCAAAATCTATTGCTCAATTATCCCATCTGAGATTATTATATATCACTGAACTTTTGTTTTTTAATTAACACCTTTGAGGTTATTAGCTCAGATTGATTGAAAGGGACCAATAAAAACTCATGATAGATGGCATTAAACATCTTTCCACCATTTTGCCAACCATCCTTTAAATCCTTTACATTGTTTTTTCCCGGACAGCAAAACAAACCTATAAATATATTACATACTTTTGTTTACCTGTCTGGATCCCTAAATTATTCAATATGATTAAATTGTTTTCCAACTTTTTGAGTTTACAATTTATAAATGTTAAAATGTCTCTCTCCTTTGGGAGGATTTCGAAACTTGCTCTTCTTAAACATACCAAAAGCAATGTGACCTTGTAACCCCTATCACAGACACAGCCATTCTAATTGCACAGTCCGTTGGGAAGTTATACATTCCTAATTAATTTTAAAAGTTAAGGAAAATGTGAACCAAGATATTCTAATCTAAGTGATTGTTGCATCTGAGCTAGAGCTCAAATGGACACTACATGGGGCTGATGTAGTCTGTTTATGAACATATTTATGGTTCTAGTGTGTACTGAGTAGCAGTTAAAAGTTGATATACCACCTATTTTAACTCTGTTCAGTCAACTGCAATCTTACCATTTTTGTATCTATGCTAAATAACTTTTGTTTGTGAAGTTATTTAATATATATATAATTGATAGATAAAGTATAGTTTAATGAGTAAAATTAATAAATTGTTTTAAATGAGGGGTGTGAATGCTTCTGACTACAACTGTATATAAGTCAACCACCAGAAAAGAGGAAATATGGAATGCACTATACATAATCACACTTATTGTAAATACAAATCTATTTTATAGTGTTTCATCATATACCTGTTTACGCTAGTGCATGCAGATTAGTGAAGTGCAAAGAATGACAATATATGATTGCAAAATGCATGTAAAATGTGTGTCACTCTTGTATTCAGGTGCAGAGTACTGTTAAAAAAATGCTCAGTCGTACAGGTCTAGCCTCAGGTCTGCTTACTGCAAATGACATTATGTAGCCTTAATATGTCAAATAGTCTTAAAGTATTTTTTTGTTATTCTGTCACAAGACTACCACATGACCTATGTCATAAGTTCCATAAGATGCATGGCATGTGAAGTTTTATGGCAGATGAATACTAAGGCATTTCCTGCCTCCAGGTTCGTTTAGTTTTATTTAAAATTAAGTTACTGGTCACAACAGAGTTTTATACTTTTTTGGTTCAGAATGCCACATGCCCCAGACCCAGTTTTAACTTGCACAGCTTTAAGAAAAGCATGCAAAAGGGCATCTAAGATGAATAGTTAGCCTAGTAGTGTACTAGTATACTGCAACTTCCGAAATGGTTTAAAAGGAGTTTGGTGGATAATAAACAACCGGAAACTATTTAATGTAAGTCTTAGATTGAGTTCACTGGCATGAGAGTTGATGGCAAAATAGGTGTCTATTTAATGGAAAATAAGACATTGGCCCTTTTAGAATTAAAAACACAAAGAAAACAACACATACATACATGACTGTAATCAAACAAAATACACTAAACAAAACCGAGGACCAGGATGCTCGAATGCAGTGCTGGCCTCTCAGGCAGCCTAGTCCAAATGACCACCAGAGTGAAACAGAACTAATCACAGACCAAAACCTTAAACTCAGCTAAACCTCCAGGCCCATACTTGGCCTTCAATAAGGCTACAGCTGTGCCCCCAGGTGGCCAACAGGCTGATTGACTGTGCAGTGAGAGTAAGGAAACAGACTATCAGGCACTCCTCAGAGAAAGCTTCCTATGCATTTAACTAATTAAGTGCAGGCCTTGCCACACATACTATATATTTTCATTTTACACTTACATGAATTGGTCAAATACTTAACATGTCTCCTTTTTTTTAAACATATTTCAATACTACATGACACTATCAATGGGTACCTCGGAGAAGGAAATCTTGAAGACAGGCACTCCATGTGGGAATAGCATTATTTTCAAATACTTTTAATCTAAACACACAATATCAAAATGTAAAAATTGTGTGTATATATATATGTTGAAATACTACCAATTAATGTATATAATATCATAAACACATGCCCAATATATTTTATTAGTGGAAAAAGGCATGCTCTGTTGCCCCACTGTGTTAACCCATATCCTTTTTTTATATCCTCTTTCTTTTTTGTGTGCAGATGCACTTTGCTGGTCAGCAGAAGCAGTACAACCTGTTTAGTTTGCACCCAGGGGAGATTTACATGATTCAAGTTCGGTGTAAACCAGACCATGGATTCTGGAGTGAATGGAGTTCCACTTCCTACATTGAAATCCCTGACTGTAAGCCCAGAGTTTTAAGTGTTACATTATATTATGTAGGCAATTATTCAGGCATATTTAAAAATGGAGAACTATAGTGTGCTAGTCTGTATTTTCATCATCCAGTTGATTAAACTATCATGTGCTGTTCTGTAGCTCTAAAATTATACTTAATCTGTCATTAAATTAAATGTCCAAATTTGATAAATTGCCTGTATCATCTTATTTAAAAACCTAAATTGTATTGTTCTCTGTTATTTTGTTATAATCATAACCAAGTTCTAACTAAATGGAAATGTCACAGGTCTGTGTTGATTGTTTTTCTGCCATAGTACCTATTTAGAGCATATGCATATTATTACCAGCATAACATAAACAATACATTATTATTTTATAGCGTAATCAAAGAAGGTTCCGAAAGTAATATAAGTTAAAAGCTTTGGTCTTAATTTAGATTAAATTAAATTAAAATGGATAAAATAGAATAAAAATGTGCTGGAAAAACACATACTGATATAATCAAAGTGAGGTCAGCATTTTCTCTGTTCAGTTTTTATTTTTAGTTATACGCGTAAAACAATGCCTAAGGAAAAATACAGCATCTGTCTTGATCATATTAATGCAAATAATTTTGCTTTGTTATTTCACTGGACACTGCATTTTGTTTCAAGCTGAATTGACTTTTGATATATATTTTACTTGACTGTTTTGATTGGTTGGAGAACAATTTTGACTGGAAACCTTTCCCTACCATAAAAAAACCCAGGCAGCAACAGTGCCTGTAATTCAGTCATTATCCACCTCCTACATATTTGCCTAAAAGTCAACTCTTTGTACCTTAGGTGTTGAATCAAATGTTTTTAAATTAACCACTTGTGTGCATTTAATTTGTTTTTATATATGTGCGTGTTTGTGCTTCCAGATATTCAAAGAGACAGATCAATGTGGATACTGATAGCAATCCTGTCTACATTTGTTTTTCTGATTCTTTTGTTGACAATGAATCTTAAACTAAACAGGTATAGTACCTTTTTTTAATGTCTTTTACAGTAGGCTATTTTTATTTTACAGTTTTATGGTGGTGCTGTGCATATTTCAATACTTAAAAAACAGGATATTAAACAAATGCACTATGGCAATAAAAATATACTGACCTTTTACTCTGCCCCCTCAACAAAAATCTTTTTGCTAAAGCTTTTTTTTTTTGGAAAGCAATTCTAGAAGGAATTGCTCAATAATACAATTTCAATATTAGAAATAAAATTTAAAAAGATGAGAGGCATAAAATAAAAGTGCAGGGTCGTTCTTAAAAGTGCACTGGTTATGTTGTGGTTACAGAAAAAATAATAAATGCCTATTGTGTATAAAAAAGGAAAAAGTTTAGGCTAACAATTAGGCTGCTCTTTAGTTTGCTCCTAACTCCTAACAATTTTTAGATCAATTTTTGCTATTTTATTTTAAGCTCTGTGAAGTTTTTTTTTTCTTTTAAAGGTCTGAAGGCTACCTCCTCAAAACATTAAATTATTTACATACAAATATCCCCACTATTATCATGTGTATATTTGGTTGCTGTGCTTTTCAGAATTCTGAATGTCAGTTTTCTCATTTTAAATGACTTACAAATTTGCAAATGAGATAAACACCTCAGTGTGTTGTAAAATAAATGTACTTTCCACCTCCACCCTTCATGAGACATGCAACTTTTGTTTTGTATTGTCATTACTTTTTAAATAGCAGAAATTGTATTACATTTCTCATCACACTATTGTGGGATGAATCCGAATGTTATAATGGTAAGTAATAACATAACTTTATTTTTGTTCTCAGTGTGAAGCAGTGGCTGTTGCCACCAGTCCCAGGACCAAAGATTAAAGGATTTGACACACAGTTGCTTAAGGTACATTTCTTGAATTCCAATGTATTGTCTTATTCTATGACACAACATAGGAAAAAAGGCATGCAATTGAAATGTATTCTATTACATAAACAGATAAAAATACCTGAGTTATTAGGACTGTTATGTCCAATTTCATAAATCATAATATATATTTTTCCCCATATATTTCCATAACATTGAAACTTAGTTTATTAGTAAGATAATTACTGAAAAAAATAAATATGACATTAACTCCATTATGTTTATTTTATTAATGGACACTGATTAAAACAATACAATTAACAGTATAATTAGCCTATAAACAAATACTTGTGTTGAAGTATTGTGTACCCGTTTGAATTTCACTGGAACAAACTCTTTACTCTTTAAACTCAGCCCCATTGTTTTCAACCCGCTGGTGGGTTGAGATATATCTATTAAAAATGCCATTATTATAGCCAGAGGGCTTAGGGCTTTCAAATGATAACAAGATAGTTAAGATCTGATGTTGTTGTGTGGAGATATTGACTTGCAAATTAGGGGAAATATTTACAGGTTCTAGAATTGCTATTTTTAATACATACAAAATAAATGATCATAACTCCTTCAATTTTTTGTCAAGTTTTCACCCACTTTGTTTTAAAAGTTGTATTTTGACTAGTACTTTAAGGGCAAATTGTAAGAAAAATCTGTTTGACATAATTATGCTATTATTTATCTTGGAAATAAAGGTAGTAGTGTTGCAATATAGTGTGTCTAATTATGATCAACAATGCAGAAACTGGTTCTGTTGTTTGTATGCTTTTATTTGAGTATGGTATTTCAACATATTGAAATATTAATATTATAGTACAGGTTGTCTAGTTTCATTTGATAGATGTCACATACCTGTACTTCTTATAATGTCCATATTAAATGTGCGTCTAAGAAGTCCAACCAGACGAAAATAAAAGAGTAAAGAGTTAAATGGAAAAGATTGCTTTGTAAAATATACTGAAATTCAGGTTTGAAGTTTGAACCTGGTTATGATAAGAGGATAATCTTGCACCCAATTGTAACTATGCTCCATTTTTATTCTTGATATAATATAGTTATCTTTAAATTTGGAAACAACCATCAGTATGGAAAATGTGACATGCATGTGGGAAGTTCTTTATGTCAAAGCTGCTGATTGGCCCTGCAGTGGGTTGGATGCAGAAGCACACCCAGGTTTCCAGCTTCTTCACTGAACCCCTCTTTTACAATGCAACCCTGGTTCTCTGAAAGCAGTCATCAAAATGGGAAAAATGGGCACACATCTAATTCACCCCACTGAAGGATTTTTCTCTGTCAGAGAACCAGAGTTGCACTGCAATCTAACGATAGCTATCCCTTATGTGAAAACTAACCACTTTCAAACATGAAAGAAATATATTTTCAAAATTAATTTTATTGTTTTTAATTTTTAATTTTGTTGTAACACAGGCTGAAAGATGTTAATAAACTGGACATATTAAATTAAGAAATTAAAATAAACTAAAAGGCATTTCAATGCTATACCATATACTATTCAAAGAAATGTTAAACTGTTTTTGTTGTTTTTCCTACTGTTTTTACTGTATTTAGTATGGGAAATCGGAAGACATGCTCAGTGCTTTGGTGAGCCAGGGCTTCCCTCCGACCTCAGACTGCGAGGATCTTCTAGTGGAATTCCTAGAGGTGGACGACAGTGATGAGAGGGAGCAAGTGATTAAAGTAAAAGATCTTCAGGAGAACAGAATTAAGTCAGCCAACAATTCACTGGATAATGACTCGGGTCGAGGGAGCTGCGACAGCCACACCCTGCTGCTAGAAAACAGCAATGAACCCAAAATGCCTGGCCTGGATAATGAGCATGTCATGAAAGAAGGCCACAGTGAGGCGACAAAGGATAGAAGTATCAGCCTATCTTGGAACAGCAACCCAGTGAGGCAACTAGACAACTTAGAAAATGCTGACAGGAACACCAAGACCTGGCCAACAAGCTTCTTGTCCCACCATCCTCAGAAACAGTCTTTCCACAGCATCCCTGAAATCCAGAAGCAAGGCTACATTTCAAGCAACCTCCAGTTTATGGCCAATCAGCCAGACCAAGCAGAAAACAACACCGATCCCCGCCCAATCAAAATCTCTACTGGCTATGGAAATCTACAGGGATACAGTGAGTTCTGTGTCAAGATCCCAGAAAACCAAATGACACAAGCGTCTGCATTCCCGCCTTCTAAATTCATGGAGTATGTTGAAGTCCAGAAAGTTAATCAGGAGAACATTCTCATTTTGAAAGCAAAAACTCAGGAAAGTCCTCAAGTCTTATCTCCAGAATTCACAGGGCAGGAGTATACCAAGGTGAGCGGTGTGGTAAATGACAATGTCCTTTTGTTGCAAAGGGATGCAGATGCGTCATGTTCCAGTGATCATCAGGAAAGAACAAACCCGGTGGAAAACCCTGGTCTTCAGCGGAAATTATTAAACAATATTCCTGTGCCACCCACACAAGACACAGTAATGCAGATGGCACCAAATGGCTATGTGGATTCATCTGCATTGCCAACCTTCAATTAACTTAAACTATTCATGGCGGGGGGCTTCTGTTTTTTTGGTTTGCTTGTTTGTGGTAACATAAAAAAAAAATTGACCAAAAAAACAACAAACTATTGCACTTTGAGAAGAGTAACATTTTGCTTTCAACACCCTTAAAAATGTGTATGTGTGGTTGGGGTGGAATGGGGGCGGAGGCTTTCTCTGAATTTGCTTTCTCTGAACACCAAAAGACTGCTATTACCTTTATTAACAGATGTATTCAATTCGTCTGTAGTGTATGATGTTTCAACTAATTCTAAAAATATACATTTTAAGCATTGTACTAAGAAACAATATGCAAGATAAAATAATTTCCAATTAAAATAAAATTATGCTTTAGATAAAAATAGATACTGAAAACTCAAATACACATACAGTGAGGGAAAAAAGTATTTGATCCCCTGCTGATTTTGTACGTTTGCCCGCTGACAAAGAAATGATCAGTCTATAATTTTAATGGTAGGTGTATTTTAACAGTGAGAGACAGAATAACAACAAAAAAATCCAGAAAAACGCATTTCAAAAAAGTTATACATTGATTTGCATGTTAATGAGGGAAATAAGTATTTGACCCCTTCGACTTAGTACTTGGTGGCAAAACCCTTGTTGGCAATCACAGAGGTCAGATGTTTCTTGTAGTTGGCCACCAGGTTTGCGCACACATCTCAGGAGGGATTTTGTCCCACTCCTCTTTGCAGATCCTCTCCAAGTCATTAAGGTTTCGAGGCTGACGTTTGGCAACTTGAACCTTCAGCTCCCTCCACAGATTTTCTATGGGATTAAGGTCTGGAGACTGGCTAGGCCACTCCAGGACCTTAATGTGCTTCTTCTTGAGCCACTCCTTTGTTGCCTTGGCTGTGTGTTTTGGGTCATTGTCATGCTGGAATACCCATCCACGACCCATTTTCAATGCCCTGGCTGAGGGAAGGAGGTTCTCACCCAAGATTTGACGGTACATGGCCCCATCCATCGTCCCTTTGATGCGGTGCAGTTGTCCTGTCCCCTTAGCAGAAAAACACCCCCAAAGCATAATGTTTCCACCTCCATGTTTGACGGTGGGGATGGTGTTCTTGGGGTCATTCCTCCTCCTCCAAACACGGCGAGTTGAGTTGATGCCAAAGAGCTCGATTTTGGTCTCATCTGACCACAACACTTTCACCCAGTTGTCCTCTGAATCATTTAGATGTTGGCAAACTTCAGACGGGCCTGTACATGTGCTTTCTTGAGCAGGGGGACCTTGCGGGTGCTGCAGGATTTCAGTCCTTCACGGCGTAGTGTGTTACCAATTGTTTTCTTGGTGACTATGGTCCCAGCTGCCTTGAGGTCATTAACAAAATCCTCCCGTGTAGTTCTGGGCTGATTCCTCACTGTTCTTATGATCATTGAAACTCCACGAGGTGAGATCTTGCATGGAGCCCCAGACCGAGGGAGACTGACAGTTATTTTGTGTTTCTTCCATTTGCGAATAATCGCACCAACTGTTGTCACCTTCTCACCAAGCTGCTTGGCGATGGTCTTGTAGCCCATTCCAGCCTTGTGTAGGTCTACAATCTTGTCCCTGACATCCTTGGACAGCTCTTTGGTCTTGGCCATGGTGGAGAGTTTGGAATCTGATTGATTGATAGCTTCTGTGGACAGGTGTCTTTTATACAGGTAACGAGCTGAGATTAGGAGCACTCCCTTTAAGTGAGTGCTCCTAATCTCAGCTCGTTACCTGTATAAAAGACACCTGGGAGCCAGAAATCTTGCTGATTGATAGGGGATCAAATACTTATTTCCCTCATTAACATGCAAATCAATATATAACTTTTTTGAAATGCGTTTTTCTGGATTTTTGTGTTGTTATTCTGTCTCTCACTGTTAAAATACACCTACCATTAAAATTATAGACTGATCATTTCTTTGTCAGTGGGCAGACTTACAAAATCAGCAGGGGATCAAATACTTTTTTCCCTCACTGTATGTGTATGTCTATTACACACACACACACACACACGTGTATATAAACATATATACATACATATATATATACATGCAGAAATTCTAAGTCGGAGAAAAGATCAGCATTACAACTGAATTTTTGTCAGATGCTTTACCATTTTGTTTATGTGTTTGTTTCAAAGAATTTAAACAGCAGGGATTATTATAACTTGTATATATTCTTATATGTATGGGACATATATATTAATATTTGCACATAGATTGGTGGTTACATTTATGAAAATGTGTTTATTTTACTATAATACGATTAAGTAATCATAAACTTGATTTACAAGAAGCTGTTGAGGAGAGAAAATATTTTGTTGGCAATATACTAACCCCCCACCTGGTAGTGTGTTACCCTCTATTTTTGCACATTCAGTCTTGATTGTCTACCAAAGCATCTTTTTCCAGACTCTTGGCAAGCATATTTGACCATATTTCAAGGGTTTAAGTTAAGTGACAGGTCAATGGTTTATCTATAATTTACCTTTGTTGAATTTCAGTAATATTTACAGGTGTCACCACCAGTGTACATTATGCTGTATTGTGAGAAGACGACACAACTAGCACCAAATAATCTCCCATCGTATTGTGTCAGATAGCACCTGAGCCGGAAGCATTACAACACTGCTGTTTATTTTGGATAGAGTATCTGACATTGACATAAATTCTGTTCTCAATTAGAAGCATTACAAAACCCGATTTTACTTTTCAAATATCTAATATCTAAAATACTGGCAACAACCAAATATCCATTCATTCATCCATTTTCAAAATGCTGCACATCCATGCAAAATCAACAAAATACATTTTGTAGCAATAGTAGAAGTAGTGCTTGTAATGGTAGTGGATTAAAAAAGAATGAAAAGAAAGTCAGAGTATTCCCAAAATAAAAATGTTATGAGACATCCATGTACCTATTTAGAAATATACTTACAATCCATGGAGGTCCAGATTACTGAGGTTAAATAGTGCACTGTACAATTGCCTGTGTATGTATGTATGTATGTATGTATGTATGTATGTATGTATGTATTTATCTCTCTATTCCACATTGGTGTTGTAAACAAATCAATATTTGTGACAATACAGCTTACAAGGCTAATTAGGCAAAAGTACTATTGTATCTCCATATATTTGTATTGGGTGATTGGGATTACATAATATGAATGTAAAATATATAAATTCATAATGTAAGGCAATAACAATATGTATTGTAACCACATGAGAAAAAACAGATTTGAACAACAAGTTCTTTTAAGTTCTCTTTTCATGCACATAGTGGCTTTCCAAAGGGAAACTTTTGTATCAAGGAAAGAGAACTTCCTTATAACTCTTTCCCTCATAAATTGTAATGCAACATTCATCTACTCTGTTCATGTATAAGTAAATGTGTTGTATAGTTCACGGCATCAGTGTAGACATTTTTCAAGAATAAATGTGGCCACTCTTGTGAAGTGATTTCAGTGCAGTAATCTGAAGAGGCTTCCTGGATTTCCTGCATTAGACATCTGACACTCATTTTACCAGTATCACAAAACCAGCCAGGATTCTGTATAATGATTACATGTAATTCAGAGAAGACACTAACTACTCTTTTACTAACTTTTTCAAAACACTGGTTCCATTATTAAGAAATTCCCACATTTGTAGTATTTCCAGACGATTTTTCTTAAGTAAACAAATGGAAAGAAAAGGAATTTAAAAATGCATATGCAACAGGGCTGATAGTGTGTAAAAATGTGCCAGTCTTTTGGCGATGTTTTTGCTCTGTTGTGGCTGTGCAGATCTGGCGCTTGGAGGTGTTCCTGAATCAGGGTCCAGCAGGGTCTACACACACATATAACTGACCAATCTCCAGGAACATTTACTGTAAAAAGCTAACAACTACTGTGAAAAATGTGGTTGCTCTACACCATCAATGCACTTATGCAAACACAGAATAGCCTTTTTAACATACAGAGTAATTCAATATTTTTAAGCAGAGGGGTCCTATTGTAACTACAGAGAATAAATGTTATATGTATTTATAGCGTGTCATCAATAAAATATTAAAATATCTAAAATAACTTCATCTTATTTTCAGGCTTGCTTTCAAAATATATTTTACATAACTAAGACAATATATATATATATATATATATATATATATATATATATATATATATATATATAAATCTGATATTTTTACAGTTTACTTAACACAATATGTAAACATTTTAAAACCAATCAGGTGAATCTTTAGTAAGATGTTAGCACACACAGTGTCAGATGCAAAGCTATTTTACTGCCTTATTTTAAATACAAATAATAACTGTCCTAAAAATATAGCACATGTGTTGATATGTTTAGAATACCTAATTGTAAATATATGTACATACATAAATATTCTGTTGAATTTTTGTGTAGATAATGTATTTATGTATGAGCATTATGATGTGATTTATTGGTTATTTGCTGTGTTTCACTGTTGAAAGTCTCTGCAAATGTCATAGGGTGTACAGGTGAAAAAAAAGTAACAACAGTATAGTAAAAGACCTGTCAACTTGTATGCTGTCAACTTGAAGTCTGCTTAGATTTAGACAGTACATCTCTTGCTAATACAATTGTAACTTAGTGGAACTGATAATGACAAATCAGCAAGATTTGTTTTATTTTATTGTAATGGGATTTAAAGGCTGACTTCTCCTTAATATGTACCTTTTTTTTTAAGAAAAAACAAGTTCCATCCTAGTTAGATTATCAGCTATTTTGTCACTTTATTTTTCTTTGACCATTTGGCCTTTTGTCTATAGCATTTCTGCATGTGCTGGGAATTGTCAAACATTTAATTAGATAAACCTTCAAGATCTGGCATTTCATCCTGCTTTTTAAAAAAACACATAATTATCTGCTTTAAATTATTATTGATGCAGATCTCTCTACCTACTGTCCTCTCTAAACTGTAATTACTGTCTTTAAACCAATTTAGTTCTTAATTGAATGATGGATATCTGATTATTAGTAAACAAGATCAAATATTTTTCTACTTATGTATTTATTAAAGAAGACTGATTGCTTTACACTCACTGTATAGAAGCTGCGGTGGCAACAAGCTGCTTCTTCCATAAAATATAGATACTAGAAGAATTGTCAGGATTAATTGGGGGCTTGAAATAATAAATATGCTACTTAAATGACAATGAGGGGTTACACAGCAATCAGCAGTTAATGCAATTATTTTATTTGCAAATAATTTGTTTAATCAGCACAATAAACATTTATTTTTGTTGAGGATTAATGCTGAAAGCCTTCAGACCTGGATATGTCCTGGATACAGTTAATCTGTGAACCTATAGTAGGAGCATTCCATGGATATGCACTACTATAAAAAGTCATTTAAATGTGCTTAAAACCCTAATAACTGTTTTATTCAAGAGAACTCACACTGGAACATTAAAGATGCAGTTTCCATCTAAGAGGGAAATGGAGAGAGATACGTTTGGGCATGCTAACCAGGTCTGAATGTACCCTAAAATGTTTGAACACAGGCATTTCACTGGCAGCAGTTATATCATCTCATTTTGAATTGACTTTGAGCATTCCAAGCTAAATACCTTGTAAAACTCTAAAATAAATCATTAACATACAAGACAATCATCACTTGAAATCTACCTCCAAAAATAAATTATTATGCAATGCATGATATTTAGCAGACATTACATAACTGTGGGTTTGCTGGTCCGATTGATTATAGAGGCCATTTATTCTCAGGTTTGTTGTTATTCAACCATCATAGTAAGGCCTTAACCAGCATCTTTATGAAAATGTTTAATATTGAACATGTGATGCCCCAGGATGTTAAGAAGTAGCTGTAACAGCATTTCATATTATGTGAAAAGATTAATACACAGTTTTCTTGTAATAAAAAAGCTTATGTGGCACCAATCTACACTATATTTCTTTTGTCACTCGAAACTGAACACAAATTGTGTGATTGAGAACAATAAAGTCTTTGTAAAAGAAAGTTTGAAATCTTCTTTGTGTTTTCAGTTCAGACAGTTTAAATTTAAATATTGGGCACTGAAATGTCCTCAGTTTATTTTAATAAGAGCAAAATATCAATGATTATTCATACATAACATGACATTCACAGCTCCATACAAGGTATGAGTATTATTGTTTTCCAGCTGATTCATTTTTGATCAATTCACATTCAATAAATATAAGAATTGAATCCATTATATATAGTATTTATTAAAGCTATTTTGGCATGTTTGTCTGTTAGTTAGTCTTAGTAGGTTAGTAGTTAGTAGGTTCAAATTAACTGGGAAGGGTTTGTGATGTGTTGTTTTTTTTGCAGAAAATATGAATGATGATGACGTGAAACTAAAGAAAAACAATAAAACCCTAGTGTGCAGTGTATACAAACACATTTATTAATTCCCCAGGAATAAAGGAAAAAAATTCAATTGACAGCAGGCTCTTCAGTCCTGTGAGAGCTGTGTTTATGTAGCAACACCATGGCTGTCCTTCAAGACAGTTCCCAATAGGTCAAAATGTGGGAATGCCTGCAGAAAACTAACAGAAAAGCAGGGCAGGCGTTAAAACTAGGTGCAAAGTCATTACTCAGTGTCCGCAGGAGTAACCTTTCCCAAGAGAGAGATTTTGATCAGATCTAAGATTGGCTGAAGGTCAGAATCAGTGCTGTATCTTTAGGCTAAGCCAATTGCTGTCTAATCACAGCACCAAATTCTTGTTAAGAAGCTGTAACACATAATGCCAAAATTGTCCCTTTTTTGTTGTGATGTATTTAAAAAATGTTTGTAATCCGTACATTTATGCAATATATTTTCTATTTAAAACCTAAAATTAGAATATCTGCTTATACTGTATCTGTCTTCAGCCTTAGGATGAGCAATGTCATGTAAAACTCATTAGGCTTTTCATTGCAATTCACCATTACCAACTCTTCTAAAGCCAAAAATATATACAAATAAGCTGTGACATACATGATTCACTTGCATACAGCATCTCTAAATGGAACTGTATGTGCTGTGACTTAAGTATGCTAACTTTTGTTTGGATTTTATTCAATTGACAAAAATTCACCAACCATGCTGAATATATCTTTTAGGATAAATTAATTGTACATAGCCAGTTTCAGAGTGGAAGGGACGACAGGGAAAGCAAAATACAGAATCTACATTATACAATCCAAGGAAATGTGTTGTAATTAAAAAATGAAAAATAATGGTTTTATTTACCTAAAACTCTCTATGGAAAATCAGGCTCATGTGGTTGACTGGGCCCAGTGCTTGTTTCTCCAAGGTCTGAAGCAGTTCTGCTTCTCACATCGTATTCAGATTAATCAGAGATCTCCTACATTGAAAGGTTCAGGTTGTTCTTCTTGTACTTTGTGATGATATGGCATCTCATTTACATCTCATCTATTCAGAGTCAACGCTGGCTGTGGCAGAGCCTGACCTGAAGGTTTTGTGGTCACTTCCACAAAAACTGCAGAATATCCATATTAGATTGTCTTCACTCTAGGTAGGTCAATCAAATTATATTATGCTCTGTAAAAGGTTAATTTTGAATGTTTTATATTAGTGTTCACTCACAAGTCAAGTGTCCTGTTTCATACTGTTGCGTCAGTATTTGCATATACCACAATACCTGCTGTGAAGGGCAGAAACCACAGAGGAGTTTGTTTTTGCTGCTCACATTAGTGCATACTATTTTTGTATCTGTACCGTGAAGTACCCAAAAACAGAAGCAATCCAGTTTTGTAATCAGGGCTTAAACTGTTTTTTAAAGATACAATTCAGCTACACTCTATTTTTGTGTTTCTATCTTACATTGTCCCGTTTAATACTGGTTTTGCTTCAGTTTTATAAACATTTACACACGTTACCCTGCTACCTGTGTCTTTGACCTTTTGGAATCAACGCACCCTGGTTTATATGCTGCAGAATTGTTTTCCCAGGTGATTGCACTCTGAATTAGCCTCCCTGTGACGGCACTTTCAAAACACACAAGTAATACTCTGCACTGGTGTGGCCCTGTCATCATAACTGCATAATAAACGTTAATGATCACACTCATAATGTAAGTGATATAAGACAGCATGAAGAATGACACTTTGTTATCCCTGGGTACAGACAATTGATATACCTTTACATCAAATGAATATGTTGAAAATCACAATAAACACAACAGGCCTTTGTATCAAAGGTATAAGCAGCTACACAGATTGTAATATTAGTAAATGAACACTGATTTTTTTTTTAATAAATGTTTATTTTATTATTTTTAACAGTTGTAAATTAGGTATGCAAAATGTTTTTTTTGTGTGTTTGTTTTTTACATTATAAGTGTATATAACATGTTTTTTAATGAATACTTAAATAAATAATATGGTAATATTAAGGGGAAATTTCGGATAAAAACAAAACATCTCAAAAGACACCTACCCAGTTTTTATTTATTAATATTGCTTATTATATGGTTATATGACATTGTTCAGATATCACTGGGAATTAAGTCATAAAATAGATTATGTTCAGTGGAATATATCAATCCCAAAGATCAGCTTCTGTGTCACTAAATGCACCAGTGAAGATCAGAAGGAAAACAGGCTTTATCCACAATAACACCAGACACAGTGAACAAAGGTATAAGTAAAAGGATTTATATACATACTCACCTCTTTCCTTGTTGTAACACATTCAGATATGATAAAAATAGTAAGAAAAACAGGGCCAAAGAATTATGTGCTCTTCAGGAAGATGGCTGAAATATGCATCCTTTTCCATATTTCTTGGTTTTGTTTCACATTTGATATTACTGGTTTACCGGTTATCACATCTTCAGTGTTTATTCACAGCTAAAATGGTGACATGGACTAAAAAGATTAAGGCTAAAGAGTAGTGGATTGAATACTGAATAATTTAAGTACTAGGTATAGCAGCTTTTCCCTTAGTTAGCATATTGGCCTCGATGTGCTAAGTTGTTTTGTGCAACACCTTTTAACTCCAGCTATAAATTAAGAGACATTTTCACTTAAGCTTTTTTTGGCCACAGCTCCTTCAGCTAGACAGCTATTGCGTCTAATGTGACTACATTTCACGGGCAACTGAGTTGGACCATTCACACATGCATATTAGAGGTGTCTGTTCTTTTAACATGCTGGAATGATTCTGTGCAGCTGAGCCATCTTGTGGACTGACTGCAGTGCTGCAATAAGACAGCAAGGCTGAGATCACATCAAAACTATGACCTACCCATTAGTCAAAAATAACAAACCTGTACCCAATCGCATTTTTACTTATAGCCATAACAAAGTGGCTTCTGACAATAAAAAAACACAACCACTTTGGTAATATGTTATTCACAGATACGTCAGAGTTTTGTTTCGGTCAAGGCCTGGGTGTATTTTCTCTGTACTGTACATAAGATAACAATAACAAACAAATGTAAAAATGTAAACCTGACAAAATACAAGATATCTGAAATGCAGAATGGAGCAGCGGTGGCACTCATATATAGGTTGGTATGAAGATTCACAAGCATCAATGATTGACACCAGAAGAGATCTGTATCACAATGCCTAATTGGTCCATATTACAATGTGACTGTATGTGAAAAACCACATTATGAAAAAGGGCACTTGCAACACTCTCTCTCATGCACAAGTATATGTGACTTGTCCACAAGATGCCTTTATCATCATGTACATATTGTAGCGTTTTAGCCTTTTACACTACTTGGATTCACCAGACAAAAACAACAAATAATAGGAGAGGAAGACGGGTTTCCTTGCAACAGTTTTATTGCAAAGCAACAGCTTTTAAATGGAGCAGAGCTGAGAACGGTCTCTCTAGGCTATATAACTCTACTACTTCTACCCAGCGGGAACTGGGGCACACCAATATATGTCCTTGCACCCTGTGGCTGCCTCCCCCAATCATGGCGCACCCCTGATCCTGCACAGGGTTAACCCTCAACCCCAGAAACTACAACAATTCCTGCTAACTACATCAGATCCCCAAACTAACTGCCCAACACACAGAACTGACAGACACACACACTGCAGTCCCCAAACACGTACGTAGAGATTGCTACAATATATATAAACATGCAACAAAGTCAGTCGGCATCAACCGCCCCTATATATTTTTTCATCGGATTATCGCTTGTCTCAAAAAAGAACCATGGGATTGCCTGAATTTCAAAATATGGCAAAAAATCTGAGAACTGATCTGAAACAAACACATTACTCCAGGTTACTATGCAAAAGTGGGCTGGCTGAATAAGCTGAATAACACTTGAATGCTGTCCTGGACCATTGCTGCACCCTGACACTCTTCTCCTCAGCCTTCCTTCTTTTCTCTTCTTGACCTGCCATTTTCACTACGTTTTACTATATTTCCATAGCAATATGTAAGCACTAATTAGTTCTCAACCAGAAGTCAAAGCAAAATGATGTATGAAGCTAATTGCGTGAATGCAAGTCATCAATGCAAGAACTCGAATACCAAAAACAATATTGAATATTAAAATAATCTATTCAGTTCAATTAATTTGATTCTCCCAGCTCTAGTACAGTCTGTATATTATTTAAATAGATCATAAAAATGTCATATAGGTTATTATATGAATAATGGTCATCTTAAATAAACTCCCTGTCCAGATAGATCTATAGATTTATTTTTCTTGACACCAAAGCTCACACAGGACTTACACAATAAATATTACATAAACTGGTCCACATCTGGGTGTGATTTGAAATGCAACTGACAGCTTTTTTTATTACTTTATAGAATGATGCACATCTATGGACATTTCAAGACGTTTTTGCATGTGCAAAAAAGAAATTGACTTCAAGGTCTTAACAGGTTATTTATGAATATTGTGTGATGTAAGTAAACATTGTGGTGGTGTTACCAGTGGAAAATAGAATGATGAACCTTAGTACATGTTTAAAAACAATTATTTGTTACAAACGTCAAACATGCTGTTTCAACGGTTGAGTTATTATTTTATGCTATCATCATAATCTATATAAAAATAACAATGCCTGTTTATTTTAATTATTTATTTGTTTTCATTGGAATTATTCCCAATCTGCTGAGCCTGCCTTGACCTGTTGTATGGTTGGGAATTCTTATAGCTTTCAGTTTTGAAAACGAGTGCACAGTGCTCACTAGCACAAACAAAGGGAAAACTTGCTGCTGAAGCACCGTTGTCCACAAGCAGCATGTTTGGCAGTGATTGCTCCAAACAAGATTTGAATGAGAACAACCAACCAAGTAAAAGTTTGCAAAATGTACCTTAAACTGCTTGGCCAGATTTTCAGTCCCTTCATGTACTTGTGTGTAGTGGTGACCATATAGTGAGAACAAACAACCTATACTTTATACTATATGGAGGTCCTTAGTAGAACCCAAATGTATTTTATTAAATAAACACAGACTCAAGTTCAACAGCGGATAAAAATAAGTTGGATTTTGTGTGTAAGAAAAGTTTATTTGGCTGAAAAGCAAATTGGGGAACTTAACGTATTTTCTAGATGAAACCTAAAATTTCATCTACAATTGGAAATTTAAATAAATCGGGACTATGTAAACATACCTTTCACTGAAACGAGGAAAAGTGCAAAACTGATGGATTGTTTAAAAGACATTTGATTTCAAACCAACCGTTTCACATTCTCGAAAGGGACGTTACTTTTCTGAATTTTCTAAATAGTTGTGCTTGGATGGTTATTTTTTCAATGGAGACAAGGACATTCTTTATTTTTCTTTATTTTTGAAACAGCAATTGGGACTTGTACATTATTATTATTATTATTATTATTATTATTATTATTATTATTATTATTATTAGTGGTAGTAGTAGTATTTGGTATTGGGGTCGCTAATTAATGACAGAACTCTTAGTAGGTGGTACCATAGTCTGTTGAATTGTATTATTTTCCATATGGTGTGCATGTGCAAATTAAAAAAGGGAGACAAGTGAAATTAAATTCAGGTTGTTTGTGATTTGTCTATAAAATAACTAATTCCAACCAGTTCATTTTCAATTTCAGTTCTAGTAAATAACTGTAATGATTGTTTTGCCATGATTATTGTTTTTTAATTAAAGTTAAAGGTTTTTGGGTATAACCATTTACACTGCTTACTATGGGATCTACATTTTTCTAGAAGGGTAATTAAATGTACTCAGTTATATAATTAACCCTGGTATTGGAGGCACCGTGCTATGGTAGTTTTTTTTTTTTCACATGCCAAAAATCACCTTTTCTCTGTACATATGTGTTTAGTCCACTCTAATGCCACTATCTCAATGGCTTTTCACAAGCCAAAACATCTAGAAGGACCCAGATCCCATATTTCTCCTCTCGTGCCAATTAAAAGTACAGAGAAGTGTGGAGAAGTGGGGTCACAATACATTGTGAAATTTAATATTTGTAGTGTTGTAAAATAAAATACAGGTCTTTAAAACTAAAATCTCACAATTAGGAAAATATGTAAATATGACCAAGTCCCAGACGATTGTCAATAGTAACACTAAGAGCTATACAAGAGTAATGCTACAATGATACAATTACATTAAGTACAACAAAATATTTTGATCTTTCCATCATCAAAGAAACATAGCTCTTGGAGCTAAAACTAATGCAAAGAGTTTTTTCAATACTACAACAGAAAGAGGTCAATAAACGAGGAAGTGAAACAGATAAAGGGTGAAAATGGAAGTATCTTGGAAAATGAATGTTCTAAATGAGTATTTCACAAAGGTTTTTATAAAATAAAAAATGGATAACATGCCACAGGTTAACAACCAGACCAGTCAAACCCTAAGAGAGATCAGGATAAATGAGGAGGAGGTACTAAAGGGACTAGCAGAATCAAACAAATCACCTGGGCCAGATGGTATATTTCCAACAGTACAAATGAGGGGAAATATTTTATAGGCCACTAACTCAAATATTCCAAATGTGCCAACTGACTGGAAGACAGCAAATGTCATACCAATCCACAAGAAAGGGGACAAAACTGAGCCAGGAAATTACAGGCCAATCAGTCTCACCTGCATCACCTGTAAAATGTTGGAAAAAAATATTAGACAGAAAACAGAGGAGCATCTTAATGAAAAACATATTCTTGGAGACAATCAACATGGGTTTAGACAAGGCAGATCATGTCTTACTAATTTATTAGAATAGTTTGAACATGCAACTGCAGCTGTAGATCAGGTGAAAGCATATGATATGATATACTTAGATTTCCAAAAAGCTTTTGATAAGGTTCCACACCAAAGACTGATCCTCAAATTGGAAGCTGTATTCATTCAGGGTAATGTAAGTAGATGGATTATGAACTGGTTGATGTATAGGAAACAGAGGGTGTCTATTAGAGGAGTCACTTCTAACTGGAGTGAGGTTGTTAGAGGAGTTCCACAGGGATCAGTACTAGGGCCTTTGCTTTTTCTAATCTATATTAATGATCTGGACTCTGGGATAGTTAGCAAACTTGTCAAATTTGCAAGGTATTACATGCAGGTAACAGAAATGTCCATTATACAGTGCATCCAGAAAGTATTCACAGCGCTTCACTTTTTCCACATTTAGTTATGTTACAGCCTTATTCCAAAATGGATTAAATTCATTATTTTCCTCAAAATTCTACAAACAATACCCCATAATGACAACGTGAAAGAAGTTTGTTTGAAATCTTTGCAAATTTATTAAAAATAAAAAACAAAAAAGCACATGTACATAAGTATTCACAGCCTTTGCCATGACACTCAAAATTGAGCTCAGGTGCATCCTGTTTCCACTGATCATCCTTGAGATGTTTCTACAACTTGATTGGAGTCCACCTGTGGTAAATTCAGTTGATTGGACATGATTTGGAAAGGCACACACCTGTCTATATAAGGTCCCACAGTTAACAGTGCATGTCAAAGCACAAACCAAGCCATGAAGTCCAAGGAATTGTCTGTAGACCTCCGAGACAGGATTGTATCGAGGCACAGATCTGGGGAAGGGTACAAAAAAATGTATGCAGCACTGAAGGTCCCAATGAGCACAGTGGCCTCCATCATCCGTAAATGGAAGAAGTTTGGAACCACCAGGACTCTTCCTAGAGCTGGCCGCCCGGCCAAACTGAGCGATTGGGGAGAAGGGCCTTAGTCAGGGAGGTGACCAAGAACCCGATGTTCACTCTGACAGAGCTCCAGCATGTCTCTGTGGAAAGAGGAGAACCTTCCAGAAGAACAACCATCTCTGCAGCACTCCACCAATCAGGCCTGTATGGTAGAGTGGCCAGACGGAAGCCACTCCTCAGTAAAAGGCACATGACAGCCCACCTGGAAAACGCACCTGAAGGACTCTCAGACCATGAGAAACAAAGATTGAACTCTTTGGCCTGGTTGGCAAGCGTCATGTCTGGAGGAAACCAGGCACTGCTCATCACCTGGCCAATACCATCCCTACAGGGAAGCATGGTGGTGGCAGCATCATGCTGTGGGGATGTTTTTCAGTGGCAGGAACTGGGAGACTAGTCAGGATCGAGGGAAAGATGAATGCAGCAATTTACAGAGACATCCTTGATGAAAACCTGCTCAAGAGCGCTCTGGACCTCAGACTGGGGTGAAGGTTTATCTTCCAACAGGACAACGACCCTAAGCACACAGCCAAGATAACAAGGTGTGGCTACAGGAAAACTCTGAATGTCCTTGAGTGGCCCAGCCAGAGCCCAGACTTGAACCCGATTGAACATCTCTGGAGAGATCTGAAAGTGGCTGTGCACCGACGCTCCCCATCCAACCTGATGGAGCTTGAGAGGTCCTGCAAAGAAGAATGGGAGAAACGGCCCAAAAATAGGTGTGCCAAGCTTGTAGCATCATACTCAAAAAGACTTGAGGCTGTAATTGGTGCCAAAGGTGCTTCAACAAAGTATTGAGTAAAGGCTGTGAATACTTATGTACATGTGCTTATATAGACAGGTGTGTGCCTTTCCAAATCATGTCCAATCAACTGAATTTACCACAGGTGGACTCCAATCAAGTTGTAGAAACATCTCAAGGATGATCAGTGGAAACAGGATGCACCTGAGCTCAATTTTGAGTGGCTGGTGACTCAAAAAATTGGGGAGGACAGGAGGAAAACCAACCCACTGCATCATGTTATTTTACACTAGTTGGCTACTTATCTCTACTTTCTTATGTTCAAATTATGCTATGTTCTTTTGTTCAAATGTAGCAATAATCCAACTAGCAACCTAATGCAAACTTACTATACAACTGAGGTAAGGTATTGCACCCATCTTACATAAGGAACAAATATCTTATTATCATATATCATATTACAACACAAAGGATGAATATATAAAAGGGGCCAGGTGAACGAGCGGGAAAGACACATCTAATCACTACGGGCTGTGGATGGGAATGAACCTCGTGTGTGCGTAATGTGTCACTAGAAGCCTGTCAGTCCAATTAGGGATGACGCAGCACCCAGTACATTACAGTGGGAATTTTACACAACACCCTCTGATTTAAAAAGGAAAAACAAAAAACATGAAAATCTGGAATTATTATTATTATTATTATTATTATTATTATTATTATTATTATTATTATTATTATTATTTTCTAATATGGTACTGTATCAATCGTTATCTATCGCTTTACCACCAGTTCGTCAGACTCATGGACAATACAGTATTAGAGAACTGAAGATGAAATTTGGAAATTATCATTGGACGAACGCGATGTCAATATTGTATTGTGGTTGTTGATTGGTTAGGGAGGACATCCTCCCTTGGAGCATCATTTTACTTATTTTGGCCAATAACAGATTAGCATGAAAAAAATGAAGTACATTAAATTAATATAAGAGATCCCACCCTAAGGAGGACAGCAGGAGCCCGCAGGAGCAGGAGATCCTAGATACCATGGTTTAATTTGTAATTTAAAAGCTATCAGCTTTTATAAATAAATAAATGAATCTATAGTGAGAGAGAACAAGTAAAATGAGTGGACATTACAGGTTAAAGACCTATCTTACAGATAAAGAAGGGCTATCGCACAAAACAACCTGTAACATTATTTAATTTAAACTCTTTTGTGTAGATTGATCCTATGAGTTTTTACCACTATATAGGCTAAATAGCAGTAGTAGTTTGTTAAGTATTTGTAATGTATTTTATGAATGTATTAAGTATTTGTAATATATTTAAAACTAGTAATAGGGCAGACTGATGCTACGTGATGGCAAGTTCAGATAACTCCTCACCCGGCCTGCAGTAGGTAAGAAGCAAGGTAAGCTGAAAATTCACGGCCTGATTCCGGGTCAGCTCGACAAAGTTGCGAGTCAGTATCGTGCCGAGCCGTGCCAGCATGGGTCTGGCTCGGGTCAGATATACCAGTGGAAAAGGGGTAGCTGCCGTACATTATATATGCATATTAATTCTAATACTTATTAAACATATATGGTTTCATTAAAATACCGGCAGCTTACTTTTTGAGCTCTACTACTGCTCTGTGCAGACTTTACAGACAGGACAAGACTGGGACGTGGAGTGGATTGTCTTCATCTTTTCTTTTTTTCTGTTGCCTTGTTGTGACTGTTCCCTATGTATCTGTGGAAAAGAGGTTTACTTTGGTTTACCATTTAGTAGATTAGGGATCTAGCTTTTAGGGGTTTTAGCTTTCTAGCTTTTAGGGGTTTTAGCTTTCATTCAGTTTTATTTAAGCTTTCCCTGTACTATACAATAACACAGACTTTGTGCCCTGTGTACAGTATGTATTGTAAATTTAAAAAAATGTGTCCATGGTGACCATGTGCTGAGCCTGCGCAGGGGGTGCATTGGGGGTGTTGTGAGGGTCCCCTCTTCATTAAATAATCTGGGGTGGATCACCTGTGACACTTATTTGTCCACACCTCAACCTCTCTCAACAGGTATTCCGCAATGATCTGTCCCAGGCCCTCTTTTATTATTTCTCTACACCCACTCTCTGTAGGCACATCTAATCGCATCCCAGCAGTTCTCCTACCACTTCTATACAGATGGTACCCAGATCTACCTTTCTGTTCCCTCTCCTGATCATCCCCTCTCACATCTCTTCCTGTCTCTCTGGTATCATCTCCTGGTTGCGCTCACATAATCTCAAACTTCTAATTTTTTGCCCTCCTTGTCTTTATCCACTTACGTATCTTTAGAATTAAATTACCCTGGAATCTGCCACACTCTCCCCCTCTCCTTCTGCTACAAATCTTGGAGTCACCCTTGACCCCAATCTTCCTACTCTCAGCACATCTCCATTCTGACACACACTTGCCCATTCCTCCTGAGCAACATATCTAGAATCTGACCCTTCTTCACCAACTACTCAATTTAGCTGCTCATCCAGACCCTGGTTCTTTCCTGTTTGGATTACTTAAACTCCCTCTATGGTTGGCCTGCTTACATCTGCTACCTGCCTGGTCCAGCTAATCCCAAATTTGGCAGCTGGTCTGCCTTGATTCGCACATGTTACTATACTACTTTGCTCTTTCCACTGGTTCCCCTTCTCAGCTCACATCTAGTTCAAGACCATTGTCTCAACCAGACTGCACCTAACTACCTACAGACTCTTGTCTCTTCTTACACTACATCAAGACCACTCCAGTCTTCTTGCTTAAGAAGACTCGCTGTGTCCTCTCTCCTCTCCCCTTGCTCCAGAACCTGCTCCTTTTCCACCCTTGTCCCTAAGTGGTGGAGCAATCTACTCACCAAAGTCAGGACCACACAGTCCCTGACCACCTTCCAGCATCTGTTCAGACTGTACCTGTAATACAGAAGACTAATATCCTGTACAGCTGAGCACTTCTTATTAAACTATGCTACCTTATGCTCGTACTTATGTATTTAAGTACTTCTATCATTTTGCTGTAACTACCTCACTTTACTTCATGCCTATCTCAACTCTTATCTAATAACATGGACATAGCTCCATTATGTTTGCACTTGTTAGCTCATTTGTACTAGGATATGTGCTTATTGTGTTTTGTACTGATTGGATTTACTGCACTTGTAAAAACTTAGTCAGCTTTGTGTTCGGGACAGGCTCTCATCTGTTTACATAAATTGGTATTTAATGGTAACAAAAGGATTAGCCTGGGGGTTGTATCACTTGATCTAGCAGTGACTCCATTCAGGGAAGAAACACAGAGACAGAGAAAGGAATTGGGTTTCAAATCCATCCCAGAATTTGTTATTTCATAACAGAAATGTATGACATTACCAGCATGACACGAAAGATGGCTGACATTGGAAACACCTGCCATCAAACTGTGAAAGGGCTTGGAAAGCCATGAACTAAAAACCACTTTGACTTGAAGTAACTTTCATAATCAACAAGCCTTATTTGGTGATGCCAAATTTGGTGGTGGGGCAGGTGTAATAATAAATAACACAAAACAGTGCTTTTACATTCCAAACTTTATAAAACGCATATTATTATAGATTTTGTGGATAATAAAGTACAGTTTACAAAGGCAGATGCTAATAACAGGAAGTAAACAGAGCAGTAACGTCACATGTATGGCAAGCCAACAAGGTCACGCGGTAGTGAACTTGGCCAAGCAATCATGGTGGGGCCGGCCCTGTTGTTTGCACTGAATCAATAACAGTGTGCTGTAAATAAATACAGCAAATATGGCCAGTTGCCCCTGCACTTTACAAGTTATAATGAGTCCAGAAGGGGCACTTCAGCTTTGGACACTTGCCTTACTGTGCATGAACTTGTCATTTCCCACTTGTCAGTTAGTTACTGCTATTGTGAGTACTGTACAAATGTGATCAGGTTAAAGATGATCAGTATCAAGTTTTAATTATTCTTTGTTGTGTTGTCAAATTTAAATTTAAACGTTTAGGTCCACAAGATCAGTCACCTGATGAGATCACCCAAAAAGGAAAATAAAAAAATAGGGTTGAAAAATAAAAAGATGCATTAATGGAAAATCACTTTTTTGTCAGAGAGACCAAGAAAACAGGAAAGTATTTAAAGGGATATCCAAAACAACCCAGGCTGAGCTATGCTAGATTGCATGTTTCAAGTGTACGTATCACGTATCTCATGAATTGGTTTATTGAATAATTATCTTGTGTTACTTCATTTTATTTAATAAGAACATAAGAACATTTACAAATGAGAGGAGGCCATTCGACCCATCGTGCTCGTTTGCTCTCGTTTCGTCATGATCCTTGGTTGGTGCTCTGGTGCTCAACTGCCCTCCCATCACCCTCGGAACTGTCACTGTCCAATTCAGTGTCCAGCAGTTGAAACCTGTTGGGCATTTCTAGCTCTTGGGATGTCTCTAAGGGTTGTGCGCTCCCTTTTCTGTGGTTACGACCTACGGTAACCCAGCAGTTCTCTATGCTGTCTTGCTCTAAGGTCTCAACTCTCCTAGGTTTTGGGGTGCACACCATCTCTCTCATGGGCTGATTGACTAGTTCTTCTAAATCAGTAATACAGCACAGATCAACAAGCTGAGCCTCAAGATCACGGACCTTCATCTCTAGGACTTCAACATGCTGACAACGTTCACAAATGAAATCTTCTTGGATGAGTTAATGCAGGAAGGCAATCATTCTGCAAACCTGGCACTGTAGTGGCCACATGCTTCTAAATGTTACAGTTTTTTTAGTCTCTTGGTTCCTGTTCCCTAGTCCACTGCTTCACTTTTTGTGACCGAGAAACAGTGCAGCTCTTTCGCAACAGCTGCTTTAAGTAGCTGGAACAGAAGTCCTGCTAGTCCTTGACCTTTCTACAAATCACCTTTCTACAACCTATTTACTTTCACCAACTCAGCAGCTGAACTGCATTGACTTCAATTAAGGCAACTACAGACAAAATTAACTTCAATTAAGGCAAAGTTAGAACAAAATGAGGAATGCTAAGACTGGTCTGAAACTATGAAAACAACAAGATGGCTGCCTCTCACCTGTACTCTCTGTCTGTCTGTGGGAACTTGTAAGTATTTCTGTTTTCACTTGATTATCACTGTTTATTATTATTTATTATCCTTTATGATGTTTTTGATTGTTTTGATACACAGATTGCTTTTATGCATGGGTGAGTGTTTTTGAGTCAGATCACTTAAGTGATTATACCAGCGTTAGATGGGGGTCGCCCATTTCTCTAGCTGGCCCACCTGTTCCCTGCTGCTGGGATGAGAGGAGAGCCCTATAAGAGAGGGGACTGAGGAGGACAAAAGAGAGCTAAACCAGATCAGAGAGAGAATGGTGTAATAGACAGGCTGTGCAGGGTGTGCACGATCGCTGGCTCAGTGCTAGCGAGTGGCCAGGCAGCAGGAATGAAATGGAGAAAAAGAGGCAAGGCAGTTGATGAAGAGGGACAAGAAACCTCTTAGGGGAAAGGAGTTGTAATGGAGGGGGTGTTAGTGAGGCTCCCATCCTCACATCAATAAAAATGGGGTGGTGTGGTTGGAAAGGAGGTTTAGTGATGTGGGTGAGGTTAATTTATAAGGAGTCTGAAAGTGCATTCGTTGCTGTGCTGTGAAGAAAATATTTTGAATTAATTATTATACAGCTACAGTATTAGCTATAGAAGATGCAGGGAAGCACGTGTTTGTATTACAGTTGTGGAGATATTTGTTTTGACACATTTATTTCTATTCTACACTATATTCGTTTTGGTATTTTTGTGTTATATGGGATGTGATATAGTTATTGTTTATATCATCTCAGCTTTATTCATTCTGATTTAACTTTAATCTACCATAATGTATTTTTTATATACGCGGCACATTTGATCGTTTTTTGTCTCCTTCTCAGGCATCAGGCATCATGTCTCCTCCTCATGTCTCACTGTTATTTTTTTTTTGTTTGTTTGTTTTTATGTTACAAAATCACACATCACCTGCTGATCCAATCAATCTTCACTTAAATAAGGAATGGGTCTTGGTGATGCAGTTGGTCACTGCACTGTGGTGTGGGAGACCTGGGTTTAAATCCCACTGTAGGAATCTTTGATATAATACATCGGTTTTTTACCTTTCTTAATTGCCATAAAGATGTGTTTCTATCAATTAAATGTGCTGTGTTTATGTAATAACCTTGTGGTCTGTTTAAATTACTGTATTGATTACTCCTTTAAATATTTTGAAGAATAGGGGATGGAAATCAAAGACAGTATCCTTTAAAGACAAATAGTAATTGCTCATTTAACAGAAATAATGTTATACATCAACATATGTATGTATATATCCCCCGACACACCTTTACACTATGTGGCTGCGTTTTTATTTTATTACAAAGAGAATGTCTCTGTGCAGACCTCAATGCCATTCATATGTTCCAGTGGGTGCTTGCTGAAAAACCCTCCCCCTTGGGCAGTGCTTCTGACTCAAAAGATACCAATACACCTGACCACCAACCATTTCCTAATGAGATTAATTTTTTGCGTAAATATTCCCTGTACATGTTTGAACCACACATTTTAAAACAGAAACAGACTGTTTCATATCAGTTCTCGTCTTACCCCTTCATTTGCATTACAAAACAGCTTGTTGTAAATATGAACAGATATGAAGCCACTTTTCATTTGGCTTGAGCAAAATGATTTGACTGAAATTACACATGGAAAGTAGACAATGCTGAGCTGTATCATCTGTGCAGCATATTTTTACGGCATCTGGTAAAATTATTATATGATTAAAATATATGTATGTTCTACATATTAGAATATATTCATATTCTAACTAATGGTCTGATTTCTGTCCTGCGGATATGATGCAAGGAATAATATAATAAGGGTGTCGGCAAACCTGCACTGCCTATTTCTTTACCACACATAAGTGTTATATCTCACAACAGCATTAGAGAGAGCTCCTTAGATGCAGGTTCTCCAGAAATGTATTTACAGTATACTGTAAAATGAGTATGGCATTTTTTGACAAGGTTTTACATTCCTTTGCTTACATCTGTGTTTTCACATACGCCATATTCAGTTTGCACATTTTATTTTGGTTAATATCATCCAGAAATTGAGAGTAAAATATAAACAAAGTATTTTAACATATAAACAAGTTTGTTGTGTGCTTTTGTTCTGTTTGGGTACCTAGAGAATTGAATGTTTTTATTTCAGTTTGGACAACTTAAACCTTTTTCATTTGCAAATGTAGCTTATCTAATGAATATCAAAATAATACATTTGAACATTTCATATGAGCATTTCCTGAAATTATTTTGTGCATCATGGATTTGTGTACCAAGATGTATAATCTGATCATGGCAGAAAAAGTTACAAAACTACTACTTTTGATAACTACTATTTTAAAATAAAAGTCTCCAACTTTACACATGTCTGTTTGACCCTGTTTCATTATTGTTTAGTGTTGATAAATTCCTGTCTTTTCCCATATCATTTTGAGCCCAATGTATTGTTTTACAAATTACTTTGCATCAACACATGAAGAAGTATAATGTGTTGGTTATTTTTTGACTCCCCACAAGTTGTTCTTGAAGACCTAGTGTTATGGATTTATGGTCTTTTTTTATAATAATAATAATAAAAAAATGATTTAGTGAGTTATCAAGAATGTCTTGTTACACTACAGTAGTTTATTTTTTATGCCTGATAACTCACAGCAAAGCAGAGCATTGTTATATAATTATTAACATGAAATTACTGGACTACTTAATAATCTCTCAGAATCTCAAAAACATAAACTTGGCTCCTTCCCTCTCTGTCCCCCATAAACACTGCAAATATTTACTGTATCATGCGAGCCAGGAGGCAGGTCTAGATTTCCATAGCAGTAATTACTGATGAAGAAAAGGGAGACTGTTCTAATTTAGTTTGGTTGACCAAGTTTGCAGCTGCACATTGTCTGTTACCATAAATTAACCAATTCATATGCACATGCGGAAGGGAAATTACTCAAATAACTTTCTCAAGCTCCATTGCTTCTTTTAAAAAAGGCATCTAAGGCCTTTCTGTTTGCCAGCTTTGGTAGATTAAGACTCAACCGATTTTTTATTATTTTTTATTCAAAGAATGTCTAATTCTTTTAACATAACAATTTCTTCTAAATAGATTCATTTTTTTTTTGAATTACCAAATAATTTAATCAATAGTGATGACTTACATAAGTTAGGTGTGTATTTTAATAAAACCCAGTGTTATATAAACTTAAATAGTGTCCAAGTCTTTTAGCATAACATGAGCATATATATAATTTTGAATGTTTACAACATGTCATAAAGTTGACTAATAATAATAAACTTTTTATTTAGCACCTTTCATGTCTTTGGTATCTTTGGTATTTTATTGCTTTTTAATTATATATTTCCAGGAAACATCTGCAAAACTACATCTTGTTTTCTTACCTTCATTCAAACAATAAATGCTCTGCCTGTGACAGGTATGTACTTAATAAGTTCAAAGACTGACCTTTCTTGCCATTTCTAAGTATACTCTTCCACTCTACCTTGGGAAGAGTAAATATAGACCATTATATTTGTATTTGAAAAATGATTCATTATATAATCTTACCTACCACATATTCCAAGGAAGTAACTAAGAGAGTTTAAGGTACAAATACATTTGTGTACATAAGTAAACATATATTCAAAAGCTTTGCTGGAGTAACTTGGAAAAGAGAAGTTGCAGAATGAAACAAGTGCAAAACATTCTGGGGAAGCCTTCATCCAGCAGTGGATTGACAAAGGCTGAGGATTATGATGATTTATATATAAGAAAATATTATGTATTGGATAATGTGTCCTACAGAACAAAACAATGCACAGAGCAAAGTCTTGTCATAAAATAATAATTCCAGAAAACACAAGGATTACACTTATTCACACTACTTTGGATTTGGATGTATGCTTTGAATCATTGTCATGCTGGAATGTCCATTTTCGGCCAAGCTTGAGCTTCTAGGAAGAGGGTACCAGGTATTAGGCCAAAATGTCTAATGTTATAGCTTTGTAAACATCAAGGGATGCAGAGTGAATGCATAAGAATAGGATCTGAACTTGGATCATTTTAGAAATATATATATATATATATTTCTAAAATGATCCAAGTATATATATATATATATATATATATATATATATATATATATATATATATTTAAATAAAAAGACACAAAAGGGGTCTGGAGCAGCTCAATTAGTAATGTTCTCAGCTAAACATGTAAAAGAGACATTACTTCCAAAAGCTGGCAGTGGTTGACTAGGAGCAGCTACCAGAGGAGCTGACCCCAAGTAGTATTCTTCAGTACATTATTATTTCATTTTAATATTTGTAAATCGTGGAATATTTATATTTTATGATACATTTTGAATTGTGAGTATAATGAGGAAAGCATAGCTTATCGAATTCACATTTCAATGTAAAGGCTGAAATGCAATGATGAGTTTACCCTTTTGGTAATACTGTGTTCCTTGAATATGGTACTGTTTTGATAATTTTAGCCTGTACATACACCAGTCTAATACCTTAATTGTTAGTCATAATAATGTGTGGATTATTTTATATAATGATGTTCCCTTTTTCATGTTATATATATATAAACACTAATGTACAATATTCATATATATATATATATATATATATATATATATATATATATATATATATGAATATTGTACATTAGTGTTTGTAAAGCTTTGAAAGTCTCAGCCTAACAAGGAATCTTCTTATATTTCAGCAGGAGCAAAAACTGTCAAGCAATGAGATGTCCAGCTGCCGTTTGAGTCAATATTAAATAAATAAATAAATAAATAAATAAATAAATATGGCTATGAAATAAATCCTGAAATAAATTAATGAGACAATAAATATATAAATAAATATAAATATATAAATGAGTTAATATATAACTAAACAGTATTTTTTTAAATATTTTTTTTCATAATGACACATTTCACTATTTCATGGCACTATCTCATAATGGCACATTTCCATTTGGGATATTCAAATGAACGGGCGTGGTTTCACTCAGATTCAGACCAAAGCAGCAGCACATCGAGTCTGTATCGCTGCTGTGCGGACAACACGGAGGACAGCGGAGGCTCCGACACGCCCTGCTGTTCTTAGCGCATCAAACTGTGGTGGCGTCGAATACAAGACAGATGATATTCATTACAACATTATTTGTACTTAGAAATTAAAGAGAATCCTACTGTAGTGCCCTGATATTTACGGGAGAGTCTAAAATGCCTAACGCTGAAAAAAGCTTAATGTGCTTCACACATGACCATTACTTTTCTAACTGTGTATGTTTACATTTGGAAACTTCCTTATGCCATCAATAAAGTATGGAGACATTTAAGTAACATTAACAATACGAGTATGACATTAAGCGCTGCATATATGTGAATATCGCTTAATGTGGAAAGGGCTTAAGGTGGTTAACTGTACTTAAAACATAACCACATGTTAATCCCTATTGTAACCAAGGTGAATTGTGCCTAATGTTAAATGCAGTGAATGTTGGAATAGCTTAACGTGGTTTACTCTACTAACCAATTGGATCCTAACTTCTCTTATGGCAAGACCCACACCTACCAGTCCTGTACAAAAGAACAGGCACTTAACTGAACATAATCAATTCATAATATGTGTGGTGTTTTTTTCTGACATCTGCTATATCAATATCTGGTCAAACATTGATGAAAGGACTATGAGTAAAATTGCTTAACGTGTCTCAGTTCATAAGCTAGTGGCTTTGGAATTTTCTTTCACACAGTTATCTACTTATATATGTGTGTTCATGGGTTTTTTGTATTTCAAATCATTTTAAATTTTAAATGTATTTGATAAAAGTACCAAAATAAAATATAAAATGTGAACTGACAGGCTGCTCTCTCCCACAGCACAGCTCCCGCCCGACTGAGGCGGCGGGGCTACATACTGGTGAGAGCGTTACTATAGGGTGCTGTCCTCCAAATGTGTAGATATATCAGTTTTTATGGAAAGAGATACCGATTTTTACAAACCAGATCTGATGTGTCAATGCATTTTAAAAACAAATAATTGTCTAAGCCATCGGTACATATCTCCAATGTGTTAGCCATGCGTATACTGCTACATTTAGTTAAACAAATGTGAATAACAGTTTCATACAAAACGTATCGTCTGCAGGGAAATGGGCAGAAAGATTTTTTATTTTAAAAGCATTTAATTAAGTTAATGATATTCGAAAACTCGTGTCTGGTGTTTAAATGTGGATGTGTGCAGGCCAACTTTATGTTTTCAGTATTCAAATGTATATTCTTAAAAGTAATCTTTGGAAATATATATGTATAATGTGCCTGCAATAAACTAATGTGACATTGTTGTTTTGCTGCTGTACAATTAAGATGATCCATATAATGTTATATGTAGACAGGCTTTCTGTGCTTGTTAATAAAGACTGATTGCCCTACATGTTAGATAATGGAATTCAAATTGTATTGTCTGTTTTCCATCACACATTTTAACATATATTTTAGGTGATGACCATACTTGTGTGCGCAAAACATCAGGGGTTAGAGAGTTTGGATTGCAAGCAAGGTGTGTGATGTTTTGTAATACCACAGTGAAGACTGTTTCCATCCTGTGTGTAGTTTGTTTTGTTCACTTCTGCTTTGGCCTTCATGCCAGTTTACTTTGTGTTTCTTAAATAAAACTGTTGTTTTTGTTACCTGTGGTTCTGTCTTTGAGCCTCAATTCCCGGCCACCCCATCACACACACTTTTGAGGGGCTTCTTCTATTAATTCAGCATTGAATACTTTTTTCAACAGTAGTGGGTACATCTGTTAACTTTGTATGTATTATAGAGGTGAACTCATTGTTAAAAGTCACTACTGTATTACCACACTTGCCACGAGTATTGACGTGTCTTGCTTGTACCTGTGTACAGAAGTCGGTAGTATTTACCCATTTTTTAAATTGTAAAATTAAATCAGTAGGTTCATTCTCTCTGTTAAACTCAAGGTGATGAATCTTCTTGTTTAAAAAGTCTTTACCTTACATCAGAATAACAGGAAGAAAGTAACCAAACAACTTCTCATGGACCATAATATGCATTAGGTAATGAAGATGTATAAGTGTCAGCAGTTGCCTTTGTTTTTTGTTTATTCTTCTCCCCAGTACTGTCGAGAAATGTATTTAATTTTGACTTCTATTTCATATTACAATAATTTCCTTATCTTACAGTCAAAAAGTCAGTTTTTACCGTTTTGTCCGGGCACCACTAGATGCCCAGGAACAATTGCAATGACATACATCTGATGCATCTAACCCCTTGAGCTATTCATTTTGGGTCTATACATTGCACTTCACCCCCCTTTGTCTGAGTTACAATCCTTATTTTTTTCTGGAATTGCACAAATACACCAGCCAGCAGTGAAAACATGTATTTTCCCCTATATTTATATATTACATATATAATGGACTATACATATAAGTAAACAAAATAAGTAGATATGTACAGAGCACCGCAAATTATGTTTAAAAAGCAACTTAATCCTTATACTTTTATTTGAATGCGCATTTGACCTTTGTTCATCCCTCCTCGACTCCCAAAGCGCAGGTCGCATTGCCAGCAGCTGCTGCTCACGTCACACAGGGATCCCGCCCCGGCGCCTGCGCAGTGCCTCCACAACGAATCAGCCAAAATCAAATCAAATCGCGTCCCCCGCCTCAACGCTAATCAGTGTTGTGAAACTACAGAAACATTACAATATGAAAATAACTGAAGAAAACATAATTAGATGGATGTTATCAAGGGAGTAGTATATACTATGTATTGTGGACTGATCAAGTTTATGTGTAAAGACTTTGACATTAACGTTTTAGCTACTTCAACTGCTGACAAACAACTTTGCTATCCACCTGTCTCTGCCGTATCGATTTTCTGGTGGAAAATATGCCAGTCATGCTCTCCCATCTCTTCATATTGCTACACCAGATTGCATGAGTGTTTAATGTCAGTCATGTTTAATTGTGTTTACTGGCCCTCGCGTCTTAGGCATCTACTTGTATTATACGTGTTTTTGCCACCAGAGCACTTATCCGCCCAAGTATTTCAAAAAAGCCTTCAATACGGGGCAAAATAGTATCCGCTGATAAACTATGTTGATCAGATCGACGCCACCACAGTTTGATGCGCTAAGAACAGCAGGGCGTGTCGGAGCCTCCGCTGTCCTCCGTGTTGTCCGCACAGCAGCGATACAGACTCGATGTGCTGCTGCTTTGGTCTGAATCTGAGCGAAACCACGCCCGTTCATTTGAATATCCCAAATGGAAATGTGCCATTATGAGATAGTGCCATGAAATAGTGAAATGTGTCATTATGGAAACATAATTTATAAAAATACGATTAATTTATATATTGACTCATTTATATATTTATATTTATTTATATATTTATTGTCTAATTTATTTCAGGATTTATTTCATAGCCATATTTATTTATTTATTTATTTATTTATTTATTTCATAGCCATATATATTTTATGTATTTATTTATTTAATATTGACTCAAACGGCATTCCATAGAGATAAACAGGTTTGAATGAATAACTGAAATGTAAAAGGCAGGTGTTTTATTCCAGTGAAACCTGTGCATGTGCATGAAAAAAAAGCAAAAAATAAATAAATAAATAAATAATAATAATACAAAAAAAAGGTTTAACTATCTTTCTAGGCCAAATAAAATAAGCTTCTATGAGACTGTTAAGGAATTACTGTGATTGTCACTAAGGCCCAAAAATTCCCAACTGAGCAAATTATATTACACACACCTTTAAAGTTGAGTATGTTGGAAGTTACAAATTATTGATTGATGTATTGTTTATTTTCTCTTAAAAAGCCTAACCCAGCAGACACAGAGCACAAGGCAGTACATCCTGGACAGGATGCCAATCCAATACAGGGAAGAAACCCATATACACTCACCTAAAGGATTATTAGGAACACCATACTAATACTGTGTTTGACCCCCTTTCGCCTTCAGAACTGCCTTAATTCTACGTGGCATTGATTCAACAAGGTGCTGAAAGCATTCTTTAGAAATGTTGGCCCATATTGATAGGATAGCATCTTGCAGTTGATGGAGATTTGTGGGATGCACATCCAGGGCACGAAGCTCCCGTTCCACCACATCCCAAAGATGCTCTATTGGGTTGAGATCTGGTGACTGTGGGGGCCAGTTTAGTACAGTGAACTCATTGTCATGTTCAAGAAACCAATTTGAAATGATTTGACCTTTGTGACATGGTGCATTATCCTGCTGGAAGTAGCCATCAGAGGATGGGTACATGGTGGTCATAAAGGGATGAACATGGTCAGAAACAATGCTCAGGACATGTTAATTAAGACTTGTTTTTTTATCTCTTGTCAAGTTTTTGTCTGAATGCATTGAGCATATCAAGGACACGTCTTAAATTTGTCTGAAAATTTCACTACACTATTTAGGCCATTTCAGGCACTTCTTAGATTCCTGCTATTTATTTCAGAGCTGCTCTTTCAGCATAGAGTGAGCAGATGCAGTTAGTCAGCTGTCAGCTTCCAGCGGTATAGAAGTCAAACAATATAATATAGTAACAATAACTGCTATGCCATGTAAAGTCAAGTGGTAGGTGATATTATTCAGAACAGTAAACTTAAATAAATGTACTTGTTCAGCTTCCTTGAAACAGTGAAAATGTATGTCATGGATGGTGGTGAAACTAGGCCTGTTATTGTGGTGCAGACTACACCACCTCACTAACTTTTTATGAGGTTGGGGTCCTTCCCCACACAGGTTCACCACAATCTTGGATGATCCACACATATCAGGTACCAGGTAAGTTAAATTTTACTTTTATTCTCAATTTCACAAAGCAAAGTTATACAGGTAGATTCAGGGCACGAAGTCTGCATATGCTTAAATACAACTAATAGAAGGAAACTAACTGAATCTAATCTAAACTCACATTTAATATACAGTGAGTGAAAAAAGTATTTGATCCCCTGCTGATTTTGTACGTTTGCCCACTGACAAAGAAATGATCAGTCTATAATTTTAATGGTAGGTGTATTTTAACAGTGAGAGACAGAATAACAGCAAAAAAATCCAGAAAAAACGCATTTCAAAAAAGTTATAAATTGATTTGCATGTTAATGAGGGAAATAAGTATTTGACCCCTTCGACTTAGTACTTGGTGGCAAAACCCTTGTTGGAAATCATATATATATACATATATATATACACTCACCTAAAGGATTATTAGGAACACCTGTTCAATTTCTCATTAATGCAATTATCTAACCAACCAATCACATGGCAGTTGCTTCAATGCATTTAGGGGTGTGGTCCTGGTCAAGACAATCTCCTGAACTCCAATGTCTGAATGGGAAAGAAAGGTGATTTAAGCAATTTTGAGCGTGGCATGGTTGTTGGTGCCAGACGGGCCGGTCTGAGTATTTCACAATCTGCTCTGTTACTGGGATTTTCACGCACAACCATTTCTAGGGTTTACAAAGAATGGTGTGAAAAGGGAAAAACATCCAGTATGCGGCAGTCCTGTGGGCGAAAATGCCTTGTTGATGCTAGAGGTCAGAGGAGAATGGGCCGACTGATTCAAGCTGATAGAAGAGCAACTTTGACTGAAATAACCACTCGTTACAACCGAGGTATGCATCAAAGCATTTGTGAAGCCACAACACGTACAACCTTGAGGCGGATGGGCTACAACAGCAGAAGACCCCACCGGTTACCACTCATCTCCACTACAAATAGGAAAAAGAGGCTACAATTTGCACAAGCTCACCAAAATTGGACAGTTGAAGACTGGAAAAATGTTGCCTGGTCTGATGAGTCTCGATTTCTGTTGAGACATTCAGATGGTAGAGTCAGAATTTGGCGTAAACAGAATGAGAACATGGATCCATCATGCCTTGTTACCACTGTGCAGGCTGGTGGTGGTGGTGTTATGGTGTGGGGGATGTTTTCTTGGCACACTTTAGGCCCCTTAGTGCCAATTGGCCATCGTTTAAATGCCACGGCCTACCTGAGCATTGTTTCTGACCATGTTCATCCCTTTATGACCACCATGTACCCATCCTCTGATGGCTACTTCCAGCAGGATAATGCACCATGTCACAAAGGTCAAATCATTTCAAATTGGTTTCTTGAACATGACAATGAGTTCACTGTACTAAACTGTCCCCCACAGTCACCAGATCTCAACCCAATAGAGCATCTTTGGGATGTGGTGGAACGGGAGCTTCGTGCCCTGGATGTGCATCCCACAAATCTCCATCAACTGCAAGATGCTATCCTATCAATATGGGCCAACATTTCTAAAGAATGCTTTCAGCACCTTGTTGAATCAATGCCACGTAGAATTAAGGCAGTTCTGAAGGCGAAAGGGGGTCAAACACAGTATTAGTATGGTGTTCCTAATAATCCTTTAGGTGAGTGTATATATGATTGCATTCCCAAAGAGAATATGCATCAACACGCCTTTAGAAAGCAATGAATTAAATTGCTTGTGTATACAGTTAGGCCCATAAATATTTGGACAGTGACACAATTATCATAATTTTGGCTGTGTACAACACCACAATGGATTTGAAAGGAAACAATCAAGATGTGTAGACGTTCATCTTTAATTTGAGGGTAGTTACATCCAAATTGGATGAACGGTGTAGGAATTACACCCATTTTTATATGTGGTCCCCCCTATTTTAGGGGCTCAAAAGTATTTGGACAAACTATCATAATCATGAATTAAATTGTGAGTTTCAATACTTGGTTACAAATCCTTTGCAGTCAATGACTGCCTGAAGTCTGGAACCCATAGACATCACCAGATGCTGTGTTTCTTCCCTGGTGATGCTCTGCCAGGCCTGCACTGCAGCTGTCTTTAGTTCCTGCTTGTTCTTGGGGCGATTTTGGCTTCAGCAAGTGAAATGCAGGCTCAGTTGAATTCAGGTCAAGTGATTGACTAGGCCATTGCAGAACATTCCACTTCTTCGCCTTAAAAGTCTTGGGTTGCTTTCGCAGTATGCTTCAGGTCATTGCCCATCTGCACTGTGAAGCGAGTTTTGAAGCATTTGGCTGAATCTGAGCAGATAATATAGCCCTAAACACTTCAGAATTCATCCTGCTGCTTTTGTCGGCAGTCACATCATCAATAAATACAAGGCAACCAGTTCCCTTGGCAGCCATACATGCCCATGCCATAATATGCTTCACAGATGAGGTGGTATGCTTCGGATCATGAGCAGCTCCTTCCCTTCTCCATACACTTCTCTTCCCATCATTTTGGTATAAGTTGATGTTTGGCTCATCTGTCCATAGGATGTTGTTCCAGAACTGTACAGGGTTCTTTAGATGTTTTACAGGTGTGCTCAAATTTTTGGTACCTTTACAGCTCATTGAAATAGTGCTTCATTCCTCCTGAAAAGTGATGAAATGAAAAGCTATTGCATCATGTATACTTGCATGCCTTTGGTATGTCATAGAATAAAGCAAAGAAGCTGTGAAAAGAGATGAATTATTGCTCATTCTACAAAGATATTCTAAAATGGCATAGACACATTTGTTGGTACCCCTTAGGGAAGATAATAAATAATTGGATTATAGTGATATTCCAAACTAATTAGTTTCTTTAATTAGTATCACACATGTCTCCAATCTTGTAATCAGTCATTCAGCCTATTTAAATGAAGGAAAGTAGTCACTCTGCTGTTTGGTATCATTGTGTGCACCACACTGACCACGGACCAGAGAAAATAATAGACAAGCATGGTAAAGTTAAAGGCTACAAGACCATCTCCAAGCAGCTTGATGTTCCTGTGACAACCGTTGCAAATATTAGGTCCATGGAACTGTAGCCAACCTCCCTGGGCGCGGCCACAAGTGGAAAATCGACCCTAGATTGAACAGAAGGATAGTGTGAATGGCAGAAAAAGAACCAAGGATAACTACCAAAGAGATACAAGCTGAACTCCAAGGTGAAGGTACTTCAGTTTCTGATCGCACCATCCATCGCTTTTTGAGCGACAGTGGCCTCCCAGGAGGATGCCACTTTTGAAAGAAAAACATAAAAAAGCCAGACTGGAATTTGCTAAAATGCATATTGACAAGCCACAATCCTTCTGGGAGAATGTCCTTTGGACAGATGAATCAAAACTGGAGTTTTTTGGTGAGTCACATCAGCTCTATGTTCGCAGATGAAAAAATGAAGCTTTCAAAGAAAAGAACACCATACCTATAGTGAAACATGGAGGAGGAGGCTCAGTTATGTTTTGGGGCTGCTTTGCTGGCACAGGGTGCCTTGAATCTGTGCAGGGCACAATGAAATCTCAAGACTATCAAGGCATTCTGGAGCGAAACGTACTGCCCAGTGTCAGAAAGCTCTGTCTCAGTCGCAGGTCATGGGTCCTCCAACAGGATAATGACCCAAAACATACAGCTAAAAGTACCCAAGAATGGATAAGAACAAAACATTGGACTGTTCTGAAGTGGTCTTCACTTCACTATGAGTCCTGATCTGAATTCTATCGAACATCTATGGAAAGAGCTGAAACTTGCAGTCTGGAGAAGGCACCCATCAAACCTGAGACAGCTGGAGCAGTTTGCTCAGGAAGAGTGGGCCAAACTACCTGTTACCAGGAGCAGAAGCCTCATTGAGAGCTATAGAAAATGTTTGATTGCAGTGATTGCTTCTAAAGGTTGTACAACAAAATATAAGGTTGAGGGTCCCATCATTTTTGTCCATGCCATTTTAATTTGTTTTATTATTTACAATATTATGTTGAAAAACAAAATCAAAAGCAAAGTCTGATTTCTATTAAATATGGAATAAACAATGGTGGATGCCAATTACTTTTGTCAGTTTCAAGTTATTTCAGAGGAAATTGTGCATTCTTCATTTTTTGTGGAGGGGTAGCAACAAATTTGAGCACGTCTGTATGGCAAACTCTTATCTGGTCTTCCCGTTTCCTGTTTACATCGTGTGGCAAACCCTCTGTTTTTACTCTGGTGAAGTCTTCTCTTGATTGTTGACTTTGACACAGATACACCTACCTCCTGGAGGGTGTTCTTGATCTGGACAACTGTTGTGAAGGGGTTTTTCTTCATGTTATTATGTTAGTTTGTCCAAATACTTTTGAGCACCTAAAACTGGGGGGATGGCACATATAAAAATGGGTGTAATTCCTACACCGTTCATCCAATTTGGATGTAACTACCCTCAAATTAAAGATGAAGGTCTACACATCAAGGACGTCTTGATTTTCCTTTCAAATCCATTGTGGTAGCGTACAGAGCCAAAATTATGACAATTAGGTCACTGTCCAAATCTTTATGGACCTAACTGTATATGCAATGCTCAGATATTAACATGTTCAGTGACAGGTTCAGGTTGTCATACACATTGATCTCACCATGTAAGCACCTGTTTGATGTATAGACCCAGTGCTGTTTGACATTCATTATTTACATGAGGTTCCTTTCTGGATTTCCCATTTCAAGTACACTTGGAGGGAAACACTCCACTTCAGGAACTTCCTAGCTGACAAGAATTTACACGTCATCCATGTACTGACCTGTAAGCCATTCACCTGTGTATGAAAAAAACATAATAATAATAATATCATATCATATGGCACACTGGTAAAGAATAACTGAAGGTGACACGGCTTAGCCTTTTTGTTTTGTTTAGCTTGCTGCCTCAATTCTGGACCTGGTCCACTAGGTGGCATCAAAGTCTTTGATAAAGGAACAATAATGCACTGTTAATTATAAAGTCCACTTAGTAGTTCAAGGTTACAGTTTAGTAATACATTACGTAGCTCTGTCAACAACCATACATTTCTGTTTTTATCTCACACTTATTTAATGGACATTTGGAGGTCTATATCAAAACTAGATTATACTTGAGGAAATGCTGATGTAGCTAACACCTAATATAACCTGCTTGCCAATGACTGAACATAGGTTTCTTGTCATTAGGGTATTAACTGCAGTTGAAGAAAGATGACTGTCCATAAAACAAACTTAACACTTTACTGAAAATGTCAATTGTCTCTATGCCTGAAGTTAAACTCAACCAATGAGAACCAAAATAGATCAAATGTATGAGATTCAAAGGTGGATTTCTCAGTGTAGAACCATTTGTGCATATAAATATAAATGAAAACACATGAATTACTGTGTTTTCTCTGTAACAAAACATGGATCTTCAATTTCCAAAATGGAAATCAATATTAGAGAAGATTAGCAAGCTTAAAAATGATCTTTGATTAAATCCACTGGTAATTAAACTTTCATAAAATATTTTGTTATTTGTGTGTGTGTGTGTGTGTGTGTGTGTGTGTTGGAGGGGGTTCTATTTGAAGTAGATCAGAATAGGTTACTTTTATTTCAGGCAAATATCATACAGTAAACTTATTAGACTATAAGAGAGTAGCCTTAATTACATCCAAGAAACAAATATATTCTGCATTCAGTAACCATGGAACTGGTAACACCATGGTAAATATATCTACATTTACAATCTCAACTGTTTGCTACAGAAGCTGATAGAGATTGAGTTATCATATGTATTTATTTTTATATATAAATTAAAGAAAGGCATTTTAAGATGACATTTAAAATATATCTTCAACTTCATCTGTAAAATAATAATCAAATTAACTGAAATTAAACTGCCCAAAGTAAACAAAGCTATGTGCAGCTACACTAGTTGTCCAAAAGAGGGAGTTACAATCTTATTTTGTATTATTTTATTGACCCATATTTTTCATAATCTGCATTATTATAGCATATCATATGAAAAGTTTGAAAGAGTTTCCATTTAGTAACTTTTCAGCATTTACTTTCTGCATCTATCTATTATCTGCTCTTAAGTTCTGTCATGATAAATCTTAAAGAAATACACATGATTTGACATATTTAACAAGTTAAATCTCTGAGTAAAGTTCCTCTACACTTTTGTTCTAACAGTATATGTCCATAATTATTTTAACTGATGTTGGGTCCTGGTGTTTGCAACATATATATATATATATATATATATATGGGTCTGTGGGTGGCGATTACTTGGAATTACCTTAGTGTTGACTAATTAGTCTATTTGCAGCCGGTGCTGCCACCTGGAGGGAAGAGAGAGATTGCATAGAGCACTGTATAATGCCCAGTTTCTTGTTATTAATTTCTTTTAGGGGTAATTTAGGTTTTTATTTAATATTCATATGTACCCAGGGTATTAAATGTATTTTAGCTGTCTTAATTAGAATAATTAATTATTTCCCTCAGACATGTTGTATTCGTATTGTGATACAGTCTTCATGCCCTGCCCATCTGTGTAATTGTGGTGCTAATACATGTAATTGTTACAACTTCCTTGTTGTGGTGCCCTAGCGTTCTGAGCCGAACCTGTGTGTGGAAAGAGTTGGGTGTGTCGAGCCCCTCACTCGTAAACTGGAGGTGGCATAGTCGATTGGAAGATTGTCAAACGATACACGCATAGAGTGTGACAATACATTTTAATTTTGAATTTAATATAAATTCTTTGTCATTCACTTTGAGTTTGGGTCTTGCATTTGTGACTCTTTGCTGTCCACAATTGTTGTGTATTTCTATGTTGTGTAATTGTTTTAGTCATACATTTTTAGGAGTTAAAATGTTATTTCAAATCTCGTAATCAACTTAATTCTCTGCATCAATTGTTCAAATGTATTTATTCACTTTAAATAAAACTAATTTTAGATTGCAAGGCTTTAGTAAAATAATGTATTTCCAGCTGCCTGTACTCTGGAATGGACTTATCTAAACATTGAGAACAAACATGTGGCTGCATATACACTCACCTAAAGGATTATTAGGAACACCTGTTCAATTTCTCATTAATGAAATTATCCAACCAACCAATCACATGGCAGTTGCTTCAATGCATTTAGGGGTGTGGTCCTGGTCAAGACAATCTCCTGAACTCCAAACTGAATGTCTGAATGGGAAAGAAAGGTGATTTAAGCAATTTTGAGCGTGGCATGGTTGTTGGTGCCAGACGGGCCGGTCTGAGTATTTCACAATCTGCTCAGTTACTGGGATTTTCACGCACAACCATTTCTAGGGTTTACAAAGAATGGTGTGAAAAGGGAAAAACATCCAGTATGCGGCAGTCCTGTGGGCGAAAATGCCTTGTTGATGCTAGAGGTCAGAGGAGAATGGGCCAACTGATTCAAGCTGATAGAAGAGCAACTTTGACTGAAATAACTACTCGTTAAAACCGAGGTATGCATCAAAGCATTTGTGAAGCCACAACACATACAACCTTGAGGCGGATGGGCTACAACAACAGAAGGCCCCACCGGGTACCACTCATCTCCACTACAAATAGGAAAAAGAGGCTACAATTTGCACAAGCTCACCAAAATTGGACCGTTGAAGACTGGAAAAATGTTGCCTGGTCTGATGAGTCTCGATTTCTGTTGAGACATTCAGATGGTAGAGTCAGAATTTGGCGTAAACAGAATGAGAACATGGATCCATCATGCCTTGTTACCACTGTGCAGGCTGGTGGTGGTGGTGTAATGGTGTGGGGGATGTTTTCTTGGCACACTTTAGGCCCCTTAGTGCCAATTGGGCATCGTTTAAATGCCACGGCCTACCTGAGCATTGTTTCTGACCATGTCCATCCCTTTATGACCACCATGTACCCATCCTCTGATGGCTACTTCCAGCAGGATAATGCACCATGTCACAAAGGTCGAATCATTTCAAATTGGTTTCTTGAACATGACAATGAGTTCACTGTACTAAACTGGCCCCCACAGTCACCAGATCTCAACCCAATAGAGCATCTTTGGGATGTGGTGGAACGGGAGCTTCGTGCCCTCCAGGGCATCAGAGGACATCCATGTGCATCCCACAAATCTCCATCAACTTCAAGATGCTATCCTATCAATATGGGCCAACATCTCTAAAGAATGCTTTCAGCACCTTGTTGAATCAATGCCACGTAGAATTAAGGCAGTTCTGAAGGCGAAAGGGGGTCAAACACAGTATTAGTATGGTGTTCCTAATAATCCTTTAGGTGAGTGTATATACGAGAATGTTCTGCATTTTGAAATTGATTCTCCTGCTTGGATGTCAATTTATAAATCATGTTAACACAATAATGGCGTAACTCAAATTTGTTCATCTTACGGCATTACCATACATATATAATGATATGAACGATAATTTTATATAAAAATAAGAAAACCCTGCTTGAATACAAATTAACAAAAGGAAAAAGACTGAACCTACATGACTGTGATACAGGTTATGAATACATTTTAAAAAATCTGCCCACAATGTAACTTGACATTTATTAAGCTGTAATATTTTCTGTAACTCTGAACACAAACCTGTAATTTTATTTTGGGTATCCTTTCAATAATAACAGATTATCATTGACTTAGCTACTGTATAACTCATAAAACCATCATTTTAGGAACCATGGGCCCGATATTCATAGGGTTTGCAGACCACACAGAGGTCGCAGATGGTTATCATGCAAAAATGCGCACTACTTTCCTAATTCAAAACCCTGTTTTGTGTGATGCAATTTGGGGGGAGTGACTGAAATTAAGTGCGGTTCCTGCTATATTCATAGGGCTGCACCATGCAAAAAACAAGTTTGCGACACGCAAAATGACACATTGAAAAGGATGGCATTAACTATTAACTATTTCAGGGGACAGTTAACAATAATAATAACGTTATTTATATAGCACCTATCAAGCTCAAAGCACAACATGCTGCACAATCAATAAAAAGCAATCATACTTAAAATAAAGATATACAAGGAAATGCAAATATAAAAAGAACACGATGCAATCAGGAAAGTACATTAAAGATGTTAAACAGTAAAGCTCATGAAAATAGTTGACCAGAAAAATCTTTAAAAAATATATATCTGTTTCATACATTTGGGAATGCAAGTGTATAAAAAATTGTTTTTAGATGTGATTTAAAAACAAAACATGGACTCACTCAGAGGATCTAATGTTAAAAGGTAGGCTGTTCCAAAGTCTAGGTGTCTTTATGTCAAAACCACGATCTCCCTTAGATTTCAACCTAGACTTTGGAATGGCTAAAAATCCCTCATCTGAGGATCTGAGTGGTATTTTAATCTTATAGTGACTTAGCATCTCAACAATGTAGGAAGGTGCCAGACCATGCAATGCTTTGTATGTGATTAGTACAATTTTTAAATCAATTCTAAAATTTACTGGCACCCAATGTAGAGAGGATAGTACTTGGGTAATGTGTGAGGAAGTTTTGGTCCTAGTCAGTAATCTAATCTAACTTTAGCAATGTTTCTAAGTTGGTAAAAACATGACTGAACCAGTGTATTTAACGATTTTCATAATTTCAATTGGAATTAAAGGTCACTCCTAGATTTTTGAAATCTGGTTTAATGTTAGGGGCTAACGACCAAAGATTCACTTGAAGTTGTCTGGAGATCACCTTGGGCTGATAATGAGAACTTCCAGTTCTTTATATCTGCAATACAGTCATGTAACATAGCAACTTTGCTAAAGTCATTAGGTTGGACTGAGTGGTAAAGCTGAGTATTGTCCACATAACAATGAAAATTTGTATTATGCTGATGAATTATATGGCCCAATGGTAGCATGTATAGTGAAAACAGTTCATGATACATGTTTGCCACTAGAAACTGAAAATGTTCTATTTGACATATAAGATGAGAACCAATTCAGAGCTGTCCCAGAGATCCCCACTTAGTGTCTAAGTCTATCAAGTAGGATGGAATGATCTACTGTATCTAAGGCTGCATTTAAATCAAGCAACACCAGAGCAGAGAAATCTCCAGCATCTGCACTCATCAGGAGGTCATTTGTTACCCTAAGAAGGGCAGTTTCTGTACTATGATGTTGTCAAAAACCTGACAGAAGTTTTTCAATAATGTTATTGTTTTCTGCTACTGACAGGAGTTGTTTTTATACCACTTTTTCTAAGATTTTAGATGGGAAGTGTGGGTCTGTCTGTTTTAATATGATTGTATGTGTGCTGCACAAGAACAGTCTTTTTTTGACTGAATGGCAATACATACATGGTGGCCACTCCCGGGACTGTGCAGGTGAGAGGACAGACCAAGCAGAGGCAGTGGGAAGCCAGCTGAGAGAGTGGACAAAGAAAGAAAGGCTTTGGCTTTAAAATTCCACACTGCTGATCTATGAGGGGCCGTTCAATTCAAAATGAACAGAAAAAAGAAATATACCAAAGTGGATATGTCATATAGCAGAACAAATAAATCATATACCAAAGTGGATATATCATATAGCTGAAAAAATAAATCATATACCAAAATGGATATATCATATACCAAAGTGGATATAGCATATAGTAGAAAAAAAAATCATATACCACAGTGGATATTTCATATACCAGGAAAAATATGTCACTCTGCAAAAAAAATATATACCAAAGTCACATGGTGGAGATGTTGGGCTGGACATGTGCAGTGTGCCCAGTTGGTTAGAGATGAGAGTGGATCCTTCACAGGCATTAGAGCCGAATGAGGGACACATCGATGCGGACATTCATATGTGCAGGCATTAATCAAGATACCATTCATGAAGCCTAAATTAAAGTTTACAAGTGTACAAAACTAATGTTTTTGCTATCTCTCTGATTGGTTTGTTTTGATATCTCCCCAAGAGCAAGCAGGAACTAAAGGCAGCTGCAGTGCAGGCCTGGCAGAGCATCACCAGGGAAGAAACCCAGCATCTGGTGATGTCTATGGGTTCCAGACTTCAGGCAGTCATTGACTGCAAAGGATTTTCAACCAAGTATTGAAACTCACAATTTAATTCATGATTATGATAGTTTGTCCAAATACTTTTGAGCACCTAAAATTGGGGGGACCACAAAATGGGTGTAATTCCTACACAGTTCACCCAATTTGGATGTAACTACCCTCAAATTAAAGATGAAAGTCTACATGTCAAGTACATCTTTGATTGTTTCCTTTCAAATCCATTGTGGTGGTATACAGAGCCAAAATGGTAAGAATTGTGTCATTGTCCAAGTATTTATGGACCTAACTGTATATGTGTGTGTATGCGTGTGCGTGTGTGTGTGTGTAATGGGAAGCACACATGTAATTGCTAAAGCCGTTCTCTCATATATATATTACATGTACATGTATAGTACACATAATAGAATGTTGAAAACATCACGAACGGGTGCAGAAACATGGCACTCGCCTCTGTCCAGCACATTGCATTCATTCATCCACCTGCAGATTTCTGTTTCTTTAATGCTGTGGCTCTATTAACACATGGTAATAACTCGGTAATTGCAAACATGAGATGCAAATGTATTCCGGGGGCTGACATTAAACATACGCATAGCTCAATCAAATTTGAATTGTGTGAAAGCCCTAATTCAACTGAATATACCAAACCACATACAGATTTGCATGACACAGGGAAAAAATGCTATATTCCAATGCTGCGCAAACATTTGAGCCATGTTAGAATATCTCTCCTTTTTGGAGGAAATCACTTTTTTTGGTGTGTTATGCTTTAAAATCTGATATTTACCACTTAAGCAATGACTGATGTTTCTTGCAGGGTGTCATTTGTACTTCTGTTACATTTTCTTTAAAAACAAATATCCATACAAAACAGCTTTGTCTGTAATGAACATTTCTTCTTCAGAACTCAGTTTCAGATATATTTTTTGAATTGAAGAATTATAATAGCTATCCATGAAGATAAAGGTAAATGTCTATATTTCCTTTTGCATTTATAGACTGAACTCCTAATTTAGAATTTCAAAGCCAAGTGGAAACAAAGAACAAATCCTTGACAGAATTCCAGAAATTGCAAGCAATAGGCCCTGTCTCCCTCCCTCTCTTCCTCTCTCCCAACAGGCTAACATTTTCATTGTGCTCAGTTAATGGGTCCTCTTGGAGCCAAGCTTCCCTATCCTGCCAGCAGCAGGCCTTTCAAACAACTGCAGTTTCTGAGCACACTTTTTCTCCTTGGGGGGATTTCATGCAGTCACCCTGGTAAACTGGAACAATACAGGCCAACAGTGACATACATTATTATAAATAGTTTTTGTTTCTGTGCCAGGTACAATTTTGCATTTGTTACTCAAAATAAATCAAAGAAAAAATCTTTGAACTTTTCAGAGTTCCAGAAAGAGTTCATTGTGAAATATGAATGTTCAAAAATGTATTAAACTTAATTTGTATTGTGACATGATTAACACTTGTATGTCGTTTATTAACACTGTGTAGTCCTTGTAAAATGTGTCTAAACTAGGAATGTGTAAGCCTTTGTCTTATGACCTATTACTGTATCATGAAACACTATTGTTACAGGATAGGTGGAGTAAAACCTCATGATGTATTCATAATATTAATAATTTCCATTATATTTTTCTTCAGAACATCCTTAAAGGAAATAGTGCTACAATAAGACATTACTGTAATGGATACATTTAGATAATCAGTGGAACAATGTATATAGAATGATATCTGGAGATATGTAAATGCCTTCATGAAGCAACTTATACAAGTCACTTCTATGTCTGTGTTGTTCCACTTCTACTACCCGTAATAACCTTTTGATCTTCAGATTTTATTAAGATTTGTTTGTTTGTTTTGTTTTTGTATTTGTGGGGCAAAAATAACTGCATTAAGCAACTGCCTCAATAGCATTATTTATAAGATGGTCCTTAGGATTGTGCTAATGCATATCAAACAGCACATAAATAAAAGTCCAGCCAATAAAAACACAATACTTTTAAAGCCAGCAGGGATTCAACATTCCCTATTAGAATACATATGAGCCTACGCTAATGAATCGAGGATATTTTGAAACCACAAAAGAAAAATGAGTCAAAAGTGCACACGTATACAATGATTAGGAAATTCAATACGTTTAAGTTTGATTTAGTTTGAAGGCCTAATATGTATCTGTAGACATAGCAAAATCATGGAATGTATCAAATAGTTTATGTATTCATTTTTTTTCCCATATGTTGACTTAAAATTCTGTATACATTTTGTACTAATTCTATTACAGTTAGTAAAGTAAAGATTTTCATGCATATCATTTATTTTCCATTTCTTGAAAATCCAGCTAAATAGGGGTTCTGAAGTACCAGACATCAGATTTAATTTGTTTTAAAAATATGTATTGTGTGTTAGGTTGGAGTGTGGAGAAGACTGTACTAAAATTTGATAAGTATGTTTGTGGAAACTGAGTCATCTGCTTATAGGTTTGTAAAATGCTAAAATATACTGACACCATTTAATTAAAAAAAAATTATACAATTTCATAGGTTTTAAAAATGTAGGATTTACATCTAAATAAACACATTTAATAGAAATTCCTTTTGTAACAAATCCAATGAGAAATTGCTTGATTTTATTTTTGTATTATAATTGTATTATCATCATCATTACTGTATTATTATTATTATTATTATTATTATTATTATTATACATGGACAATAATAATGGTTATATTTTATTGGAAAACAAAATTAACTTGCAGGAAATAAAATAAATTTCATCATGTTTGTCACAAAGAACATGCAGTAGTTGAAATGCATGAGGTCATACAGGAATAGGTACAATAGAATGCACATGAAAATACAATTGCATGTATTGACAAAGTAAAATGGCATAGCAGCAGTATCACACATCACATGGTTCACATTGGTCTAGCCCTAAGGTTTCTCAAATTGTCCAAGAACATAAATGTCCTGCCAGAGGAATAAACTGAAACTGAAACTAGAAGGGCAGTAATGATAACCTTGGGGAATTAACCGAGTGCTGATGGGGGCAGTTTAAAATGTGCTCGTATTGCTTTCATGTTTCCTATTTAAATATATATATTAGTGCAGCATATTCTTCCGAATGTTCAAGCCCTTCATTCAGAAACCCATAACTAACTGCCAAATATGCGAAACAGACTAAAAATAAGACACGTTCTGTTCTTCAGTTCTAAAAGCTAAAGTACATCTACTAAAACTCCACAGCTGGTCTTCATTTCTACAGCTAAAGATATGTCAACCGATTTCTCTGGATCATATTCAAGCAGCTGGAATTCCATGTCTGTATGAGGCGCATACCTATCTAATCTAACCACTACATTAAAATTAATGACCATGTGGGTGCTAATGTTTTTAACATTAGCTTATCCAAAATCAGTTCTTTGGAAAAGTATAATTTAAAAGAAGCAAAATGACTGCTGCATCAATTTGAGGGAAATCATCATGAGTCTGTGGCCAAAGGTTATTGGTGTGCAAGACTTGAAAACCTTTTTGGGAACTGCAGGATGGTGACTCAGATTAAGGGTATTTTACTTGTCTTACTTTTTAGATGCACAGAACCTTTTATTAAAGATTGATTGTTTTTAAAATGAATTTAAAAATGAATTTTAATTGCTTTTAAAGAATGTATTGATTTTAAAAGCACTTGGTTGTTTTGATTGTTTGGTTGTTTTTGTTTCGTTCTTTTGTCAAATGTATTGACCATTTGGATTTTAATTTTAAATGCATCAGATTGTTTTGGTTTTGTCTTTATTTTATTGTTGTATTTGTTTTTGTATTTATCTGGTGCATTTTCAGTTAATTTCAATGCATTTGACCTTTTTTGTTGGTTTGGCAGTTTGCCTTTAAAGCACAATTTGATTTGAATGATTTATTGCCCATGTTTATTTGAGTTCTTGTATTTTTGCTTGAATTTTAATCACATTAAGATTTTAAAGTTTTAAGTGATTTTAGAATTGTTTTTTTTTTAAATTGTATCATAAGTATTAACATTTTTGTATGTTTTATCCTGTAATGTAAAATACTTCTCCATTAAAACAGTATTTTAGATGCACAGAAATTCTCTAATTATTCAACATATTCCTGATCAACAGTTCACCACCAAACTATTATCAGTGCTACAATGTGAGGTTCTTTCAGATCTTTTCAACTTTGCTCTAAAAGTTAATATCAGACCCCCTTCAACGACCATTATTTTTTCCTCATTTGACCCAACAAAGTGATGTAAAATCCTCATACTTCTAATTTTAAAGATTTTATAGAGAGACTGATATAACAGGCATAATACAATAATAACACTTAATTTTAGTAATAATAATAATAATAATAATAATAATAATAATAATAATAATAATAATAATAATAATAATAGACAAGTAAAGTTAATCCTTACCACAGATGCAAACATTTTGATTATACAGCACTTTAGAAAAATATATCCTTTTGAGTCAGAAGTAAATTCAGTAGTTTGATGCAATCTTGCACACATATGTAATATTTGTACATGTACATGTGTATAAATGTAAATGTGTATATTCATAGATTTATTTTAAATTCTATAGTTACCAATTTTAGCTCAGTAGCAGACATACACATTCCACATTTATGTATTTATGTATGTATGCATGCATTGATTGGCAGACACACTTATCTAGGACGACTTACAGGTTACACAAGCATCACAAAAGTTTAGTAAAAATTCATATAATATTCAGTTATAAACAAGATAAATATGAATAGAAGTAATTGATGTAATTTTCTGGTCCACCACTTATATACATATATATATATATATATGCATGTTGATGCAAAAACAAATACATTACCCAGAATACCACTTTAGCTTGTAAATGAGTTATGCAGGGAAAACATACTACAATGCAAAAACTTAAATACATTATTATTGAACCAAAGCTATATAAATCAGTTAATTTCAGTACCCATACATGATGGAAAAATAATATAATTATACATACTCTTATCATGGTTTATGTGCTAACACAAGTAGTTAGAGGATCACATGTCTATGCAACATCCAACAGCAGGAAATCTTTTGTACGGTGGCTCTGAAGTGCAACTGCTAAAAAAAATAAAGCAGTGGCTGCGAGATTTGTGGTGCTGAAAAAATAAAACAGCAGCTGTGAGATTTGCAGTGGCTGCGAGATTTGGAAGTGCTTTATGAAAAAATAAAGCAGCTGCTGCAGCATTTTCAGAAGCAATAACGGAAAGGGAGGGACATCGTGAAATATATTTGACTGACGCCATTGGACAGCAAGCAAGTCACGTGGGCCGAGCAGCTTCTCAGAAGAGACAACAGAATCTGAGAAACGGGCTCAACTGCGCGGAGCGAGAAGCGTCATATTAATATCGCTGTGTCTTCTGCTCTCTGTCCACCGTGCTGACATATTAAGAGTTATAGGGCTGTCCTAACATGTATTAGAATTAATGAAAGCTTATGGTATCACTAATTTAATTAAACATGTATATTTACATATACAATTACAGTACTCAGCCTATATGTAAACTCTAAGAAGTGAAGGTTGTAATAAGAACCTTTTTGGAGTCCCAGAGTTGATACTGTAGAGGATCCTTAAGGTTCTTATTAGAACCTTTTACCAAGGTTCCCTGCAAACAAGGATCCTACAGATCCTTGAATGTATATTAAATCAATCGCGATCATGATGAAAATGGTTCTTAAAGCTCGGGTCTGCAATCCCGAGAGGCCAGCAGTCAGCAGCTTGTTTTGAAATCATAGAGCCCGCCCTCGCTTCAGAGGCGTCTCCAAAGCCACGCCCCCTCTATCACACATGCGCACACACACAGAGCAGAGTCTCAGCGCCAGGAGAGACGTGTGGGTGGAATCGATCGCAACGCTTTCAGATTACCTCATGTCTCATTCACAGGTTAGACATTACAATAATAACGAACATAAACAACTTCATTACGATTATTATGTTTTTAAAAATAGTAGCTGCGGCTCGCCTTCCATTCTCGCGCTCGCTCTGCACAGCGTCAAGGTTCCCGCGCTGATGACGTGTGATTGTCTGCGCGAACAAGTTGCGCGGCGGTATGCAAATATAGATTGACAGACAGGAAGGACATCCTATCATTACATTCGGGCATTACATTTAGACCACTTAAAGTATTGATTGCTATCAGGATGTGAAGAGACTTTCAACCAGTATAACAAAAAATGTTTCTGGAAAAGATTGCATACCCTACATTAAATGCTCTCTTGTGTTACCACGGAGCTCACGGGTCTTAAACGAACCCTTTAACTCACGAACCCAAAGGGTCGATAGAACCGCTGAAGAATCATACATGTCTAGAGTGAGTATGTACTCGGTGGGTGTTTTTTCTGTTACAGTTATTAATTTACTGTAGAAGCTTTATTTTCTGTTAACTGTATTTGAAAGATTTTACGTTTAAAAAGTAAAGCAGTCCTGATCCAATGTAAATTACAATGTCTGGTCACGGATAAGTGGGGCAGGCTAATTTGAGAGCAATTCCAAAAGATAGAATAACACTCATTAATAATAATAATAATAATAATAATAATAATAATAAAAGATGTTGCTGTTTATATCAATTAAATATACTTTTCTGTGTAAATGGGTTTATTGATTATATATATTGTGCAGGCACATTTGTAAATGGTTTATTTGAAGTAGACAACCCAACAAAGGTTAAGGTTCCCAACAGGTTTTGTACAGAACACTACAGACAGGACATGGTTTTACAGCAGAAAAGTACATTCAGTATAAAACGCATGTAGAATGAAGATAAGTTAGAGAGACAATGCAAAAGTCCTTAATAAAATAAAAATGCATCCAGCCGGAGCCGATCCCGGCAGGAATACAGCCAGGACTGACGCAGCCCATTGCCGGGCAGTTTCGCTCTGCCGATCAGCCTGGCGGACGGTGGGAAGAAGCGGGAGACCCGGGAAACCGCGCAGACAGACACCGAGCCGAGACCCGAACCAGCGCCACCGCGCCGCCCTAAAATAAAAATACTATCTTATATTAATGTGTTGTTTATTATTGTTTCTTCGTTTTTTGGAGATATTCATATTTGTTAAAGCCGTCTCTCTAATTTTGCATTTCCAAATTATCTCCTGCTCTTGTCTATTGAATCAGTAAACGGCTCCTTCTGATGGAATTGTTAACGGATGTCTTCTGTTAGCGCTTAAGAATAATAATTAAAATAAAGCACTGTCACACTGCCTTGTAATAATGAAGTACAGTTGTTAATTTAGTAAATATAGCTACTTTTAACCCCATTCTGTCTCCTACCTAAGCTTTCGTTAATTCTAATACATGCTAGGACAGCCCTATAACTCTTAATATGTCAGCACGGTGGACAGAGAGCAGAAGACACAGCGATATTAATATGACGCTTCTCGCTCCGCGCAGTTGAGCCCGTTTCTCAGATTCTGTTGTCTCTTCTGAGAAGCTGCTCGGCCCACGTGACTTGCTTGCTGTCCAATGGCGTCAGTCAAATATATTTCACGATGTCCCTCCCTTTCCGTTATTGCTTCTGAAAATGCTGCAGCAGCTGCTTTATTTTTTCATAAAGCACTTCCAAATCTCGCAGCCACTGCAAATCTCACAGCCCCTACTTTATTTTTTCAGCAGTTGCACTTCAGGACAAATGTTGTAGCTACTCTTTATTTTCCAAAGTGAATATCCCCATTGTGGAAAATCCCAAAAATGTAGAGATACTTGTCCATACTCAGTCCAGAAAATATAATGTAATATGAATTATTCCGATCACTACGATTCTAAACTTTTTCTGAAGGTTTGAAGAATTGAATAACATAAATATATTAAATACATTTATTTGAAAAATCCAAGTTAAAAAGTTAAACCATTAAAGATGGCAGAGCAGGGGAGTGACAATGCAAGCGACTTATAGGCAACTTTGTTAGATAATGCATTCAAATGCTTCCATACTGATGGCAATATTCCATCACCCTTTGGGTAGCATTTTAACCTCTGGGTAGTAACCACTATTCTGCAAATAGCTCTGATTAGCCTGAAATTGATAACTGATTTGTTAACTGACTCTATGCTCAAACCTCATAATAATCAATTTACTTAAGCTTAAACAGGGCTGGCAAAGATGTCCTGATTTGAGTAAATCTGTAGTTATCTATTATGTACATATAAATGAGACTGAAGTAATGAACCTTTTTATGTTAGCTAATATTAACCACATATTTGTGTTAGACTAACAATCCTGACATTAAGACTAACCATCATCTTGTAGTGTTGTAGCCATATTGTAATCACAATAGGAAATAATGATTTGTACCTATGCATTTAGGATCTTTGATGAATTACCTAATTGTCTTTTCTGTATTATTAATTTACTTGCTGTGTGATATTTTATCTATAATACATCTAAATATCTATAATAAATTTAAATATAATTTGAATTATATCGTGTTTGACTCTAATTCATTTTAATATTCTAGGCTCTACTGATTCTAAGAATTCAGTTGAGTTATTTGTTAATTAACAGTTAACTAGTCAAATTTTCAAATCTACTGACACTACACTGAATATAATGACAATGAAAGCTGAAAAAGTGCAGGCCTGCTTTTATTTATTGACTAACCTGGAAATTACTAAAGGGCTGTGTTGTTTATATTTAATGTAAGGGAAGTAATCTTAATGGCATAATAACTATATTGACCACTCAATAGAATATCACTTAAAGTAATGTGTTCTAAATTTTTTATATTCCTACTCATCGGTTGTTATTTTGGAAGATTCAATATTCTGCAAGCAGCAAGTTAAAGTTCTGCTAAATGAGTAGTGGTAATCCACGGGGAATACTACTGTTAAAAAATAAATAACTTTTTACATCCCAACTAAGAAAACATAACAGGTCAACATTGTGACCAGCATTGAACACAATGAGTGGTTTCGTACATGCACATTGTATAATTTGTATAGTTTTTAAAATATTTCCGACCAATTTGTTAGGCTTTGTTATTGATGTCCTATAATGTGCAGAAGACGATGACCAGTGTTTTATGTTGCTTCTCATCAGTTGCATCCCCATTTTAATAATCTGAATTCCTTCTATATGAACCTATGAAAATTGATTACCGTCTAGTGGAAGACCACCAAAAGTAGACTGCATCTTCCGCCTGTAACAGTCCATAGTCATTTATGGTGTTAAAACATTCTTGATCTATAAAATGTATGAGAGATAACGAGAGATAATGAACAATACACAGCTGGTTAAGTGTGGCAGAAGTTCTGTCTCCAGCTATATAATCAAAGTTAGGCTAATTTTACCAACTGTATTTGTCTAGTTTTAGCCAAAACATAAATAAAATAAAAAAGTGCTGTAAACAAAGCCATTCACATTTTGTACTTGTTTCTCGGCTTCCTGGCAACCATATTTACATGGTTCTGAAGCAGAAAATATCGACATTCAAGGCTCTTCCAACCTTCAGAACATACCACAAATGAATATTTAAAGAACATGTTGATAAGACTTTCCATTTATTGTAAATGTGTTACTACAGAAATCGCAATGTAATGCATAAGTAAAGAAAAACTGAAAAAGTAAACATTTTAAAAATATGATTAGAATGATAATGGCTGCATGTTGAATTAATTCAAAGACAAATAAGATATAAAGTAACATATATATATATATATATATATATATATATATATATATATATATACACACTCACCTAAAGGATTATTAGGAACACCATACTAATACTGTGTTTGACCCCCTTTCGCCTTCAGAACTGCCTTAATTCTACGTGGCATTGATTCAACAAGGTGCTGAAAGCATTCTTTAGAAATGTTGGCCCATATTGATAGGATAGCATCTTGCAGTTGATGGAGATTCGTGGGATGCACATCCAGGGCACGAAGCTCCCGTTCCACCACATCCCAAAGATGCTCTATTGGGTTGAGATCTGGTGACTGTGGGGGCCAGTTTAGTACAGTGAACTCATTGTCATGTTCAAGAAACCAATTTGAAATGATTCGACCTTTGTGACATGGTGCATTATCCTGCTGGAAGTAGCCATCAGAGGATGGGTACATGGTGGTCATAAAGGGATGGACATGGTCAGAAACAATGCTCAGGTAGGCCGTGGCATTTAAACGATGGCCAATTGGCACTAAGGGGCCTAAAGTGTGCCAAGAAAACATCCCCCACACCATTACACCACCACCACCAGCCTGCACAGTGGTAACAAGGCATGATGGATCCATGTTCTCATTCTGTTTACACCAAATTCTGACTCTACCATCTGAATGTCTCAACAGAAATCGAGACTCATCAGACCAGGCAACATTTTTCCAGTCTTCAACTGTCCAAATTTGGTGATCTTGTGCAAATTGTAGCCTCTTTTTCCTATTTGTAGTGGAGATGAGTGGTACCCGGTGGGGTCTTCTGCTGTTGTAGCCCATCCGCCTCAAGGTTGTACGTGTTGTGGCTTCACAAATGCTGTGCTGCATACCTCGGTTGTAACGAGTGGTTATTTCAGTCAAAGTTGCTCTTCTATCAGCTTGAATCAGTCGGCCCATTCTCCTCTGACCTCTAGCATCAACAAGGCATTTTCGCCCACAGGACTGCCGCATACTGGATGTTTTTCCCTTTTCACACCATTCTTTGTAAACCCTAGAAATGGTTGTGCGTGAAAATCCCAGTAACTGAGCAGATTGTGAAATACTCAGACCGGCCCGTCTGGCACCAACAACCATGCCACGCTCAAAATTGCTTAAATCACCTTTCTTTCCCATTCAGACATTCAGTTTGGAGTTCAGGAGATTGTCTTGACCAGGACCACACCCCTAAATGCATTGAAGCAACTGCCATGTGATTGGTTGGTTAGATAATTTCATTAATGAGAAATTGAACAGGTGTTCCTAATAATCCTTTAGGTGAGTTTATATATACAGTCACCTTAAAAAATATTGGAAGAATCCAAGGGCCATAGTTGGAGAATTACAGAACTTGGTTGCATCTTGGGTCACCAAGTCTCCAAATCTACAATTTAGATGCCACCTCCATGACAATAGCCTATATTGAAGGGATACCAAAAAAAGGCTTTATTGTGAACAAGCAACAAATGTTATTAAATTCAATTAATTTTTTTTCAATCATTCAATTCAATAATTTTTTCGTCATATACATTTTCATGTACTACGAATTTGTCTCGATCAATCGGGTTCCTACGGAAGTGCACAGAAACCCCTTCCCCTTGGGCAGTGCTTCCGACTTGAAAGCTAACCATACATCAGACATCAGACTGAGAACAAACCACTATGCCAGAAGTAAAGTGACACAGTGCAGTAATTATAAATAGATACAAGTTTTTTTTTTTTAATTATACCAATTACATATGAGCCAAAGCTCTTAATATACACAGTATATATGTATAGTAACAGTGCAGCCATGGACTAGTGACTGTCCATAGTATGGAAATAATGTACAAAGAGAGAATAGTACAAAGTGATAACTACATTTTGAATTTGATTCAGGAGATAAGAATATCAGCAATTGGTTTAAAAAAGAAAAAAAGAAAAAAGGAGCAGAATATTGTTTATCCAGTTTGATTGATAAGAGTCACTGCCTGGGGAACAAAATTGTTTAGATGACATTAAGTTTTTGTTTTTAGTGATTCCATAGGGTAGTTTTTTAAATAGATTGTTAGTGGGATGAGAGGTGTCGGCAATGATTTTTCCTGCACGCCTCCTTGTTCTGGAGATATTCAGACCCTGCAGTGATGGCAGAAAGCAGCCGATGAGGTTCTCAGCTGACCTAATGGTGCGTTGTAGTTTCCTCTTTTCCTGGGAGGATGTAGCACCGAACTAGACGGTGATGGCTGATGTGAGGATGCTCTCTACAGTGGCAATGTAGAATTGCAACAGTATGTTCATCCCCTGCTGAACTTTCTTGTTAATGGAGGAGATATGCTTCTCCCACCTCAGGTCCTGAGATATTGTGGTGCCCAGAAATGTGAATGATGTGACTGCTGACTATTGAGTTGTTTAGGATAAGTGGGGGCAGTGTAAATGCATTCTTCCTGAAATCAATATGCATCTCCGTGGTTTTAAGGGCGTTGAGCTCAAGGTTGTTCCGGCTATACCAGGACGCTAAGAGATTCACTTCCTGGTGGTACTTGGACTCATTGCCATTAGTGATTAGTGCAATTACAGTGGTGTCACCCATGTACTTAATCAGTTTGACAGACGAGTCACTGGAAACACAGTCATTAGTATAAATCGAAAAAAGAAGAGGGGAGATAACATAGCTTTGTGGTGCTCCAGTGCTATGAGATATGTTTACCAAGTTTCACAACCTGCTTCCTGTCAGACAGAAAGTTTGTGATCCACATACAAATGGGGCCTGGTACATTTTAGCCTGGAAAGTTTCTCCTGTAGCAGCTTGGGGACGATGGCATTAAAAGCTGAGCTGAAGTCTACAAAGAGAATCCTGGCATATGTACCACGAGAGTCAAGGTGCTGAAGTATAAAGTCCAGTGTTGACTGCATTGTCTACAGATCTGTTGGTTCTGTAGGAAAACTGCAATGGATCTAAGAGATCCTGAGTCATGGATTTACAAAATGTCATGACTAACCTTTCGAAGGTCTTCATGATTACTGAAATTAGAGCAACTGGCCTCTAATCATATAAACCAAATATCTATGTTTTTTTGGGCACTGCATAATAGTGAATGTTTTAAAACAGGCAGGAACAGTACACAGCTTTATTAACTGACTGAAAATATCAGCAAAGACAGAGGACAGCTCGTTAGCACAGTGTTTGAGGGTGGCAGGAGAGACAGAGTCTGGGCTAGCAGCCTTTTTAATGTTTTGTGTTAAGAACAGCTTTCTCACCTCATGCTCCGTGATAATGAAGGGGGTCGGCGACTGAATGGAGGTGAGACTGGGGAAGAGTACTTTCTGAGTAGACAATAGAGCAGAGCTATGTTAGATCTTCTGTGTATCAAATCTACAGTAAAACTTGTTTAACTAGTTAGGAAGGAGAGGGTTGTCAGAACAGGGGGGAGCCTTCTTTTTGTAGTTGGTGATGGACTGGAGGCCAGACTGAAGAGCAGTCGTTTACAGAAAATTGTTTCTTCAACTTTTCAGAGTCCTGTTTTTTAGCAACTATGATTGCTTTCTCAAGATTGTATTTAGCTTTCTTAAACTATGCCTTATCTCCACTACCAAAAGCCTCCTCCTTTTCCAGTTGCAGCTGCTTGAGCTCTGTATTAAAAGTTTGTTGTTACAGAAGCTAGTAATTTTATAGTGGGGATCCTCACAAAAGCTGATTTAAGAGGTGACCATGTCTCTGAATTCATCAATGCTGTGGGTGCTTAATTTAAAGATGTTCCAATCAGTAGAACACAGACAGTGTTGTAAATGCTTCAATTTGTAATTATTTTTTGTAGGCTTCACAGTTTTCAGATTTTGCCCGTACATGCCTGGAGTTTGCTAAACAGAATCGGGTGCTATGGTCAGATGAGATAAAAATAGCTCTTTGGCCATGTACACCAGTGGTGGGTTTGGCATCAAAAGAAGGATACATATGCAGAAAATAACCTCATACCTACTGTAAAATATGGTAGGGGATATTTGATGTTATGGGGCTGTTTTGGCTACCAGTGCAGTTGGAGCTCTGGGAGTCTCCTGAGACAATATTCATTAAGGAATTAGAGGTATAATCCTTTGACATAATTTAAATGTATATATTGATACCAACTGTGTGCTAAAGCATTGATCTCCCGAGATAACAGGGTAATTGTTCTCACCGGCAGAGACTTTTTGAATCTTGAAAACTGATTAGCATTTTATCCTAATTACACAACAAAAACAGTCACTGTTTACATTTAAAAACATTTTAATGTTTCTGAAAATTGTGTAAGAATGAAAGATACACCACTATGTGCACAGTTCAATATGTCTAAAAAGTACATCTGAAAACAGAGTTCTGGATCTTGCAAATTATATATCACACTGCTAAAACATATGGAAATAATTTTTAGATAATCGCTTACCAAAACTGTTTAGATCTCTTTTCCCTTCTATTACTGAACATTTTTCAGAAGGTCAATGTCACATGAAAAACTGTGACCCCCAGCATTCCTTGTGGAGTAAATAAAACAAACGTGCATGACTAGCACTACTTTCTGTTCTGAGAGTGATTACAAGCAAATGTCTTGTGTCCAGACAGTTGTTTTCTGTTATTCTTAAATGCTTCTGGAAATTAGAAATACGACATTCATATAACTGAAATATAATGGATGCATAATAGCATTACCTCCAAACTAAATGATAGTGAACTGAGAAACGTGTGGTATTACATGACAATGGGTTTTGTGGATTCAAAGTATTTGTTTTTGAAAGTGGTGAGGTCTGTACAATATTTTTTTTTCCGATCTGTATTGCTTGAAGTCATTGTAGTCATTGTGTCTTGTTTTGTGTTCCACCTAAATTCTCATTAACTTAACCCTTAATGGAATTCCCTCTGTATAACAGCTGACAATAAGCAAATGTGACTAAATGTTTAAATTACTGGTAAGTGATTTTAGATAAGTATTCAGTTACATACTTTAAGGTTAATGTAAAACTTAAAATAAATAGAAACACGGATTCTCCTTGGCCAGGGTCACAAAATAATGGGATGCTGTAGTGACCGATGGTGTAAATAAAATACAAGAGTGAGCAGATTGCAATTTCACTTCCCTTTAATCTCAGCACCAGTTCAATATGGCAGCACTTTCCTTTTCTTTTTCATCTGAACTATATCTGTTCCAAGAGAGTAGAGAATATGATTATGTATGTTGTATAAGGTATACTGCCACCTATCAGGTGGAATGTAGAACTCAGCAGGAGAACGTAATGAATATGGTAGCAGCACAATGTACAATTAAACAGTAGGCACAACATTTCCCCCTTTTGTAAAAGAAACCACCTAGAACCTTAATGGTATTATTTGAATGTAAATCTATAAAGAAAGCAGGAATTATAATGTAACAGAGATTGTAACATAAAATACTATTTACATTTAGTAAAAGCTCAGTTAAGAGTCGTGCTATGATTTAAGCAGTCACATAGTCCTGTAACCAGGTGGGTTTTCGTCTGATCTGTGGGGTTCTGGGACAGGATGGAGGATCAGGAGGAGTCATGGAAGTAGCAGTATCCTGTGTGTTTGCGGCAGGAAATGGGTAGGGGGTGAGGTGGAGTGCATTCCACTTCCTGCCATCCTCAAGCATGTATGTGCTCTGTCCAATTTTCTTTTTAATTTAAAGGGGTGTGCCAAATTTGGGGTGTCCTTTAGGCATATGGAAAGGTGTTTTTACATGCACTCTCTCTCCCTCTTGGAACGAAGGAGGGCGAGCCCCACGTCTGGCATCAGTGTAGGCTTTCATTTTGTTTTGTCACCGTTCAATTCTGCTGTGCACCTGCGTGTCCGAAGCCGGGTTTGCAGCAAGAGGAGGGAGAGTATTGAGTTTAGTGCGCATTTGACGTCCGTGTAGCAACTGGAAGGGCAAAACACCAGTGGCTGTGTGCAGTGTAGCGCGGTAGTTTTGCAGGAATTTGGTGAGAGCAGATTTCCAAGGCAGGGAGTTACACAGAGACATTTGAACATTTTGTTTCAGCACACTTGAAGCGCTTGATTGCGACGTTTGCAGCTGGGTGGTAGACTGAGACTCGGTTATGTTTATGTTTCGTTCGGCTAAGAAAGCAGCAAAGTCAGCAGAAGTAAACTGAGGTCCGTTGTCACTCACCGTTTTGGTGTTGCTGGGCCAGCCCTATGTGATCTGATCACAGAGAGAAGACACCTCTTTGCAGGAGGATGAAGCGGTCTCGAAGTCAGTGCTGGACAGTGCAGGGAGAGCAGCCGTGATGTGCGCTACAAGTTCAGGCTCGACATCGAGTGCATGGTCATCGGGAACAATCAGGAAGACGGGTGAGGCAGTCATCGGTATAGTTTTCAGAACCCGGGCGGTAGACCACATAATTTCTCAAAGCTTTGCTGTGCCTCAAATGTCCATTTAAAGTCATTTTCTTGTCTAATGCATGCTTGCAATGTCTCTGACTCAGTTGCAAAGTTAGGGATGAATTTCGAATACCAGGGCAGTAATCCCAAAAACGAACGGCAGCAGCATCTATAGGCGCTGGGGCATTGAGCACAATGTTAATGTGCTCTTTATCAGGCAGGATTCCATTTGTAGAAACAACATGACCAAGAAAGCTGAGACTTGAACGATTGAAGCAGCACTTGTCTTCATTCAGGAGTAGACCTGCTTATTTTAGGCGTGGAGGACTGATTTTAAATTGTGGACATGTTCAGTAACATCATAAATGAAAATGTCATCCAGGTAATTTTGCACGCCTGGTAGTCCGTGCAGGATTGTTACCATCATTTTCTGAAATGCGGAGGGTGCTGAGGACAAGCCATACGGAACACGGCAGTAACAAAACAGTCCGTCATACGTAACAAATGCAGTCAGGTCCCGGCTGTCCTCATGTAAAGGCACTTCATGATGGTAAATGGTGGAGAACACTTGTGCCCCCTTAAGTGTAGATAGCAGCTCATCCATGTGCGGGAGTGGGTAGCAGTCCATGATGACAGCTTTATTCAGCTCCCAGAGATCGACACACATATGAATGCCACCTGTTTTTTTCTGCGTGACTACGATCGTAGAGACCCAGGCAGAGGCGTCAATTTCTCGATTACATCAGCGGCCAGTAATCGATTAAGATCATCTGTTACCACACCTCTCACAGACAGTGACAATCGGTGTAGCTTTTGATGAACAGGGACAACAATGTCAGAGATTTTAACCCGATGCACAAAGTTTTTAGCGCAGCCGATGAGAGGAGATGAAGCAGATAATTGCATTACAGTGGCAGTGGGAGCACTTTCGGACATAGGAGGCAGTACAGCATTTCCCGCAATGTGCAGACTTAAATCAGTTACCAGGCCCATACCCAGTAATGGAGTACCAGTTTCAACAAGAAAGAACGTTGTGGGAGCAGTGGCAGCACCTCTGGATACGTCAGCCGTCAAGCATCCTAACACAGGTATTTGTGATTTGGAGTATGTTACAAGACGGGCAGTGGGTTGTGTTAAGTTAACTTGGCGAAAGTGTTCTGTAAGCACACAGTGAGGCAAGATGGAGACTGAAGACCCTGTGTCCACTACGAGATCCATGTCCAGAGCAGGGGCATTCAAAGATTTTATTATTATTTATTACATTTATTTAATTATGCGTGGACTTGACACATGCTCGATTAATTTATCTCGTAGCATTTCATCACTTCTTGTACCAAAGTCACATGTAGACATTAATTCTCACAAAGCAGTTATATGTATTGAATTACAGTCTCATGTGGGCCTTGAACCCGTTTTCTGAATTAATGGCGCTCCACTATGACATTAGTCATTGGCATAAAGTGGGCTTTCAGCGCAGCTACAGCAGAATTATAGGTCTCACCTGTATCTGGTAGAGAGTAGAAAATCCGCAGACCCTCAGTTCCAAGGCAATGAAGAAGTTGTGCTCTCTTTCTAGCCTCCGGCCAATCCTCATCTGAAGCAGCAATGACAAGGAGATAATTGTTGAACATTCGCAACCACGTTTGGAACTGTATCGCAGGAGTCCCGGGGCAAGGCAGGAACAGTGCAGGACAAGGTACATTAACAGCCATATTCAGAGATGTACATAGTTGTTTAGTTACATTTTTAGTTGGAAGTATTTGTTTTAAATATTGAGTTGATTGTAAGAGGCAAAGCAATGCATTGCAGCATGTTGGAAGAATATCAGTGACTGTTAAGGATTAAAGAGGAAGTTGCCCCCCCAAAACTAATTATTTACAATCTAAGGGGTGTTACAATAACATAATTGGTGTCATTTTTGATAATGTTTACACATACCTGGATGCGTGTGATTAAGCAAATGTTTAATAATGTAGCATATTTACATTTCCTTATATCCTTTGTTAAACCAACCAAACAACATGCAGCATGACTCACAGGTAGGATCATTTAATACATGGAGAGAAGATGTTTCTATAATCTGAAATATTTTGCAGATGTGCCTGCAGCTCGGAACCAACATTATGTCCCACAACTTCCAAAAGAAAAGTTAAGCTTTACATTCAGAGAGTAGCTGGGAAGAATTAATTTGTTTTACTATTTCCTCTTTTGAGAAAATTGTGACATTATAAATTCTGCAGAACCACTTCCAGATTATAACAATAAATGCCACTGGGGGGATGTTCTCTATGGTGGTTGGCCTCAGGAGGTAAGTGAAACAGGTGCAGATGAACTGAAGAACTGAGTTTCTCAGGGTTGAAGACTGAGGACAAGGGACACCTCCAGATGCAGAAACTGCAAACATGATATAAAGTACAGATTTTATTAGCATCAAATTCTGGCAAAGAGTAACAGATAGATTAGGCATGCTATTATTGAATAGCTGGACACAACACATTCTGATGGAATTTAATACTCTTAAAATTTCCATGGTGATTCTGAATAATGTTAAAAAAACAACAACTTTATTTTCTCAACCTTCAGCCCCTTTCTATATTCCCTAAGATGCTCATGCCAGATATGCCTATTGATGTCAGGATGTGACTGTTTCCGTGTATTTTTATGAGCTCTGGGATTTATATTTATGTAACTGGTCAGAGAGAGTTATGAGAAACAGTGGTACTCCTAATTTTAAGGAAAATTATAGACTGACAAAATATCTAAAACAGGGCTTTAAAACATTGCTTAAAAAAAGATTTTTTCAGCCTCCTAGTTAAGTCATTGTAAATCAGTTTGTCTCCCCACTATGAGTGCAAGTCTAATGCAGTAGGGATGTCAGCAGTTCTCTCTCACTGATGAAACAGCCGGCTTCCAGGTGTCCAGGAGTCAACGTTATGCAACACGTTGCACAAACCCTGGTTGACTGCAGCACACCCAGCCAAGCAGAACTCAGCCATATGTGTGCCACCCTGTGATTAATCCTAGTTAAAGTTGGCCATGAAATATTTAATGAGTAGGCTCTCTTGTGCAGTGGTACACCAAATTCATACTCTCTTGCTTCCAAAGCATAATGACTGGTTTATGATATCTTGTTTCTTCAATCTGGCCCAAAAATAGGTTTGTACTCAAGAGTCATTCTACAGTGAATATCCCATCCATATTGGCCATCCCAATATAAGGAACTTTCAGAAGTATAGAAATGATCGGTTCTGATACCTTATCTTAGCACCAATTAATACGTCATTATGTCAGCTTCAGGTATTTTGTTAACTATTAATTTTAATTATATTTAATTTTAATACAGAAAACAAAAAAACAGCACTTCAACATAATTAGGCAAACTATAAGAACAACTGAATATACAGTGAGGGAAAAAAGTATTTGATCCCCTGCTGATTTTGTACGTTTGCCCACTGACAAAGAAATGATCAGTCTATAATTTTAATGTTAGGTGTATTTTAACAGTGAGAGACAGAATAACAACAAAAAAATCCAGAAAAACGCATTTCAAAAAAGTTATAAATTGATTTGCATGTTAATGAGTGAAATAAGTATTTGATCCCTGATCAATCAGCAAGGTTTCTGGCTTCCAGGTGTCTTTTATACAGGTAACGAGCTGAGATTAGGGGCACTCTCTTAAAGGGAGTGCTCCTAATCTCAGCTCGTTACCTGTATAAAAGACACCTGTCCACTGAAGCAATCAATCAATCAGATTCCAAACTCTCCACCATGGCCAAGACCAAAGAGCTGTCCAAGGATGTCAGGGACAAGATTGTAGACCTACACAAGGCTGGAATGGGCTACAAGGCCATCACCAAGCAGCTTGGTGAGAAGGTGACAACAGTTGGTGCGATTATTCGCAAATGGAAGAAACACAAAATAACTGTCAGTCTCCCTCGGTCTGGGGCTCCATGCAAGATCTCACCTCGTGGAGTTTCAATGATCATGAGAACGATGAGGAATCAGCCCAGAACTACACGGGAGGATCTTGTTAATGATCTCAAGGCAGCTGGGACCATAGTCACCAAGAGAACAATTGGTAACAAACTACGCTGTGAAGGACTGAAATCCTGCAGCACCCGCAAGGTCCCCCTGCTCAAGAAAGCACATGTACAGGCCCGTCTGAAGTTTGCCAAAGAACATCTGAATGATTCAGAGGAGAACTGGGTGAAAGTGGTCTCAGATGAGACCAAAATCAAGCTCTTTGGCATCAACTCAACTCGCCGTGTTTGGAGGAGGAGGAATGACCCCAAGAACACCATCCCCACCGTCAAACATGGAGGTGGAAACATTATGCTTTGAGGGTGTTTTTCTGCTAAGGGGACAGGACAACTGCACCGCATCAAAAGGACGATGGACGGGGCCATGTACCATCAAATCTTGGGTGAGAACCTCCTTCCCTCAGCCAGGGCATTGAAAATGGGTCGTGGATGGGTATTCCAGCATGACAATGACCCAAAACACACAGCCAAGGCAACAAAGGAGTGGCTCAAGAAGAAGCACATTAAGGTCCTGGAGTGGCCTAGCCAGTCTCCAGACCTTAATCCCATAGAAAATCTGTGGAGGGAGCTGAAGGTTCGAGTTGCCAAACGTCAGCCTCGAAACCTTCATGACTTGGAGAGAATCTGCAAAGAGGAGTGGGACAAAATCCCTCCTGAGAGGTGTGCAAACCTGGTGGCCAACTACAAGAAACGTCTGACCTCTGTGATTGCCAACAAGGGTTTTGCCACCAAGTACTAAGTCGAAGGGGTCAAATACTTATTTCCCTCATTAACATGCAAATCAATTTATAACTTTTTTGAAATGCATTTTTCTGGATTTTTTGTTGTTATTCTGTCTCTCACTGTTAAAATACACCTACCATTAAAATTATAGACTGATCATTTCTTTGTTAGTGGGCAAACATACAATATCAGCAGGGGATCAAATACTTTTTCCCCCCACTGTATATAGGCAAAGATGAAGCCAGAAATGATGCTTAGAAAGTAACTTTTCTATACAGTTTTTGATAGTCAGTAGTATGATATTGGTGCCAGATGTGTGTCACAGTGAGGTCAAAAAGGGCAAAGTAGTTGAAAAAGTGGGATTTTGGTGTTTGCTGCCATGTTTGGCCTCACCTAATGTGTAAAAGCATGTGCCAGTTCAGAAATCTGTTCACAATGTTATATGAAAGGGAAAATCAACAACTGCATTTTGTTATACTTTAGTCTTGCATAACTCATCTGGTATTGGAGCTATTCAGCTAAAACGTGGCTTTTAAGGAAACAAATAATCTTTATGGTTGAATTTGATACTTTCTACAGATTGAACAGGGTGCCACTAAAAATGGTTCCAGGAGCTATACCCAGCAAATGTTATATTTATTTATTGATATTAACTAATTTATTTTATTTTATTCAAGTTTTTAGCATCTGTGTCACATTTATTAAAATAATCTGTATTTTAGCGGTGACATGGTATACGTTAATATTACTATTATACAACTGCACTGAGTCTGTGCTTCGACTTATTTTTTCTTTTGTAATTTTTTCACAAATGATTCTGACAACTGGGAGTTTAGAGGAGAGAAACTGGACGACATCTAAGCAGGGCAACATCTAAAAATTAGAACCATCAATACAGGGTCAAAGGTTTTATTTGGTAAATAGTATTTTGTTCTTGGATTAAGTATGAATAAACTATATTGTAAGAGTTTAAAAAGTCCCAGGAATGCTCAAAGTTTGAAGAAAACTCATTAAACTCAGCCCTAATAGCCCTATTGTACCTTGTATTCCAGTGATCCAGCATGTCTGCAAATGCAGTTGGGAATTTGGTCAAAATTAATGGTTTCCTCAGTGCTGAGAAGTACAGGCAGTGTGGTCACACATGCAGATTTTTCTTCTGTTCACTCACTTTGCATTAGTTAATTGATAAATATTGAAGAAACCCTCTTAAATTGACAAAAACGGCAGCGCAGGAGTTGTGTTGCAAATGGAAAATAAGTATTTAATTCAATATGCATTTGCTTATAAACCACAAAGTGTTTTATATCTATTTTTTCAGAAAAAAACAGTGGTTTATAATCAAATGCATATTGTTTATCAGCTAGAATGTAAAAGTGGTAAAAACAGGAAAAATTGTCTCAGTCCTCTGAGGGTTAACTTAGTATTAGGCAATGAGAGACTCTGCCATTAACATAAGTTTTATGTTTACATTACGTTAGCTAGCTACAGACATTGACGTCTGGCTGCGTGTCATCTTTTCCTTGTTTAGACATTTTTGGGTTTTAAATTATATTTGTTGATGTCTTAAAAAGGTCATAAAAAGCACTGAATTTGACTTTAAAAATGGTGCAAGAACCCTGTTCCTATTATCTTATTTTTATAATTGTAGGCTATTTTTGTTTTCAGTATTTTGTATTTTTACGTTAGGAGGTGTGTGTTCCCACACATTGGAGTCTCACGCATTGAAACTCCACCTCATGCTCTCACGCCTTGACATTTTGTACATATGGTTTGACAAGCAGACTTTAGTCAGGTCGTGCTTATGAAGCACAGATTTTCACAGTGAAGAAAACAATTAACAATGTAATTTGCACATAGTTTTTTTAAATATTTATTTTATTCTGTTTGTATATTTGTTAACATTACCTTTATTTTGAATTACTGTAGTTGTACTGTTTGATTGAACAATAAAATATAAGAGTCCTCCTACTTATTAAGTACTGAGAGCCAACTTGAGAGGCAGCAACGTCTAGTTCTCTTTGGTTTTTAGTGAACTGGTGATATAATGTAAAGAGTTTGTCAAGAAAACTTGTAAAGTGATTCACTTCAGAGCAACACTGCTCTGAATTTCTGACAGACAACTGAAGTCTGTGATTTAAACACTGTCATCCAACCAGTTTAGGGTACTTTGCCAAGCATAACTGATGTTCTATCTGAACAAAACCCAATCAAGCATTCCCTTAGAAAGCAATCATAAAGTCCATGAGACATCAAACACGTGTGAAGTATATATGTGATGCCCTCTGTATTGGCAGATTCAAGTTCTACAAGATCTAGGAATAAAGGTAGTGCCTCTGATTTGTTCTAAGATACATAACTAAGCATGATTTCTTACTCAGAGATGTACTCTCATCAATGAGAATAGTCACTTTGGTTTAGTGTTTGTCCCGTGCGGTGGCACCAGCACCCAGAGTGAACATGGTGTTGGTACCCAAATGGCCGTCTACGCCACCCCCAGTAATTATATTGAGGAGGGGTGGTCTCAGCCACTCCTTTCCCCCAGGCAGGTTTCCCTCAGGCTGGTTCAACACTTGCACACCCAGCTGCTACTGTGAACATCACGGAACAGGTGCGCTTGTTAAACCAAGCGTGTAGAGCAGGTGATGCCCTGATAGGTCCTGTGTGCCTCCGGCCAATTAGTTGTCACGCAAAGGAAAAATTACCAGCGTGAATTAAAGAATGCAATTAAACCCGCACTTTCAATTTAGAAAAACCCCACACAGTGAAAACAATACGTGAAAAACCATAGTAATAATAGTTATAATAATAATAATAATAATAATAATAATAATAATAATAATAATGTGTAAACAAAAGGGGATATATAAGAAAGAAATGCAACACAATTGATTAACCAATTAGTAGTGTAGCGTAAGGTACACTTATACATTTCAATTAAAGAAGTGAATTTATAGTATCACCTTATCATGAATCCTGAAATCTTGTAGAACTCAATTTCTGTAATAATTGGATGCAGACACCAATTCCAAAGATATAAATTGTCAAATTTATTAAAAACAAAGACTAAATGTAGCACTACACTAATTATACAAAAGGGAAAAACTAATTAAAATTAATCTCTAGATCAACAAATCAAAGACAAATCACTTCCGTGACCAAATCAAAGACCATGGGATTGCATATGATAACACACAAATGGTTAAACAAAAAGGTTATAAACACATTGACTACAATACCAGTTAGTAAGACGAAGGTGAGTCTCTCATTAGTATTGTTAGTCGGACATCAAATAACTACGCAGGTTAGTATTTATGTCAGGTAACTTCTCGTTATATAGATATCAGTCTCATTTACGTTTAGGTGCCGAGAAAGATCCTATCATTACTTGTTACCACAATTTCCCTTAACTGATTATTATTCAATGATTAAGGATAGGCAGGGGCACCAATAATCTAATGTCTATTAACGTGTGTCAATTTCAGATTAGTCAGTTAAACAGGAATGAGAAGATATCTCTTGGCGTTGACAGGTTTTATTTCTAAAATTGTCAACAAACAGTTTAATGCAACACACATTTATATTTAAGCAAAACTAAATGATATTACACATTCTAGAGTTATGAATCGCAGATTAACATTTCTAATTGATTTCTCAAATGTCATGAATCACAAACTCCAAACTGTTAAACTTATCTGAACTTCATTGAAGAGAGGCCTCTCTGGCTTCGGGCTCAGATAACAGCACACGGCACGAGGTCCGTTTGGTTTGGAACAAAGGCAGTCTGGTTCGGCTTTGTCCAAGAACTTCCACTCAGTTGATGCACCTGGAAGTTGGGGTTTCATGATACAGAGTCTTTTCCAAACAGATTTTCCACTGGTTTGAAGGCTCCAAGGTTGTGCACAAAATCTTCTTTGCAAGCAGGGTTTCCACCATAGTTACTTGAAGACAAAGCCTTTGAGGAAAGCAGGGCCCTGTTCAGTTCCAAGGGTCGAGTTTCTTAAGACTCAATAGCTACTTAAATGACTGACATTTTCATATTCAGTCGACTTAGTCAATTGTCCAGCTGTAAAACCCCACTGATCAGATGGGTACAGGTGGGCAGGCGCAGTTTGTAAAGTTCCTTATTTAATGAAGTCCTTTAAAAGAATTATTCGTACGGCTCAATCTCCTTCTCCCAGTTTAATTCTTCTGTTGCTGGCAAAGACTTCTGGTTCCGGTTCTGGCAACAGAGCTACAGGTTGAGCTGTGGCAGCGAGTTACTGGTTCAGGTGAGAGAGAGAGAGAGAGAGAGAGAGAGAGAGAGAGAGAGAGATGCCGTGCACTACCCTTTATACGCCTGTCAGATCAATAGGTGATTGGTTCTTGAGTTTTTGAGATTGGATTTCGGTATCAGCCCCCAGTGTCCTACTGGAGGGAGGTTTGATTTATGACTGATGTCAATCCATGCCATCTTTTGGAAATGCCGGTTGGCCCGGGTTCGTAGCTCTGTGTCGGGATTTCGGCTCTCGTCCATTTCAAAGAGTTTTTATTACCTACAGGCCCCCTTCCCCAGACATCTCACAGCAGGGATTCCAAACTATTTGGCCTATTCTCAGTGCCATCCTCCCAAGACTGTCACTTTGATGTAAACCAGTTCACAGCTGATGAGTTATGGAAATCTTATAACTTTGGGGGGGAGAGGTCTTCTTTAGATCAGTGCTTCAGCTCAGAGCTAAAATGCTCTTACCAGAAAACACCCCCACACTTAACGTTACAGTAGATAATTGAACCTTGGCACGTCCGTGACATTCCCCCCCACCAAGTCAGTGGTCATCACGACAGTCCCATCTGCCCAACAAAGCAAATTAGAAGAGTTCCCTTTAGTCCATGTAGTGAGGGGGTTCACCTCCCAAATTTGCCACTGGGACCTTCTCACTTCCTGTGGTGGGTCTATGGGGCCAACAGCTCCCTGCCCTACCTCTGGCCCTATGGCCCCCAGGCTTTCAGTTCTCACTCAATACAAAGGGCATTTCACACTCAGGGGAGCTATTACAATAAAGGGCTTAGGGGACCAATGCGGTGGTAATAAGGGGATGTCCTGCACATGCTGATTTCGCTGTTCGCCATCCCGAGTCTAGTGTTGCTGGGTGCATTTGCCAGCTGCATGATAAGTGTCACCCTGCTCATTGTTTGCATTAGGAAGAACCATCATACAAAACCTAGTGAACCAATGGAGACCCATGATTTACGCATCCCTCTAAACCCTGCCTTCACAGAAAAACTGTGCCAAAAGCAAAGATTCAAGTATCGTAGCCAAAGGCAGTAACTCCAGGTGAGCGTGTGAGTGAAATGCACTCAATCAGAGTTTTGCTCTCACTTTAAAACAAAAAAATCTATATACTTTTGATATAATTCTTTTTATATACAATTCTATCCATTTTGCTTTTGATTGTTTTATTTTTTATCTCAACATACATTTTTTCACTTTTACTCGAAAATATTGTTGTTATGTTTTCAACTTAATTTTAGTGCATTGAATTGCAGAAGCCAGGAAAGATGCAATGTAAACAAACCATACATGGTTCTTTTCAGCATGTCTTTCACAGATCATTTCCCCATAAATTAATACTCTGTAATACATGCCCCAGTTTTGGGTGGATCTGCCCAATTTGATTTCAGAGGGCTGTTGTGGTAGACTAGCTAATTTACCACAGCACTTCATGCTGCTCAATCACACATGCTAATTAGCTACAGTAGCTAACTTTCATCATCCTCCTTAGCCAGGTTAAAGTGTTAAATTTATTGATATGACTTCAAACTTAATCTAGTCACTTATTTTGACAAATGTGCCGGCTAATGTCATCATCAGCCTGGTGTTTCACAAGCAGTCTCTAACCTTACATCGCTCGATACAACCTGCCATCAGTATGTCTCACAATGAGATTGTGCGCAGTTCAAGCAAGTGCGTGGCTCCTTGTGGCTCACACGCTCATTTCTGGGTGTGCATGACACACACATCTTGGAAAGAGAAAGAATGCATTCCCCTTTAAGTTTGGGAGTGCCTCATTACATTTTGGCAAAATATATTGGCAACATTTTTCCCCCGACCATGGAGGCAGCAATGTAACCCCTGCCTGTAACCAAAAGCAACATTGCTCATCAGAGGTCTCTAGAACAAACTGGCATTCTTTAACAAAACAAGCTGATTAAAATCATGGATCAGTTAATGTCAAACCATTTTTTATCATCCACATAATTCCTTTAAGGTCATAGTGCCTGGTAAGTATTCTGTGGCATTTCTATTGCATGTTCTCTGGCTTTATTATTTAAGTGCATTTCCAGATCTTCATCCCCATACAGATTTACAGTTGTGTGTAAGGGTGATCATTTCTGAAGTTGATCCAAGTCCACAGCAAATCCACAGTCTTGAAATCCAAACCTGTGAGGGGAGAAATAAGACAAAAGTGAATTATTAATGTTTTTGCTCAATGGCACCACTTTTATGAAGAAAAGGTAAATGGTTAAAACTGGTAAAGAACCTAGGGGATAGATAGATACACAAATATTAGCTGACAAATTTGAAAATGACTAAGCTTTACACAACAGCTAGACTGAATTAACTACACTTAAGGCAAACTAGGAATAAGATTAACTTCAATTAAGGCAAAACTAAAAACAAGACTAGGAATGCTAAAACACAACAAAATAGCTTCCTCTCTCACCTGTCCTGAGATTGACTTTGGCAACCTCTAAACCCATCTGTTCCTAGTAGTAGTAGTAGTAGTAGTAGTAGTAGTAGTAGTAGTAGTAGTAGTTGTGTAGTTTGTGGCCTGGAGTTTCCTGACTGGATCTGAATTTTACTTTCCACACCTCCTGCCGGATGTCGAGAATTGGTGAGTAAACTTTCAGATCTGTTTTTCCATTACAGGTGCAAGATGCAGCTAGTGGGGCTCCAGTTGGAGCACACAGAGCATGATTTTCTCTTCACCATAGCACGGAAGCTTACAACCCGACATCACTGTACCCTATCCCTCAGCTTCTGGTCTGTGCTGTTTTTGTGTGTCTGTGTGTGCGTGTGTGTGCGTGTGTGTGCGTGTGTGTGTGTGTGTGTGTGCATTCTGGTCAGTGCCACCGCACATAGATTTTGTGGGGACTTTTGGGGGTGGATTTGTGTGGACTTGTCCCGTGTGTTCCTGTTTAAAACTGTTACACTGATGTCAGAAGCGAGAAGCAAGGAATGACTGCATCATGGCATTGCTAAGCCTGCGAGATGGCAACGAATGAAGGTGGGGCAGAGAAGCTCATTGGATGCCATCAGGTTCAACAACATGATGCAGCGGGATGGCACAGTGGGGAGGCAGACTAGGAAGCATGCAATAGCAGAAGTCCCTCCAGGAGCTGATCCCTCAAAGTCCCTCCAAAATAATTGCTGATCAATACTACAAATTCTCAGTGACCACCTCCCCACAGGAGACTAACCACCTTCCATGGAAAAACTGCAAGGAGGCCACCATCGAAGCCGGGAGCATCTTCACCTATATCAGGCCTGGGGAGCAGCAATGCTATACTGGGGAGAAGCCACCTCCATTTCACCATGAGGAGTTTACTTTAGTTCTTCTGGCAGCAGCAGCTGTATTCCACCATGATCCATGTACTCTTCTACAACTGAGAAGCCCTCTGGGAAATATACGAGGTACAATTACCAACTGGTGGTGTGGGCAAACTGTTGGATGCAGGAGGAGAAAGTGTGTCAGCTTGCCCCGGCATTGAGTGACTGAGCCAGTCAGGTCCTCCTGGACATACCGGAAGTGGATCAAAGAGACTACAACATGTTGGCAGCAGCAATTGAATCCGATCAGGTGGCACACTTTTTTATAATCTAACCTGTAAGACACTTCTTCAAATCTGATTGTCTGAAAATACTACAGGAAGTGTGCTGATCATTATCAGCATATGGAAGCCAACAGAATTTACATATCCCTACCGACTTGCTAATCTCCTGGCAATCAGTTTATTTTCATTAGCTAAGTGTTCATGAGTTTGTCACAATCATGTTAATGGTGAGTACAGGCAACCGTGACGCAAATAGCAAAATTCTGTACATTTCTGCAAGCAAGGAAACAAAATCATTCAATAGCGGTGGAAGAAAACAAATAACTATATGATAAAATTCTGCATACGACTATGTTACGACTAATACTTATTGTATGCATGTGTGCATATTTGTTTTAGGCACAGGATGATTTTATGAGCTCATCTCTCCAGAAATTCACAGGATGCATATATTTAAAAAGGAAATGGTATCATTGGTTAATTGAGGAAGTAGAAACACTCCTAGGTCAGCTAGATGGAAAGATAGATCATGTACTTTTTAAACAACAACAACAAAAATGTACATCTTAGCCAATGGTTTTCTTAACTTTATCAAACCTTATTAGAGTCTCTATTCCAGGATAGGCATCTTAATGTCTTTAATTTATTTGTATATAACCCATGACCTCCCTAGGTTTGAAGTCCACATATACGTGCCTTATGTTTCACCTGGATGTTTGGATTTCTTCACTGATAAGAATAAAAAGTTAGATTGGTTTATGTCTCTTCCACCCATTTGATATCTATATTGTATATTTTCAGCCCCTGGGACCCCAGCAGGGGTGCTATGGAAAGAATTTGGGTGAGCAATGTTGTGAGAGATCAGCCAAATGGATATTAATTATTATTTTGTATTATTCAAAAAGTTCAAATTGAAGCAAATAAAAGTCAAGTTCAAATACATAAAATCAAACACAGACACACATGAAAATAAACAACCAGCGAGCAGTGCAGGCAGTAAGAATGTAAAGAGTCTCGTTCTCCTTTCCCTTAATTAGTTTTGTTTCCTCTACTCACTGCTCTTTTTTATATATTTTCCATATCTCCTCAAAGTGTCTCAAAGCATCCTCCTCCTACACTGGTTGGGGAGTCTCACAGGCGACATGGGGTCTGTAAAGGAAAACTCAGATAAATAACAGATATAAAAAATCTTTACATTACCATGATCTTTAAATGTACAGTCCATGCATTTTGTTGATGTCAAGGCTTTTCAAACACACAAATATCAATATTACAAAATACAGCAAATGGAACTGCCTACAGCCATGATATCTTGGTGACAACATAATTACAATATCGGTATTCCCCAAGCTACAGTGTCCTAACTGTGAAAGAAAGTGACAAGCAGCTTCAAGTGCCTTCTTTTTTATTAATTAATTTACATGTATTACATTCTGCTACTAATATTCCTTGTCTTTTTTCTTGTTATTTTGTTATTTCCAATGGTGTTTTGATGTACTTTTTGTGCACGTTTTATGAATGCTTTATGTATTATTCACTTAATCTGTTTATTATTGTATGTTGTGCATATTAATGTTGTGTTCTTGCAGCTGAACCACTTTTCACAAGACTGTTTCCACCTGCTGATGGACTGAGTGTTGCCCATTTCCCTGGCTACACAAATCTGCAATCACTCCATTGAAAGAGAGACAGGGGCTTAAGAGAGAGCAGGCAACAGAGGCACACAGATTTGGTGTGGCTGTTGTTTGTGCTGAACAGGGACTGAAAGGAAGCAACTGGCACAGAAATTGAGAGAAGGATGGTGGGGGGGTTGTGGTTAAAGCACCTGGAAGAAGCTGCAAGGAAGGAGCTGATACAAAATTAAGTACACTGAGTTTCCTTATGAAAAGCCCTGAGCCCTTTTCATATACATTTGAATTGGAAAGCGATGGTTGCATTTTAAATTAATACAAACATTGAGAGTCAATTAAGTATTTTATTTTTGGGGAGAAAGGGATGTAGATAAATGAATGATGATGACAAATTAGTTATTAAGAGCGGTATCTTCATGGTTGAATTCTTCATGTTTTCTCCTCAATGTTATTTTTTTTTTCCATCACGTCACCAGATATGTCGACCTATGACCGGTGAGTCTAAAAGTCAGTATCTCCTACCACTTCTTCTGATGATCACTCTTGATCCTGCTCTGTCCTACTCTCGGCACACCTTCATGCTGGCACCTGCCGATTTTTCCTGAGCAACATATGCAGAATTTGCCCCTTCCTCACTGACTACTCGATTCAGTTGCAGGTCCAGGCCCTTGTTCTCTTTCACCTGGATTATTGCAGCTCCCTCCTGGCTGGCCTACCTGCAACTACTGCCCACCCGCTCCAACTCATCCAGACCTCGGCTGCTTGGTTGGTGTTCTCTGCCCTGATTCGCACATGCTGCTCTGCTGGGCTTTGGATCTTGGCTTGACCACCTTCCAGCGATTTTCATGACATATTGAACTGAGTTCACTGACAATACTGGGGTCATTACTGATAAAACGTTACTCGTTTCTTCAGATTAATTCATTAATAATATTAGTATTACATATTAGTTCAATTAAAATGTAGCGCTTTATATTACTTGTTATATTACCCACTACATTCCTTCCTTTTGCCCTGCAAAACAATGTGACTAATCTCCATAGTCTGGTAATGCGTTTTTTAAATGTGTGCCAAACAAATAAACAAACTGTACCTTAAAGCCGTGGGTTACCTTAGTTCTCGGGTCAGTAGTGTAGAAAACTGCGAATGAATCCGGCTGGATGATATTATCTCATTTCCAAACTCATTTAAATTTTATTAATCGGCAACTTCATTACAAAGGCTTAGCAATAATATAAAACAAAGTAATCCGCCAGTAGTCTGCTCTAAACTGGGTAACAAAACAAAAAATACACAAAAACTGGAAGATTATTAGCGGTCGCAGCGCAACATCTCCTGCACATAATTCAAGGTACAAGGTACAAAATAAATCAACTCTGTACAATCAACCTAAATATATTGCAATATGTGTGGTAATATACTTGTTAGCTTACCATTCGCAAAACTAACAGGACTTAATCATTTACTTTAATCAAGACAACCTTTCAATATATATCAATGTATAAGTGATCTATCTCTAACTCATATCAGGAAATTAAAAAGCAGAAATCTTTGGCAAAGGCTTATGGTCAGTTGTCTGTATTAAACTACGTGAATCTTGAACTTAAATCGTTTTTGAATCACGTCTTACTTTAATAAATGAAAAAGGCAATTGGCCGAATAAAAAGACTGACAAGTGTCTTCTGCAAGTGATTGCTTGTGTTAAAAAATATTGACAGTTTAGTTACTCCATAGACCAATGCCAGCTTTTCTAATTGCCCGGAGAAAGAGTGGGTTTCCGAATACAGGCCTCGGTTCAGCTCTGACGGCAGCCGCATGTGCAAGGCTTGGGGTTATTTTCTCAATATCGGGGGGCTATTCTTTTAATTATCAAACAGTCCAAGTGGTGCCATGGTGTATATGGTGCACATGAGTAAATAAGTCTTATTGAATGTAGTGCTACTTGCTTCCGATTTAAACACCACGTCATTTAGATGAATTTAGTGAGGAACCTATCGTATATTTTTTTAACGAAAAGTAACTAATATTATTACTCAAATTAAAACTCCAATACGTTATATTAACTTGTTATTAAGACAAGTAATATTATTACAGTAGTGTGTTACGTTACTAATGCATTATCCTCAACTCTGTTAATTGACCATATTTTAATAGAAGTTGCATAGTCAGGTGACTGAGTGCAGATCTGTACTCTGAAACCTGAGGTCAGGCACACAGAAGAGAAACTGTGTAGCCCCCCACATGGGAACTATGACATTTAATTCTCTGCCTTTACAAGTCACCTAAATTTGGTTTGGTTTTCCTTTTGGAAGCTTTTTTCATGTTCATGTTTCAAAACTGTGCTATCCAAGGGAAGAATAAAGTAATTAAGACATTGTTATTACTGTACCAAATATTTTTTGAGGTTTCTTTCCTTTCCTTTCAACTTTACAATGTTCTTTATGAGGTCTTATGTGTGCATGGTTTAATTTTAACATAATTTATGTTCTGTACATTTCAATTAATAAAAAAGCATGTTGTTAACTTTTCACTTCCTCACATTGTCTAGATGACAACAATGACTCAAACAAAATTAACAAGTTCAGTGGCACCCATTTTATATTTAAAATCAATCTTCAGCAACTACATGTAGAACATTCCATTTCTCAAAAATGAATTAAATTGACCAGGCATTGGTTGAATCCTTAATGCTGTAAGAAAAAAACAATAGAAAAGGAAAATGTATATGATTGAGAATATATTTTTTTATACATGGAAATCATAAACTTGCATTTGAAGAGGTTTGAACTTTCCCTCCAATTTTGAGTTAAACACTAAGATTTCTAAGTACATACTTGGATACCTGACATATTTCCTGTGTACACTGGGTCAAGTATGTGACATTTCAAAATCTTTATTTCATTGATATATTTGCTTCATATCCTGTAAACAATCATGTTATTCACATATTCTAAAACTTCTAGTTTTCTTCATGCTATAATTATAAAAAACACAGGGAAACTAATATTTCTTTTCATTTTGTGAGCAGCAATTATATCATAATAGGGCTGTAATCAGATGGTGAGGATGTCCCTTGAGGATTGGTTGTGCTTTGGCAGACAGCCAAAAGAAATAGGAAAACTGACATGATGTATATGCAGCTGCTCTGTCATGATATCTCCTAGACCGGAAGCTAGAGCAACTATTTCCCCCGTTCCGTTGTAAACCGCAGACTCAGTTTCTGAGGGACTGATTGCTTTTGACGATAACTGTATTAGTTCTGTGTAAAGAGCGAGGCAGTATGGAGGACAGGTTCAAAAAGTATGCAGTGCAGAGTCTAGAAGGGCTATGGTGAAAAATAATGCCCTTGTGTAATATACTAGTATTCAGTAATAACTAGGTACATTATCAAAATATCAACACAGTGCTTTTAACGATGCCATCCAGACAGGTTAAAAAACCTTTGTCAGAGGCAGATGGGCAGGAATTATGAAGAAAAACTGTGACTGACAGCTGAGGGGAGACTTAGTTGAGGTATTCAATGTCTCAAAACAATGTAGAAAGTTGAATTAATAATGTAAAACATATTTAATTCAGAAGAACATGTTCAATATGAACAGAACCCTAATAGAACTGACACAGGAAAATTATATTTCAGAATTATAAATTAATGTTAGGCCAATGTTTTATTTGTGCATCATCTAAACTAAAGGTTTTTCCATAAACAGTTACACTCCAAGTTTCTCTGATTATAATATGTTAGTATTATTCATGATTATTATTACATTCTTGCATATCTTTCTCAATACAGAAGGATCACAAAAAAATAAACCTTCTTCATTGTCAGCTGAATTTCTTATTATTTTGTGTTATTCTGCTTTAATCCAAATCTTGTAAATTGTTGTATATCAATATAAATTGTATATCAATCTGTTATAAAAAAAAATGTTTCCCTGATTAGTGATGAATATAATATTATTGATTTTGCTTGGCCATGTGTGTCTCCTGGGGATCAAAGAGCCTGCTGCAGGGAGTGAGGTATGAAAGGTCCTCTCCTTGTACTTAAGTATGTTTTGGAGTATTTGTACTCCACTTAAGTATGTTTTATGTGTGCCTACTTTTACCCCACTACAATTGTAAATAAAATAATTTACTTTTTAGTTCAATACATTTACAGACCCTGTTACAATTATTAAAATTGGAGGGAGGAATTACATAGTAGGAATTAACATGTAGCAGTAGTGTCATAGGGAGCCAATCAGTTTAACCTTATATGCAGCAAAAATCTACTCCCTCTCTCGTCCACTAAGTGCTTTTGTCATTTGCTCTTATCCTTGATCAAAGATGGAAACAATGGTTTTAACCTTTCTGTGCCTATGTTGTTTATTTTCTGTTGGATCCAGCAGAGTGAGAGCTTGATCATTCTGATAATAAAAAGCATTCTTCAACAAAGGCTGTTTTTGAGCATTCAAAGGCTGTTTTGGTGTTTTTCAAAGAGATTAGTCTACACTCTTGCTAATTTGGTTCATGTCTCCGACCTTATCTGTATCATAAAATTAATCAGAATTAATGAATAATAATTCAGAAATGAATATTTCAAGCTGGCACTGTTAACTAGATTAAAAGTTTGTTGTGGTATTAGCCTAGCCAAAATACTTTCACCCGAGGACATTCCAAAGATTACACCAATAACTGCCGTATTTTGCACTGGTTAGCTTGAACAGTGGGTTGCCGTAAGAAAAACATATATAAAAATATTATATAAATTACACATTTTATTTGATTACCTCAGTCGATAATCTGATTTGTCAAGCCATCTATGTTAATAGCCTAATGTTACCCTTTAAAAAATGTAATGCAAATGAAAGAAATTTTCAGATCTGTGCCTAAACAACATTTGTTTTTGTTGGACGTGATTTTCTTCAAGATAAAATTGTAAAAATACCTTGAATTTTGAAATAAATTGTTGGATTAAAACATCAAATTAATGTGCCACTTTTATGAGGTTCACACACAAACACATGCAAATTCACATTATTGCTAAAATCATATTTACTTTTACTTTTGGTACTTAAGCACACTTGAAAGTAAATACTTTTTTTTTTACTTTTATTCGAGTACTGTTTGAATGGGAGACTTTTTACTTTAACTGGAGTAAGTTTTAGATTTTAACTTTTTTTACTTTTACTAAAGAATTGTAACTTCTGACTACTTTGTACACCACTACTGCTACTAGTACTACTGTAACTCAAATTCCTTCCTTCAAAACCACTGAAGTTCTTCTTTTAAGTAAAAAGTTTTTCCAGTGCAGAATGCCAAAAGAATGCCAAAAATGTAATTGCAAGCAAAGGCACCTGTGATGGCGTTTGTGAAAGATTTAGAGCAAGATTCTCTGCATCAATGGCTGTACACTGCTGAACAAAATTGCAATCTCAAAAAGTTATGAAATAGATTCCATCTTTTACGGGGTTTAAGGCCAATCTGCAGAATTAAATATTTACATGATCAGTTTACATGTCCTATTTCACTTTTGGAAGCAAATGAGTTAAAGAATAGGAATACAGATGTTTAAAGTATTACATTGTATTAAATGATTTGTAAATATTTGACTTATTGGGGGAAGCAACAGACTTACGTATTATTTTGCTATTTAAAGAGTGATACAAGTGATTTCCTCACTGATTGCATCGAGGAGCTATTTCTTCTTGCATTTTGCCAGATTAGGACCTCAACAAAATAAAATGAAGCAATATGTACCAAGAGAAACAATGCTGCACAAAAATACATTTACTAAAGCAACAAGAGGATAAATGTATACCTAACTAAATAATATTTACATTCCTAGTGCCATTGTGAATAATTTATAATTATGAGAATGCAGCTGTTTTGGGACTTACATAGGCATCCATCATCAAAGTCACTAGTGAGACATCAGTATAAATGGAAGCATTCCTCTTGTTGCCAGCTGGCATCCTCAGAGCAAAAACACTGTGGCTGGCACTATCCAAAGCTCCAAATTGATACTCCCTCAATTCAAACCAAAGTGGAAGTAAAAGAAAATTAAATAAATAAAAATCCCCCCTCCTATGTTTTTACATACAATGGCTACCAGTCCCTTAAGTAAAGGATGACTGGAAATAATGTGGATCAGACATTAAATGCATTTTCCTTTCACGTTCCCAAGTGCCTCACTTCATTACCTCATTTAGACCACTTAGTTACAAAAACACAGACCAGAGTCTAGTAATCAATACCACTAAATATGCATACCCAGTGTGTATTACTTCTGTATTCCTCTCATCCATATGATGAATTTGGCCGAGTTAAAACATGATTGATGGCAATTAAAGATGCTTCAAAATGGCACAGCAGACAATAAAGATCTGCTCTGTTGACCTGAGGCCTAATGGGCAACTGAAACAATTATTGAGTGTTAAACACAGAACTGAGCCTGTAGGTAAATTTTAACCAGGAGTCCAATCTGAGTTCTCTCAGGTGTTGATGTTCTGACCTCAGAATTTAGGACAAATCTTCCTTCTCTCATGTAGGTCTGGATTGTTATTCCTGGTTCTACTGTTTTTAGGCCAGGATAAAAAATAAAAACTATAAGTACACAATCTTTTATTAACATATACGTAGGTATCTTAATTCCACATCTCATAATGCAAGAGAACCTTGTTACAGTATAGGTTGTTTATTGAAACATAAGAAGATTGTTTAATTTGCTAATAAGATTATTCCTAAGCAGGCCCAGATGACCTCTATTTTGGATCAAGCTCAAGTGACTTTGAAAGAGGGGTCAGTATTGGGGCACGAATGGCAGGAGCTTCAGTTACAAAGACTACTCAACTGACTAGTGTTTCAATAGGAACAGTAACTAAAGTTACATCTGCATTTAGATCTATGGGAAAGACATCAGTAAACAGGGCTTGAAGTTGTGGTGGAAAGCACACATTTGATGACTGTGATGCTTGTGCGTTACTACAATATGTAAACGAAAAACAGAAGAACAACTCTTTCCCAGGTGACTGAGAATGTCAATGCAGGATGTGATCAGACTGTGTCAGCAAGAACAGTCCATCGAGAACTACACAGAGAAGGATATTATAGTAGGGTTGCAGTGCATAAACCCCTCATTACATAGACAAATGCACATTTGAGAGTTCAGTGGTACAAAAACCATAGGCACTGGTCTACAGAGATGTGGAAAAAAGTGATATGGTCAGATGAGTCATCCTTCACCATATTCTCAACAAGTGGACGAGTGCATGTGTGGCGACACCAAGAGAATGGTAGAGGCCTGACTGCTTGACCTCTACAGTGAAGGGGTCCGGAGGCTCTGTTATGCTGTGGGGGGAATTTTCCTGGCATGGTTTGGGTCCATTTGTCCCCTTAGTGGGAAGGGTCACTGCAAATCATGACAAAGTTATTCTGAGTGATCACCTTTATCCTCTGCCGAAACGCTTCTATCCTGGCGGGAGTGGTCTCTTCCAGGATTACAATGCCCCCATCCACAGGGCACAGGGGGTCACTGAATGGTTTGATGAGTATGAAAATGATGTGAATCATATGCTATGGTCTTCACAGTCACCAGATCTCAACCCAATTGAACACCTATGGGAGATTTTGGACTGACGTGTTAGACAGCGCGCTCCACCACCATCATCAAAACACCAAATGAGGGAATATCTTTTGGAAGAATGGTGTTCCATCCCTCCAGTAGAATCCAGAGACTCGTAGAATCTCTGCCAGGAGCATTGAAGCTGTTCTGGTGGCTAGTAGTTGCCCAACACCTTACTGAGACACTTTATGTTGGTTTTCCCTTTAATTTGTCACCCGTGTGTATATATGTGTGTGTGTGTGTACATCAAGAGAGATCACCATTCTCCCTTTAATTTTGACAAAATTCAATATAAGCTAATCATTCAGAAGACTGATATCATGTCTTAAGACAGTTGTGCCCAATCATAAATTGACAGGTTGCCTAGTGTTAACTTATGAGCAGCACAGAGATATATTGTAATACTTTAAAGATTTTGTGATTTAAACCAAAATAAATGAAGAAAAAAACAACAACAGTGCAAACCAAAATCAACAACTGCTCATTAGTTATTATTCCTAATACAAGCACTTTAATATATACAGTTACATCCTGCTTCTGTTTACACAGGATGTTAGCTTTATTCATATTACCATCAATACACTTTTTTTTCTCCTTTGTGATTCTGACATTCTCATAACCCCACAAAGCCATTCCCCTTGCTGAGAAAAGGTTATGTAATGAGTGCCCAAAGGATTCTGCAATCCGCTATACCCACAAAGCCACCAGGAAGGAAAATGTTGCTTTATGTTTGGATGCAACATTTATAGGGTGTTTTTGTAAAGAAGCTGAAGAAATTAAAGGCAATGTTTTTCATAATTGTATATTTGCTGGTATTCTTTTACCCTTGACATTTTAGTCAAATTAAAGGTTTAAGATAAGATGGCATGAGACATATAATTCAAGTATGGAGGTATAAGAGAGCAACACAAATTTGTAGGAATGCCATTAAGACACAGGATCTAATTTCCCTGTACACTGAGATACAAGTCTCTCCAGAGCTAATCTTTGGTGGGGAGCCAGCAAAGCCAGGCCTAGGGTCCTTGATCCAAATAACAGAAAGGATTGACAGCTACAAGTATGTCTCTGGGATGAAGAACTGCAGGACCTGCAATGCAAGGCTGTATTTAAGAGGTTTTAGCTTAAAAATAGTTTCCATGAAGAAGGATTTTTCTACCCCCTAAAATCATAAGACCAGAGACCTGTACATACATTGAATTGATATTCAGCTTATAATAATGCTTTTATGCCGCCCTCGATTATATGTACTGAATATAACTTGGCAGTAAGTTAAACACCTTCTGTTCATCAAAACTCTGGAGACAGATATCCGTTTGTCCGCAAGTTTATTGATTAGAAAAGGGTGAAACTGAGAACAGACAGAAGGCATAATAAAAACTATGCATATTGTAAATACCTTATACACTGTAAACATACTTTATCATGAACTAAATTCTCCCTTGTTTACATATTCATTGCAAGTATCAACCAAGTAACCTATAACAGTCTCATTTTAATATGTTGTCGATTACTGTATTTGACTTTGAACTCCTAATGACTATAGATGTATAGTTGTATATTAAATCAACCCAGAATAGCTTGATAGCCTTTTTACATCAAACTTCACAAAACAATGTTTTTTATAGCAAATAATGAATTACAATTATAGATAGAATAAAAGGTGATGTTACATACCAACGATGCTTCGAAAAGCATTAGATGTGTACAGATGATTACTGATACAACAGGTAGAAAATTGTTGTTCTCTCTTCCATGAGTCATTACTTCCTGACTAAAGTCACATGGGAGGTTAAAGGTGAATCCCTGTTACTTACGTCCTGTATTTCTTAAAGGAACCACTACCCATCATAGAACATTGGATTTACATAGAAAAACATTATTACTAAAAACACTTGTAACAGAACACTTCCTGTCTGGCGTCAATAACACAGCTATTATGGCTTCTTCTCAGGAGCGAGGAGCAGGACTGTCTCATTTACTGGCCGCAGGAACACTTTAGTCCCGTTTTTCCTGGAGACCTTGATCTCTACCCTGCATACCCTGCTGTCTTCGCTGGGGAAGACTTGAGTAATCAGTCCCAACGGCCATTCATTCCTCTTAAGTCGGTCGTCTTTGAGAAGCACAACGCTTCCAGGCTGAAGGTCGGATGGGGATAACTGCCACTTCCTTCATGGCTGAATTGAAGAAAGATTTTGCTTCTTCCATTTATCCCAGAAGGTCTGAGCCAGATGCTGGACTTGCCGCCACTGGCATTTGTAGAGGTCTTTGACCCAGTCACAGACTGGGGCAGATGGGAGACTCACTTTCTGAGTAAGGAGAGTTGCCGGTGTAAGTATGAGAGGGTCGTCCGGATCAGTGGACACCGGAATGAGAGGTCTGACATTAATAATAGCAGCCACCTCGGCCATCAGGGTGCCAAGTACCTCGTGAGTCAGCTTCGAAGTCCCAAGCTGGAGGAACATAGAGTCCAGGATTTTTCTTGCTACACCAATCATCCTCTCCCATGAACCACCCATGTGAGAGGCGTGGGGAGGATTGAACTTCCATGTGCAGCCCTGGTCCCACAGGAACTTCTCAACAGAAGTGTTGTCGATATTGGAATCAATCTTAAGCTCCTTACAAGCACTGACAAAGTTAGTTCCTTGATCGGAATGGATGAGTTTCACTGGGCCCCTGATGGCAAGGAAAAGCTTGATGAAGCTTGAAGTATCTAGAGATTCGATGACCTCTATGTGAATGGCTCTTACGCTCATACAGGTAAATAACACCACCCACCTCTTACTCGCCCCTTGTTCGGCATGAAGATACTGTCCATGGGCTAAAAACATCCAGGCCAACGTTCATGAACGGAGGTTTGGTGGAAAGACGATCTGCTGGAAGGTCTGCCATCTTCTGTGTCTGCGTTTGCGGCATGTAACACACCCATGGATAACACTGCTAACCCGCCTTTTGCCGCCGACTATCCAGAACCTGGCGGGCCTTAAGGTGCCCTCGGTGAACTGTCGTCTCTGATGTTGAGTTTTCTCATGGTAATATCTGACCAGGAGCATTGCTATATGGTGCTTTCCTGGAATGATGAGAGGGTTGTTCTCTTCTTGCTGGAGTTCTGCTTTTCTGACGCGACCTCCAACTCTCAGAAGATCATCCGCATCAATGAAGGGATCTAAGGCTTTGAGAGGACTGTCCTTAGGAAAGTTCTCCTCCTTCCTTACACAGGCATACTCTTGACCGTATGTCTCTTCTTGAACTGCATGGATGATGGTTCTTTTAGACCGTGAGAGTTAATCAACTGAGATTGCTGCGTGGCAGTGATGCCTGCCCTTGCAGCCACTGGCTTTGGTTTCAGGATTCATCTGGATGAGGCAAGCTATATGAATGAGACGAGCAATTGCGTGGGTTAGTTTCCAGCTGGAAAACTTTGAGAAGCGCTGAGACCCCAGTTGTTTGCTCAACATGGATGTGTTCATTGTAGAGACCTGAGGGTGGATCTCCGCATCCAAAGAAGGGTTCACAAGCTCGAAGGTGCCTTCCTCGGGAGGGCTTTGCATGGGATGTTTCAGGAACGTCGGTCCATAAAGCCAGCTAGTACCTGAGAGATGTGCAGCAGTGACAGACCTTCTTGTGGCAATATCTGCAGGATTTATATCTGTGGATACATACTGCCACTGTTCAGGACGAGAGTTACTCCTTATCCTCAGGACTCGATTACTGACGTAAACATAAAAACGACTGGTCTCATTATTGATGTAGCCTAATACTACCTTACTATCACTGTAAAAGGTAGTATTATGCAACTGCATGTTGATCTCTGAGGAGACAAGCTCGGCAAGTTCCACTGCCAAAACCGCTGCACAAAGCTCAAGTCTTGGAATTGTATGTTCGGCTAGCTTAGCCTTGCCCATGATGAAGCCCAGATGGCTGGTTCCGTTCATATCTGTCAGTTTGAGATAGGCTACTGCAGCAATTGCCTTAGCTGAAATATCACAAAAGACACATAGCTCTCTACGTGATACCTCCGTGGGAGAAATCTCTGTGTAGGACTTTCGGATCTAGAGACTGCTTAGATCTTTCAATGAGGATCGCCATGTGGTCCACATCTCTTTCATCTCTTCAGGAAGGGGGGAGTCCCAATCACCGTTGTCCTTTGTAAGCTTTCTGATGATAGCCTTGCCTTGAATGGTGACTGGGGCGATGAATCCCAGAGGGTCATAGATACTATTCACAGTCGATAGGATGCCACGACGAGTGAAGGGCTTTTCTTCATCAGCTACCTTGAAGACAAAGGTGTCAGATATCAGGTGCCAGTTGAGACCCATGGGAAGTGCATCAGAACCGAGGTCCAGATCTTTGAAGTCACTGGCGTGGTCCTGAGATGGAAAGGCCTCTATGACCTCTCTTTTGTTTGAGGCATTTTTGTGTAGCCGCAAGTTAGAGTCTGAGAGAACATCTTCTATCCTCTTAACCAGGTCCACTGCAGCCTCAACTGTAGGAAAAGACTTCAAGCCATCGTCGACATAGAAGTCCTGGTTTACAAATTGCTTGACATCTGGGTCGCCTTCCAGTATGGACTGCCTGAGACAGTAGGTGTCACCCCACAGCAGGGTCATTCTCACGAAACCAATGGAATACCATGGCAGTGATCATTTCAATATAAAAGTCTCAATTTAGTAATATAATAAAAATATAATATTAAAGATAATAGTGTGGTCTTTCCTATACAGAGTGTAATTTAGACATAAAAGTGAATTATTATTGTATTTTAATACATTTTCAGCTAAAATTCTCATTTCCGCAATGCGTCCACATTCGTTTCAATGGATCTTTGATTGCATTTTAGATTGCATAAACTATTTTTTTTTCACAAAAACAAAATGAATATTGTTTATTATGTCTTGTAGTAAAGTAAAACTACTTCATAATACATTTCATTAAAAAAAAATCAATTTGGTGGAAAAACGCAGTGTCCATGTATGCGGTTCTCATCCTCCGCTACATTATTCACGCTTCTGTGAAGACTACAAGAATTTTTAAATAAAGTTTTATTTTCCCATGATGCATCACAAAGAAGAGAAGCTACAAGATAAGGTAAGCTAGTCTCTTCAATTTCTTACATTATAAAATTAAAACTTCTCTCTTCAACCCCTGTACACGACAATATTGATTCTCATTTCCGCAACATGAAATATTCCATGTTTGTAAAAAAGTTTTGATTATCAATATTTTATCAATATAAAGGTATTTAATTTCCTAACATTAACAATGACAAATATTTTGATGAGTCATCATGGCTACTCCATTGTTAGTGAAACATGTTAACTCCTCTCATCCTCCGCAACACATCTCTCATCTACCGCTACACTTTAATGCCTGTTGCGGTAGCGAGAACCTCTGTTGCGGTAATGATAATTTACTATTTTAGTAAATTAGTTATCATTTAATATTTTATGTATTATTTTATTACATGTTATTATCATGTTATTCATCTCATGAAAATGGGCATAATTGCATATTTTTTTATAAACATCACCCGATATAGTATCATTTTAACTGGACATTGTAGAAGGTCTTTCATTAACTATTAACATATTAACTACATGTATAAATATATTAATTATTGATGTTTTGCAGGCTAGCAGGTAGTGCAAGAAAGAAATCTGCAGCAAAAGCTAGGTTAGAAAAGCATAGAGAAAAGATTTACAGCAACCCAGAACTCCTGGAGGAGTACAGGAGGAAAGAAAGAGAAAGGTCAGGAGTCAGAAAGGTTACAGAAAGAGTGTTAAGCAGTTAAAGGTTATGTGGTATTAGCCATTATTACATTTTATTACATCTCATAATGGTTGATTTAATTGAGTCCCATTGGTTGTTACACATTACTCACTCACTCAGATGAACGTTAAACTCTTCTGTATTTGTTGGGATATTATATTAGTCAAACAATATTAGATTGTAGCTATTGGAGAGTTATTAAAATAAACATGCTAATTTCTTATATGAATTACACTTTCAGATATCAGAGAAGAAAGCAAAATGGACAGGTGAAAAAAACTGAACATCTAACAGTAAAACAACATGAAAAGAAAAAAAAGCAATGGCGAGATAATTCGGCAAGATATGCAAAAAATAAATCCCAGAATATCATCTTGGACTTGACACCGCCATCCATCAATGTAAATTAACCAGATCATGCCGAAATCATGCTCCAAGCTCCAAGCTCCCCACAGCTGCTGCCGTGTCCAAATCCAGTTCAGACGTCCACTCCCACAGTAGGAAGGGAAAGAATGGCAACTATCAAGACACTGAGGTCAAAGTTAAGAGAGACTGATGTTAAACTTCAAAGTAAGGCAAGGGAGATTATTAATCTGAAAAAACAATTGAGAAGGCTGCAAGCCAAGGACACCAAGAGAGCCAGCAAACCAAAAGAACCCAAACCACTCTCAAACAAGCAGCCATAGACGACTGATGGGCAGTCTTGTCAGTCGATTCCTCCATCAGGACAATAACTCCACAGTCATCAATGGCAAAGCTGGGGAGATCCGTAAGAAGGGTCAGGTATTTAGAAAGAGGATCTTAACTGACACAATGGAGAGACTCCACTCCAAATTTCTCTCACATCACCCATGGAACAAGATTTCCAGGGCTCATTTTTTCAGACTGAGACCCTTCTGGATTGTCAGACCAAATGTATCGCAAAGGGAGACATGTGCCTGTAAAACACATGAGAACTTTGGCCTGAAGATCAAGAAGTTACACCAGCTTGGGGTTTTTGCAACGGAGTCTACCACTGACATAATTGAAACTTGCGTGTGCAGCACGGGTAACATGGCATGCATGTACCGAAGGGGCGATAAATGCAAACAAAAGGCTTTCCCTACAGCCATGGATCCGTCCACCAAAGAGAACATAATTTCATGGAATGAATGGGTCACAAGGATGATTTCAGTGACCCAAAAAAACAGAGATGGCTCAACAGAGGAGATGGAAGTCAGAAACAATACTAGAGAAGAAACATACATCAATAGAAAAACTTGTTGACCTCTCGCAAGGACACATTGATAAGTTCGCCATACATGTGTACAACATCCAGCTTGAGAGGTTAAAGATGCTAAGGGAGAGCCTGACAGAGAAAGATGTGATCGTTCATATCGATTACAGCGAAAACTACAGCTGCAAGTACAGCAGGGAAATTAATGATACCCACTTTGGTTGCAGGAACCAGCAAGTGACCTTGCATACAGGGGTAAAATACCTGAGTAGGGGACGAGTGGTGTCTTTCGCCTCACTCTCAGCATGCCTGAGGCATGATGACGTTGCAACATGGGCTCATCTTGATCCTGAGAAGAGCATCCAAGAGCATCCAATAGCCATGCATATTAATTTAATTTCAGATGGACCCACCTCCCAGTACCGCAACAAAACAGCATTCTACCTGGCCTCAACAGTGCCCTTCATGAAAGGGTTTACATGGAACTTCACAGAGGCGTCCCATGGCAAGGGGGCCCCTGATGGGGTGGGGGTGCACTAAAGAACCTGGCGGACAGGATTGTGGTATATGGGACCAATATCCCAGATGCCAACACACTTCATGAGCAACTGGCTGCTCATTCATCTGTGAGGCTATACAATGTGACTGCGGACGACATCAGTTCAGGCCTTGAATTGATTCCTCCATCGTTAGCAATGTGCTTGCTTTTATATATATATATATATATATATATATATGTTTGGAAATAGAAATTTAACAGTTATATGACTACATGATATTTAGTGCTAATTAGTCTAACTAACATATTTAAAAAAGGAATCCTAATTACCCAGTTCTGGTAGGCTGCTAAAACCAGTATATATGTGTTTTGTTTTTCACATTTTTGTCATACTTTTTCTAATTTGTTTGAGACAAAAACACATTACAGCATACTTTGTATATATTTAGACAGAGATAACACCTAAATTCTAAAAGTAATAGATCTGGTATTTCCAGTACATTTACTGCAAAAGAAAAAATGCAGGGGGAAAAATTGAAACAGACCTATGTATGTTTGAAGACTCTGTATAGGACGTTGAAGAAAGTGTTTTGTGATAATTATATAATGTTTTATATTAATACTAGCATTAGAAGTAGTTTGTATACAGACTGAGCAGATTAGATTTAGCAGGACAAGTAAAGGGTCAACAAGGTTGATTTGTTAGAAACTCCTGTCAGTAATGAAAGATTACACAGTGCCGAAATAGCCTACAGATGTCTGCTGAGAATTTGTTTATGACTTATCGTTTCTCAAGATAGGCAGAAATTGTTTCTGTTAATGAGCGATTGACACTAGGTAAATGACAACCGTGGGATCGCATCTTCCTAGTGCACATCAAAGACAGACATCTGCTTTTTGTATCCATCACCTCTTCACGGGAGGACAGATCGTAAACGGACCCGGACCTGTATCTTCTGATTGGATGAACGGCCATAAGATGTTACGTCATTTTCATATAAAGCTGTACTCATGTTTGTAAACATTAAGTCCTCACTGAAGGAATTATTCCTGACGTGGGGCTTCCGAGCCGGCTTGGTTAAAGTTCTATTTGCTTTATCTCCGCGACTTCTCCACTTATTTCTGAGACGGTTCTACAATGTTCATGACAAAGTTCCCTATTCCTTTAACACAAAGTTTCATATCAATAGAATTATCACTCTCAAGATAATGTTCAGCTTTATTTCCATCCTTAACAATATGGAATTTATACACATTTGTAGATTTTCCATGATTTCACCTACAAAAAAATTATGCAATGTAATTGTTTAGATTATTAGGAGGAATACATAGACTTTTTTAAATAAAATTAGTTTCTTCATTAGGAGGTGGTTGAATTGTCATAAAAGGAATTATAATATTTCCAAAAAAGAAGTAAAGGCTTATAGAAACTTCAGACTCATTAATGGAACATGCTAGAACTGTGGTGACTTGGTCTGTGGTTATGGCTGCAAAAAGTTTAAAATAAGTTTGGTTTATGTATACAAACTAAACAATAACCAACACACAAAAACAGTAAGGTAGAAACAATTAACCAAAACATTTAAAATCTAAAATTGTAATCCAGCAGTATCACCTACCTCTACCACCATGACCTTTTATCAGCACGTAACCACAGTCTTTGAGCATATCACACGTCACTAGAAATAGCTTACAGACCAGTTTCAGAACAAAGTAAGTTCCATGCAGGAAAATAGGGTGTAAACTACTCAATAATGCAGCTACAGCTGCATTCAATATAGATACTACCCAGGACCTGCACAATTAAATTGTATGTTTGACAAATGCAAGATAGAATGAATTGACATTATCAATATATAATGTCAAGTACTGATCCTGAAGAAGCATTATTTTACACGTATATAGGTGATTTTGTTGAATTGGTATTGTCAAGATATACTATTGTGATGCAATCACCACATTAGTGAAGATTTTGGTTCATTTAAGAGTGTCCTGCAACTATGGCCACTGTATCAGCAACATGACCAAGACACTATTTCCACCATGAACACAATAACTTATTGTTTTTGAGGTTACAAGTAGTTTAACAATCCAAAAACTGCATCCAACAATTCTTTGAACAATTCCCTGGGAATCTGCTACAACAATGTTGCTGGTCAGCTTGTTCCAGACTCCCACAGCCTTGAGCCCCAAGAGACAGTGACCAGATGAGAGCGGGTTTCTCAACAATCAGTCAATCAAGATTTGTTTTTAAAACAAAACCATATATTGCAACTATGTGAATTATCCAGGAAACATACTAAAATGGGGGTGTATTCCATCCATAAATCGATTGAGAGAAGCTTTAAAAAATGTTTAAAGCTCAAGAGAATCAGTTTAATAATGACACAGGGTCTTAAGAAAAAGAAATCCTCTTATTTAGGTTTAACATTTTGAAAACTAAGTTTGGAGAGCAATGAGTAAATAAACACACAGTTCTTAAGGTCTTGACTGTAAACTGTATTCAATATCCAATGATTTATCCAAATAAATAATTATACTTCACACACATAAAAGCAGGATTATATTGTTCAAGGAAGCTGTAACATTTGACACAGCAGTGCCAGCTTTTGATTAAGTAATATTGTATTGCTTACCCAAAAGAACAGGGCCAACTTTCCAGAATATGTAGGCCTTGGGTTGGGTTGGATTTTTATATGTAGTTTAATCAGTCCAATATTGATGTTATTGATGGAATTTGCAAATTATGATTAATTTGGCATTTTACCTTATCTTGGAATCTCCCACCCTTAAATGTCACAATCAGCACATCATCTTGCCCATATCTGAACCAAATGTTTCTGGATAAGACAACACACACAGCACTCCGAGCAGGGTGCTTTATAGGTGGGGCCATTCAGAAGCCCTGAACTCACATTATAGTGGAAGATTGAAGAAAACACTATTGAATCCTATAAAAAGGACTCTGTATCACAGCAAGTTTTGCAGGTCAAACTTTCTCATCAGAATTAAGTTGTTCCATGAATGTACTTATCCTGAGTGTATACTTTTGTAAATTGTGAATAATAAATAAGAAAATAATCCCCCTGATATGGACAATAATCCCAGTTAAGTAGATTCTCTTGAATACAGAAAAAAAACAAACACACACACACCTATATACACACATACACACATGCATGCAGTCACAGACACACAAAACAATAACCTACTGGTGAAGACCAAAACCTTATAGAATTCTGCCAAAGTAAGGACAGCTCCCAGCCAACCAAACACGCCTTTGCCACAGAACACAAAATAAGTCCTTATACAGCAAACTCCAAATGCTATTTTTGAGCTAGATTATAACCTGTTTATTTCATTGGCTTAATGGATGTTCATTTCTGTAGACTGGTATTTTTCTTTTTACCCTTTCATGGTTTCGTTGTGGTTCTGCATCTGCAGTTATTTAGTGCTCAATGAAAACAATGTTAACACACCACCCACCTTGACAAACAGGAGTGATTATAGTATCACTAAGACAAATTAATCATGTAACATGGTACCACAATTCTTAATTTAATGTGCATGGTTTCACTCTTTTTGTTGTTATATTTATCCTTCTTTCACTATATAGTTTACATTATGGTTCTATTGCATGTTCAGTTTGAAATAAAGCATTTCAAATAGTCAAATGGTCAAATGGCCTCCTCTCATTAGTATATTTTCTTATGTTCTTATTTTACCTTGTGAAATTGCTTTCCTCACTCTGCTCTACCTGTTACTGTTAATTGAATAATATTTGAGTAATAGGGGTCTGGTATAAAACCTGATTAACTGTTTTGCTGGGTTACTATCCCAAAGTTACTGTAAATGTGTTTAGTACAATTCACACATGACAAAATATTCTCAAGATATCCGGTTGTTTTCTGAACTTTTCAAGACATTGGTGAAATTCAATCCAGTGCAAATCGTCCATTATGGTTTACCCCAGATCATTTTTCCAGCAGTAGGCATCAGAACCACCTATAAAAACTCAAACTCACTTGTAATGTGTTTTTTGGGTACTGTGTCTGAGCTTTAAAAACATATGTTTTTAGTGGGGGATCCAAGAGATTTGTGGAGTGTGAATCAAGAGGACAAACAATCAACAGGCAATTCAGAAAAGGAGAAAGTAATACTGTAAAGTGCTTCAGTCTTTAATGTAATTTCATTTTTTAATTTTCAATGTCATTATTGAACACGTTTAGATAAAACATGCCTGTCTTTGTTTTCTTTCTTGTACCTAATTTGCACTAAATGTGTTGACGTGAGCGATGTTAATGACTTTGTATCCTTGATATTGTATAACAAGTTTTATTTTGTTTTACATATTTAATTTTTTTTTTATAAAATACCACATTTGTAGCACACAAATGAACTACATCAAACTACATACACTTTTTTGTCCAGGTAAATGATTAAGAAGATATTGTAATGTTTATGGTTGGAAGCTGTTTTCAAGTATTTTGCCCTTACATTTAAGTTTTTACTCATCTAAATATATACACATACACAAGTCTCAGATGGTCTCATCTGTGAGAGGTTTTATTCCATATCCCTCTCTAAGCATTCTCCTTACATTTTACATTTACTTAAGAACATAAGAAAGTTCACAAACGAGAGGAAGCCATTCGACCCATCGTGCTCGTTTGGTGTCCATTAATAACTGAGTGATCCAAGGATCCTGTCCAGTCTATTTTTGATGGGGTGATTGTAATATTTAATACATGTAATAAATATATTTAATAAATATAAAAAATATATATGTTTTGCACTGTAAAGATATTTGTGTTTCTAGGATTAACAGACTGAACAGTGAAGAAAAAAAGGCTTCACAAAACAAGGAGAGGAAGGGAGGTTAGCTGTATATATTGCTATAAATATGGCAATGTCGAAAATAGTCTGAAGTGAATATATACTGTATTTAGGAACACATAGGCGCCCACTATTTCCTCTCTAGCTGACAGTCAGTGATATCAGTACGGCCGCACAGTGCGGAGAGGCTGTGTGTCTGTCTGACACTGACAGTGCTGGGGCAGCGCAGTCACTGTCTCTGTACAAACATGTCACACTGTGTGGCTTTTGGCTGCACACAACACACCATCAAAAAGCCAAAGTCAATGCGTCCCGCATCAATTTGTCCCTGCTATAAATCATCCCTGCATCAATTCACCCCTATAACAATTTGTCCCTGTGACAATTCGCCCCCATCATACATTCTCCACACATTTGTAACCACGAGTGCATTAACTTATTGCAGAGCCATAGACCATATGCATACAGCTCTGGAAACAAATTAGAGACCACTGCAATTTTTTCTTGAATCAGCATCTCTACATGTATGGTAGACATTGCATTCCATTTATATTTTTATTTGGAATTTGGAAGAAATGTTGTCAGTAGTTTATAGAATAAAACATGAATGTTAATTTTACCCAAACACATACCTGTGAGGCACAGGCTACTGACCTTGTACTATCTACCTGTCTGCCCTCCTATGTCAGCGCATCCTGGTAGGTTCAGCCTTAGGTGGCACCTCCCCCTTTGGGCAATGCTTTAAATTTTAATGATAACAATAGGTTGCGAATGCAACCATAGTTATCCGAAAAAGAGTCCAGTCTCCCAGCAAAGAGGAAGTCCCTGTGTGGATGTACGTGCTTATGGTAGAGAAATTAACATGGCAGACATTATTACTGTCAGCATGGCAATTGCACGCTCCCTCTAAACTTTAGACATCTGTTGCAATGTGTTGTGTGACAAAACTGCACATTTTAGAGTGGCATTTATTTGTCCCCAGCACAAGGTGCACCTGCATAATTATCATGCTGTTTATTCAGCTTCTTGATATGCCAGGTAGATGGATTATCTGGGTAAAGGAGAAACACTCACTAACAGGGATGCAAACAAACACTCACTAACAGGGATGTAAGAAGTTATTTTTCTTTTTCCTCCTTCTGGTTAAAAAAGTGCTATCGTGCACTGGGGCCTTTTGCTAAACAACACGCTGGCCAAGAGGTTGCACAATGCATTGCAGACAAACAGAGATTCTAACAGATCCCAGGGTCAAGAAACACAAGCCACTATACTCATCATTATTCTTTCAGGAAACCAGATATGCACATCACATGCAGAGGTGCCATTTCAACTTCCTGAAAACAAAACCAAAGCATATCATCATAACTATAACATCAAACTGTAACAAGAGAAGCCATTTACAGAATGTAATTGTACTAACAAGCTTCTACTTTGTGATCTATTAACTGGGTGTGGCAGAATTTTCCTACCTGCTTTCAGATGTCCCCTGCCTTCTGCAGGAAAATAGACTATTTACCTTGGTTTGTTCCTGATATATTTAATTATTTCAAAAACAAAGTGACACCAACCTGTCATCTTACTTGGTTTTGGCAGGCAGGCAGGCAGGCAGGCAGGCATGAATAAAAATCCGAATGGGGAAAAAAATAGTGAGATAATTCAATAAGAAGCAGCACAGATTCACTAGATCTGCTTGTTGCAATCAAGCCACATGTGCACAACAGAAAGATTCAAAAAGGTGAGTCCATCTCCTGATTCCACTACATAAAATGATACAAGTACTTTTAGGAATGACACCATTTAATACAGAAGAATGTATTAATAGGAGACCTGAAATGTATTTTTAATAGTTAAACTTGAGGTCCCCAGTCAGACTAACAACAGAAGGTGATGTTGAAGGTGTGTGTCTCAGTATGTCAATGTCTGTCCTTTAAAAAAAAAAAAAATGAAGTTTTGTTTTAAGAAACTTAAAATCTATCTATTTATAATTAAAGTGTGTACTTATCATCTCATCTAAAAGCTGCATCTTGGACAATAAGGGATGACCCCCCAATGAAAATCTCTGTCTCCTTCACATATTGCATTAAAATTAAACTTAAGTCATACTACATACATACAGACCCGATAACTTTTCAAGAAATGGGTGGGCAAATTTTTTTTTTTTTTTAATGTATTTAGACCAAGGATGAGCAACCTAAAATAATCAGCAGGCTGCAAATCTGGGTGTCAAATAAGTGCCTGGGCCGCAAGACCAATTTTACCACCATTACAAGCCACAAATGCTACATTGTATTTGAAAAATATCAATATAATGCAATAAATAGATATCAACAAAGTAATAAGGGAGTAACACATTGATACAAAATAAGCAGTACAAAATAAATATACTACTTTACTGTTATTTTTTATTCTTTCTTGAGGGGGGGGGAGTGGTCGTGGGCTGCAAGTGGATGCACTTTGGGCCACAGGTTGAGCACCCCTGATTTAGATAAATCTTGATGCATGGCTATGCTGAATCATACAAACACAATACAATTAAATTGTGTAGCTTACTACCTACTATATACAGCTCTGGAAAAAATTAAGAGACCACTGCAAAATTATCAGTTTCTCTGGTTTTACTATTTATTGGTATGTGTTTGGGTAAAATTAACATTTTTGTTTAATTCTATAAACTACTGACAGCATTTCTCCCAAATTCCAAATTAAAATATGAATGGAATGCAATGGCTGCCATACATGTAGAGATGCTGATTTAAGATAAAATTGCAGCGGTCTCTTAATTTTTTCCAGAGCTGTACAACCAGCTGGAATCAATGTGTTTGTGAAAAACACCTGCACTTTACAGAAGGTCTTGATCCTCTGCTGTGTACTTAAAGCTCGGGTCTGCAATCCCGAGAGGCCAGCAGTCAGCAGCTTGTTTTGAAATCATAGAGCCCGCCCTCGCTTCAGAGGCGTCTCCAAAGCCACGCCCCCTCTATCACACATGCGCACACACACAGAGCAGAGTCTCAGCGCCAGGAGAGACGTGTGGGTGGAATCGATCGCAACGCTTTCAGATTACCTCATGTCTCATTCACAGGTTAGACATTACAATAATAACGAACATAAACAACTTCATTACGATTATTATGTTTTTAAAAATAGTAGCTGCGGCTCGCCTTCCATTCTCGCTCTGCACAGCGTCAAGGTTCCCGCGCTGATGACGTGTGATTGTCTGCGCGAACAAGTTGCGCGGCGGTATGCAAATATAGATTGACAGACAGGAAGGACATCCTACCATTACATTCGGACCGAATGCAATGATTGGTCGATCCTTTTTTAGTCCTGTCCCTTCCACAGAAGATTATATATATATATATATATATATATATATATATATATATATATATATATATATATATATACACTCACCTAAAGGATTATTAGGAACACCATACTAATACTGTGTTTGACCCCCTTTCGCCTTCAGAACTGCCTTAATTCTACGTGGCATTGATTCAACAAGGTGCTGAAAGCATTCTTTAGAAATGTTGGCCCATATTGATAGGATAGCATCTTGCAGTTGATGGAGATTTGTGGGATGCACATCCAGGGCACGAAGCTCCCGTTCCACCACATCCCAAAGATGCTCTATTGGGTTGAGATCTGGTGACTGTGGGGGCCAGTTTAGTACAGTGAACTCATTGTCATGTTCAAGAAACCAATTTGAAATGATTCGACCTTTGTGACATGGTGCATTATCCTGCTGGAAGTAGCCATCAGAGGATGGGTACATGGTGGTCATAAAGGGATGGACATGGTCAGAAACAATGCTCAGGTAGGCCGTGGCATTTAAACGATTCCCAATTGGCACTAAGGGGCCTAAAGTGTGCCAAGAAAACATCCCCCACACCATTACACCACCACCACCAGCCTGCACAGTGGTAACAAGGCATGATGGATCCATGTTCTCATTCTGTTTACGCCAAATTCTGACTCTAACATCTGAATGTCTCAACAGAAATCGAGACTCATCAGACCAGGCAACATTTTTCCAGTCTTCAACTGTCCAATTTTGGTGAGCTTGTGCAAATTGTAGCCTCTTTTTCCTATTTGTAGTGGAGATGAGTGGTAACCGGTGGGGTCTTCTGCTGTTGTAGCCCATCCGCCTCAAGGTTGTACGTGTTGTGGCTTCACAAATGCTTTGCTGCATACCTCGGTTGTAACGAGTGGTTATTTCAGTCAAAGTTGCTCTTCTATCAGCTTGAATCAGTCGGCCCATTCTCCTTTGACCTCTAGCATCAACAAGGCATTTTCACCCACAGGACTGCCGCATACTGGATGTTTTTCCCTTTTCACACCATTCTTTGTAAACCCTAGAAATGGTTGTGCGTGAAAATCCCAGTAACTGAGCAGATTGTGAAATACTCAGACTGGCCCGTCTGGCACCAACAACCATGCCACGCTCAAAATTGCTTAAATCACCTTTCTTTCCCATTCAGACATTCAGTTTGGAGTTCAGGAGATTGTCTTGACCAGGACCACACCCCTAAATGCATTGAAGCAACTGCCATGTGATTGGTTGATTAGATAATTGCATTAATGAGAAATTATACAGGTGTTCCTAATAATCCTTTAGGTGAGTGTATATATATATATATATATATATATATATATATATATATATATATATATATATATATTACATTTAGACTTAAATTATTGATTGCTATCAGGATGTGAAGAGACTTTCAACCAGTATAACAAAAAATGTTTCTGGAAAAGATTGCATACCCTACCTTTAACCTGAATGTCAGTTGAACATAAACTATTATATGCTGCTGCTGGGAATGAACCTCAGGACAGTACCCTGCTTGGTCCTATTTAATATACTTATAGCTTGTTTCACAGACCTTGATTAGCAATAATATTTGACCACCACCCTACCTAAAATAATATTGGGAATTATTGGACTAGTAATAATCTGGTTCTGTGCAACCAGCCCTTAATGCATGCTTACACCAAATGGTTGTTAATAGTAATGGAAACAACATCTCAGATACTTTGAGACCACTTGAACCACGGGAAGCAAACGTTCAGTGGGTTCACTTGAATATGCTGAGTTCACATATGTCATATGATCTATGAGCGCTGGGAACATCATCTATGGTGATGTCTATGTAAAGCCACAGACAGTTGTGGGAAGCATACTGACATGAAACTCACAGGCGGTGTCATAGGTGCACTTATTTAATACTATTATTCATGATTTGGTATATTTATAAAAGATGACAAACTATTTATGCAGTGGCAATAGGAAGTATTCACTCACCTTGGACTTTTTCACATTTTGTTGTGAAACAAGTTGGATGGGGATCATTGTTGTGTGACACGAGACATGGGCAGTGGGGAGAAGTGAAAAGTGTAACTTATCGGTCTATGAAGCAGCAACTGTAGAGACCCAGACCCCCGTAGCGTGGAAAGGCTGATTTCAGATGCTGTCCATCGAGCGCTCTCTCCCTGCTGTCTGCAGTCTTTTCTTCTGGGCTGGGCTTCTCCCCATGTTGAAATTTCCCAGTATAGTGTCCAGTCTTATGCGCTCTTGTCTTTTTATGTAGCTCAGTGCTCCCTTATCTCGCTTCCCGGTGTTCAACTTCTTCGAATTAACACTCTTTAGATCTTCTCCTCAGTTTCCTTTTTGTAGCAGGTTGCAGACTCGGGCTTCTTTACTGCCCTTCTGTTTGATCTGCACTTTTCCTCTCACAGTACAGCGCTATCGAGTCAATCCGTAGTCAAAGGACCTTTCCCTGTGTCCTCTGATCTCCGTGCACTAAGATTTCTCCCCTATGCTCTGATCTGCTTTGTGTGCTCCCCTCCTGCTCTCCCATGGAGTTCCTGCTTGTTAAATAGGGTTCATTAGTGACTACAGGTGCATTTCTCTAACCTAACGGGGGCTGTGCTCAATTATTCAATTACAGGAGGCAGTTTCCTCCTTTATGAAGGGAATACACCCCACTGCCAATGCAGAAGCCGTGAATACTTTTACAAACTTAATATAGATGAATAAAGTGATGTGCACGGAATAATTAAAAGTGCAAAAAAAAAAGAAAGAGACTTCTGCATTGACCCATTAGTGACATATTCCCTTGCTTTTTCCAGTGCCTGTCCCGGGAACTGTCCACCTCACTGGAACCAAATACATATCCTGAAAGAAAAGAAAAAAAGGGAAAGGTTGTGAATAGCTGGTCACTCTCGATATCTTTGAGGTATCTGCTTCAAATTCTCCCTCTGAGAGCGTCTTAGCACAGGTTGTGCTTCCATTTCTACCCACTCTATCTGCCTCAACTGTAGGGGTACAGGCTGAGGTTGATAAACCAAACCCCAAACCCCAAAGGGGCTGAAATTTTCCTGAGGGACCAGGATCAGGAGTCTCTATCAGAACCAAAGCACAGGTCCGGAGGCGATTTCTGTGGATGACTCTGATCGGGCCATCTTTACCTTCAGGTCAATTTCTGTAGGTTGGGATAGTGGGGTCTACTTGGCCTACTACTACAGAAGGCTGGGATTCCCATTTATCTGCCAGCTTACCCTGACCTCGCCGCGTCCCGTCTGGACCAACACCCGTTCACCGGCCAACAAGGGAAGTCTCTAGCAGATTGGTCATACCACCTTTTACTCCTTTCCGAGGACCCTGCCATCTGTTCCCCTGCTTTTTCAAAAGCATAAGTGAGCCACTCGTGGTGCTTCTGTACCAACTAATCTCTGGTGACCTCTTCTCGCCCAGTCATGAGGATGATAGGTCGTGATTCAACTTTTACTGCAGCCATTGTACTTGCACAATTCCTGGATCAGTGTGGATTCCTTGATCTGAATGAAAGTGCTCTGGACAACCAAATTGTTGGATCACACAATTCCAAAGGGCCTGAGCAGTTGGCTGTGTGGTCTGATCTCTGGTAGGAATTGCCCAGGCAAACCTAGAGAACAAATCTGTGACAACAAGTATGTTTTCATAGTGATCTGTCGGTTGACTCAAGGTCAAAAAGTCCATAGCCACAACCTCTAATGCGGCACTAGTTACAATAGGGGTAAGGGGAGCCTTACTCACCGGTTTAGCTTTCCTCATAACACAGCGCTCACAGGCAGCCAACCATGGCAGTGCTTCGGCCTCCATCCCTGGCCAATAGAAGCTCCTACACAGGATAGAAAGTGTCTTCTCCATGCATAGATGTCCCGAACGGGTGTGGTACTCTTCCCACAATTGTCACCACTGGCTCTGAGGAACAAGGGTTTGCTGGTACAACTCACTAGTCTTACGATCTTGGATGGACTGCACCAAGACTCCATCATGCAGCTTCAATTTGGGTCCAGTGTCTAAGCCACTTCATCACATTTGTGCACTCTCACTTCCTGTCTTCTGCTGCAGGTAGCCGCCCCCCTTCTCCATACCTCCAGACTCTAGAGAGTGCCTCTTCCTGCTCCTGCAGGCTCTTCCACTTCTTGGGGTCCCAACCCACTGAAGATCCTCAGTTACTACTGCCAAATCAGGGGTCACTTGTTCTGGCTCCTCCGGTTCACCTGTAGGCAATCTTGACAGCACATTGGCATTTACATTCACACGCCCTGGACGGTACTTAACAGTATAACAAAAGTTCTCAAGTTGGGAAACCCAGTGCTGTTCTACTGCACCAAGTCTAGCTGTTCGCAAGTGTACAAGTGGGTTGTTATCAGTAAATATAACAAACTCAGTCTCCCACAAGTAATTCTTGAACCACTCTGTAACTGTCCATTTTAAAGCCAACTCCAACTTAAAGGAGCTATAGTTAGCATCATTTTTCTCAGAGGGATGTAGACTGTGGCTAGTGTAAGCAATGACACACTCGTGGCCATCTTGCACCTGCGATAACACTGCACCTAAGCCTCCCAAGCTCGCATCAGTGTACAGACGAAATGGCAGAAAGCCAAGATGGGTGCCTGGAGTAACCTCTGCTTCAAGTGTTGGAAGGCCTCTTCACATTCACTTGTCCACTCAACAGACAGGGATTTCCATTTTCCATGATGTGCACTGCCCATTAAGAGTTTATGTATTGTACTTGCTATCCTGGCAAAATCATCAATAAATTGGCGATAATACCCAATAAAACCCAAGAAAGACCGTACTTGTTTCACCGTCTTAGGTGCTGGCCACTCTCTTATGGCTTCAGTCTTTGCAGGGTCAGGGGAAATCCCTTGTCCGTTCACTACATGGCCTAAAATGTTACCTCTTTTTGAAACAGCTTGCATTTTTCAGGCCTCAGCTCAAGGCCAAAATTCTGCAGTTTCTTAAACACCTCTTCCAGGTCTCGGAGATGAGTCTCGAAATCTGTGGAAAACATAATAATGTCATCAAGATAGACAAGTAAAGACTCTGAAATTAAATCTCCCAAACAATGCTGCATCAGTCGCAGGGGCATTACATAGCCCAAACGGTATATGCTCGAACTCGTAAAGCCCCATAGGTGTACTAAAAGCAGTTTTTCCTGGGGTCTACCTCCACCTGCCAATACCCACTGGCCAGGTCTAAGGTAGAAAACCACTGGGCACAGTTAAGGCTGGTTAAAGCTTCTTCTATTATAGGAAGCGGGTAAGCATCTTTGGGCGTGATGGCATTTAACTTGCAGTAGTCCACTCAAAATCTCAAAGCGCCATTCCTTTTTCTGGACAAGCACCACAGGAGCAGCCCAAGGACTACTACTCTTTGATTACTCCAGAATCAAGCATGCTCCTCAATAGGGCACGCATTTCCCTATAAAGTGTGGGAGGTATAGGGCGATAGCGTTCTCGTATCGGGGGAGCCTCACCGGTGGGTATTTGGTGCTGCACGATCCCAGTCCTCCCGTAATCACTCTCATGGGTTGCAAACGCATCTCTTCACTTAATCTTAAGGGCCTGGACTTGTTCCTGGTGCTTGTTCCTGTGCAGAGAGTCCTTCCCCCTGTAACCACGTCCCATGGACTGCTGCCGACCCCTCTTGAGGCCCCTCCAAGTCAACATGGCAGGCCCTCACTTCCACCACCCCAGGACCAACCTCTACTAGGGTAAAGTCCATTTTATCTTGCACATCCAAGGGGTTAATGATAGTGACTGTTGCCAACCGCTGATGTCTATACAAATAGACTGGACATGAGTGGATGTTCCTTACCCGCACTGGTATTCGTCCCCGTTGAACTAATCCAAGAGTCCTTGCCACACCAACTGTGTCTTGCCCTTCTAAAGGTTCCACTAGCCCATAGCACTCCGTCCCCCGCACTCCCACAGAGACCCATGCCCATATCCACAGCCCCCACCCGCTGGCAAGTTGAAAATGCTTCTGTCCACAGCTTCCTACTGGGACCCACTTGAGAAGAGAAAAACACAGACTTGCACTGGGCATTAGTCAACAACCTATCCCAATAGGCACTGATGACATTCATCCACAGAATAGGAAGATCTGAATCCCTAGTATACCCATCTTTCATAATAACCACCCCCTTACCAGGTAGTCACCCCCACAACCTGGAAGTCTAGGATGGCATAGCCCACACAGGGGATTTCTAAACCATTTGCCGCACGCAGCTGAAGCCATGATAGCTCACTAGCCCGATCCATTTCACGTCCCTGAAATAGTTGCTTATACTGCTTTTCTGTGAAAAGCATTACCTGCAAACCCGTATCCAGCAAGCATGTCACTGGCTTCCCCTTCACTAATACTTCCACGCTCAGACAAGCCCCCACCATTACTGTCTCAAGGGTTGCTACTGGGTCTGTAGATTGGGATCCAGCCACTTGACCCATAGTGACTGGAGAATCTAGTTTAAAAACACTGCCCTTGATCATTCCCGAGTGCAATAACGAGCAATGTGTCCACTAGCCCCACACTGTCTATAAATGAGCTGACACCAGGTGTCCCATTCACAAATTGGTGTAGCTCTAGACATTAACGGAGTTTTTTTCACTGGCTGAAGGCGGATTCACTCTCCTATTAGTACAGTACAGTGTAGAATCCTGTGGTGCATATAACCTCTGCTCAGCTGACACCACTACGGGAGGAACAGGGTGCTGTGGTCTACTGTGGGCCATCCCCAACTGCAATTCCTCCGTTAAGGCCTTACTCATGGCCCCTATCTGTTCCCAGACCTCTGACAGTATTTCATCACAGAAGGTCTGCTTCCAATCCCCCTCTCGGTGAGGCAAAGCTACACGCGCCCTCTCCATTGCTCTGGAGCAAGCAATGGCCGACCATGATTCCCCATGAAAATCATCCTCATACAACAATCTCTCTTTTCTCACCTCTTCAAAGGTCAGCCTCCCATCCCTACGCACCAGGCATTTTAGCTCCTGTCTCAGGTCACCTTCTTTCAACCCCATGATGAGCTGATCCCTTAGAATCCGATCCACATGGCCCAATCCATCCGGATCCCAGCATTGCAAGCAATTACACAGCTCTCGCAATCTAAGTATAAAAGCACACACGGTCTCTCCCAGCTGTTGCCTACAATCAAAAAACATGGAGCGCAACAAAGCAACAGGTGTTTTATCTCCAAACAGGTCCTCCAACTGTTGATAGATCTGTTCTGATGAAGATCGATCGTCCTACATTTAAAATCATAATCTCCCTCTTAGCTTCTCCTTCTAAAGCCCCCAAGATAGTCACACTTTTGCCAAGCACTACATATTTGGGATCATAACATTGCCTTAATTTGAGTTTCCCACTCTGAAAGCTTCACCTCTGAGTCTGTGTCTCTGAAATTTGGTACCCATGGCATTTCCATTAGAAATGGCTTCATGGCCACATGGCTTGCACCCTCCTGCATGGTGGCCGACAACACACAAGTTTGTGACACGGGGTGTCCACCAGACTGTATAACCCCAATTGCCGACCAATGTCATGAAAAAATGACACCTAGTGTTTATCGGGCACTAGGACCCAGAATGAATAACAGTCCCAGCCTTGAATATTACCTCTCCGCGTAGGTTTGTATTTCAACTAGTTTAGAGCAGTTGTCAGCCCAAAAACCACACAGGAGTCCTACACAGGTTTTGCTTAATTATAAAAAAATTATTAAGTTAAAAAATTTCATTCATCAGCTCCACCACTTGGCTAGGAGCCAAAGTAGCAAATAAAAAAAAAACAATACAATAATTTAAAAAAAAAAAACATTACATTCAAGTACCCAAGTGTCCAAATACAAAATGTAAACAATTAGTGACTCCAGTATCCTCCCGTGGCAAGCAGTCGGCACTGGATAAAAACATCCCACACAACACACAAACCAATTGAAAATAGAAAACAAAGTGATTAAATTATACCAAAACTGCTACTTAAGCCCCTGTTAGCACATCTGGTATCCTTGCTTAGGGATCTTTAATAAATAAGTATTTATTAAAAAAACCAAGCACAGGTCTCTAGTGTATGTTTAATAAAAGGTTAAAACACTAAAATCCGGACAGAACAAAGCTAAAAAGAAATAAAATATTAAACTCAGAGGCACACATCAAGGGTTTAAAACTAGCTCAAGCTCTATTGTGCTGACAATTAGATATCGTGCAACAAACTATATACGCCACATGTGGAAACATAGGAGCAGTTGACACCTGCCGAATAGCGCAGCTAGCGCAGGGCAACTACAGCTCTTACCGTGTGAATAAATGAACTATGTACACAGCGGGGTACTGGAGAAACTCAAGCGCCCTCCGCTGGAGGACAACAATGGTGGCACAATGGGTGTACGGACAGGGCGTGTAACTTGCTCACGTGTTTTGCAGAGGTGATTGCCAGCAAAAACACAGTCTTAAGTGACACCAGCTTCAGCTCAGCTGAGTTCAGTGGCTCAAATAGGACTTGGGAAAGTGCATCCAGCACTACAAAAAGATGCCATGCGGGCAGTGAAGGAGTGTGAGGAGGGCGCAGCCGTTGAGCTCCCTTTAAAAACTGCACAGCCAGGAAATGAGACCCAGAGGGCTTGCCATCAATCCGGACATGACATGCAGGGATGGCACCCGGATACACTTTGAGCGTGGACGGGGACTTGCCCTGGTCCAATAGCTCCTGTAGAAATTGCAATATGACCCCGATGGGGCAATGAATTGGGTCTTGACCGCCGTCTTGGCACCAGGTGCTAAACATCCACCAGTGATAGGAATACTGTGACCTCGTAGAGGGAGCTCTCGCTGACTGAATAGTGGCTACCACCGCGTCTGACAGACCCCAGGCAATTTTTTTTTTTTTTTTTTTTTAATGATTTGCAGATATCTCTAAATCATTTAAAGATATCTGAAAATCATTTAGAGATATCTGCAAATCATTTAGAGATATGTTCAAATAACATCCTGTTCATTTAGAGATATCTGCAAATCATTTAGAGATATCTTCAAATGACTTCCTGTATTTTGGCTGAGATTATCACTTCCTGTTTCCTTATTCAGTTACATAGAAATGAATGAACAAGTTAACAGGAAGTGATAATCTTGGGCTACATACAGGAAGTCATTTGAAGATATCTCTAAATGATTTGCAGATATCTCTAAATGAACAGGAAGTTATTTGAAGATATCTCTAAATGATTTTCAGATATCTCTAAATGAAAGGAAATCATTTGAAGATATCTCTAAATGATTTGCAGATATCTCTAAATGATTTGAAGATATCTCTAAATTATTTAGAGATATCTGAAAATCATTTAGAGATATCTGAAAATCATTTAGAGATATCTCTAAATGTACTTTTAAATGAGATATCTTTAAATGATTTGCAGGTATCTCTAATAGATTTGCAGATATCTTTAAATGATTTAGAGATATCTTTAAATGATAATTTGGCTTGCTATAGATATGGCATATTTAACAGACTTTAGGGTTTCAGCCATGATGAGATTTGAACCCAGGTCTGCTACAATATGATAATGCTAGTACATGAATATTGAAACTAATAAAGCAACAAGCAGCCAAACATATCTGTAGGGATATATCATGTATAACATACTTTTCTGTTGTGGCCATGGTGGGACCCAAACCTGAGTCCTCTATGGCCTAGTGCAGAGACCTTACTGTCTGAGCCATATCCAACATAAGGAAAGTATCACGAAACTATCCTATGCCTGTGAGAAGGGACTACTTAGATCATAACTTCATCGTTTCTATTATGTGTGTGTTATAATATGTGATATATGTGATATAATATGTGTAATATTGTGGTGGAATAGTGTGTAATATGAATATTTATAATATGAGCGTGATATGTTATTAATATATATTACAAGATATTTTTTGTACTCTGCAATATATTACATTAACTAAAGTCTTCTTACAATGAATGCGTAGACAATTTAAAATTGTTAATTATTTCAATATTTGTAAAGATTACTATTAGTTAAATTTGTATTGGTAGTACAGCTCCCTCTCCTTTTCAGGTCCACATGAATGTATAACATGTATCGCTTCATAAATGTACTCTATTATAAATCCAAGCCTTAATAGCAAGCTCCCCAGTGGTGCAGTGGGTAAAGGCATGAAATACAAGATTAAGCGATGTTCTTGTATCTTGTATGTGTCTGAGTTCTTGAGATTGAGTCCTGCTGAAAGCTTGGCTTGATGGTTGCGTTTCTGAGTATGTGGTCTGTACTGGAAGTCCCTTCAAGTGGTGGCATTGTCTGTGATTGAGAGATGTGCTATTTAAGTGGATTAGATGAAGTTTGTGAAAGTACAGACAAATTTAGTTTTATAAATCTTTTTTATGAATTTACATTTACAAATCTGAATATAGGTAATACACAAAGTCATAAACCAAGTTTCACATCTGTCCCATTAGCAGTTTGGAAGGAGAAGAGGTTTGAATATGGTCTTATAATTGGCACCACACCATATGCCGTATGACCTGCCAAACCATGACACGGATTGACTTGTCTTGAACAAATCTGAATATAGGTCATAACATACAAATATGCACCAAGTTTTGTCCCATTAGCAGTTTTGGAGAAGAAGATTGTTGAATATTGTCTAATAATTGTCATTAATCCAATATTGGCACCAAATGATAAGGCATATGACCTCCAAGTTTCTTGAGGGACAAGGTCATATAGGCATCTACCAGCATACCAAATTTGGTGAGATACTGTACAGTAGTTTTCATTTTATGGCCATTTCAAATATATGCAAGTTACTTGGCAGAATAATAATAATAATCTGACCAATTACAAAAGGTTGTCCAGCAACTTTGTTGCTTGGCCCCCTAATTAATGACAAAACAGATATGTGGCCCACGATGCCATACTGACATTCATAGAGTGGACCGCTTATGAAAATTATTGCCCACCCCTGGTCTAGACAATTGGTTATTAACTAAGTATTTTGAATTGAGAAGCACGGTACCCTGCTTGACATGTGATTAACAGTGTACCAGCTTATTTTGGGCACTGGTTACATACATAATGTGGAGATTCAGTATTTATTAAAGCAGTAATTCTCAAACCTAGTCCTGGGGGCATACTGTCCTGTTGTTTTTTGTTCAAATCAAGCCTTTTAAATGTTTAATTGAAATCTTAATTGATCTAATTTGCTTAATTGTACTTTTTACGTTGCTTAGTTTATGAAACTGGATAATTCAAGTGCCTTATATCATAATATATTAAATTTTAAATATCTAACCATTTAAAATCATTAAAAAAACACTAGCTAACTATGAGTTTAATTAAATATTGGAGAGTTTGTTTTGAATAAAAATCAGCAGAACACTGTGGCACTAGAACCAAGTTGAGAAGTACTATATAAGATAGTATGAGTTTTTGGGCAATATTGCAAACTTGTTTATCATCTGGCTATGTGTTGTATTCACTAATTACAATAATACACAGATGTCAAAAGTTGTATTTATGTATTTGTCTTCTATGAAGTATTCCACAGAGAGAGAATAGATTCTAAGTGCACAAAGTGCTTTGAATACTTGAGTTCAATACAAGCATGATATACATCTATGTGCTAATAGCTACATCTAAATCACTGGCATGCCATCAAGATACATTGCTCTGATTCTATTACCTGAACATGTGTGCTTACAGATTGGATTTCCTGGGATGAACATATAAAATGCAAGCTAATAAGCAGTAACAATCATACTTGTATATCAGATTGATTGCCTATGTGATGAACCAAGTATCTCTAACTTTATTAATCAATGTTAAGTTCAAATTATCTCTTTATTGATACTTTGGTGCCTTACTGAAAGTAAGGGTGTACACTGAATGTAAAACTTTAAAATGTATTGCAAAATATACATTACTACATTTAATGTATAGAAGGGTGATGAAACCACACTGACATTCAGAAGCAGAAAGTACCCTTGATCCATTTTTTTAATTATATATAATATAAAGGAAAACATACATATGCCCCTAACCCCCCACCCACCACAATCAGTTCCTTTATTCAATCAGTTTTTTTAATATATGATAAATAGTAAAATAAAGAAATTAGAAAACAAAATTATACACAACAGTATAGAATTATTAGTAGAATAAGTGTTAAAAGGTTATTGCAAGTGATGACTATCTAGGCAAACTGTATTTCTCATTTCCACTTTCAGAATTAATATCCTATAAATGTATAAATATAAACTTCACAAAACATCCCTGCCTGTTCCTCACAAGTTCTCCATGACGAATAATCTTTCGACCACCCTTCTATTAAAACGTCACAACAAAAGGCGTATTGCACTTTTAATGTGGAAGAAGGAGGAGGCGATAAGCTGCTATTGAATCAGTAGAGCATCAGACAAATAAGGAAATACGAGTTTAAAGTAAAGGGAACTTCGAATAACTCGGATATTGATATGCAGAAGGATTTATAAAATTAACAAATTTAGGATAACACAACTACAGAAAACTTTAAATGGGAACTCCAACTGCGATGTTTAAAACTATGTGGATATTATACATGTGTAGCTAAATAAAAAGTAAGTATGTCTCATATTATTAATGGACAATCATTCAAAGGACAGGTTATCAGAAAAGCATAAATTAATCGCCTTGTTTGATGTAATATATAATCTAATATAATTGACTGTTTTTCAATAAGTTTGTCTGTGAATAGAACTGATCTTCACAATGAACTGAACCTAAGCGAACATCTTAGATTCCATAATTAAAAGTGATAATCAACCAGAAATTCGTATTTTATGTTGTTATATGTATTTGTGTTTCTTCTTCTCCAAATAATTTAAAACCAGTTAAGGCATGATGTTCCTGCTGTGGACAATAACTGTATGTCTCTTTTCTTATCTGTGTTTGGTTATCTGTGACTTGTGATTTCAGAGATAGCTCTTATTAGAAACGTCAGTCCTTTTCTTTCTTTGCTTTAAGTCGTCTTTGTATGTGTTGTTGTTAATTATAATAATGTGTAGTTTTACACTTGGAAATGAGCAATATGTTCATATCGTGGAGTTCTTAATGTATCAATATTAACTTATTATTATTTACTTTGATATTTTAAAAATATGTATCATTACTTTGGGTTTCGCGAGAGAAAACATTACTTTTTAGAGGACTGATTTTACTGAGATCTATGCGTTTTCTGTTGTAACAGTAATTGTACTTTTTTCCCCTTTCCTAGGTCTGAGATGAGCTAACTGCGATTTAACGGCAACATCCACAATCGGCTCTGAAATAAGGAAATGTGAACGCTTGCCAAGGAGATTATTTCTAGCAAGAAATAAAAGACAACATTACTGCTGTAATACTGCCCCCTGCTGTAGCCATGTGGAGTAATCACAGAAAAAGCAACACCGTGGTCATTGATTACTACAACTACACAGGGAAGCTTACACACCGTGACGTGGGGGATACTGACATGGACCCAACCACCGTGGCATTTCTAATTATATGTAGTTGTATAGTGTTGGAAAACCTAATGGTATTAGTTGCAATATGGAAAAATCACCGATTCCACAACCGCATGTACTTCTTCATTGGCAACCTGGCCCTTTGTGACTTGCTGGCAGGAGTTGCTTATATAGTAAACTTAAACATGTCGGGAAAGAAGACATTTGAACTTACTGTAACTGCTTGGTTTGTACGAGAAGGAAGCATGTTTGTAGCCCTGGCTGCTTCTACTTTAAGTTTACTGGCAATTGCTATTGAAAGACATATGACCATGATCAAAATGAGGCCTTATGATGCCAACAAGAAGTACAGAGTATTTCTGCTCATTGGAACCTGTTGGATTATTGCAATCTTACTGGGCTCTTTGCCTATCCTTGGTTGGAATTGCATTGGCAACCTGTCAGACTGCTCCACTGTCTTACCTCTTTACAGCAAGAAATATGTGGCATTTGTCATCACTGTCTTCATTGTGCTTTTGTTTGCCATCGCCATACTGTATGCCCGCATTTACATTCTGGTAAAGTCTAGCAGCCAGAAAGTCACCAAGCACAGCAATTCGGAAAGGTCAATGGCCCTGCTGCGCACAGTCATTATCGTTGTTGGGGTCTTCATCGCCTGTTGGACTCCTTTATTTGTTCTGCTGTTGATTGACGTGGCTTGTCAGCATAGGCAGTGCGCCATCCTGTTTAAGGCCGACTGGTTCATCGCCTTTGCTGTCCTGAATTCAGCCATGAATCCAATCATCTACACCCTGGCTAGCAAAGAAATGAGGCGTGCGTTCTTTCGTTTGGTTTGTGGCTGTGTGATCAAAAGTAAAGCAGCCATGGCCCTTCCCATTCAGCCCACTCCTGACAACAGTAGAAGCAAGTCCAGTAGCAGTCATTCTCAAAGGATACAAGACAGTGAAAGTCCTAAGCTTGTGTCACATACGGCAAGGCCTCAGCCTTCACAAATCAGTGCTGATTGATACATTCGGTTGACTGCCCTTCAGTCATTTGAAGTGCTATTCTTCTTTTACCAAAATCTGTGATGCCAGGCCTTAAGATTTTGAATAACTGCAAAGAGTGAATAGTTTGCAATTGTTTTCCCATCATTTCCTGAAAATGTATATACTCTGCCTAACATCACATTAGGACAGCATCTGAAAGGCACGTGACTCAACTGTAGTAAGTAATGGGAAATATTTAATCCAGTGTTATAGAATACCACAAGTATTTATGATGTTATGCAATTATGTAATGTTGTTATTAATCATGCTGTGATTTTCTTAAATATATATATATATATTATTTTGTATTAAAGTGCAACATAAGGCTGATGCCTAAAATGTAAAAACATAACTAGTATTTTTAATATAAAATCTTGATATTGTGCTTGCATTTAATGTATTTATCCTAAATGAAAACATATTCTGTTTGTATCTAAAATTAAATATGAACTGCTAGGGAAAATATTTATATTTGGATTGACCTTCATAATAAGCGACCCTCCCATGACTCTTTTCTCCATAGTGCTAATAGATCCATAATGCTACAAAGGTCGTGTTATACAAGTGTTGTTGTTTTTTGGTGTGCAGTTTCTTACAAACCAAAACACTTCAATAAGAGGATGGTTTGAGGTTATCAAGAAGAAAAGATAGAATTCTCTATGAAACAATCTAGATGCACTCAACTTTATAGGGATAAACATATTAAGGATTCCCACACACTTATCAGAACCAAATCTTTATAATATACTAGCAAATGTATTTGTATATATCATCATATTATTTAGTTACATGTTTTATGAACCATACGCCTTCCTATATTTTATGTGTCTTTGAAAATGTATTAAGGCTTATGGTCACAAAACATGAGCTCACACTTTTATTGCAAATAAATATGACAGAAATAAACATAAACCATGCATGTAGTTGTGTTTCATAAACACAATTCATAATTGTTAACAATGTGAAGGTATTTGTGCCTTCTTTAAGTAGTAAGTCACCACGATGACAATAATGCATCAGAGAATAGCAAGACTGTCTTTTAGAACCAATTATTCCCAAATTCCAGGATCAGTTCATTTGTTGTATAACAGTCTATGGTATAAAATTAAGTTGGATACTACTTGAAATGTCACATGAGGCTAGGAGTGATATACACCTGAAGCTACTTTTATTTTATATGCTGAATAAACACTCCAGTATTGTCCAGTATCTACCATTACGTTGACAAAAGGCTAACCTTTTTATCACTGCTTCAGATGAACTGTTTATTTGATGATGTTAGAGGCACAAACTTTTTATTGATAAATAGTTTTGTATCTCTTAATATAATCATTTTAATCATAATTGTTATTATAACAAGGAATAACAGCTGTTGTTACAGTGGAACCAACAATCTTTATTTTGAAGAGACCAAATTTTTAAGCAGTACTTGTAAATGACATTCAAATTATTATTCTACAGTTTTGGTGCCTTTTATATCGGGTTATGTTACATTGACAAAAACACTTTAAAGTGAGTGTTGCAGGCAAGGCAGTTTTGTCAGATATAACAAAGCGTCTTGAAACAAAGATCTGAAAGTCTTTTTGTCAGTTATTTCTATGTTCCAATTGGACTGACTTTAAGCAAACCAGTAGCTAATGCTGGTCTGAAGAAAAAAACTCTACAATTTGGCTAACAATTTTATCCAACCCAGCTGTCATCTAACAAAATAGTTGCATATGGTAGGGAAAAAAAAGCATTGCTAAGGAGATAAAGATAGTGGAGAACACAGCATAATGCAAATTACAGCACATGAACAAAGTAGGCAAAGGTTTGCAATACAATAAGCTTGAATTGCATGAAGCATGGAGTAGAATTAAGATTGAATTGAAGGACCTGTTTTTGATAATCTGTGAATGCATTTCTGTCCAATCATAAACCTTTGTTGTTTGGGAGATTGAGTGATATAATATAAACACAAAATACAAATCTCTGATGGTTGTGAAAGCTTCAACTATAAAACACTGATTTAGTAATTAAAATTAAATAAACCAGTTTAACTAGATATTGTAGCATATAGTAATTAAGTATTTAATATAAATAACACCACTGTATATATAAAATAACTTCATATAATAGGGATTAAATTATTTAAATATTTAAAACATATTTTCTTTGTTTTGATATTCAAAATCAACTAAAGTTTTTTTTCAAGGTACAGTATTAGTACACAACTAAGTTATAGGAAGCTGCTTCTAAATGCAATATTCAGGTAATTATTTGTTTTACTTTTTTATTTTTATTTTAGTGTAACAATAAGTTGTTGATAAACCAAATAACAAATGTAAAGAACTTGCATTATGATATTTATCCTAGATGTCCTTTAACATTTATTTGCAATTAATGAACTTCCAATGTCATGTAAGCATATAGTGTACATAAATTATGTAATAAGATCAAACAGTATGTAAATGTTTATCTTTTTTTTTTTTACTAAATAAAACAAATGCCTGTGGATACAAGTTTTTATTTTATTTATTGTGGGACACATCTCCTTTGTATAACCTGTATTTGCTTTAAATAATATATATCATACAGTGAGGGAAAAAAGTATTTGATCCCCTGCTGATTTTGTACGTTTGCCCACTGACAAAGAAATGATCAGTCTATAATTTTAATGGTAGGTGTATTTTAACAGTGAGAGACAGAATAAGAACAAAAAAATCCAGAAAAACACATTTCAAAAAAGTTATAAATTGATTTGCATGTTAATGAGGGAAATAAGTATTTGACCCCTTCGACTTAGTACTTGGTGGCAAAACCCTTGTTGGCAATCACAGAGGTCAGACGTTTCTTGTAGTTGGCCACCAGGTTTGCACACATCTCAGGAGGGATTTTGTCCCACTCCTCTTTGCAGATCCTCTCCAAGTCATTAAGGTTTTGAGGCTGATGTTTGGCAACTCGAACCTTCAGCTCCCTCCACAGATTTTCTATGGGATTAAGGTCTGGAGACTGGCTAGGCCACTCCAGGACCTTAATGTGCTTCTTCTTGAGCCACTCCTTTGTTGCCTTGGCTGTGTGTTTTGGGTCATTGTCATGCTGGAATACCCATCCACGACCCATTTTCAATGCCCTGGCTGAGGGAAGGAGGTTCTCACCCAAGATTTGACGGTACATGGCCCCGTCCATTGTCCCTTTGATGCGGTACAGTTGTCCTGTCCCCTTAGCAGAAAAACACCCCCAAAGCATAATGTTTCCACCTCCATGTTTGACAGTGGGGATGGTGTTCTTGGGGTCATTCCTCCTCCTCCAAACACGGCGAGTTGAGTTGATGCCAAAGAGCTCGATTTTGGTCTCATCTGACCACAACACTTTCACCCAGTTCTCCTCTGAATCATTCAGATGTTCATTGGCAAACTTCAGACGGGCCTGTACATGTGCTTTCTTGAGCAGGGGGACCTTGCGGGCGCTGCAGGATTTCAGTCCTTCACAGCGTAGTTTGTTACCAATTGTTCTCTTGGTGACTATGGTCCCAGCTGCCTTGAGATCATTAACAAGATCCTCCCGTGTAGTTCTGGGCTGATTCCTCACCGTTCTCATGATCATTGAAACTCCACGAGGTGAGATCTTGCATGGAGCCCCAGACCGAGGGAGACTGACGGTTATTTTGTGTTTCTTCCATTTGCGAATAATCGCACCAACTGTTGTCACCTTCTCACCAAGCTGCTTGGCGATGGTCTTGTAGCCCATATTTCCATCATTAACATGCAAATCAATTTATAACTTTTTTGAAATGCGTTTTTCTGGATTTTTTTGTTCTTATTCTGTCTCTGACTGTTAAAATGCACCTACCATTAAAATTATAGACTGATCATTTCTTTGTCAGTGGGCAAATGTACAAAATCAGCAGGGGATCAAATACTTTTTTCCCTCACTGTACATTACATCTGTCTTATGTAAAAATAAATAAATAATTAAACACCTCCACAGGGCTGCCGAAATGCCGAAGATCTCAAGCTCTCCTTAAGCACAGAGTGGGTTCGGACCAAGCACCATCAGACTTTACCTATAGCCAGCTGAGTATAGCTCCCTATAGAACTGCAAACTGCATCTGCAAATCTTCTGCCAGTCTTCAGCCCTCAGCCATCTTCATTAGGGCATTACCCCGCTCTGCTAGTGCTTCGGCTCCAGCCCAAAGAAGAACTTGGTGGGTACATGTTTTGGACTTTGGTACGGTGAGCACACTAGCATCTGCTGCTTGCCACTGAGGTCCACCAATACACATGAAACTCCAAGTCCAGGGCTCAGTGGACTGAAACCACAGTACAGCATTTGTACTATGATCTGTAATTCTAGATTGTATTGCACTTTTATAATGCTCTTATGTTTTGTAAGTCACCCTGGTTAAGGGCGTCTGCTAAGAAATAATACATTATCTTAAGTGTGAGTAATTATCTAACAAAATTAGCCATTGTCCATCTCTAAACGGAAGCTTTGAAATTAGATTTAAAATATGTTTAGACTCTGGGAAAGGTGTCATGGAAACAGGCCACAAATGTAGAACGGGGAAAAAGTGAAGTCTTCTCATGGTCAGCTCTCTGTTAGCTTCATAAGTTATCAGAGCTGATTCAGGATGCTCCTGCCTGCTCCTTCTATCCTTCTTATCCCCCATTTGCAGCTGTACCATCAGAAAAAAAAGGGGAAGGGGGGGGTCAATGGGGACAGACAGGTGCTCATTTTCTCATGAGTCTGGCATAAACATGTGTTGGGGAGGGTTCAACATGCTGCCCCACCTCTGGATGGTGCATGATGGGGCCTTTTTAAATTAACAGGGCAAAGTGAATAACCAACTTGTCTGCACTTATCAGCTTTTACAATCTAGACCTTATATATTGTTTACTTTATATCTTGTATACACTTGTGTAAATTGTAAAATGTATTATGCCTTGAACTGCACTGTATTATTGCACTTTGTATTGCTCTTATACTTTGTAAGTTGCCCTGGACAAGGGCATCTGCTAATAAATAAATAAATAAATAAATAAATAAATAAATAAATAAATAAATAAAATTCCCCAGACCAGCTTTATGATTGCTGTTTTAAAGTCCCAATAAAAAATCAGACCACTTGGATTTTATAGGGGTGGGGGAGGGCAGAAGACATGAAGTGAAAACACCCAGAAGGCAGCAGAAACAAAACACACTTTTGCTGTTTTATTGCCAACAGTCTTACAGAGTTATGGTAAATCAAATAAACATAGATTGAATATGTAAACATCTTCAGGAAATGACATTGTATTACCTTTTATTCCAACCCCCTTGAGTGTGATTTCAGTATAGCATCATTCAAGTTCATTATAGAAAATTTACAGATAAAATGGAGTGGCTGCTGAAACTCATGCTGTAACATTTTAGCACTGCAAAACACTACCTCAAATTAAGAAAAGTGCCAACAAATCGAACTTCTCCACTCAAGGGTTAGCCATTGTATTCGTTAGAATAAACACTATAAGTACATAGAAAAGGCACATTTTTCATTAACATAGAAATCTGTCTAATTATATCTAATCTGAAAAAATAAAATAAAATGCAACCTTACCTTCCAAATAAATATAGGGCAGCTTTGTTTTCCAACTACAAAATATATTTAATAAATCAAGTACTTATACCAAAAAAAAAATCTGATAATCTCAGCCAATTCCAATAGATTTTATATCTTCCATGTCAAATTATAGCCCTGTCTGACAAAACTGTGACAACAATGTCAAATTGTGTCCATTTACACTGAAGAAGCTGCCATTTTAAAGCATTATTTTTATAATAACAGATTTTCAAGTTCAAAGATGCACTATTAAAGGTACCGGTATATGTTCTTCTAACTTTTGCATATAAAAGGCTGAAAATAAATACCTACAAAAAGGCATGAATTCAAATACTGATCAAGATTGCACTCATATAAGACGGTCATACATATTGAAGTTCTCAGCAACGATCTGTATTAGTACAAAAACAAAAAACAAAATCCCCATAGTGTTGAACTCATGACTGTATCTTTAAATAAAAGATTTACTTCATAATGACTGAGGTAATAGCCTTTATTTGGGCAGCATCTGAGCTGAGGCCATTGCAGCATCATCACACTTTCTATGATTATGGCCACGGCTCTGTTCATATTGCACAAGTAAAAGATTTTCTTCAGCAACACTTTCAAACCTTCTGTGTGTGGTAATGAATAGCTGTATTTGAAATTAAATATCAGGAAAAGGTTGGTTTCCTGGTGTTCTTTTAAACAACACATGTCAGTGATGAAGTCAATTTACAATTCCATTACAAATTTGAAAAAGAAAAGAATAAAACAAAAAGACAAAGGCATGCAATTTGTTTTCATTGGAGCGTTGTGTAGTTTTCACATACAATTGCTTGTGGCTCTCCATGAAATCCACCTATTGGAAAAATAATTGAATGAAGGAAATATGAATCTACTCTTTTGGATGTATAGTGGTTTTAATTTCAAGCTGGTACCTAGAAAGACCACTGAAAATGTTTCTGTTTTATAAAGCAGTATACACAAAGCTGCGCTATTATGTTCATACTTTCTCCAATTTTTGGTTATCTCAGATTCATTTGGCAGCAATCCGAACTAGAAAATAGTATAAGACTATAGAATCTAAGAACCACAAGATGAAAAATAAATTGATAATGGCATTATGTACATATGAGGTAGTAACTTGTACGTATTAAATATTATCATATATGTACAAGATACTGGTCCCATCCTTGCAGTTCAGTAAAGGATTTCAGAGCTGTGAATTTTTAGAGGGCTGCTGTGATTGCCACTCGGCTCCACCGGCCAAATATGTGCCGCTTTGAAAATGTTGTGTAGGGGGCTGTGAACCAACAAGAGTGCAGAGGTCTCATGTCACTTACTAATCTTTGTGGGAATGACCCCTTAAGCTACTGATGGCCCCTGTTTAGTGGAATGACATCTGATTAGCTGTTTATCACTGCACAGTGAAGCTGTCTTGACAAAGGTATATGAAATAAGTAAATTAATGAGTTAAATAATTATATTATACAGAAATCATGATAAAGAATGAGTAATGAAGCAGATTTTCATCAATATTATAGGCAGGTAGTACAGAAAACATAAAAATGATCCACCATTACTAATGTGCTACTATTTATTATTCACATGTAATTTAACAAGAATTACAAGATTGGGCTCTTAATAGTAATTCAACTGCATCAATGCATAATGTAATTCTGACTTCCATTGTTTGGTAACAAGCTCACAGTATCTAGTCCCTAGTGTCAGTGTTAAATTACATTGTCTCTGTAACATCAGAGTCGGCAGCCACTATCAACCATATGCACCATATAGCTTTCTTGTATGTATAGCTTTCCTCAATAGTGTGTCTCATTCATACAAGATAATCCTTTAATCAATTTTTCACCTTGAGGTTCAGGGCTTCTGTAGTAGGACAATATAGACAATTGTACCAATTTCTACAGAAAAGCAGACTTTCAGATGGAGATCTACAGAAAGTCACAAGGCTTTCTGAATGTTTTAAATATTATTTAGATATTTTATTAGTTTTGTTATTATGGTGACTATTCTATTAATATTAATGTTATTATTATGTAATTAGACTTGTTGAACATGTAATTTTTTCATGATTTTAATATTGACACTTTTCCTGTGCTGGCTTTCTTACGTGCACATTTCTTGAGGACATATATACTCTCTAAGCTGGCTCCCACTGCACATGTGTTGTAGTGGAACCAGTTATCCAGTTATTTTCAGAGTTTGGGTAAAAACTTAAATGGCACCTCCCACTGACCTGTACAAAAGGCAAGGGCACAAGAAGAACAAAGGAGGGTGCCACAGTTATCCTGTAATACACTAGACACATCTTATAACTCCTATAATGTGAAACCATGCTACCATCTTGTGGTTAAAGCTTAAGCTGCAAGGTATAAAACTATAAGAAGAGTGGAACAATGACACAGCAGCAGGATGTATTCAATTATTCTGTAGTTTGCAGTATGACAAAACAATGAATATTAACTGAACTTATATATGTTAGTTAGCATAATATATTGACAACTATATATATGTGTGTGTATGTGTGTGTCTGTGTCTATAGCATGTGCAGGTCAGAGCCCCCTGCTCAGGATTCAAACCGTGCTGCACAGCAGAGAGATAATTCCAGTATGTCAAAAGACCAAGAGGTTTATACAGTCTACAGCAGGGTTATTTCACCGTAATGAGCTCATGTGCACAATAAGCCCAGTTAGATATATATATGTATGTATATATCAGAGCTGAAAATCAGAGGTGGCCCAGTGCCAGTATCGGTCAATTTCTGTCATTATTGTTGAATTCCAATGTATCATGTAAAGCATTTAATGCCAACAGCTATCACTTAAAACCACAACAACTGTTCAAATTGTTTTCATTCAAGATATTTTTTTCAATCCACACCATTTCAATCATGAGAAAGCATCCAGCAGCCTGAATAGATCACTTCTCTGCGCTTATACACAAAATTTCACTACACAAGACGTTATATAAGAAATCCACAAAGTAGTAGGAAGCATATTATTTTGATACAGGTGTAACACATCAAATAATTACATAACCTAATTCTATACATGAGTGTACTATGGGAATATTTAATGATTTTTGTAAGGGCCGTTTACAACTGGTTTATAATGAGACCAAAAATGTGATAAAGTAGCACTAGTTCCATAAATGCACGCAATTATTGTTCAAGTTTACCTTAAATAAACAAACAATAGTCTAGGCCTACTAGTACTACTATATAACAAGGTCTAGAATTACTATATAGTAGTACTTTATGCTATGATTTTATTATAGAATTAATGTATTTAAATAAGACTTGAATCGTTTTTAGTTTTTTTTTTTTGGCAAGAAAGTAGATCACAGATTGATTATGCTCTTAACTAAGGACAATGACTATAGTAATATGGCAGGGCAACTGGAACACAGGACAATGGGAGTAGATAGCTGAGGATGTATCTAGTGTATTATGGTATATCTATGGCAGCATCAATATAAAGCAAGTGCAGGAATGAAAACAGAATGTCAATCAGTTACAGAGCAAAGTGACAACATTAAAGAACAAAGATCCTGGAGTTTGGACTAACAGAATACCACAAGGCAAAAATATAGGTGTAGTTCATTTTGATGACACTGAAGTGAGAGCTTGTGTCAAGATCATCTTTTTATATACTGAGATTTTTTATTTTAAGCCTTTTTTAACCTTTAATATTTTTGAGTAATATAATGGGCCGGATTAAATCAAAACTTTGATCCACCCACTAATAGCAAACTACAAACCTGTTTATCATAGCGGTTACATTTATGATTAGAAAAAAGTGGCATTTTAATAAAAATGAAGCCGCAACTAAGTACAATTATGTAGTTTTCTATTAGCGAGTGAGTCAAAGTTTTGATTTAATCCGGCACAATGTTTGCATGGCACAATGTTATTACTAGGTTGGAGTGGGAAAGAGAAAGCTAGAGAAGTCCTCTAAATCATTTATGATTCACAATATTTCCTCTTTTTTTAAAGTAACGTTGCCAAAAACAGGATTGTACTGAATTCCCTACCATTGAGTGTTGCTATGGTGTCTAAATGGACAAGACAGACTAAGAGTGAAGGCTCTGAAAATCTTAAATTGACTGGTGTTTTTTCATTTGAACATAAGATAGTGATGTCCCCAGTACTGGCTGGCTGTTTAGAGATGACAGCGTTAACCTGCAGCTCATTGAAAAGGATATTGTCAAAATGTCAGAAGTATTAATCTAAAGATTTGGAAATTGATACATGTCTTTTGAGATGGTAAAAGTTTGACTATTTTTTGACCTGCAATAATGTATTTTCTAATTTTAAACTTTGCTCTTTGTGTTCTCAAACACAAATAAAAAATATAATCAATACATTTAAAATCATGTCTTCATTCTTTGGCTGCGGTTTTCCTTTCCTGGTTAAAGTTATCTAGTGTGTTGCTGTCAAGAATAAAAAAAAAAAAAAAAGGGTTAGGTTGAGTGCTTATATTCAGCATGTTAAGCATGTACTCACACCTAACATACACACATACGGTACAGGTAAGAAATTGATCTGCGTAGAACATTCTATAAAACCTAAAAAATCCAATTTTAGAAAATTGTAAAATTTATTATATTATGGGTGTAATTTTTTAAAAAGGTGACTTCTAATATGCTAAATGTACTTGTTAATGAGATGAGGGAGTTTGTTTTCCTTGTCTACATTGTTGAGTGAAGTGGATCTGAAAAAAATAAAAAGCATTTTATTTGGTGGCATTTGGTAGCTCTTCTTTTGAGGAGGGAGGGGGAAGGTAGGGGATCAAATAATACTTTTCTTGTGCTGTTCATTTTGTAAAGAAAGTACTTAGATGAAAACTTATTTCGTTGTATGATATTTACTATTGCAACAAATTGTGGCGGACATGAGATCAACGTCCCACTTGGTAATTCTGCCATGAATTAAGCAAATAAATGTATTTTGCAGACTGAAAGAACTACTTTAAACAGATTAATCTGTTAATTTGAGTCAGATTTAGATAAATCATGGTCTCTCACTGTGTGCATCCACAAATACATCTTAAAGGGTTAAAACTCAACAAACAATTACCACAAAGACTATATTTTCAAGTCATGCAACTTCAGTGATAAATGAGTGCACTTCATAGGAACAGTGTAATATTTTAAATAAGCCCATAATGAGTGAAGTTTATGGACAAATTAAAATATTATTTGAAAAAAATGAATATAAAATATTTTTAAAAGCAAAATCAGCAGTAATCTGATATTATATTATCAAACAAACTTTTACACTTTGGCTGCAGTGAACAATAATTCTGTTTTAAAAATGTAATTAAATAAATACTAGCTGCATTTTTTAAACATATTTGCCTTCATCCATCTTTAATCAACATATATGTAAATCTGGTTGTGCTTCTTAGACAAAACTAGAACATTAGATTATTCTAAAATACGTATTTTTTTCCCCCTCAGGTAAATTAGCCATTAATCTAAACAATTAACAGTTGCATTTTTTAACCACGCCAAATCAACAACTATTCATTAAACCTATGTCTCCTTGAAAAATATAGAATTTCAATAATCACAATAAAATAAACACAGTTCTATAAATTATACGTGTTGGATCAACAAATTTCCTATCCTCCCAAGCAAGCGAAGGGACTCTAGAAAACATTTAAAAGACACTGTCTTCTTTAGCAATTTTGAATAATAATAATATATTCTCTATTTTCTTCTTCAGATTTGCTCTTCTCCAGGGGTAAAGTGAATCCCAGGTTCTGATGTTCTTTCCAGTGGAAGCAGTGATCACTGTTTTCTTGCTACTGGCTGTTTAAGACAAAGTTCACTTCCTGCAGACACTATTGGCAAACTGTTGTCACGGTGATGGCTAATTAGGTGGCTTATGCTGTCAAATACATGATCTTTCGTCCGTACCTTCAAAAAAGAGAGAGAAAAAGAGAAAGACCAGTTTGTGATATGGTAAATAAATGATAGAAAACAAATTGACCTTATTTCTCCCAGAACACATATGCCCACAATTAATGCTTTATAGTCTATAAAAAATAAAGACATTCCAACAGTTACTTCTTTGGTTTGGTGTTCTGATTTGCAGTGGCACAAATTATTTTAGGGGTACTGGAAATGTTTCAAATTACAATTCCAGTTAGCTCTGAAATTATCCAGAAAACTGTTGGAAAATTTTGTTAAACCAATGTCAAACCATTGAAAGCAGCAAATGATGTACAACTAGACTGATACTGTGCTCACTATGACTCCTTAACTTAAAGTGGGCAGTTTTTATTTTGGTATACAATAGAATATGATTTGAATATGCAAATCAGAAAGAGAGAAATGTACAATTGAACTGAATAAGGTGGTGACTTCAGGGGTCAAAGACTGGCCCTGTGCGGGTAAGGGAGGAGAGCAGTGATTGGGGAGAGAGGATCATGGGAGCAAGGGGATATATAGGGGTGTCACTGGGAGATTCAGATTTGGATTCAATTTAGACTTGGAGCAGAGTTGGGGGTGAGAAAGACTTGTGCTGTGCCTGGTTGCTAGTGTTTGTCTTGTTCATTGTTTATTAGTTATATGTTTAGTGAGGGACTCATTAAATGTGTAGCTAGGCTTAACAAGGAGCTAGATGTTTATTTGCTTTATGTATGTCTTTATTTTGATCATGAGCACTTCTTCACACCATACCCTGCACCTGTTTACCTAAATCCCTAAACGCTGCCTTTTTATATGTGTGTGTGTATATATATATTCTTTTTGACATGCATAAATAATTGGTCTACTTGAGATGTTTAGGCATTTCTAGTTACTAGTGCTGGGCCCAGCTTTCAAAATTCAGTGAACACAGATGCAAGAATCAACTTACTCAACTTTGAATATCAACTTCCAGAACCTTGGGCACATCATGTGTGATGTGCAAATCCCACCAAATGCATGTACAAAGACAAACACCAGTTGTAACGGGAGAAAGTACAACCGCAGTCTATTTAATGCAAGTCATTCTTCTTAGTCTGAATGTCCAATTATTAAAACCCTTATAAACTCTAAACTTTGTGTAAAGTACATGCTGACTTTGAGGTCACTAATCCTGCTAAGATTGAATATAGAAAACTATAACTGTACATTCTGTCAACATGGAATTACAAATTTACATTTTCCTCACAGAGGGGAAAACCGCATTACCCATTTGAATATCAAGTACTTTGGAATTTTTGAAAAAAATAAAAAATAAACTATTTAACATTTCAGAACATACACCAATCAGCCATAACATTATGACCACCTGCCTAATATTGTGTAGGTCCCCCTTTTGCCGCCAAAACAGTCCTGACCCGTTGAGGCATGGACTCCACTAGACCTCTGAAGGTGTGCTGTGGTATCTGGCACCAAGACGTTAGCAGTAGATCCTTTAAGTCCTGTAAGTTGTGAGGTGGGGCCTCCATGAATCGGACTTGTTTGTCCAGCACATCCCACAGATGCTCGATTGGATTGAGATCTGGGGAATTTGGAGGCCAAGTCAACCAGACCACCTTCTTCCATTGCTCCGTGGCCCAGTTCTGATGCTCACGTGCCCATTGTAGGCGCTTTCGTCAGTGGACAGGGGTCAGCATGGTCACCCTGACTGGTCTGTGGCTACACAGTCCCATCTGCAACAAACTGCAATGCACTGTGTGTTCTGACACCTTTCTATCAGAACCAGCATTCACTTTTTCAGCAATTTGAGCTACAGTAGCTCGTCTGTTGGATAGGACCACACGGGCCAGCCTTCGCTCCCCACATGCATCAGTGAGCCTTGGCCGCCCATGACCCTGTAGCTGGTTCTCTGCTTTTCCTTCCTTGGACCACTTTTGATAGGTACTGACCACTGCAGACTGGGAACACCCCACAAGAGCTGCAGTTTTGGAGATGCTCTGACCCAGTCACAATTTGGTCACTTAGATTCTTACACTTGCCCATTTATCCTGCTTCTTACACATCAAATTTGAGGACAAAATGTTCACTTGCTGCCTAATATATCCCACCCACTGACAGGTGCCATGATAACGAGATTATCAGTGTTATTCACTTCACCTGTCAGTGGTCATAATGTTATGGCTGATCAGTGTATATTGCTGATGCTGTAAAATGTTAAATGTAAGAATTTCCTTTGGTTAAATGACTCCCTCTTGTGGTAATTTGTCCATTTATAGACATGTTCACTGCAAATTCAATGCCCTGTGCCATAACCATTTTATAGTATTGTTTATTTAATTTTGACCAATGAAAAAACTGCCATTTTGAAACTTTCACAGTCATTGTTATGTTTTGTTTTAGTATATACAAAATTACAAATGGATTTCTAATATCTTTCTGTGCTCATTCTAGCATGAGTTAATATTTATATTTTTGCTTTATTCTACAGTCCTGCATTGCTTGGTTTTGTTTTATTGTTTTTACTCTCAACCCTGGTCTCAAGCAGGGATGACTTGCCCCAGGGTGAATTTGGCTTTGTTAATGAAATTAGCTGTAATCATAGGGAACACCTGACACTGAAGGGGAAGAGGCAAAGTGTGAAAGGAAACAGTGCTGAACCAGCTTGATGAAGTAACCCCTTTGATGTCCCAAGAATATAAAAATTGCCCACTTCAGGGGGCTGGTGTTGCATGCTAGAATACATTGCTGTGCTAAAATGTCTACATCGCCCAAATTAGTTATATATTCGTTGGAAATATACAGAATTAAACAGGTGAGACATTGTGGAAAACATGAGATAAGATCACTGTTGAGAATCAGAAATCAAACACTAGAAAATGTAAGAATCTAAGATATTTTGGTGTCAGCATGTGACAGTATTTTTTGCATGATATACATCGTATGATAAGGGGAAAATAAAGAATATCTGGTATTAGGACCGCAATGGGGAACATGGTGCAGCACAGCAATGCTGTGAGAATATCCATTATTTACTTACATTGGGAGTGTATTTGACTGTGATATGGAATCAACTGTCTATAAGTCCTTACTGCTGATTGGCTATTGAATGTATGGCTCAATGTTGGTTGGTTATGGACCATATAGAGATGGAATGCCTTTGTGCTAGAATGGAAGTTTACGTGTTCTACCATTGTTGTGGATGGGATTTTTGTTGTTTTCTGTGGACTATAAATCAATAATATATTAAAAAAATTAGATATAGGTAAAAATAAGTATCATGCTGGACCATTTTAAGTTTGATATATAGGGTAAGAATTGTATGAGGAGTTAATGTTTAGTGGAACAGAATAATAATAATAATAATAATAATAATAATAATAATAATAATATTTAAGATCTTTGAAGAGAACAAGATTGCATGTTCTCACATGCAGACTAATAAGTAAAACTGACAACAAGACATAAGAGTATAAACAAACTACAAAACAATACAGATCAATGCTTTAGCATGGATATTTCACTGTTCTGTATTTACATAAGTAATTTAAGCATTTTAACACAGTTTACCAAAATAATTATTTATTCACTGAAATTAGAAGTCTGTTGCTGTCATTTCTCTCTTATTATTGATCTCACCTTCAGAATGGTAATCGTTTTTGTCATCATTCATTTTACCTTCATTATTGATCTTCATGGACATTTTTCATTCAGACCCATTCACAGCTATGGCTCAATGCAAAAATAATCTCAAGCAACATCACTATTGTTACACACTGTATAAACTCTAGTGGTACTGAGGTGCAGATCTAACAGATTGATTGATATCAATCAAAGGTTAATGCAGTTTTGAGCTCGAAAATGCAACTATGAAAGTAAAAATTGGAACTATGTGAACAAATATTTATGAACAATCTAAACAACTCTTCCCAATCTGCTGCTGGAAGCTGAATCTGAAATTAGTTTTTCCTATTTACAATAGTTTCAGAAAGATTTTATGGGATCCCCCATCATTGTAACTATCAATATGCTTTACCTTTCTTTATGATAGCCTTATGATGAGTTTTCTTCTTCGTATATGATTCTTCACATTCTCATCAATATCTGTGGTGGGTTATGGACCAATTACATTTTAATTGAAATCAAACTAAAAATGTGTGTTGAATGATGACCTTATACAAGGATGCCATTTCACATTTATAAGACAAAAGAACATAAACATACAATAATTGAAATATATATAAAGTATATTTTATTATGTTTCCAAAATATTTCAAATGTTTTGTTACTTTTACTTTTTGTGTATGAAAGGGATAACCTAACTTCCAGTGAAGAGATCCTCATAATAAAAATACTTGTTGATTATTTGCTTTTCAAAGAATAAAAAACATACTTACTGTTCCTTCAGGATCTACCAAAAGAAGATGTTTGGCCTGCCCATTGTGCATGCCCGTCAGTACATAGGAGCCAGGATTTGTGGTGCTTTTTCTGACCAGAAAGTCTCCATCCTCCTTCAGCACCTGCTCTGCCTCTTTTCTGCTCATTTCTCTGTGGTACCACAATTGTGAATTCAGTTCTTCACTCACATTGAAGGCTGACGCTCTAACCAGGAGAGGGCTGGAGTTGTCCACAGAGGCAGTCTTACTCAATACAGGGCCTTGAGTCTGATTCCTTATGGCATCTTCAAAGGGCTCTAGACAAGAACATACATCTCTGAGTCACAAGAAGAACCAAAGTGTCTTACATGGTTTTATACAGAACACATAATTCTCTACATATACACAACATTAAAAGAAAATAAATAAAGGTATAAGGCAATATGGTGTTCTATTGCTCATGGGAGGCTCATTTCATCATCTGCATAGAGATACAATTGAGCCCAGACAATTAGAAACTTGGTGGAGGGAATGACTAATTGACCTATAAAAGAGGAACAGGGTGAAAGTGTATATAAAGAGATACAATAGGCTGGAGGAAAGAATTAGCAGCTTTGTGGAATGAGTAGTGGGTAAGGACACAGGTTTTGAATTGAATAGTTAATAATAGCAACCCACAGTGTAGAGCATTCAAAAAAGGCTAGTATGAGAAATCTATATATAGGGTGAGAGTAGGAAAGAGAGGGATCAATGGTGACATTAAGGTTATTGTTTGAGGGGTAGGGGAAGAGGGTTGTTAGGTAAAAGGGATTGAGATAGAAAGGTCAGTGGACAAAGTAGAGGGGATGCAGAAAAAGTCAGATTTAGAGACTTTGTTTATTGCATATTAAATTAGGATGAGATGGCTGACGTGGATAGAGATGAGAAAATCAAAAAGAGGGAAAACAGAGAAAGGTTTGGGCTTTAATAACATGGAAATGATTAGGAAATTCATGAACAGAGATAACAGAACCCAAGCAGTGACAAAAGAAAAACAAGGAGCAGCCCTAGAACAGGTCCTTGGGGATCACCTGTAGAGAGAGGACAAGGTATAGAGAGAGGGAGCAAATCAGGAAACCTAGAAGAAGTGGAAAGAGAGACAGGAGAGACAGGTGAGAGCAGTGCACAAAATGTCCAAGTCTTAGAGAGAGGAGGGGATAATGTAGTTGTTTTCCATGTCAAAGTAATCTTTGCTGAAAGGTAGAGAAGAATTAGACAGATCACAGCTTAGCTGTGTGAGTAGAAGTATAGATAATTAATGACAAAGAGGAGAGCAGTGACTTTAAGATAGGAAAGGCAGTAAAGAGCCAGTACAATAGTTCTGTAAGGTGGTAGGATCAAAAGACGGTTTCTTGAAGACAGGGATGAAGTTTGTAATCAGAGGGGCAGCAGCCAGAGAGAAAGGAATTTAATTGTATTTTTAGAACTCTGGCACTTGCTTTCCAAGTTGTGGCAGTAAGCAATGACATGTCTTGCATGCTTCTTGTTACAGCCAGTGATTAAGCAATAACATCAAACACCAGCCCTTTGACAAGATTATGAAAGCAAATAAATATAGCACAAAAGCAATTGCACAAAACTCAATAGTCACTCACATTCATAGCATAAAGGGAATATTCTATTTTACATATAATTCCAGAATGTGTGAGTTCCAGTACAGTACTGTGCAAAAGTTTTAGGCAGGTGTGAAAAAATGCTTTCAAAAATAGACATGTTAATAGATTATATTTATCAATTAACTAAATGCAAAGTGAGTGAACAGATGAAAAATCTACATCAAATCCATGTTTGGTGTGACCACCCTTTGCCTTCACAATAACATCAATTATTTTAGGTATACCTGCACAAAGTCAGGGATTTTGTAGGCATATGTCAGGTGTATGATTAAACAATTATACCAAACAGGTGCTAATGATCATCAATTCAATATGTAGGTTGAGACACAATCATTAACTGAAACAAACAGCTGTGTAGGAGGAATAAAACTGGGTGAGGAACAGCCAAACTCAGCTAACAAAGTGAGGTTGCTGAAGACAGTTTACTGTCAAAAGTCATACACCATGGCAAGACTGAGCACAGCAACAAGACACAAGGTAGTTATACTGCATCAGCAAGGTCTCTCCCAGGCACAAATTTCAAGGCAGACAGGGGTTTCCAGATGTGCTGTCCAAGCTCTTTTGAAGAAGCACAAAGAAATGGGCAATGTTGAGGACCGTAGACACAGTGGTCGGCCAAGGAAACTTACTGCAGCAGATGAAGACACATTATGCTTACTTCCCTTCACAATCGGAAGATGTCCAGCAGTGCCATCAGCTCAGCACTGGCAGAAAACAGTGGGACCCTGGTACACCCATCTACTGTCCGGAGAAGTCTGGTCTGAAGTGGCCTTCATGGAATACTTGCGGCCAAAAAGCCATACCTCCGACGTGGAAACAAGGCCAAGCGACTCAACTATGCACGAAAACACAGGAACTGGGGTGCAGAAAAAAGGTGCTCTGGACTGATGAGTCAAAATTTGAAATATTTGGCTGTAGCAGAAGGCAGTCTGTTTGCCGAAGGACTGGAGAGCGATACACGAATGAGTGTCTGCAGGCAACAGTGAAGCATGGTGGAGGTTCCTTGCAAGTTTGGGGCTGCATTTCTGCAAATGGAGTTGGGGATTTGGTCAGAATTAATGGTCTTCTCAATGCTGAGAAGTACAGGCAGATACTTACCCATCATGCAATACCATCAGGGAGGCATCGGATTGGCCCCAAATATATTCTGCAGCTTGATAACGACCCAAACATACAGCGACAGTCATTAAGAACTATCTTCAGCATAAAGAAGAACAAGGTGTCCTGGAAGTGATGGTATGGCCCCCACAGAGCCCTGATCTCAACATCATCGAGTCTGTCTGGGATTACATGAAGAGGGAGAAGCAACTGAGGCTGCCTAAATCCACACAAGAACTGTGGTTAGTTCTCCAACATGTTTGGGGCAACCTACCTGCCGAGTTCCTTCAAAAACTGTGTGCAAGTGAACCTAGAAGAATTGATGCTGTTTTGAAGGCAAAGTGTGGTCACACCAAATATGGATTTGATGTAGATGAGTCTTCTGTTCACTCACTTTGCATTTAGTTAATTGATAAATATAATCTATTAACATGTCTATTTTTTAAAGCATTCTTACAGCATTTTTTCACACCTGCCTAAAATGTTTGCACAGTACTGTATATAAACAGCATTTGGGATATACAGCTCTGGAAAAAAATAACATTAATTTCTGAACTTGGAGTGGTCTCAATTTTATCCAGAGCTGTATATTCCTACTTCCAATATTAGAAAAAAATTAAATCTAAATACCTGAGGCATGTAAATGTACTGTTAGTTAAACCTCTTTTATAGTAGAATGGTGTCTTCTGCTTGTAGAAAGTGTTATCTTAAGTAGTCTTCTTTTGTACCAAAATAGATAATGTATAATTAAACATTGAGAAGACCTAGCTAAGATCATTATTTTGTCAGCACTGTAATTATTTTTTACAAGCATAATAAGATGGTTTCTTTGCAAATAACAGTACTTACTCATATCGAATATGTCTTTTCTAGGACTATCTTTGGCAACCCCCGCTGTTCCGTTGATCACAGTGTCAGAGTCTGCCTGCATTGCTGCCAAAACCTGCACATCTATGTGTTGAGTGTTGACGTAGGTTGGGACGTCCCCAGTTTTAGGTAACTGAGTTTTTCCTTCGGGTTGGTCGTATATATCACTAGATCCTAGATGTACAGAAGAAAAACAGGAATAACAGCTTATCTGTGAAACCAATTTTAACTTTCTACATGGGAATGCACAAGTTTGTAGTGATGATCCGACTTCAGCAAGTGGTGATTAGACAATAGTGTGAAGAGTATGTGGGGAGGATTAGATTACATATTTTTAAAGGGGGTAGAATAGTTTAGACTTGTTGATGTTCAGGATAGAGAATACTTGTTCACACATACATTGTCACATAATTTGGAAAGCTAAGGTGTGGCATCTTTGTATAATGCTCTTCCTTGTTCTCCTGATGAACTGGTACTTCAAGTTGCAGTCTATTCTTGTTTCAATTTCCTGATACTGTGGCTTTGATTTTGATTGTTTATTATTTTGTCATGCCTCGTGTCTCAGGATTTAACAAAGCACTAAAAAACATAATTCATACATTTGTGAAAATACATGAGAAACTGAGAAATCAACTAGGAAAAATGTATGGCATTCCTTCTGTTTGCTATCCTTTACATAATATGTAAACCTTAAAACAGGTGATATTGTCATAACCATTAGGCACTATTACACTGCCTTTTCTGATCTGGATTAAATGCATCAGTACATTTGATCAGGTGCAGTGGCATTGTGGCTACACTGCCATTTGATCAATATTGAGATGGCCTTAATGAACCTCATAGTCAAAATGCCAACGATAACTATAAACGCTGTGGGCAGAGTTAATAGTACTTTGGATTAAATTCCCATTTTGACTTATGTCATGAGCATCTAATCATGGGCTACATCTTACTGGTTCTGCAGCCTCTTGCTTCATTTCCATATTATAATCAGTGGGGAAGTTGTGGGTGTATTGTTGGCAGCTCGCTTATGTCTCGGTTCCACTGCCTTAAGCGCCGTGTCTGCCAGAGCTTTTACTGCAGAACCAGCCGCTGAGATCCGTCCTCTTACAGAGCAGCAGCGGCTGTGGGTCTGGTTTGTGTTCGTGTTAAAAACAGACAGAGATCAACACTGCGGGCGACAGCCTGACGAGAGAGGACTTTGTGTCGGTTTTATTCTTTCTGCTTTACATGGCTGTAAACAGTGTAATAAATACACGTGTCTGTTCAGAGATGTTAGGAAGAGCTGAACGTGTAGAGACGCATTATATTCAGACAAGCACGTCCCCATGTGCAACAATAATACTAAATAGCGAATATGTATTATTATTATCGTCATTATTTGTGCTAGTATATATGTATTTTAAACGTCACAGCGTGACCCCCTTAATGTATTACTCTTTCTGCTGATTTGTAACTGCAAACGATACTATTTGCCGTATTATTTATAATGTACTTATCAGACGTCCTTAACCCGGGCAAGTCACAGTTGAAACAAAATACACACGTTTCACATTAATCATCCGGATACAATACAGCCGGTTATAACTGAACTGAAGTGCGCGTCTCAGTCATGGCGTTTATGGACGCATTTATTAAAGCAGTCCTTAATGTTTTAGAGGGAAACCCAGATCTGCTGTATTTATTGATTCATTCATGTATCTTGTAAATGGACACGTTAATGAATCGTGTTCCTTCACACTGACTGTGTCTGGATTGTCCTGCACACATTCAACACACAGCCTGAACACGGCCAGCTGTCATTCAATATTAATACCACCGGCTGCTGATGCGATTATTATCCTTCAGTTTATTGTAACTAGTCTGTGAATCACAGTGTTTAATGCACTGATATTAACTGTAAGGCGTCATTGTTTCTGTACGTGGATTTCACTCCATGCTGCTAATGAAATCAATTTCTTCGTGATCGCACTCGGCACTTGAGATTATATCTTCCGATACAATGTCTCTGATCTCCTCCTGTGTCTCAGTCCGGCGCACTCCTCTCTTCCGATAGTGAATCATGTCCTCAGTGGGACGGACGCTTACGGACCCGTCCAGCTCCAGATATTTAACCTCCACAAAACACGGACGCGTCCGCCAGTGGAAATGGGGCAGACTTCCTTGAACTGAGCCGTTATGTTTTTTTGTGTTAGTGTTTTGGCGATCTGTTTTGGGTACATTCATTCACAATTTCAAATTAAAACCATAGCAATTTCAGTTAAATTACAATGGCTTACAGATAGGGTAAATAACGGAAGTGGTTAAGTCTTAAAAAGTTTTGTAGTCTTAAGCATGTAGTTTAAAGTATCTTCTAAGCATTTCATCCACTATAACTGCAGAGAAGCTTACCTTGCCTGACTGGCGCAGGCTTCCGGTCCTCACTCCGGCTCTCCCCAAAGTGGCGCCCTTGGTAGTAGGTTTGGTCTATTCCAGTCACTGTGCTAGCCTATGAAGATAGCAATGATGGCTGTATTAATTATTGTTGTCTCTTTGAGATCAATATTGTAATATTTTGTAGTTTTCTGTTTGCTTCAGTAATCCCTTTATAATAGGTTGCATTTAAGGGCTATAAATTATTAATTTATCATGTAAATTAGGATAATATAACAGTTTGTTATCCTATAGGAGTTTTTGTTTTTCTCTTCTCCATGCCTAATGCTTTATTTATTGTACCAATTCTTCCAATCTGTAAAGTGCACTGTGGCTACCTTGCGAAGGGCACTATACCAAAAAAAGAAAAAGATTGATTGATCGATCCCTGGAGGTGCAGCTATTGTTTAACACCTGCATCGCCTACTGATGTACAAATTTATCTGTTTCTCAAATTTGTGCTGTTCATGAACATATGTCTTTTCTGGAGAAACTGATTGGAGAACAGACCTGAGGGCCCTCTGACTGGGCAGATGGTTGGTTCTTCAGTCTAGCATCGATGAATCCTCCCGGAGGGGGCATCTTCCCTGGGATGTTGTTGTAATATGGATGCTCGGCCGTTTCCTCTTCTTCTTCTGTCCACGGGGACTCATCTACATTCAACATCCTGTGTGACAGTAAAGTCTTGAATACATACATCAGTAACAGACTGTGTTGATTTTATTAATTATTATTTAAATCAATATTTAGCATTATTACAATGGCAGCCACATATGGAGTTCGTAAAAACAGATTAGGATCTATCACAACCTTCCTAAAAGCCTATATTATATATATATTTTAAATCACTTTAATTAATACACTACTTTAACAGAACTATGCTGGTTAGAGAAGGTCTATGACAGTTCCATATGTTTGGGTTATAATTGCTTATGTTTCAATAGCTTAAAAAAAACAGATTATAAAATAAATACATCCTAATAACTATAAAGTTAAAATGTCCCCATACTGATTTGAAAGTGCATTTGAGATTGAAGCACCTCATATTGACGCGAGAATCCTTTGCTACAGCCATAATTTTTAAGAACCTAAAGCTAGATTAAAATATATATATATATATATATATATACACACACACACACACACTCTCAGTGTTAGGGCATAGATATTTTTGCAAAGGGGTGACTCGAGGTGTCCTTGAGATGGTGGTTCGAACGCAAGTGGGGTCTGATCACACACATAGGATATTATATACACAAATTACAAACCACTGCTACCAAAATGTAGAACTAAAATCATGCTCTTTTGTGTAATGAAATACAAAACAAGATTTCTTAACAGAATCAGTTCTACGAAAAGTATAATTTAGTGCCAGCAAGTTTTATCCTTGATTTAATTTACTCAGGAAATCAGCATAAGAAAATGGGGCACGTCATATTCAAATGTTGCATACAAGAAAATACAATTTTGAGATTGAAATTTACATTGAAAACTGTTCAAGAAATGAATCAAAGATAAAAGCATTTCTTTGAACAGCTCAAGCTATTTTTAGAGATTACTATAAACACTTATTTTTTAATGACACAGTATGTGATAGTTATTTTTGGTTGGCACATGAAGGTCTGATATCATGTTAAATTAGCATGACCGCAACATCAAATAAGAACCTATATAAATAACTAAATAAAATAATAAAATAATTAAATAAAACAAACCTCCGAAAAGCCAATGAGCAAAATTCAAAACACTTTTATATGACAATGAAATAACTCCACTGAATCCTGCAGATAATTATTTACATATGGGGTCTGTGACAGGCCGCTGTCTGTCACGGCACGGCTGCTGCTGACGCCCGCTGATTAAGTGCTGAAGGAGTGTCTCGCCATCAAGTGGGCTATGGAGACGCTCCGCTACTACCTCCTGGGGTGCCCCTTCACCCTGGAGACGGACCACGCCCCCCTGCAGTGGCTGCACCGCATGAAAGATTTCAACCACCGCACCACCCGCTGGTATCTCGACCTGCAGGACTTCAACTTCCGAGTGCGTCACCGCCCCGGCCCTCAGCACCTAAACGCCAACTTCCTCTCCCGCCCCTTCCCTTGTCCCTTCCTCTTCCTCCTTTTCTTAAACCAGATAATGGACCGGTTCTTCTGGCCAGGCATCAAAAAGGAGGTAGAAAGGTGGTGTGCTGCCTGTCCGGAGTGCCAAAAGACCAATGCCAGTGCGATACCGCGGGCTCCGCTGGTACCGCTGCCTCTCATGGAGATACCATTTGAGCGCATTGGGATGGACTTGATCGGTCCGTTAGAGAAAAGCTCCGCGGGGTATCGATTTGTGCTGGTCATTGTGGATTATGCCACTCAGTACCCGGAAGCGATTCCTCTATGGACAATGTCAGCGACTAGGATAGCCGAGGAGCTGTTTAAGGTCTTCACTCTGGTGGGGATCCCCAAGGAAATCCTGACAGATGAGGGCACTCCCTTCATGTCACACGTGATGTTAGACCTCTGTAGGCTGCTGGGGATAAAGTCCATCAGGACCTCAATCTATCATCCCCAGACAGACAACCTAGTGGAGTGCTTTAACAAAACACTAAAGAACATGATCTGTACGTTTCTGAGCACAGACGTACGGGACTGGGACAAGTTATTGCCGCCCCTGCTGTTCATTGTACCCGAGGTGCCCCAGGCGTCCACCGGCTTCTGTCCCTTCAAGCTGCTATACAGGAGGCTGCCGAGGGGCATCCTCGATTTAATAAAGGAGGCCTCACCTTACTGTACTTGTAAATGTATTATTTTGAATTGTTATGTTTTAGCTAAATTGAATTTGTAATGATTGATGCCTTGTACTTCACTGTATTTTTGCACTGATGTTGTAAGTCACCCTGGATAAGGTCGTCTGCCAAGATAAAAAAAAAAAAAAAAGAATAATAATAATAATACCGCCCCCTCCCGGACCTCTATGGTACAGCACGTCCTGGAACTGAGAGATTGGCTATCGGCACTGGGGAAACTTGCACAGTCGAATCTCTTACAGGCCCAGGAGCAACAACAGCGCTTGTACAACAGGCCAGCCCGGTTACGATCGTTCACACCGGGGGACAAGGTATTGGTGTTACTCCCAACTTCAACATCTAAGCTGCTGGCTAAGTGGCAGGGACCCTTTGTAGTCACCTGCTTACGGGATGTTGATTATGAGGTCAACATGCTGAAGAAGTGGCAAGAGGAGGAAGCATTGTGTGCTCCTAGTTCCTCCCAAAATAAAGAGTCTGAGCCCACTGTTTCTGAGGTTCGCATTGATCCTGATCTAACCAACACCCAGAAACGGCAGGTTCGCTCTTTATTACGCCGCTTCCAGCATGTCTTTTCTCACCAACCCGGGCTCACACCTCTCATCCACATGACACCGGACACCTGCGTTCCTGTAAAACCCTATCGCACCCCCTATTACAAGAAGCAGGCTGTTAATGCAGAAGTGCAGAAGATGTTGGAGCTGGGAGTCATTGAGAAGTCATAGTCTGAGTGGTGTAGCCCTATAGTCTTGGTGCCAAAGCCTGACAGCAGCACTAGATTCTGCATTGATTATAGGGAGCTCAACGCAGTGTCTAGGTTTGATGCCTATCCGATGCCCCGTGTGGACGAGTTGCTTGACCGGCTGGGCGCTGCTCACTTTTTTTACGACACTGGACTTAACCAAGTGATACTGGCAGATCCCCCTCAGTCCAGCATCCCGAGAGAAAACCGCTTTCTCCACTCCTCGGGGTTTGTACCAGTTCCGCACTATGCCTTTCTGGCTGCACAGGGCCCCGGCCACTTTCCAAAGGCTGATGGACTGTGTGCTCCGGCCCCACCAACAATATGCGTCTGCGTACTTGGACGATGTGGTGATTTTCAGTAAGGACTGGAATAGCCACCTTGTCTACGTCGCAGCTGTGCTCCGGTCCCTTCAGCAGGTGGGGCTCACGGCAAACCCAGGCAAGTGCGCAGTGGGGAGGAGGGAGACCAAGTATCTGGAATACCTCTTGGGGGGGTGGGGGGGGGGGTGGGCAGGTATGGCCAGTCGTTGACAAGGTAACCGCTATGGCCTCCTGTCCGCCTCCGAAGTCCAAAAAGGAAGTTCGGCAGCTTTTAGGGTTTGCCGGGTATTATCAACGATTTCTACCGGACTTTGCCACCCTGGCTTACCCCCTGACCGATCTGACACGAAAAGATGCTCCAGATACGGTCCAGTGGACGGAACAGTGCCAGGTGGCTTTCCAGGCTATTAAGGACCACCTCTGCCAACACCCTGTGTTGAAATGCCCTGACTTCTCTCTTCCCTTTATTCTCCAGACTGATGCCTTGGAAGTTGGAGTGGGTGCGGTCCTTTCCATGAGTGTCGGAGGTCAGGAACATCCGATCCTTTATTTAAGTAAAAAACTATCGCCCCAGGAGCATAAGTATAGCAACATTGAGAAGGAGTGTCTCGCCATCAAGTGGGCTATGGAGACGCTCCGCTACTACCTCCTGGGGTGCCCCTTCACCCTGGAGACGGACCACGCCCCCCTGCAGTGGCTGCACCGCATGAAAGATTTCAACCACCGCACCACCCGCTGGTATCTCGACCTGCAGGACTTCAACTTCCGAGTGCGTCACCGCCCCGGCCCTCAGCACCTAAACGCCAACTTCCTCTCCCGCCCCTCTCCCTGCCCTTCCCTTGTCCCTTCCTCTTCTCCCGGTCCGCCTGTCGGGTGGTCCTTTTCTTAGGGGGCGGTGTGTGACAGGTGCTGTCTGTCACAGCACGGCTGCTGCTGACGCCCGCTGATTAGGTGCTCATGTGCCGCAGCTGTGTTGTCCGCTCCCTCGCAAACAGGCTGCGGACTCACGGCTGCGGGCAATGAGCACCGTGGCGACTGTGACGTCAGCAGGAACTGTGCCTTGTCTATTTAATCCCTCTCCCTCCCCAATGGAAGCAGCTAACCAGTGAGAGAGAACTGACATCTGTACCCCTTTTTACTGCCCGGAGCAACCCATTTGTTTGGACCTTTTTGTTGTGTGCTAGTTTTTGCCTTTTCCCCATTTTTGTGTTTTGTGTTATCCCCAGTGTGAACTGTAATAAAGCCTGGACACCGACGGAACTCGTGACTTTCTCTCTCCATCATTTGTGACTGGCTTTCACACAGTCTTATATAATCTAGGATTACATGTTGTAGGTCTTAAATTTTGCAAACTAGCAACTCCCTAACAATTATATATTTTCACCTTCTATTTTTAATCTTCTTTTTAAAGTTTTGAATGTAAATAAAATGAATGATCCACATAACATGACATAACTGTGGACCTATTTATTATGTGGCCTGTGTCCCCTGAGACCTGCCTTGTATACAAAAGTAAAATTTCATACAGACAGAATCATATGAATAAATGTTCAAAATGCAATGTCTTTTTAGATTATCTAAGGAAAACAATGTTTCCGTAAAAGCAGATTTATAACAGTATTAAACCAAATCATGTTGTGAAGCAGAGAATGAAATGTTAGTCATTTTCACATTATGGTTTATTTTCCAGTGCCTGTTTGATGAATTATTGAGTCTGCTTGAGCTAAACATTCTAGATTCTCAACATGCAATTAAAGAGGCCTTTTGCCTTAATGTATGAGTTGCCATTATTGATGAGCTGTAGGGCTACTCTATATCTCTGTGACTTCCCCTACCAAATGAACATCCATCATTCAGTCATATCCTTGTGTTATCAATCCGGTTCTAATAAAATGCTAAAAGTATTTTTCTCATTAATCCCCAAACTTAATTTGGCTATGCGGAGTTTCAGGATATAATTCTGAATTATAGGTGGAGTAACACTAGGTCCATCTTATTTAAGCTGCATGATTTAATCAGCTCCTGAAGAAGCAGGGAAGCTAATTGTTGTTTGTAATTCACTGTCTTAACACACCTGAAAATACTGTAGGATCAACTATGGACAATTATTTACCTTTATCTAAACTATAAAAACATTCTGACAGGATGAAGGAAACATAAGGAGGAACAAATGCAATGTTATTGCACATTATGGAAATCCCCATTGTGTAAATTCCCCCACCCCCAAAGTGAGAAATAATAATAATAATAATAATAATAATAATAATAATAATAATAATAATAATAATAATAATAAAAGACATACAGTAGAAAGTGAATTGTGCTTTAACAGTTGCTGCCTGCAGTGTCAATAGGATTACAATAAGTTCTTCTCAACCACTGGAGCAGAGAGCCACCCGTAACCTAGTCATTATATTCTGCAAAATTCCTCTTTCTAGGTAGTACCACTCTAAAAGGTTTAATAAAGTGTTTTTAAATAAATCTATTGATTGATCAATCTATATATGTGTGTGTTTTTATCCCTCAAAACTTAAATAAGGTGATAAAAATTGGTTATTTTACACTCACCTGTCATGAAGCATGGGGAGTTTGGAAGGACACTGCAGGTATTGCCGAAATCTCAGTTCAAACGCTTGCCCAATGGTACTAATGACGTCCTGGGCCAAGCCATCACAGCACTCGAGAATATGACAAGCTGAAAAAAGTCAACAGGGTCACTACAAGTATTTTGTTTCCCTGCTACATCTCATAATGTTTCAATCTGTCTGTATTTTGGTGGGGATTGTGTTGGGGTGTATTAAAATGATAAAACATTGCTTCTTCAGATAATCGACTTATGCACTGCAGGTGGTTGGGGTGAGTTACACTAATTAATCAATAAACCCCAGCCACCTGCTAAAAAAGGAGTCCTCAGCTTCACATAGTGTACCTTTTCAGACCATCGGGCCTGTTTATTTTGTGTGTTTCTTTAATGAAAGTCTTGTTTTCTGTAACTGTGAGCCTCTGTGTGCCTCTGAGCCTCCATTCCCGGCTATCCTGCCACAAGCTGACATAGGGATTATTCAGCCCCCTTGGACTTTTTCACATTTTGTTGTGTTACAAATATATATAGATATACTGTAGACCTATGCATACATACCTAAATATATAATTTGATTTAGCAGCAGTACCAGCCTGAATCCTTATTTCAGATATCAGAAGCTAAAAAAACCTGGGCTGGTGCAATACTTGCGCAGGAAACAGCATGGAAAATCAGCTTGCTGCTTGAACGTGATGCTGGGACTCTTCTCTTAAGACTATAAGTTCCCACAACAAGTGATGCCATCTTGCAGAAAACACATTAGACCCAGAGGTGGCTGCTCTTCAGTGTACAAGTGTCAGTTAAGCTTGAGTTTTATTGTTAAGTGGAATGGAAAGTGCCATATACTAGTGAACTGCAGTTTTCCACTGCCAGCCCAATCCAACCCAGTTACACCACAGCCCATTATGTACATTATTGGACTCTTATTTTAGTCAGGGAATGCTACAGGCTGGATTGATCTCTATGGCATATTGTTTCCATGGACTTGTATACACTGGCAGGTAATTGGGGCTCTTCTGCCTTTCTCCTGCACTGCCACTGTGATTTTACTACAAAGGTGATGTTATGTAATACGGTATAAAGAGCCTATGACAAATTAATGATTCATTTTCACACCAAGTGTGGAAATTAATGGGAAAACAAAACAAAAACCTGTATGAAGAAATCTGGAATTTCAAAACCAACCATGTATTTTACACCACACCTCATTCAAAATCCAATTTGACATGCATGGAGGGTTTTTGTCAGATTTACCACTTAAAAAACATCTCTTTATATGTTCATTACATGGTTCAAGTTTATTTTTTTTCTTGTTGCTTATTGTGTTGCTGTACTATCATAATTACATTTATGTGTTGTCCCTATACATGAAATGATGTACAAATGTAATTAAGTACATATTCAACAGCTGTGTTGACTAGGTACATATGTATTTTTCATTAATTTAAAGGGTTCATCTGGAACACATAGAAAAATAATGTATGTATCCTGGAAAGGCATGTCAGAAAGTGGGACAGGTGTCTTGGCAGGGGTTCCTCCCAAGTGGTTCTTGGTATATTTTTCTTAATGCTTAATTTTGACAACTTCAAATCTGTCTACAAAAGCTGGACTTGCAATAGGCTTGTCAGTGTCTTAAGGCAGGCACATTTATGATTTACTACTTTACTACTAGATTAGTTTGTAATTTGTATTTCTTATATACGTTAAACCTTGTCTCAAACATCCCAAATCAGCTGCTAAACTCCTAGAAATATCATATAGTATTGCTGACATTGTCCCTTTTTGTGGTGTATTATTTTCATGAAGTCACAGGATTTTCTAACATGTCTTATGTCCTGCCTAGCAGTGGAACTGTGTAAAAAACATAACTTCCTTGGGGATGAAATTGATTTGCAAAAACTAATATGTGCTTTTTATTGGCAAACACAGTGTGTTTGTTTACATTGCTTTGTGTGACATTTTCAAAATCTAATGCAATGGTTTAAAAAAAAAAAAAAAGAATTTGAAAGAATCAAAACGGGTGAATGGCCAGATTGCGATCCATAGCTTAGTAACAGTATAGAGCTAGACAAAACAAAGCTATATCTAAAGTAATTGCAATAAGCAATAGTCACAAACATAGAAATGGGAGTAGTTTTAACAATTTTATTTCTTACCTCTGCGATTTACAGGATCTTTTGCAACATATGCAACATAATCGGTAGTGTCCTGCAATAAGAAACACATACAAAAATGAATTAACAAGAAAATATGATTCTATATTAAGCAATGTACATGGGTTTTTCAGGAAATTAGCAATATTTACTTCATTATTGTTCTCCTAAAAAATAACCACACAGACAAGGAAGTGATGTATGTTGTTTTAAAAGCATCCTCTTTTTCACATACTTTACACTTTGTTAACATGAATGGTGTTGTTTTTTTCTTCACTGACAACACTTTTTGAAATAACCCTAATACTTAAAGGGGAACTACTGTTGTTCCCTTAATTATGTTTTCTGCTTCTTTATATATTGATAATAATGAATAAGTAAGGTGTATGTTTTGTGTTTGTTTTTTTCAGTTCAATTCCATCTTATTTGCACTTACACTTTAAAGACAGCATGTGTGCTATTTCAGGGTTTTGGGATGCGTCATTACTTCCTGGATAGACAGCAGAAAAACTACAGAAGCACCAGATTTGTCTTCCTAGCAACTTGAGTCATCATCTTCAGTAGCGCTTTGTTAAAGTTATTGTAATAAATAATAAAACATTTCCTTCAAAATGTACAATCAACCAAGCTCTGCACTGTGCAAAAAGAAAATGTAAGTAAATAAATAAAAAAAACTAAGGTCACAAAAACTGATAAATTTAGCTTTACAATTATTTATTGTATTTATTATGATTGTCATTTTCCCCAGGATGTCTCATGAATCAGATTTTTCATTGCTATGTTTTACATACTGAAATAAGATTTATCCTTTTTACTGGTCCATCAGTCAAAAGTGGAGGGAAGATGTGCTGGTGCTGGCAAAGGATTAAGCATCCCATCGTCCAAAGTCATATACATTTCCAGGAAGAGTCTAATCTGTTAGATATACTAAATTCATTTGGGTAACACTATATCTAATCTAGTGCTAAGAGCTTATCAAATGAGGATTTCAGCTCTCCCTTGAATGTTTGTTCATGGAATTGGGAACTATGTTAGTTGTAATGCATGGTTGCCAGCCATATACTAAAAAAAAAAAAAAAAATGTGTAGTGTATGCATGGATTCATATTCTTAAAAAAAAAAAAAAAAAAAAACACAACAGTTTCCAGAAACAAATGCTGCTTTTTGGCAGTGCATATGTTATTAATAAGACTATATTTTGGATAATTACATGCAGGGTGTAATTTTTATGTATTCACTGTGTCTGCATTCTATAAAAAGATAAACTATATTATTTGGGTGCAAAGCAATTCATGAATCCATAGAACTTTCACATACATGACATTTGGCCTAAAGGAGGAGAGCTGGTTCTGAATATCTTTCACAACTGGTGATTGGAAAGGATTTAAAAAAAAATATTGTGGCTTCCAATCCTAGAGAAATTGAAAAATACGTACATGTACACAACTATTGATTATTCATTGAAAAATACATAGATTTATTTAACCACTTTTCACCTGATGTGTCCTCAGGTGAATGCTCACAGTAGTATATTTTGTAGTATATACCATGGCCACTATGCACATCATGCATGTGTTTCACTAAACCATGCAATTTATCCATAAGTGCCATTATGTGGAGTAGTGGTCAGGGCTCTGTAATCTGGAGTAGAGGGTCCTGGGTTCAATCCTACATTGAAGACACTGCTGTTGTATATGGTTGTATGTGTGCTGCACCAGAACAAGTTTTGAATAGTATTTTTTTGAGGGAATGGCAATAAATAAATACATATATACAAACATACATACATACATATACGTACAAATAACAGAACATTTAAAACATCACAAGCGCATATGCAGAAACATTGCCTCTGTCCAGCACACTGCCTTCATTGATTTACCTGCAGAGTCCTGTTCCTTTAATGCCACAGCTGACAGTAGCTCTATTAACATCTGGTAATTGTCTCAGTAATTGCAAACATGACATGCAAATGTATTCTGGGGCTATCATTAAACATGCACATAGCACAATCAAATTTGAATTGCGTGAAAGACCTAATTCAACTGAATATACAATTTTTTTCTGCAATATTTGCGGGGTGCATTTATCCACTAACTGCACAAAGCTGTGCTCAAACAGTGGGAATAACAGTGCAAGCAGATTTGAAATGCTATATTCCAATGTTGCCATGTTTGAATATTTCTCCTTTTGGGGGAAATCACTATTTATTGCATAATTGAATTCCTGCTTTGTTTGTTTTCAGATTTATATTTTACATCATGTTTTCAGATACGCTTTTGTTTTGTGGTCATTATTACAATGCGGAAATTGAGTGTAACATATAAACAACAAATTCTGTTAGCATATAAACCAATTAAGTCTATACCTAGGTCGTTTTTCCCTTGTGTGCTTTTGTTTTGTTTAGGTACCTACAGAAGTGAAGGTTTTCATCTCAGTTTGAACAAAACTTTTGTGAATTGGTTTGCCACAATTCTGGAAGAGGAGGAAGGTTACGTCACTTTCATTTATGGGAGTATCCTGTAAAAATAACTTTCAAATTTTTGTTTGTATACAACACACGTGCAAATGGAGTATATATATGCATTGCCAACAGCTCTAACACAGTGAAACACTAACACTCGGTTGACAATAATGACATGAGTTGCTATGGGGAAGACAAATCCAGTGCTTTTGTAGTTTTTCCACTGTGTTTCCGCTTAGGAAGTTATGGTGCAATACATCCTAAAACCTGAAATAGCATACATGACATCTTTTGGTGAGATTTGAATTTGAAAGTGTGAAAGTTTGCTTACATATACACTAAGCACAACACGTAAAAATGCATAAAACCATAATTTTAGTAACCACGCTATTTCCCCTTTAAAGAAACAGAAACATTACATGTGATCTATGTTCAAAAAAAAAAAAAATTAAACAAAAAAAAAAATCAGACAGACAAGACCGAAAAATTCAGTTTTGGAAATAACTTGTATTAACCAATTTAATTTCAACAAACATCTGTATCTATGTATCTATCTATATCTATATCTTTATCTGTATAGAAAGTTATACAATTGCAAGGTGCTACAACAGTGTTTTCAATTCATTTAAAATTATTATTAAAATATATTTTATATAAAATAGATTTCCCTGGAGTGGATAAACCAACTCAAGGGAAAAGTAGACAGCATCTCCCGCCTGTATGAAGTTCATAGTCATACATGTTGTTTAAAACATGATGATGCTTATGTATTTTAATTTGTTTGTTTTCCTCAGAGCATTGTCAGTTTCCATATAAAACCACTTAAAAACACAACAATCCCCCTCCCATCTTTCACTCCCTACACACCACACACTTCACTGAAAAATCAGCTCCATAGATTGGTAGCTAGATAGACTTTTCTTCTTTGGGTAAAAAAATACATGTTATTAGCTTACCGGATCTCCACCAGATGCAAAGGAAATGGATTGCATGTGATGATTTGCGATTATCTGTGAAAAAAATAAAAACATAAGAATTGCAAATCAATCCACTGCACTGTATAAAAACTAACACCTTACATACAGGGTCGAAGCCAGGGGAATTGGCACCCTAGGCAAACTGCCATCAATGCACCCCTCTCCTACACACATGTGACTGTGAATTAAATAATAGTATGCAATGAAAATAGTCACATTTTAATTAAATTAAGAATATTCATTTTACTTAACTGACACTTTAATAACATACTAACATTAATAGCCAGCTTCTAATTTTAATACTGAAAATGTCTATATTTAAATATGAGTAAAATGATAGTAAACAATAGTTGCACAGCTTGTACTATTTATACTGAATAACTTCTGATGACTTTGGCATGAGCTAGAAGACCGTAAACAACTATTGCTCAGATTGTACTTTTAATGTGAAAAACTGATTAGTGGTTAGCTTGACATGACCAAATTATAATAAATCATAGTTTTCTTAAATATTTTAAACAGGGACAAAGGACTATGGGACATTGTAGCATGCAAATGGCAGTAGTTAAAGCTCAAGACAAAGCTGCCATAAGGCCTCTGTATACGGTCACTGAGATGAGCCTTCTTTCTGTCACTGCTAGAGAGCAAACACACTACACATCATCATTTGCCATAGCCTGAAGACTTACGAGTGATCATGCAAGTTTATGAGTTTCAGATAACCAGAGTTGCATGTGCAACCTAACGTTATCTTTCAAGTCGAAAATAGCTCCCAAAGGGACTATCCGATGTGGCATAACCCAGCTGGAGCAGCACAAACCTCGAACAGAAGTGTTCCTTTAAAAAGGGCCCAGGACACAGCCATGCCTCTAGTCCAGTGCGCCACTAGATGCCCAGGTGCTGGCAGGGCAGTAGACTCATAGGCCATGGCGATGGTCTTCAACCAGACACATTGCATTCCAGAGTGGAAAAACAGCTGTTGAGTCTGACAGACTTTTTTTGGTAGGATCCATGTGGCATCTCAATGCCCACACAGGGTCGGAGTAAAAGCAAATAGGGCTCCTCCTCCAAATAAAAAAACATATCAAACCCACTGGAAAATTGACATGGAAGGGAGAGATGATTTTGGGTAGCAAGCAGGGTTAGACCAAAGTGAAACCCTGGAGCTGTCGGAAGGAAGGGATGTGTCCACCCCCCTTTAAATAGCCATGCAAAATTAGCTCAAGTCTAACCAATTGCCTTCAAAATCACACACCAATTTAATTGGTCATCACCTATTTTAAATTGTAGTGATTTACATGATTTTAGGATACATTCAGCAGTTCCTGGATAAGGGGGTCTATATAATATATAAATATAATATATATATATACCAGTTATTAAGAAAGTGTGTGTGTATATATATATATTTCTGTAGACCAAGGAAGGTGAAGCGTCGACACATGAAAAAGGCTGAATGCAGCGAAAAAGGTTTAGTGCCGAATTAGTGTGCGTTTAGTGTGTGTCTATAAAGAGCGCCTAGTGATAACACCAAGCACAATGTCGGAGAAGGCTTTAAATAGGAAATAGGAGCCTGGCTCAAGCCGCGTACCTGAGCAAGCTCATGCTAAATCACAAGCAGATCCATTTGACAGGAGGAGAAGTAAAGCTATACCACCCTGCTGAAAGACAGTAGCCAACACAGCTATATCCACATCAGTGGAATATAGTTGATGGAGTGGCTGAGGACAGAACTCTCTTCTTGGCCTGGCTGCTAGGAGTGTGTGGTGATGTACAGGCTGCTGGAAACCAGCAGCATCTCAACTCCCTAAGCAGTGGAAAAAATCCCACAGCAAGAAGACACTCACAATAACTAGATTAGAAGTTAATTAATTCAAACTATATTAAGAGGAGAAACCGCAAATTGAAACTGAAACTTAACTATATACACCGATCAGCCATAACATTATGACCATTGACAGGTGAAGTGAATAACTTCTGTCCACTGCCGAAAGCGCCTACAATGGGCATGTGAGCATCAGAACTGGACCACGGAGCAATGGAAGAAGGTGGCCTGGTCTGATGAATCACGAGTTCAAGGTGTCGGCTTGGCCTCCAAATTCCCCAGATCTCAATCCAATTGAGCATCTGTGGGATGTGCTGGACAAACAATCCATGGAGACCCCACCTCGCAACTTACAGGACATCAAAGGATCTGCTGCTAACGTCTTGGTGCCAGATACAACAGCACCCCTTCAGAGGTCTAGTGGAGTCCATGCCTCGACGGGTCAGGATTGTTTTGGTGGCAAAAGGGGGACCTACACAATATCAGGCAGGTGGTAATAATGTTATGGCTGATCGATGTATACCTACAGATGGAGATGGAGCCCCACGCTATAGCCGATGAGATTAAACAAGTAAAAAGCACTAAAATACATGAAATACATGCAGTGCTATGGACAGTGGCCAAAACATTGTGAGGTCTTTTGAAAAGTGAAAACTCTGTATTGGAATGATGAAGAAAGTGTTTTATATTAACTATATAATGTTTTATATTGATATTAGGAATAATGACATTTTTTGCAGACTTGGCAAATTGGATTTCTTAGTGGGAGGCCAAATAAAGCAGTTAACGATTCACCCTTTCTTAAATTCTCTTACCATTTCTGTTGTTGTATGATAAGAGAAATGGGTTTTTCCGAATGTATCCACCCATGGGTTTGTCTGTGTGTGGATTTCCTGTTTTTCCTCTCAAAGCTAAAGATGTTACCTCGTTGTTAAGAAAACCACAAGATCGTACCATTTGTATGCTGTAACAGGACCAGACATCTGCCTCTATGGTGACCTCTATGGGAAGGGCAGCCTACAAACTTTCCAGAGCTTGCATCTTTTGAAGCTTCTGATTGGATGAACGACCACAAGATTCTACGTCATTTTCCTATAAAGTTGCACTCATGTTTGTAAACATTAAGTTCACACTGAAGGAATTTCCCGACGTGGTGCTTCCAAGCCGGCTTGATTAAAGTTCTATTTGCTTTATCTCAATTACTTTTCCAGTTATTTCCGAGACGGTTTCTACAAAAAGTAAGAAAGCAATGCAATAAATAGGCAGCAATGTGCTTTGTGTGTGATGTCTAAATGAGCAGTGGCAGGGGGAGGGCTCATCTGAGTGACAGTACACTGACACCTATCAGGCACTTTGTAAAGAGCTATCAGTATTTTACATTGTGTGCAGCAATAACCCATAGTCCCTTTGGGTGCTGTTTTCAACTTGAAAGATGATTGCCCTTTTGGGGAAACTACCCACTCCGTATTGTCATTATTTATAATTTAAAAATATTTTTACGTTACTTGGATTTTTTCAAGTTAATTTAAGTGTCTTTTTTAATTGTTCAGATTTTAAATTAATTTAGTGAATGAATTCGTACAAACATAAGTGAAGAACAAAAACCAATTTTAAGAAGTAAACTTTGATGTGTAATGGGTTTTACAGATTAAGCATTGCAGAAATTAAGCTTTGAATATATTTAAATTATATAAAATACAAGGTGGTATTAATGTAGTATGAGTAAGTCTGGTGTATTCATTCCCTTACATGAAACAGTTTAGCTAGCTTAGTTTAGTAGCAGCAGAGTGAAAGAAGTATATTCATAACATATATTTGAACAAGAAAAAACATTCATTCTATGAATTGGAATGAACTAGTTATAAGCCATCAACACTGAAAGAACACTTGAAGATTAGAATAAACCAGTGATGCCCTACCTGTTTAGAATCTGGAGTCATCAAGTTCAAGCTGCTGGTTGAAATGTTCAGAGTGATGCTCATTCCTGCAAACTGAAGGTTACTCTTTCCTAGAATGCTGGAGAGTGCTTTACTTGGGGGCTGGGGAGTAAAATTACATAATCAGAAATCATTTTCAATTGAAATTTTAACATGAACATAGTTCCCAATTCTATCATATGACTTTATATACTACCAGCCATTTTCCCAGTTTTTATTGAAATTTTTTAATTTTTTTCCTACACCATCAAAAAGGCACTGGAGGAAACTTTGACAGGAAGAGGTCTGGCAGACCCAAAGCCACAACAGAATCAGAACAGAAGTTTCTGAGAGTCAACAGCTTGCGTAATAGGTATCTCACAGGACAACAGCTTCAAGCACAGCTTAACACTGGTCGATGTAAGCAAGTCGCAGTTTCAACTGTGAAGAGAAGACTTGGAGCTGCAGGTTTGACAGGTCGAGTGGCAGTGAGAAAGCCATTGCTAAGATGGCAAAATAAGAAAAAGAGGCTTGCCTGGGTGATGAAGCACCGCCAGTGGACTACTGAAGACTGGAAGGTCTTATGGACCGATTAATCAAAATTTAACATTTTCGGTTCATCACGCAGGGTTTTTGGCGAAAGGATGGTTCCTCAGTGTGTGACATCAACTGTCAAACATGGAGGAGGTGATGGTCTGGGGCTCTTTTGCTGCATCCAGAGTGGGCGACTTACACAGAGTGAGTGGCACCCTGAACCAAAACGGCTACCACAGCATTTTGCGCCATGCAATACCCTCTGGTATACGCCTAGTTGGTCAGGGGTTCATCCTACAGCAAGACAATGACCCAAAACATGGGATGAACTGGAAAGAAGGGTGAAATAAAAAGCAACCTACAAACAACCTACGCATTTGTGGGAACTTCTGCAACAGTGTTGGGAAGAACTTTCAGAACAATATTTGATTTCCATTGTAGAAAGAATACAATGAGACATTAAACTGTGTAAATTTAAATAAAAACTGGAAAAATTTTGGTATTCTAAAACTTTTGTCCGGTAGTGTAGGTATTCATTTAGAGTACATGTTCTACAGGTTAACAGTATTTTTGTATTACAAATTTACAAAATTGTAGTGTTTATTTAATGCCATTTTACCTACTTCAAAGGTTACAATCAATCAAACAGTCACAATCTACCTGCAATAAGCCAGATACATTGCTTTTCCAATATGTTGATGTCTAGTAAATAAGTGAAATGTTTTACTTTGTGTATAGTGACTGTTTGATTATATGTCTGTTTATGCGTTTTAAAAATAAAATGTGGTGGGTCTGTTAAAACATTTTTTTATTTTATTTTTTAAAGCTTGAAAGAATCAGGTTTTGTAACCCCAAAAATCTGCCCCATAGAATGATAGGGTACATTTAATTTGCATATGAGGACATGAAACACGGGGTAAACACCCCAACTGTGACTTAGAAACACACATTTCATGTGAAAATGTTAATGTTATTCAAAATACCAATACAGACCAACATGGAAGGTGTTTAGAATCTATATATTCCCGTTGGTTTTCAAGTTTGGCTATGTTAAAGCTGGGTTTAAAATATAATTATATCCCCCCAAGTTAATTAATTATTGTAAATATTATTATGTACAAATGGTATGAAAACTTTATGATATAAGTTTAACGCTATGCTTTGAACAGTTTTACTCAAACAAGACCCAACCATCATGATCAGCCAGATTTTCTTCTTTAAATATTTGCTGTACAAATCTATTTATTTCGGACAAAACAAGCCTTTGGACTTTTTTCCTTTACCTCAACCAAAAGTGTAGTGAAAAATTAACACACACACACCTTTTTTCACAAAAAAGGCTTATTCAAGCTACAGGGAGAAAACAGTTAAACTAGAAAACATACTTAAATTGAACTGTTAGTTATAAGGGTAAATGCTGTGTGTATTCCACACCATAGACCTGGTTTTCCAAAATGAGGAAATTAGTAATTACTAATGAATAGGGTCAGTATATATGTGTATTGTAGTTGCTGTAACATCCACACGAAAATAGCCCATCTTAATTGAAAAAAATACAAAATGTAAGTACATTTTTACCAGCTTTGGAATGAAAAAAATGTTGTTTTAAAGTACATTTACAACATGCAACTGTCAGACTGAGGTAGTTTACCTTTCTTTTGCGAAATGCTCCTTTGGCACCTGGGACAGCTTCACACACTCGACTGATAGCTTCCCTAAAGAATGAGCAGAAACAGAAATCAAAACTGAGGCAGATGAGGGGAAATGTAATAAATCACAAGGAGATTTTGATGTATTATTTATGTTTGTTTTTAAGCATGAACGTTTTTAAAATGTTGGTAAAGAATATTTCCTTCAGACAATGGAACTGAATTCTCAAAGTTAGGATTTTGCACTCTACAGGAAGATAAATTAATATATTTTGTCTAAAAAAATATATTTTCAGGTTTATCCAAGAAATATGATATGAATTACAAATGATAATTCTCTGTCCAATGGCACATTTAAAATCAGTATTTTTACATGAGATAACTCTTATATATAAAATATACTTTAAGCTTTGGTTGGGGGTTTTAAAATTACAATTTACAATTACCACAAGTAATAGCTATGCAAAAGGCCTTATTTTGTTACTGAGTTTCTAAATATTTTTGGAAGGAATATTTCCGTTTTTCTCTCGATCGACAAAGCAAACAGAACTTTTTTGCAGCATAATTCCACACACTATTTTTATTACCAAACAAGTAAACAGAAACATGTCAAACAGAACAACTGTTATTGTCAACACATCCACAGATCCACACACATTTTTATAACACTTTATAACATTTTTTGTTTGGCTTCTAACTGCATATTTTGATTTTGGCCATTAAAATTGTTTTATTATAATCATTATGGTTTCTGTTGTCATGGTCATTTGCATCATATGGTCATGAGTCTACAAAGTTTGTACTAAGCTTTCATCATAGTCAACTAAACTGTTCCACTGGTGGTGATGTCAAGGTATTTGTATGAAATTTGATTGCGATTTCTGGCTTTAGAGCCACCAGGTGGCAGCAGGAGTTTGCACTGCCTAATCCATCACAGACAATTCAGTTCACAGCTACATGCCTTGGGTACTTTTTTTCAAGTCACGACTCTTTACAATTTCCTTGTGGTTCAGCAGGATATAGCTGCACACAGCATGGCGTTGCCTAGGTAATGGGATGCAACTTTGTAGAATTGCATGCATTGACAAATAAGATAACAACCAGCATGCCCAGATTTCATACAGACAGGACTGTTTATATGTCATATACTTTAATTGCTTGTTATTTTATTATAATTCAGTTTTACTGTGGATTTTTAAAGCCTGGTTAAAACTATGTTCTTTACATTTGGTGCAATGGAGACTATTAATAGAATTAATGGCCTCCCACTGTACAGTTCCATGAAGCAAGGGAGCCTGTTGAGATGTAGACACATGTTCCAGCTGCTGTCTCTAGTAAGTCGTGCAGAAAACCTAATGTAACATTAAAGGATGCTGGTGAACTTAAAGCTAAAGTGCCCCCATTTATTCACACAAATTATCACTCATAGTCCATCATTTTGGCATTTTTCTGTAATTTATGATGTATAAATTTATTTTAGCAAAGTACATTTTCTTTCATTTTTACCAATATCATTTGAATACCATAAAGTGGTCTTTAACGCTGCCTCTAAAAGGTATGTGCCCATGATATACTGGATTTTATCTGGAGCAGAGAGCTTGATGGGATAAAAAAAGTAAGGAAAAAACACCAAACAACCTGACAAATCAAATAAACCTCATTATTCCTCACCTTGTAATTTGTGATCTTGTGTTGAAGTCTAGTGATCTCATTGACCGTAACACTTCAATACATCCCAAATACTGCAAGAGAAGAGAAACAAGAACTACATTGAAGGTGTTTTTTTTTTGTTTTTGTTTTTTTGCATTGAATATGTTCTGAGCAAGTATCTCATAATTCATTATGTAGTTTGGTTGTATTCTGGTTTTGACAAATATGCACAAATGCATCAACCTGATCACACAGTATCGTTAATGTTCTCTAATTGTGTAACTTTGTCTACACATTTCTTGGGTCCATCAATGTAATTAAAATACTTACCAAAGTAAATTCTATTACATGCATTATTATATATGATGTATTTTGTTCATTATTTTCCTTCAAATTAAACCTTTCCTTTTCTACATAAAATATTTGTCTCTGGATTGTAGTTAAGAGACAACAAATATGAGTTACTACATATTATTCCAAGTAAAATGTATTACAATGTTACCACAATGTTATTTGGTTAGATAGGGTGAAATTTTTGAGTATGCATATCTGCTTGTGTTATACACTCACCTAAAGGATTATTAGGAACACCTGTTCAATTTCTCATTAATGCAATTATCTAACCAACCAATCACATGGCAGTTGCTTCAATGCATTTAGGGGTGTGGTCCTGGTCAAGACAATCTCCTGAACTCCAAACTGAATGTCTGAATGGGAAAGAAAGGTGATTTAAGCAATTTTGAGCGTGGCATGGTTGTTGGTGCCAGACGGGCCGGTCTGAGTATTTCACAATCTGCTCAGTTACTGGGATTTTCACGCACAACCATTTCTAGGGTTTACAAAGAATGGTGTGAAAAGGGAAAAACATCCAGTATGCGGCAGTCCTGTGGGCGAAAATGCCTTGTTGATGCTAGAGGTCAGAGGAGAATGGGCCGACTGATTCAAGCTGATAGAAGAGCAACTTTGACTGAAATAACCACTCGTTACAACCGAGGTATGCAGCAAAGCATTTGTGAAGCCACAACACGTACAACATTGAGGCGGATGGGCTACAACAGCAGAAGACCCCACCGGGTACCACTCATCTCCACTACAAATAGGAAAAAGAGGCTACAATTTGCACAAGCTCACCAAAATTGGACAGTTGAAGACTGGAAAAATGTTGCCTGGTCTGATGAGTCTCGATTTCTGTTGAGACATTCAGATGGTAGAGTCAGAATTTGGCGTAAACAGAATGAGAACATGGATCCATCATGCCTTGTTACCACTGTGCAGGCTGGTGGTGGTGGTGTAATGGTGTGGGGGATGTTTTCTTGGCACACTTTAGGCCCCTTAGTGCCAATTGGGCATGGTTTAAATGCCACGGCCTACCTGAGCATTGTTTCTGACCATGTCCATCCCTTTATGACCACCATGTACCCATCCTCTGATGGCTACTTCCAGCAGGATAATGCACCATGTCACAAAGGTCGAATCATTTCAAATTGGTTTCTTGAACATGACAATGAGTTCACTGTACTAAACTGGCCCCCACAGTCACCAGATCTCAACCCAATAGAGCCTCTTTGGGATGTGGTGGAACGGGAGCTTCGTGCCCTGGATGTGCATCCCACAAATCTCCATCAACTGCAAGATGCTATCCTATCAATATGGGCCAACATTTCTAAAGAATGCTTTCAGCACCTTGTTGATTCAATGCCACGTAGAATTAAGGCAGTTCTGAAGGCGAAAGGGGGTCAAACACAGTATTAGTATGGTGTTCCTAATAATCCTTTAGGTGAGTGTATATATTTATTATTTTAACATTCTATCAATTTATTAGTAACATATGCTGTAGATAGGGTGGCAGATAGACAGACAGGACAGACACAGATAGATAAATAGACAGATACAATATTTTTTCCTATCAATCCAATGATTGCTTGTCATAAACTGATGAAGTACAGTACTTTTATTTTATATTCTTGTTGAACATGTATGGTGCAGAGAAAATGTATTTCTCTCTTAATTAACAAAAATACCATCTGTGATTCTACCTCGGAATAATATGTCCTATGATCAGATAACTAAATCCAGCTCCATCTATGTTTATTTCAGTTGCTGCCTCCTTATTCACTGTTCTTTCCCTTCTTCCCTTTATTTCATACATGCTCCCCATATCCATGATACAGTGCCTGCAGGAAGTATTCACCTGTTACAACCTGAAATTGTTGATGCATTTAATCGTATTTTTCCCCACCCTTTGATTTACACTTCCTACTCAACAATTTGAAGAGGCAAGAGAATTTTATTGAGAAACAACAGTTAATGAAAAATAAAAAAACTAAAATGTTTTGGTTAGAGAAGTATTCACTCCCCTGAGTCAATACTTGGCAGAACCACCTTTGCCAGCAATTACAGCTGTGATTATTTTGGTATAAGTCTCCACCAGGTTAACAACCCATTCTTCTGGTCAAAATTGTTCAAGCTCTGTCAAGGTGGATGGGGAGCATTGGTGGACATCAATCTTCAAGTCTTGCCACAGATTCCCAATCAGATTAGAACAGTCTAGGATATTAATGTTCTTGTTTTTAAGCCACTACAGTGTTGCTTTGGCTGTGTGCTTGAGGTAATGATTCTGCTGAAAGGCAAATCTCTGTCCCAGTCTTAAATATTTTGCATACTGAAGCAGGTGTGCTCCAATGAATATTCAGTGCCTTTGAAATCTTTTTATATCCCTCCCCTGATCTTTGCCTTTCCACAACCTTTCCTGGAGTTGTTTTGAAAGCGCCTTGGTCTTCATGGTAGTATCTTTGCTTTGAATGCACTACCAAACTGCAGAACTTTACAGAGACAGGTGTATTTAATCTGAAATAATGTGACTCCAGACACACCCCATTTTTAACCACATTGAAAGTGTGGAGTAGATTGTGTAGATCCCATTTAAATGCATCAAGGTTTTAGGTTGCAACACAACAAAATGTGAACATTTCCAATGGGAGTGAATACTTCCTAAAGAACTATAAATATTATGTCAGATTTGTAACTGTATTGTTCACATTTAGCTGTGTACAGTTGTGGCTTGTGCCTTGCATCTAGTTGTTTAATACTTTGATGACTGACTTTACCAGAGTGTTTTTTCATGTCACTGACGGAGCTAACAAGCTGTGAATATAAATGTTTCTTTAAAGTTAGGATTACAACATGATGCACATTCCTGAAACTTGCACAACAGACCTACAACAACATAGAGAGCATAATGATAACAAGAAACAAGAAAAAAAGCATTGCAATTAATCTGAAATACACCATTGCTAACCATGAAACATCCATCAGCAACTTACTTTACCTTAAAACCCAGAATAAACTCACCAGTTATCTTGCACTTTTAAATGTGGCAATTTAAGGATATATGATTATCACAGTAACATTTACACTTGAAATGTGGGTTTATATATGGAAATGGTGAGTTTTCATAATATTTACATAATTTGCGAGTATTTGGGATTGACCCTTTCCTTCTCTGGGTCTGTTATGATTCTCCCGAGTTTCCAGGCCAAACATGCACATGCATCATCACTCACAGGTTAAAAACATTGCATGTAAACTCCCCCATTGATCCAAAAGTATTAGAGCAATTTATTTAAAGCTATATTTCCCCCAAGGTCATACCAGTATTTAATGTATATGGAAATTAATGAAATTGCAGGCCTTTGTTGTGCAATATATAACCTTTGTTTGGGATAGTAATATTTTAAAATATGTCAAGAGGGATTTCCATGGTATCTCCACATATATAGTACTATGCAAAAGTTTTAGGCAGGTGTGAAAAAATGCTGTAAAGTAAGAATGCTTTCAAAAATAGAAATGTTAATAGATTATATTTATCAATTAATTAAATGCAAAGTGAGTGAACAGAAGACAAATCTACATCAAATCCATATTTGGTGTGACCACCCTTTGCCTTCAAAACAATATGGCTTTTCGGCCGCATGTCTGCCATGAGAGACCTTGCTGATGCAGTATAACTACCTTGTGTCTTGTTGCTGTGCTCAGTCTCGCCATGGTGTATGCCTTGACAGTAAACTGTCTTCAGCAACCTCCCCTTGTTAGCTGAGTTTGGCTGTTCCTCACCCAGTTTTATTCCTCCTACACAGCTGTTTCTGTTTCAGTTAATGATTGTGTCTCAACCCACATATTGAATTGATGATCATTAGCACCTGTCTGGTATAATTGTTTAATCATACACTTGACTATATGCCTACAAAATCCCTGACTTTGTGCAGGTGTACCTAAAAGAATTGATGCTGTTTTGAAGGCATCACACCAAACATGGATTTGATGTAGATTTTTCATCTGTTCACTCACTTTGCATTTAGTTAATTGATAAATATAATCTAGTAACATGTCTATTTTTTCTATGAAAGCATTCTTACTTTACAGCATTTTTTCACACCTGCCTAAAACTTTTGCAAAGTACTGTATATGAACAGGACAGAATCATAAGGTATTAATAGCATTGTACAAAAATAACCACTATTTATGGGTGATCCTGAGGTTAGTTCTTCATAAGTACTTAATAATTACAGGAATAAAGCATTCCATTGCATTGCAACAAGTCTGAAGAGTCACCAGACATTAATCTAACTGACTATATAGTGGGCTGTTCTCTGTTACCCCTACACCCCCCAAAAATACACCCTTATAGGGATTCTGACCTACTTAGAACATAAGAACGTAAGAAATATTATAAATGAGAGGAGGCCATTCGACCCATTGTGCTCGTTTAGTGATCCAATGATCCTATCCAGAATGTTCCCAAATTTTCAGCTTCAACCACATTGCTGGGGAGTTTGTTCCAGATTGTGATGACTCTCTGTGTGAAGAAGTGTCTCCTGTTTTCCATCTTGAATGCCTTGAAGCCCAATTTTCATTTGTGTCCCCAGGTGCTTGTGTCCCTGCTGATCTGGAAAAGCTCCTTTCGTTTGATGTGGTCGATGCCTTTATAGTGGACATTTTTGTAACCTGCATGTAATTTCTTGCACTTGTCCACATTGAATTTCATCTGCCATGTGTCAGCACGATTGTATCTGCTGAGCATCTGTAAATTTGACAAGTTTACCCTGAATGCTTACATCTTCCAATTTGAGGATCAGTCTTTGGTGTGGAACCTTATCAAAAGCTTTTTGAAAATCTAAGTATATCATATCAAATATGCTTTCACATACAGCTGCAGTTGCATGTTCAAAAAATTCTAATAAATTAGTAAGACATGATCTGCCTCATCTAAACCCTTGTTGATTATAACCATCATTTGGAATATTTGAGTTAGCGGCCTATAAATAATTTCCCTCATTTCTTTAAGTATTGTTAGAAATATACCATCTGGCCCAGGTGATTTGTTTGTTTTTAATTCTGCTAGTCCCTTTAGTACCTCCTCTTCATTTATCCTGATCTCTCTTAGGGTTTGACTGGACTGGTTGTTAACCTGTGGCGTGTTATCTGATTTTCTCTTGTAAAACCCTCTGTGAAATACTCATTTAGAACATTTGCCACATCATGTTTGTTTTCCAAGATACTTCCATTTTTGCCCTTTATCTGTTTCACTTCCTCCTTTATTGACCGCTTGCTGTTGTAGTATTGAAAAAAGCTCTTAGCATTAGTTTTAGCTCAAAGAGCTGTTTCTTTCTATTTCCCTCTTTGCTTTCCTGATCCCTTTCTTAAGATCTCTTTGCAGCTCAACATATTCTTCGTATTTTGTTTAGTGTTTATCCCTTTTGTATATGCTATACAACATTTTATTTTTCATATTTTGTTGCATACTTCTATTTAACCATTTTGGCCAATGTTTTTTGGTCCATCCTACCATCCTACCTTTGTGAACTCATCTGCAAAAAAGTTCTAGAAGCTACTGCATACGATCACAGGATCTCTATTTACTGGCAATTCCCACTGTTCACACAGAGATGGGTAGAAAAGCTTTTAGGGTTGCTGCTCCTACTGCATGGAATGTTCTTCAATCTGACCTAAAAATGCAGGAGCTTGTAGCACTGAGTGTGTTTAAAGCTAAATTTAAAATATTGGATGAGGGTCTAGCTGGTTATCAGTGCTTTTGAAGTTGTGCATCTTTTCCTGAATTGTGGCTGTGTTGTTTTTTTGGTTTTTTTGCAGGTGCTGGATGGTGTGGTTGATGTGTTTTGGTTTCTCTATGTTGTGTTTTGTGTTTTGTATTGTTTTTTGTTTGTTGATGTTCGTTTAGGCCAGGACACTCCTGTAAAAGAGATTTTTAATCTCAGTGAGTTCTTTTCCTGATTAAATAAAGGTTAAAAAAAAGTTTTGGTACAAATTTCTCCTGAGCCTTGAATAGTATATTCTTAAAATATAACCATCCATTTCAACTGAATCTGTATCCCGTGTGCTCCAGTCTAACTCTTCTATGTACCGCCTCATACCTTCAAGGTGTGCTTTTCTAATATTGTAGATCATTGTTTTAGACTTGGTCCTTGTTTTTTGAAAGTATGCCTCAAAGCTAACCACATTGTGATCACAGTTTGCCACAGTTGTACAAAGTGGGTTTGGTCAAAGTGGGTACAAAGAGTCTGCATAACCGTGATCACATTTACATCACATTTACATTACATTACATTTACATTACATAAAATAACAGGTAGGTTACCGATTGTTTTACCAGACTCCCAAATAACACAATAATCAGAGTATAGGATGACAGCCATCTTACATGATGTCTTCTGAATTAGTCTGTTAGTTTCAGGGACTGCATTTTATTCTGTGTCCATGCTGTATCTCAGTGATTAGGGATACAAATTTGCCATCATTAGAGACAGTACATGTATACCTTAAATAAGACTGTAAAACAACCATGACATGTTATCAGGACCCCACCTATTAGTTCAGTATTATTGTCTGCATCTAACTGTGTCCGAATACCATTCAGTAAAACAACCACCCACTCACTTTTTATGACTAATTTCAGCAGCTGAGAACATTTGGTTCTGTCAACATAAGGCAAGGTCAGCCTTTAGTGTCCATTTGTACACAATTTAAAGTTTGAAAACAATACTGTCTGGTATACATCAATCATCATGAAATATTTAAGACAAGCTAGATGCAGATATGAGCATTTACATATAGCAATCTACAAATTGCATGCATCTAAATAGTTTTATAGCATTCATAGGAATTGCATGTATTTCTCCTTGCTATGCAATATTTAATTATTTAGTTTATTTTAGTTTTGTTTCTTTTTATAGAAAATGCTATGTGACCTTTGTTTTCCTACATTACTGTCATGTAAAACCCAGATGTATTTTCAAGCCATTACTTTCAAAGATAACAAGTCTTGCAACCTTTCTCTGATGAAGGTAAAGAATACTCATCTTAGATTTCTATTTTTAGTTGCTTTCATGTCACAAATGTTTTACTGAAGCATACAGCAGGGTACTGTTTTTTTGGTTCAGGTATGGATTACAATATCTAATCTGTGGACTCCTCACTCTCCCCATCCAAACAATGTGGGGAAGCAATAAAAAAGTCAAACACAATGTTAGGGTATATTGTCAAAAGTGTAGAATTTAAAACAAGGGCAGTAATGTTAAGACTACAATGCACTAGTTAGAGCTCATCTGGATACTGTGTACAGTTCTGGGCTCCACACTTCAAGAAAGATATCGCTGCTCTAGATACAGTTCAGAGGAGAGCAACCAGACTTATTCCAGGTCTGAAGAGAATGTCCTACTTGGAGAGACTGAGGGAACTGAACATTTTCATCCTGGAACAGAGGAGACTACGTGGGGCCTTGATTCAAGGCTTCAAAATCACAAAAGGCATTAACCACATCAAACTAGAGGAGCGTTTCCAGATCTACAGGGACACACGGACACGGGGACACAAATGGAAATTGGGCTTCAAGGCGTTCGAGACCGAAAACAGGAGACACTTCTTCACACAGAGAGTTGTTACAATCTGGAACAAACTCCCCAGTGATGTCACTGAAGACGACAATTTGGGAACATTCAACAATAGACTGGACATAAATTAGTTATTATTGGACACCAAATGAGCACAATGGGTCGAATGACCTCCTCTCACTTGTAAACTTTCTTATGTTCTCATGTTCTAATTAAAACTAGCTTGGCCCTCCTTGCATAGGTTTTGTAATTCTTATAAATACTTTAATTCGTTAAATCTTGGACTCATCTTTTCAATCTCTGTTTTTCTAGTAATCGAAACCCATAGTGCTGCCGGTGTGATATGGACATGCTATGCACTATATATTCTGTCATCTCCTGCATCTCACTATCAGTAGCTGAGCACTATCTCTCTTTTTGTCTTCCAGGAATAGCCCCCCTCCAAGGGGCTGATGAGGCATCCCATCCCCCACCACAGAGGACTGATAACGCACCCCCCACCTCTGAGGGCTGATGAGTCATTCCCACCCAAGGGCTGATGACATATAACCCTCACCGCCCCCGAGGGCTAGCGAGGGGCTCCCACTAGAGGGAAGAACACAGTTAGCAGCACCAACTAAGAACGTTCTGATCTTATTGCTGCTGTATCATAAAATTATACTACCTGGAGGGGAGGCAACCGTTAGTCCTAGGCCTGAAGCCGTGGACCACCAGAGATTTATTTTCTCCTATAACAATCTGCCACCCTAAAGGAGTTTTTGTTTTTCTCTCCTCTGTGGCTAATGGTTTATGTGTTTATTTTCAATCTGTAGTCTTTGTCTACCCTGCAAAGGGTGCTATACTAAATAAAAATTGATTGATTGATTGATTTAATACTTTAAAATCTAATTGTAAATTAGATTATCAAAACAAACTGGCACACCCACAGCTTATAAGCAACAAACACTTTTTGTTTAGTATATGTAATTTTCTCTCTGTTCCATACTTAACAGTCTAAATATGGTTTTGTTTTGTAATAAATAAAACATGTCAACCATAGTGATAAAGCACTGAAGACTTTGCTTCTGTTATGTCACACCTAGGAAGCAGGACACCACAATTTAACCCCTTTGGAATAACCCTTCTCCTTCTCCGTATGTGTATCTTCAATGACACACAGGCAGGGTAGACATTTTTAATTTCTCAATCATTTAAAGTAGAGTAGAACACAATAACGCAAACAAGCACTACATACTAGTAATACTAATAAGCAAAGAGTGTGTATTTTGTTAATAATTATATTCAAGAAATACTGTTCAGTTGATATTTAACATCACATACACATCACTGTGCACAGACATTTTTGGGGGCAGGGGCTCAAGCCAAAAAAGGCGCACCCTGTCCGGGGTGGGGAGGCTGACAAAGTGCGGTCCGGGTGGGGGGAAGCTACCGAAGTGTGGTCTTGGGGGCAGGTGCTCGGGATAAAGGGCACTTTGGGAGTCTTAGGGAAAAAGGGCATGTGCTTTCACAGGTTGAGCCTTACCTATGCACGTGCCAGGATGGGAGGCACGTTAGTGAGCATGATGCATACAAGTAGCGAGTAAAAAGGTTTTAAAAGAATATGGTGTAGAAATATTGCAACTCTGTAATGTTGCTTCTGCTTTGCAAATTACTGCTTTATGACTACAAAGAACAAGGCACTACATACTGTTAATGTGGAAGGCCATTGCTACTGTTCTGTTACCTACTGTTTTCCTTCCCTGCTTGGGAGAACCTGTGATTCAGCTTAAAAGTTGAATGCAAATGTTTGCGAATAACATGATTGTCATCAATGCTACAGGGGAACAATGGCCTGAAGCTTGGAAGAGCACTGTTCTGCTTCACTGCCTGGATACAGAGGTAAAATGTATTTTCAATATTCTGTCAAATACGGGTGCCATCATTTTGGATATTGTTACTACCTCAGAGGAGGCCCAATAACATATATCTAAACAATGTTTATAAAGCGCGGGTATGCATATTGCTCAGATGGGTGCCTTCATAGATTTATTGTTTTTTGCATGACCCCGGTTTCAGGGATGACCTGCTGAAGAAGGCTTCAAAAACATAAATCTGTGAAAATGTACAATTTGAGTTCATCCAACATGCCCATGTTATTATTGGAGGAGACAAAGTCCCATAGACAACTTCACAGATCGTCAAAGTAAAGCATAAACTCTGCCAAATTAATAATAATCTTGTATTTTCACTGCAGTTCAGAAAATTCCCTGGCTAATTCCCTCTCTTGCCCTGCCAGGATAATAAATGTACAACTTGCAGTAAAACAGGCCTATTTGCCATTGTACCACTACTCATTGTCCTGTACTTAAATGATAATGCTTCATTAAAGTAATTTTACTGTTGAACCATTAGGAACCTATAGTCAGGCTATCAATCTTGTGGTTGACATGGGATCTTCATGATTTATCTTGCTACCATACATATAAAACCAGTATAGTGCATTCCCCCATACTCAGTCTGATGTCTGACTGATGTCACATATTCCTGAACAACTTTACCTATTTCTATTTTCATTATGCTCTCATGACTACATTCTAGATTTTCAAGTCTAGCACACCTTTGCTTGGAATTGTTTTGAATCATACCATAAAAAACATGAATACCATGATAATGTATACTATACTATACTATAGAACCTATACTACAAATGTGAATGGAAACGTTGAGAGTTGTGGGTGTGGTTACTGTGATAATGTGGTTACTCCAAACATGCTATAGAATACAACACCTGTGTGTCAATCTGTGGGAACTGAACAAATCAGTTAGAATCGACAGCTATCTTAACAACATAGCTTGTCTTCTATGATTGATCTTGCCTGTACATTAAGTCCACCAACATGAAGAAAGTTGTTTTTTCCCCAAGTTTTAATACACAGAGATTTTCCCTGGCACATACTACATGGATTAGAATCTACACCTGCCACTTTCCAAAAGTTGATGTCATGGATTCTCACAGATTTACTGTGGGTGATATTATTTATCAGAGTCTCTTCAGTTGAACTTAGAAATGTCTTGCACTGCTCTCAGGAAGCTGCACAAGAACATAACACAGCTATTCTGGATTCACCAGCTCCTAGCGATGCACCTACACATTGTTTTTGGACTTACATCTTGGTATAATAAATTGCTGAACATTGATGGTACTTTAGTAGAACTGAATGGATGCTGTAGTGAGAGGGGATGCTGACTTTATGTAGGTAAGGCCTTCCCAGAAAAGCTTTGAGAACCTTAATTGGAAAGTCATGGAAAGACAGATGCTAGCTGATTGTTCCTTTTATTGACACCTCCATGGCCTATGCATGGAAGGGAGGGCGTAGGTCAAATACATTCAGAAAATACAGAACACACCCTGCTGTTTGTAGGAAAATTTGGAAAATTGTATCCAGTTGTGTAGCACATGTTTCACATGGGACAGTAGATTATCCTAAAACTAATAAACAATAAATTACCTGGAATTCAGAGATAATACCTACTTTATTTTTGCAAATGTATTTGCTGTATAGCCTCGACCTGTATAACCATGGCCAACCCTCAGTTCTAAATGTGATATAAAATGGTTCTCTTTTCAATTAGGGCTATACGAGATTAAACGCTTAAATGGTAAACATGGATAAAACATATTTTAGTTTTAAAAAATGTGTATATGTTTAAACTCCACTTTACCAAAAAAAAGTAGTAGGGTAGGCAAATCGTCCACGGGGGGTTGCTGTAGAGCGGGGGTGGAGCGAAAGCAGGAGCAATTGCGCTTGTAAAAAAAGAAATATATGGGGGTCCAAACAGGCTGTAATACATTGGTTTGTGTGCGTACTTTATTCGGTTTGTGTGCGTACTATATCGGTTTGTGTGCGTACTATATCGGTTGTGTGTGTACTATATCGGTTGTGTGTGTACTATATCGGTTTGTGTGCGTACTATATCGGTTGTGTGTGTACCATATCGGTTGTTCACGTCACTCAAGTGGGCGGGGCAGGACTAGGGACGAAGGGAAATCAAGGCGGTAGCAGCAGTGCCAGCTTTGTCGTCAAGCAACGCATTACTGATTGACTTAACCATGTCATCTGAGAAAGTCATCCAGTAATGCGTTGCTTGAAGACAAAGCTCGAACTGCTGCTTCCGCCTTGATTTCCCTTCATCTCTAGTCCTGCCCCCCAAGCTGAGTCACGATATAGTACGCACACAAACCGATATACGCACAAACCGATATAGTACACGCACAAACCGATATATGCACAAACCGATATAGTATGCACACAAACCGATATACGCACAAACTGATATAGTACACGCACAAACCGATATAGTATGCACGCAATCCAATGTATTGGGCTTGTTTGGCCCCCATACAAATATTTGTTTTGCGTTCCCGCAGGCCGACTGTTTGTGGAGGATAATGTACAAAAGAAAAACATTAATGGCAGGAACTATATTTAACAACGAATCAATCACAGAAGTAAGAAAGCATTGAGATCAGCTCCCATATTTTTCTCATTTATATACAAATAAATTGGCAAGCCTTGAAAGTTTCTCTTGAGCATTTGAAATTCATGTGATATGTAGTTTTAAATAACATTTCTGAATTCTTATATTTAATTAAAGATAATTCGTAAAACAAATTGCTCTTTTTATAACTGTGCATTCTCTTTGGAAAGGATAAGACTCAATCTATTGACCGCTGAAATCAAAAATATTGAGATTGTTTAAAAATATTCTGGATTATGAACCCTTTTAAAAATATATTAATATTTATTGTGTCACCTTAAATATATCACAATTGAATATCAGCATTGGAAATTAACTTATTTTAAATTATATAAAATTGTTTATTTTTTAAGAACTACATATCATATTTAAATAATCAGACTCCACCTTTTGGGGGGATGTAAATCTGGAATTAGCTTGTTTCAAGAGGATGAGGACAAGTCATTGCGTGACTCAATTATTTTACATTTTGCAATAATGCCTGCAATGAATGTGCCTTTGTGTGTAGCATAAGGATCCAGATAATTTAATACTAAAACTCTGTATACTAGGAAGACAACTAGTAGTATTTTCAGTTCTGCAAATTCACTGACAAGCACTGAACAACGCTGTATGGCTGTCAAAAATGAATCAAGGAACAGAAAAAATAACCCTCAAATAGTTGCTTGCTAATTTGGAGTTGTTTTTTCGGTTCCTTTAGTTTGTTTGTAGATTGCAAGATTTGAAAATGCTGTTTGTTTGCCTTTCCAACTTTCATTCAAACAGAATTCACATTCACAGTTTCAGCTGAAGTGTTATCATAGAACATTTATTTTTGTGAAGAGTTGTTAATGTGAAATATTTGTCTTGTGTTTTTTATACTTTTAACTACCATTAATATAGCCTTGCCATTTAATTTAATATTGTTAGATATTATAATTAGCCAGTAGTTCATAACTTTATTATTCTCCAGGTTAGTTCTAAAACTTATAAAAGTAAATATTTATTTTGAAGTTGTTCCTAATGGGTCAATTGCAACAAACTTGCAGAGTGTGTGGAGCTGCGTTTGAAGTGTATTCATGCCGGTGGTGACATGCTAATGCTAATGCACATTGGCAATGCTAATCATGTTTAAATGCAAATGCCATTTACACGATTTAATGCTACATTTATTTTAGTAGTAATATTTTTTGAATAATTTATTTGTTTGTGAATATATATAATTGAAAACCAAGACAAAAAAGGCTAAGTTTAATTTCCCAATACACTTTTCCCCCACAAACGAGACCCAAACCTATTATATAAACTAAATGTTTAATACAACGTGGGTCTGAATTATTTTAAAGAACATAACGAATGTGATGCACAGGTGGAGGTTTGGACCCGGCACCTCCCTCACGGTAGCCGTAGGAGCTGCGGTCTCGAACCACAGCCCTGCCCTGGACACGGTATACTAATACTATATTGGAGTATATTATATACTAAATTGGCTATAGGCTACGAATAGCCCACTATTATAACTTCATATTAAATTGCATTACAATTCCATCTGGGTGATAATCCCTGTAGAACATTCCGTTTCAATAGCATATTATCAGTTATTTCATAGTACTGTATTTAATTAAACCTTTCAACCGGCAATTTGTACACTGGTTATTTATCTTTTATTTATACAATTTTATCCATGTACATCAGATCATCTGCCGCTATTAATGTCAAAAAGTAAAACATTAATGTATTTTACATGTAAAAAAAGATTTGGGTATTTCAGCTACAAAAGTTGTCAATACATTTGGTGATTTTTCACATTAAGTTCCACTTAGTACGGTACTATCCATAGTTAGTCCATAGCTGGATTAGGACTAAGTTAGTCCTGATACTTCTTAACCTTTTAGCCATTTTCAAAACTGACCAAACCATCCTCTTCTTTTCTCTCTGTACCTGGAATTTGAGACAGGGTTCTTGGGTGGCTCTTATGAAAATTAAACATATTTTAAATGATAATATCGTAAGTATATTTAAATATTGTTCGGAATATGTATTGTAATATTGTATATATATATATATATATATATATATATATATATATATATAAAATATATTAATCTTACATCACATATTAATGCTGGCCACAGGTAGAAAGCAACGCACGCCATCAAACCAAATTTGAATGGCCTATGAGTACAACAAGTAAGCAACACAATCCCAAGTTGCACAGCCCCAGATACACTAATCTTAACAAGCATACAAAGAACTATAACAAGGTAAAAGGTTGAACTCAAGACTCATTCACCCCTCAGTAATGCTCTTATATGGGGTGAGCAGACACAGTCACACCCACACATAAAAGGTTCTCAGTCACGAACTTTCAGGAACATGATAGAGCTTACAGGTCCATAAATAAACAAAACCAAACAATCAAATAAAAATGTCTGTCAATCCCAAATCCTGTCCCCCCTCTATTAGCATATGTCGGGAAGGGCAGCTGTAGAGCACCTTTCATAGTTGCCATAATCTTACATATGTGTTTATTTGATGTATGTTTATTACATTTGCTTCTAAAGACAGTGTTATGCTCATAAATGCTCTGTACAAATTGGTATTGTATACCAGCACAATATCAAATGTTTCTGCAGTGATATAATATGTATCTAAATATCATCATTTTTTTAATAAGTATGATGCATTTTAAATACAGTAATATATTCTCCACTTTATTTGGAGACAGAAAATAATTCGTACACATATTTTGTATGATATTTCATAAGGGTACCTCCCTCCTTTTCTGACTGTTCCTGTCAGGTTTCATGACGTAGCCTTATATCTCGTCCTCGCCTTTTATCTACAGGTATTTCCCAAGGATCAGCACTCGGCTTCCTTATGTCCTTTCACTACATGTACCTACATTCTCTTGACTCCAGCCACAGCTTCTCCTGCTCCTTCCATGCCGCTGATGCTCAGATCTTCCTTTCCTTCTAATCCTATACCCGAACACTCCTACCTACCTCTCAGCAGTCTCCTCCAGGATGCATAGACAGCACTTTAAAGCACCCAACTTGTTCTCCACCCCTTTTTCTTCATCTCCCTCTTTTCTTGTCTCTGTCTCCATTTCACTTGATTCAATCATCCTCTCTCCCTCCTCTGCTAAGAACCTTGGTGTTACCCTTGACTCATCTCTCTCCCACTGAACACATTTTTTCCCTGAGATACTCCTGCTGTCTTTTTCTAAATCATATCTGTAAGATCCACCCTTTGTTTCTGACCTACTGATCAAGGCCCTCGTTCATTCCAGACTGGACAACTGCACTTCCACTAAACTTGACAATTGGTAACACAGTTTTAAAATATAAAAGATAGATTAAGTGAATTACAGTAGACCTAGGAAAACACAAACCTGTGTATTTAATATCCATTATCATAATCCTGTACAAGTATATTTAGTAGCAATGTCATAAGGGGACGATGGTGTTGATTTATAAAGGCTAGGTCTTGTTAAATTCATCTGTGCAATTTATTTCAGGATCTAATTTTTAGAGTTAACACATGTAGTTTATATGACTTGATTTACCTATATTTTATATAAAAGTTCAAACATAAACATGAAACCAGTAAGACAGGGGAAATCAACAGTATAGATTCATTGCTGGCTACAAGGTAGTAAGCAGCCATAACAAATTACATATCAGACTTGAAACTGGTCAAATGTAGCTATAGAGTACCACAAAGACCAGTACTGGGGCCACTGAACAATAATGTAGTTGGTTATCTGCTACGTTTAATTCAATGAGATTTACACAAAATAATAATGAAAAAGATTGACGTGCAGATGTAATGTAAGTAAGTGTTAAATACTACAAGAAGGGCTCAAAAATTTTAGATGTAAATAATTAATAAAAATAAGTTACAAATAAATGCACATGAAACACTATGAAGTCCTCTTTGTAAATCATTAAAGACAGAAAGGTAGGACATACAAAATATTTCCTAAGAGATTATTATTATTATTGGTAGAATTATCAAACCTTAGAAAACAATGCATAGCACCAAATTTACTTGGAATATATTTCCTGTAATTAAAAGTTTTAACTATGTTTTGAAAGGTTTCACATGAAATGAGGACTGTAATGTCAATTTATGAAAGCTCTAAATTACCACTTTTTATACAAAACAAAAAACCCTCCTCTGAATCTATGGTATCATTTTTTGATTAATGTAAAATAATATTACAAAGAAAACATGCATTTACAGTATCTCATGTGTTCAAAAATATTATTGACTAATAATAATACTAATATTTATAACTAGCTACACAAACAGGTATCCATGTACATAATACATGGAGCGTAAACCACATCAAAAGGCCTATAAACAACGTAAACCAAACTCATCAGTATGTATTTCGGTACATTGTGATAATACGCAGACTGTAGCATTACATAATGTAAAACTATATTAATTAATATTTTGTAATATTATTCTTGGATCTACTGTATATAAAAAGGTGTTGAATTTCAGTCTGGATTCCCAATACGTTAGGCACCATTATTTCTATTTTTAAAAAATCATATTTTTATATCCTGGAAGCAACTCAAATGAAACCCCCTTTGTAGTTGTTGTAATAATTTCTAGCCTGTAACATACAAAAATAGTGAGGATAGTTAAAATAATAATAAAACAACGCTTAGTGAAAATGTGGAGATTTGGGGACGGTGTGCCCACCATTATCTTCACTACAGGTATCCATCTTATCTATCCGGGCTGACACCGAAGAGGTTTCACCATGGTATCTGATATGTATAAGAAAAATGTAGTGACTCAAACGAATGCTAGAGTGTTATCAGCAAAACAATTCCAGATTCAAGTTCTGATTGAGAAAAAATAATAGTATCACTCAATGTACATTCCTGATATCTGAGAAAAGTGATACTTTGCCTTAATTCTCACCATTATTCAGTACCAAAAAATAAGGGTCCTCAAATGTGACTGCGAATGGCAAATTCACCTTTTCCTTAATGCTTCTGAAAATCAGGCAGCATGGTGTTTAAGTGCCCCACCAATGCAAAATCTATACTTATTCAATGTAGATAGGGTGTACATCATCAATATTGAAATCAATACACACATTCACCATCATATTTTAGAAGTATAGCATATATGTGGGATAAATAGGCTAGGCAGATAAATAAATGCAGGTGTGCCAGTTTAATCATAACACGAGAAGTCAAAGTAATTCCTAAAAAACATTCTGATGTGGATAGTCCTTCAATTTTCAGTCTTAAAAATACGTAAAAAAAATATTATTTTCTCAAAGAGTATAATTGCAGTCTGCATTACACCATGGTAATACGTTCATTTCACAGACAGCTAAAATACTCAATTAACCGAATGTAAAACTGAAGCAAATTGATTCTAAGTTAAAAACCTTTATGTAAATCTCTAAGAACAGAGGTGAATAATGAGAACCAGCATTTGATCAGAAATATGGCATAGTGGTTTTCCTAATTTTGATTGATAGCTTATTATAACTTATAAATTATACAGAATACAGAAGGTACATTCATTGTTTTTTTGTTTTTTACCCATATTCAAATTAATAATTTATCTTACACTTTGTCTGTGTTAAAAAATGCCAGTGCAGACTGTGCCAAGTGTCATTATCATCTTCTTTAACTAATGGTGCATGGACTGTATAGCCAGGCACATGGCACTAATTAAAAATGCTGCAAGCAAAATTGCACATTAAACTCAATATATTGTCACTAGGAACCTCAGACAGGCTTTTCTGCGGTATGTACATTTTCAATGTATTGACTGAACACTTCAAATGCACAGTGCTCCAGCAGCTAATTGTTAATGTTGTGTGAACTGCACTAGCATTACCTCTACTTATGTAAGGGCAGCTTTAGTAAGAGTAAAGGTTGTTATTAAAAGGTCATGTTGAGACAGACGGAGAAACCAGTTATCAATGCAATCTCATATTACTTGAATAAAAATGTATCTAAACAACATCCACTTGATGGGGAATCTAACGTTTATTTGAACTGTCCACTGAACTTTTACTGGTCTGCAAAAATACTGATAATCATCCTTACGGGGAACTTAAAGATGAAATGAGAAAACACACAAAATAAAAACATGAACTCGTTGTTTGTCACATATAAAAGAAGATTTGGCTTTGCCCTTGAACAGAATACTAATTATATTCCATTATTTTATTTCTTGCATGCCACCTCATAGCTGACACACAAGTGTTTATTCACTCTCACATATATATATTTCTTTTAAATATTATTAATTTATCTTTTAAGAAAAAAATTATAATCCAAGACCATTATATATTTTTAATTTACATTAAAGAATGAGAGCTAAGTCTTAAACTGAAACCCGAGTTCCAAATAGCACTGCAAGGTATTTCTCTCTCTATTTTGCATCTTCAGCTTTATGTTCTAAAATACTTGATTTGTAGAATATGGAACATATATTACGGTTATAGAATATTTTTAAATCAAACGTGTGTATAAATATATATATATATATATATATATATATATATATATATATATATCTTTGTTGTGGATATTGAAATCTCCTTGCATACGTTTACATATGTGGCTCTGCATATGCATGTATGCACATATGTATGTTTGGATGGATGGATATATGTGCGTATGTGTCCACATATATATACACACACATAAACACAGGTATATTTCTAATTTCACTTCAAAAATAAATATTGACAAGGAATACACCACACCTTACATGTCTGTCTCTTTCAGAGTCGATCTTGTTCAGTAGGATTTATGGAAACATCTACAGAAAATTTTGAAACGATGTGCAACAACAATAGAAGTATTTAGTAGAGCCAATGCTGTCTGTAACCATGTTACAAGAATACATGCCGCATACATTCACAATGCTAGGCTCTCTGGTATTTTCACAGTATATTGATTGAGAAATGCAGTATTATTGCACATTTAATGCATATTTTCTTTGTGTCACCAGTGTGTGGAAAAAAGGGTATCAGCTAGTGACAGCAAAAGCTGTTTACATATTGAATGCCTTGAATGTAAATGCAGTGGATGCAGAAAGACAGATGTGTAAATGTTATTCTAGACACCCACAAATAAAAAAACATCAACCAGAAAAAAAATCAACAGTATAACTCATACAGATGCATGCTTTTCCCCTTACATTCTAGATTCTTCTTATTTTGTACTGACAACCTTCTTGGTTGCATTAATTATTTACCCCCCCATAACGCCCTCTCCTTTTCCTTTTTATTTTGACAAACAAAAAGGACAAGCAGCTGGACCAGCTTTAATAATGAACTGCTTGTTCATTGAGGGAAAAGAAAGAATGGCACAGACCAACCTTTACAATGTATGTCACGCCTGGTCCTGAGATCTTCTCGCTCGAGTGCAGCCATCCTCTGGAGGGTTTATTGACAGTGCTGCCACTCTGATCCCAATCTTCGCCTCCCAGGTGCATTTCCTCCAGCCTGCTCTTTTTACCGGCGCTCATTTTGCTCAGGTCCTGTGGAGAACACAGAGTACCAGAGGCAGAGTTACATGTGTTGTCTAAAGCCGGTGTGCTGAGAGTGCTGGAGCTGCTGCCCTGCAGCTTGGAGACAGCGAGGTCTTTCACTGCAGAAGGCAGGCTTTTGATGCCCAGGAGGCTGCCTGTGTTGGAAAATTTCAGGTTGGACACTTTGTGGATGAGGGTGCAGAGGGAGGTGGCTCCATCCTCAGGGTCGGTGCGGAGGACCTCAGCCGGCGTCTGGTACGGGGCCTCATCAGAGGTCACAGAGGTACCTGAGACCTTGCTGTTCATGGACAGGTTGTGGAGAAGCTCATCGACAGATGTCACGGACTCATTCCTGAAGCGGTTGTATTTGGTACGGTGAAGCATGCCCTTCTATCTGGTTGTCTGCATACGTACTGGCAGATGTAATGCCAAACTAATTACCAACAGCCTCCTTTAACATAGCAAATGCCTCATAGCAGTAGCAGGCAGTGTGAGGTCATTATTCTGTTTTTTTATTCCTTTTTTTAAGGTAGCCAGAGCTTCAATTCAGGTTAGAAAAAAAAAGGCAATAAAAAAGAAGAAACCCAATCCACGAAAAAGGGGAAAAGATTGAAGAACTAGCCCAGATGCTTGCTCCCATCAATGAGGTCCAGAGAGAAAAGTGCCACTGGATGTGTGACAGAGATGCCTAGTCCTCTCACAGCTGCCAACCTGCTCACAGCAAGAGCATGACTCACAGAACTGAGAAGACCCTTCTCAACAAAAGGCTCACTGAACACTGCAAATCACTTCCTGTAGCAAAAAAAAAAAAAAAAAAATCCACCCACTTACAGCACACTAGAACCAATCAATTCTCAAATTTCCCAGACTGATATTTCCTCTTAACTGCAGGAATGTTTTTTTTTAATCTCTCTCTCTCACACATACATAAAGTAAAAAAAAAAAGCTCTAATCAGCAGCAAATTAATTTTCATCAGAATTATTCCATCTGCTTGATTTTATTGCACTGCCCTTATAGATCTGAATGCCATTGATTTTTTTTGTACTGCAACATGTAGCTCTGAAACACATTTTTAATAGAGAGAAAATCTGCTTCCTTTTATTTTGTATTAATGTAATCTGTGATGTACTACAGACTATGAAAACAATTAAAACATGGGCATTTTGATATGTACGTTAAAAATAAGAAAGATCAAGCCCCTTTTCAGTACACAGATTCTATTAGTACTGGAAATCAGCACCATAAAATAATGTGGTTTCAATCATACCTACAGTTTACTAAAAATACATTATGTGCAACAATAATGTAATGAAATATTTACTGTTCATTTTGGATATATGATATTTGATCAAGAACATTTAAGATAGATGTGCTTTGAATATAAATTCCTCAGGACTAATTATTTATCTATAGGAAAAAATATAAATGTATGTTTTGTTTTGTTACATTCTGTGGTGGATTTTCTAGGGTTAATGCAGTTTTTCCACAGTTTTAAAATATAACATTTAAATATGAAGCTAAATACATGTAAATAAATTGTCTAATTTGAATAAGGATGCACAAAGAAACAAATGGAGTATTTTCACCCTTCATTCAAAAGTCCAATATTTGTACTCACTTACACAGGCAGACCTTTAGGAAAATAGAAAAACAAAGAAATCCAGCCATTCTAAAACATGTATATTCTAGGTGCCTCAGATCATTTTCCAGGCTTGTTTCACTCCATTGCTGAATAACCTTGCAGAAAAAAACACTCACACATCAATAATATATGCACACTAAACACAGAATCAAACTACACCACTAACCTAACCTGCTTAAAATAGAAAACAACAATTATAATGTCATAACACAGCACACAGTCTATTTTTAGGACTAAACAATTAATGTACATTTCCAGAGTAAAAGGTCTCTAGTGATAGACTGTCATTCATAAGCATTCTCTCATCCTGCTACAGCTTTCGCACTGCAGTCTTTTCCAATATCTTGTGAAAAACCTGTCTGCCTGTCGAACAAAACACCCTTTTTCTTTGAACAGAAACAAAAGGAAAATGTAGAAATAGGTAGGAAAGCTCCGTGTTAAGCTGCTGAGAAGATGTTGAACTGTGAATGAAAATAATATTTTTTTTTATGTGAATGGAAATGGCTGGCTCGCATACCAATGTTTCTGTGAATGAAGCAGTGCCTTGTAAGCTCTGCAAGGAAATCCCTTGGGAGCAAATGGTCTTAACCAATAAGAAAGGAGCTGGATGAGTCATTCACGGAAGGCTTGCAGTATAGTGGAAGAATCCATTCCTCTCACAGGTGCTGCTCTTTTGTTCCAAAAAGGTTTTGCGAATGCCATTTTCTCTGCCTCTTCTTTCATCCATTGTCTTTCATTTTTACATGTACTTTGGAAAATACTTATTTAAGGCAATATTGGTGTGCACATTTTTCTACAGCATTTTGTTTTTCATTGCAGTGACTCATCCTCATGAAATCTGATAATATGAACGTACTGTCTCCATGCTTGGCTCTCCGAGTGCTCAGCATGTCAATTGACAGACTGAAAATGACAGTAGATTGGTTCCAGCAAGATATTCAGGCAACCTGAAGTTTGTGATTATATATGTTTCTGTTACTGGCACACAGCTCTTCTATACTCTGTATAGAAAATAAAGCAGAAATGTTGAACATAAATAGATTAAATATAAACTGTGGCTTGTTATACTGTCTTTCTAACTAGATATTTTGTGCATGGGGAACCTATTTTAAATTTAGGTGCCATTGCTGTTAAACCAAGGTTGTACTGTATATGTTTGCAGTACATTATGAACCCTTTTGTAAATGGTACATGATGTAAGGAAAAATACTTTATGCATTTTAAACTCATCAGTTATTTCTGCAACAGCTGATAACCCACCGAGAAACAGCATGTAACTCAGATATTTCCAGTATGTGCAAATATACTTTGGCACTATATACAGTAATGACAACCATGCATGTTTTTTTGTTTTTTTTTGTAAATATGTTGTTACAAATATGTTCTCTCTCTCTCTCTCTCCCTATATATATACACAATATATATATATATATATATATATATATATATATATACATATATACACACACACACACAGACGGGTGACAAATTAAAGGAAAAACCTGAATAAATGAGAGGCGGAACATAATGAATGCAGATGCCTCCAAACAGGTGTACTGCATGATACAATTAAGCAATTAACATCCTATCATGCTCTGGCATGTATAACAATGCTGAACAAGCCCAGCTGACATCAGTAAATAGGGTTTGGAACTTGTGGTTGAAAGTGCACATTCGAAGACTCTGATGCTTGTGCATTACTGCGATATGTAAGGAGAAACAGAAGAGCAACTGACAAGTGGGATAGTGCACGTGTGGCGACACCAAGAGAACTGTACAGGCCTGACTGTTTGACCCCTACAGTGAGGGGGTCTGGAGGCTCTGTTATGCTGTGGGGGGCATTTTCCTGGCATAGTTTGGGTCCACTTGACCCCTTAAAGGGTAGAGTCACTGCAAATCATTACAAAATTATTCTGAGTGATCACATTTATCCTATGGTGAAACATTTCTATCCTGATAGGAGTGGTCTCTTCCAGGATGACAATGCCCCCATCCACAGGACACGAGGGCTCACTCAATGGTTTGATGGGTATGAAAATGATGTGAATCATATGCTATGGCCTTCGCAGTCACCAGATCTCAACCCAATTGAACACCTATGGGATATTTTGGACCGACTTGTTTGATCACCTTCATCAAAACCCCAAATGAGGGAATATCTTTTTGAAGAATGGTGTTCCATCCCTCCAGTAGAGTTCAGAAACTCGTAGAATCTGTGCCAAGAGTGTTGAAGCTGTTCTGGTGGCTCGTGGTGGCCCAACACCTTACTGAGACACTTTATGTTGGTTTTTCCTTTAACGCGAGACACCACAGTCAAAAATTATGATTTTGCTTCGATCTGTCAATTTTCAGATTTCAGGGTATTTTGTAACTATGACTTCCATACTTTCATAAAATGTACAAATAAATCTTTAATAATTTATAAAAAATATATATATTTAATCATTTTATACCAACTTCGTCAACTACATCTCGCATTAAATTTGTCTTTCCTAGCATATTCATGTAGAAGTTTGACCGAAATGTTTTAAACTCTCCATATTGTGTCATACATCGTTTGAAAGCTTGTTTTCTGGAGTAAAATATTATCTAGTTAATATATTGGCATTTTCTATGTAGTTGTAATGATTTGTGTTGAATGAAGTGTCAATTCCTTAAATCCGAAAGTACATTGTAATTGCATTACAGCCATTTTCTCAAAATTACGTTTACCTTGCGCCAAGTCATTTTCCTCACCCTACAAGACATGTAGACCCACATCATTTCACACACTGGTTCTTAGGTCTTATAACCAGACATTTACAGAGTATTATTTTATATATTTTGTTGTACAGATTTTACGTGCCATTTTATCTGTAAATATATGAAAACAAATCTTCAGGAAAGCTATAGGTCAAAACAAATAGAAACATCTTGGGTAGGCCTTCATCCAGCAGTGGATCAAAATAGATTATATATATATATATATATATATATATATATATATATGGGAAAGATAATTTGTATAGTAAAACAACCATTATCTTTCAATTCCAAAAGAGTTCCCTTAAGGGAGTATAATTTTATATTATTTACCTTTGACAGGGAAACACAAGAAAAGCCTTCTAGCCACTGTTGCCAGAAGGGGGGATTTTTAAGAGCGCATGGGAAAATTTGGGGGCAACATTTGTATGGGGGAAATGTTGGGGGATATTATTTTGAACTTGGGGGAATTTAGGGGTTTTTCACAATCGATTTCTTTACCCACCCCGAACCTCACTTCATCCACCCCATCCCCCCCGGACCTCAGTTTGCCAGAATTCATATTTGGGGGGGGGGGATACGTGATTTGGGGGATTTTAACGACCAAAATGGGGGGAATTTATGCACAGGACCTGGCAAACACTGCTTCTAGCAAAGCTGCTGATTGGCATCTGCACTTATACCTAAAAACAGCTGTAGTCCAGTCCGCGGCTGCAGGTCTGTTGAGTTTCCATCTGTGTGTATGTGTGTGGGAATTTAGTAGGGCTTTGCCAGTCTCCCTTCAAGGTTCATTGTGTTTGTGTTCTGTAATCTTGAATATGGGGCAGGATTAAATCAAAAATGTTGGCGCTGCGAGTCGCTCGCAGAAGCATTGCGCATGTCTGCGAATGGAAATCGCGCTGCTAAACTATCGCGGTATTAAATCTGACCCGATTTGCGCTGCAAAACGACCTACTCGCAGCTCCATTCTGGCCCAATGCGAGAGAATAAAACACAGCTTTCACAGCCGCTACTACAGCACTACACACTGTACTCAGTCGCGCTTTCATGTGTAGTTAGATGCTACTCTCTTCTAATTTTTAAAGTAAATCCCATGATGTACAGTTGTGTAGTTTGCTATTAGCGGCTGGTTAAAGTTGTAGTTAATCCCGCCCAACAATACAGTGGGAGTGGTTACATTTTCGCTGCATGAAATCAAGAAAATATGTGGAGAAAACCCGCTGACTGTGCGCTCAGCTGCTCTAGTGTCTCTCACTGCGGATTGTCTGAAGCCTCTGCGGCTGCGCGCAGTGAGAGAAAGCGCAGCTCTGCGTCAGTGAAATAACTGCACAGCGCGATAATAATACATTAGATGTTGCGCCCAATGTTGCTCGGCGCTTCTCACTGACAGTTATAGGGGCTGGAAAACTGTGTTTCTACAGATGGATAATGGGGGGAGTTTGGACGCTGTTCTCCGTCGCTTCGTACGTCTTTGATCGTAATATTTTTAGGGGGGCTGACAGAAAATATAGGGGGGCTGAAGCCCCACTCAATAGGGTCCAGCGACGCCCGTGGGCTATTGGTATATTTGGGATTGAAGGCGACTTTTAAGACACGAAGACTACATCGAATTACACTGTCAGCAACTGTATAATTGCCATTATGAAGATGTGCACAAAAAGGTAAAGCATCTGGAGACATCTGGATGACATTCATAGAATATTGTTATAGGCATATATGGTTGTATAACTTGCAAGCCAGTACATATACAAGTGTGTGACGTTTAGGCACTGCACGTTGGGTGCAAAAAAATAAATAAATAATAATAATAATAATAATAATAATAATAATAATAATAATAATAATAATCTAGAAAGATATTCAATAATCTGAACAATCAATTATCTAGTAGCAGGTGGCCAACGTTATGGCTTTATCATAGACACAGTAGCCTATATAACACAGAAATGACAATGATACTCTGCAGTACTGCTCTGCACCGTTACGTTGACACACACAATATAGAAAGAAGGTTGCAATGTTAATAGCAATTGCCCCTAATTGGTCGAATGAATTGCCACAAGAACCCGTAAAACTATTCAATGTAATGTTTCCTAGGTTTTCGAAAGGGAGATATGGCCAATTTCATATATATATATATATATATATATATATATATATATATATATATATATATACACTCACCTAAAGGATTATTAGGAACACCTGTTCAATTTCTCATTAATGCAATTATCTAACCAACCAATCACATGGCAGTTGCTTCAATGCATTTAGGAGTGTGGTCCTGGTCAAGACAATCTCCTGAACTCCAAACTGAATGTCTGAATGCGAAAGAAAGGTGATTTAAGCAATTTTGAGTGTGGCATTGTTGTTGGTGCCAGACGGGCCGGTCTGAGTATTTCACAATCTGCTCAGTTACTGGGATTTTCACGCACAACCATTTCTAGGGTTTACAAAGAATGGTGTGAAAAGGGAAAAACATCCAGTATGCGGCAGTCCTGTGGGCGAAAATGCCTTGTTGATGCTAGAGGTCAGAGGAGAATGGGCCGACTGATTCAAGCTGATAGAAGAGCAACTTTGACTGAAATAACCACTCGTTACAACCGAGGTATGCAGCAAAGCATTTGTGAAGCCACAACACGTACAACCTTGAGGCGGATGGGCTACAACAGCAGAAGACCCCACCGGGTACCACTCATCTCCACTACAAATAGGAAAAAGAGGCTACAATTTGCACAAGCTCACCAAAATTGGACAGCTGAAGACTGGAAAAATGTTGCCTGGTCTGATGAGTCTCGATTTCTGTTGAGACATTCAGATGGTAGAGTCAGAATTTGGCGTAAACAGAATGAGAACATGGATCCACCATGCCTTGTTACCACTGTGCAGGCTGGTGGTGGTGGTGTAATGGTGTGGGGGATGTTTTCTTGGCACACTTTAGTCCCCTGAGTGCCAATTGGGCATCGTTTAAATGCCACGGCCTACCTGAGCATTGTTTCTGACCATGTCCATCCCTTTATGACCACCATGTACCCATCCTCTGATGGCTACTTCCAGCAGGATAATGCACCATGTCACAAAGGTCGAATCATTTCAAATTGGTTTCTTGAACATGACAATGAGTTCACTGTACTAAACTGGCCCCCACAGTCACCAGATCTCAACCCAATAGAGCATCTTTGGGATGTGGTGGAACGGGAGCTTCGTGCCCTGGATGTGCATCCCACAAATCTCCATCAACTGCAAGATGCTATCCTATCAATATGGGCCAACATTTCTAAAGAATGCTTTCAGCACCTTGTTGAATCAATGCCACGTAGAATTAAGGCAGTTCTGAAGGCGAAAGGGGGTCAAACACAGTATTAGTATGGTGTTCCTAATAATCCTTTAGGTGAGTGTATATATATATATATAACATGTACGCAACAGCATAACGGCGTAGCCAGTCACGGCGTCAGTGGCGTAGCCAGGAACATGAGGGCGAGGCATAATGAGGGATTCACGGCGGGGGTCTGGGGGTCCTCCACCACAACATGTAGAAAATTAAACACCTGAAATGAGCGATTCTGAGTCGAACAACTTATATCAATATCTCCATGAAATATATATTTGCTTTACAATCACATACCACAATGGGACACATCCAGTGAACAATCACACATCAGCCGACATTATACCGGCAAACTAGGGGCCGCATTGAATCAAATCTTTGACCCCCGCAAATACAAAACTACAGAACTGGACTCAGTGCGGCTTCATTCTTCAGTTGATCGTTTATTCTAATAATTAATGTAACCACTATGATGTTCATTTCGTAGTTTTGTATTAGCCAGTGGGTCCGTTTTTATTGAATGCACCGCGCTACACATATTATTAATTATTTGTTATTTATTGTCAGTCTTACAAAACAGAGCAATACAAAGTGCACATGCCAAGTAAAGGCTGGTGTAAAGCGGCCCTGAATAAGAGACTTGCATTGTTCTGGTATTCATAAAATACTCGAAGATACCAGCATTGATCCACCGGCTAATACATACCGTCTGGATAAGGTTGTCAGCGAATACATACAACAATGTCTTTTGTTTTTATAATTGTATTATTTTTTCTGCTACTCATACTTGTAGCCGCTACACAGTACAGGTGTGTAATTGTGTTTCAGCCGGTAGATTCATGCCGTCGATTTACAGCGCGGAGCGGAAGATTTCTGTACCTTCAAGCGCCATCGTGGGGCCGGATAAATTGAAAACTTTACCCACCCGCTAATAGCAAACTGCACACCTGTACATCACAGCGGTTACATTTCTGATTAGAAGACAGTGTCATCTTACTGAAAATGCAGCCGCAGCTGAGTACAGTTTGTAGTTTCTATTCGCGGGCGTCACAGCTTGATTTCTCTGCTTTTTTGACGCGTCGCTCTTCTCGCAGCCCGTCCTGCTCTCGCGCCCCGCTGTCACTCAAATGTCAGACGCTGTGATTGGCTCGCGGTTTCTCTCGCGCTGCCCGCCCATCCTGGAAGGGATCTCGAGTCTTGAAGTTTCTCCATTTAGTGGGTTGTCGAGAACTTGTTCACATTTTTCGACAAACTTAGTTCCCCTCTATGTTTTTTCTCAAAGTCTTTGAGTGATCTCTCTTTTTATAGTCACACAAGCTGGGCGAATTGAGATTCTCTTGATAGAGTTTTTCTTATCGGTTTTCTGTGCATGTTTGTGCTATTCTGTTGAGGAGTATGCTTTTGTCGCTAGATTTTTTCTAGCAATCTCGACCTCCTTGACATTTTCTTGCGAGTTTGCATTCCTTCATTGACAAGGGAGCCAATCTGTGGCTGCAGAGGCTGTTGATGTTGGGCTCAAGGTCAACCAGGAGAAGAGTCATTTGAGATGATTCATCTGCCACTTTTCCTGGAGCTGCATGTAGACTCTGTGTCCATGACAGCATCCCTCACCATTGTTTCAACTGCTGCAATTCAGTCCTGTCGTTTTCAGTTCAGGCTAGGGAACAGGGTTACTGTAGGAGTGTGTAAGAGGATGCTAAGGTTGTTTGCAGCGGCCACCCAAGCCTTGCCACTGGTTTTGCTACATTGCAGGTGACTTTGTGCTTTGTCCAACAGGTTGACATTGCATTGATTTTTACCTGAAGAGTTAATGTTTAGTTTTTATTTTGGTTTAGGAATAAGGAAGACTTTAATTGTACTGATTGAACTTAAATTCACATATATATAAAGCCGTGGTTTAACACACAAAGGCCAGAGACTTCTAAATTAGACGTTCTCGACCATGGTCCTTGGAACCCCTTGCATCTGCTGTATTTTGTTCCAACTGGGCTCTCAGTTACATCAGACACAGGGGGTTCCTGCGGTCCAGGATTGAGATCCACTATTCTAAGGCATATATTAGGTTGTTTAAGAGAACTTTCAAATCCTCAGCAACCATGGACCTGCCCAGTGGTGGTGACTACTGTACTTACGTTGTCTTAAGCGAACCCACCTACATACCAGTTAAGCATTACTGGAAAGCCTGGTCAGAGCATGGGTGAAGTAAGAGCGGAGTGGCGGTCTTACTTGACAATATCCTGTCTTTTATAGCTTTGCCATCTCTTTCTTTGACTAACAATTAGTATTTTGTATTTAATATATAGTTGTGTGTGCTTCTGGTACAAGCTGTGAAAATATATAATTGTTATATACAACAAGGGAGTTCAAATAACCTAAACTTATTTTTAACTTGATTAGCTGCATAAGGACAATTGTATACTCTACAGTGAGGGAAAAAGTATGATCCACTGCTGATTTTGTACATTTGCCCACTGACAAAGAAATTATCAGTCTATAATTTTAATGGTAGGTGTATTTTAACAGTGAGAGACAGAATAACAACAAAAAAATACAGAAAAACGCATTTCAAAAAAGTTATAAATTTTTTTGCATGTTAATGAGGAAATAAGTATATGATCCCCTATCAATCAGCAAGATTTCTGGCTCTCAAGTGTCTTTTATACAGGTAACGAGCTGAGATTAGGAGCACTCTCTTAAAGGGAGTGCTCCTAATCTCAGCTCGTTACCTTTATAAAAGACACCTGTCCACAGAAGCAATCAATCAATCAGATTCCAAACTCTCCACCATGGCCAAGACCAAAGAGCTGTCCAAGGATGTCAGGGACAAGATTGTAGATCTACACAAGGCTGGAATGGGCTACAAGACCATCGCCAAGCAGCTTGGTGAGAAGGTGACATCAGTTGGTGCGATTATTTGCAAATGGAAGAAACACAAAATAACTGTCAGTCTCCCTCAGTCTGGGGCTCCATGCAAGATCTCACCTCATGGAGATTCAATGATCATGAAAACGGTGAGGAATCAGCCCAGAAGTACACGGGAGGATCTTGTTAATGATTTCAAGGCAGCTGGGACCATAGTCACCAAGAAAACAATTGGTAACACACTACGCCGTGAAGGACTGAAATCCTGCAGCGCCCGCAAGGTCCCCCTGCTCAAGAAAGCACATGTACAGGCCCGTCTGAAGTTTGCCAACATCTGAATGATTCAGAGGAGAACTGGGTGAAATGACCCAAAACACACAGCCAAGGCAACAAAAGAGTGGCTCAAGAAGAAGCACATTAAGGTCCTGGAGTGGCCTAGCCAGTCTCCAGACCTTAATCCCATAGAAAATCTGTGGAGGGAGCTGAAGGTTCGAGTTGCCAAACATCAGCCTCGAAACCTTAATGACTTGGAGAGGATCTGCAAAGAGGAGTGGGACAAAATCCCTCCTGAGATGTGTGCAAACCTGGTGGCCAACTACAAGAAACGTCTGACCTCTATGATTGCCAACAAGGGTTTTGCCATCAAGTACTAAGTCGAAGGGGTCAAATACTTATTTCCCTCATTAACATGCAAATCAATGTATAACTTTTTTGAAATGCGTTTTTCTGGATTTTTTTGTTGTTATTCTGTCTCTCACTGTTAAAATACACCTACCATTAAAATTATAGACTGATCATTTATGTGTCAGTGGGCAAATGTACAAAATCAGCAGCGGATCAAATTCTTTTTTCCCTCACTGTAGGTACAACCCAGAGCACCCAAGCTACACAGCCTGAACATGAATCAAACTCACTAGGACAAAAGGCTGATGTCCAGGTACAATTTGTACACAGTGAAGGTCTAATGGGGTGACATCACTATAAAAGTCTCAAGCGCACAAAAAGCCCTGTTACATGTGTATATATCTTATGACACTAGAAATGTCCATATGACAGTAACATGAGTAATCTAAAGAAAAGACAACAATAGCCTCCCAGTTTTGTAAAATCCTTAAAGCAGTATGTAAGGAGAATATGTTCATATTGTTATATATACAATTATCAAATTATTAACTTTTATTAGCTACCTATGTGATAATATGGTGTTTTTAATAGGACTGCGATTTGACAACAGTTCTTACATTACTGTAACTGACCTATTCAATTGTGACAAGAATGTGCATATTTGTATGCTTTCATTTGAAAGTGGATGTTTTACACTTCAAAATCCCATGGAAATAACATAAACAACAGCAGTAAAACAATTTTAAAGGTAACTACACATAACATTGTTCTTGTATAAGATGTATGCTAAATCATCACAGTTTTCCTTTGCAACCATGGATGTCCTTGTGAGATTCTCAAGTGTAAATGGCTTCCTTGCATGTAACTCACACTTTTAGGGACTTTGCTGCAAGAAACTTGAATATAAAAAGCATGCTTCCCCTTTCGTTGCATTATATTGTATAAGGGGATATTAACTTGTCTATGGTTAAAATAGGAGACATACGGAAACTAACTCCTTGACATTGAGAAGAAGTCATACTAGTGTGAGACAGCCCTTTATCCATCAGTCATAGTAGGCATGAGCTCCTGTTAAGATGTTTAATGGCCACATTTACCTCTATCTTCATATCTTGGAAAGTTTGTATATTATTTTCATAACTCACAATGTCTTTTTTAAAATATGTCAGACATCACATAGTTGGGAAAAAAAAAGATATGAAGCTATGGGCGATGTTTATTAATTTGAAGGCATACATTATCAATTAAAGTATATGGTTTACTAATTTGTGCACTCATGTTTTTCAAATCCATTATAATCCATGCCTGTGCCAATCAATTAGAAATCAATTAGAAATTAATAATAGTTTTACAGTTTACTCAATTATGTGAACAAATAAAAATGAATAAGCATGCATACAAACGAATAATCTATGCCTATGAACTGATAAACCATGTCCAATAATTCCTCTCATGTTGTATTTTATTTCAACAACTAAAAAAGTATGGCTTCTTCTGTGAATAATAAATATATTTTGCCATCAGACATGAGAACTGAATTACAGGCTACACTCAAGTTTTTTATAACTAATGACTGTAAATAAAGATTTAAAATTTCAAGGCATAATTTATGTGTAGGAATAAATAGCACACAATTTCTGAAACCATGTCACCATGATTTAATTTCAATGTCATTTTTTCCACCAAGGTCCCTTTGCCACATGAGCAATTAGGTCAAGTATCAGTCTCCCAAATTAACCTGTCAAAACGAATGGCTGAATTACTTTTGTTAAAGAAAGCTTGTTCATTTTGTATTAATAAAAACACACAAATTGCATTTGAGTGACGTAAGTGTAGCAGTTTCTGTTAAAATACTATACCAACCTTAATGTTTAATGGAAGTTGCAAACATTAAGGTTTTTTCACATTTCACACTTCACAGTCCTGCAGTTATGTATCTATGCACACTGCTGTCTATTTATCCCAGTCCTTTCCTATAGGAATTCAGGACTAATACTGAGAATTCCCTGGCATCGTGGGAAATCACAGAGCCCAGACTCCAACCTGACCCCTCTCGTCTGTGGAGCCAGTTTCGCCCTACTGGCAGTTGGCTTGTTCTAGTGGAACTAACTGAGATCTTATGGATCAAGAGAGTAAAGACTGGGGCTGTAGTTAGTATAGAGACATGATAAAACTAGGTCAAACTTTAAATATAAAACTAGTTATCTTTCAAGTCGAAAATAACTCCCAAATGGGACTATGGGACATTGCCTACGCAATGGGAATTGGTGAAAAAAAACTTGTAACATAGCTGCCAATATGTCACAGACTCTCTTCTTCTTTTACCTTTAACTTGGGTTGGTGAGTATTCACGGCTGAGTTCCTTTGCAAAAGAAGCCCTTTTAATACTCTTGAAAAAAAAAACAGCATTGTTTTCTTTCTGGATTACTTTCAACAATATATTTATTTCTAAACAACAACAAAGCCTGGTCAGAACATGGGTGAAGTAAGAACGCAGTATCTGAACATTCTCTACATCCTCCACATTGATTCCTAAGGCTGACAAGATTGATTCTGGGTTGCTTTCTAAACTTCTCTCAGCTAAGCTCTCTGCCTTTTGGGTGCATCACCATGTTTACGCTGGTATATGTCAAAACTATAGGATCTTTGGCCGATAGCTTCAAAAGTTCAAATATAAACCTACATCATTTTCAAATTTGAATCTCTCCTGTGTAAGGGGTAGTGTCCTATTTACGACTTATGGCTCCTCGACACCATTCAATGTTTGGCGCTTGGTGTACGCACTTCTGGTGCTCAGCGTAGTCAGCACATGTCTTACGCATTTAGTGCACTCAATGCTTGCAGCGCTCGGTGTTCAGCTCAGTGCTCAGAGAATTAACCACTCAGTGTATTCAGTGTTTTGACGCACCTTGGCACTTTGCACACTAAGTGCTCAACTAGTTTGATGCTTTTATGCCAGAATTCTTGGCTGTTTCTTACTAGCACTGTGATTGTTACTGAGGCTTCACTGTTATTATTATAAGCCTGGCTAGCAGGGGCCCTTGAAGGCACCCTCCCCTTGAATACATTTAAATTACGCCTGTTTGGAGGGCCTCCATGTACAGTGGGGGAAAAAAGTATTTGATCCCCTGCTAATTTTGTACGTTTGCCCACTGACAAAGAAATTATCAGTCTATAATTTAATGGTAGGTGTATTTTAACAGTGAGAGACAGAATAACAACCAAAAAATCCAGAAAAACGCATTTCAAAAAAGTTATTAATTGATTTGCATGTTAATGAGGGAAATAAGTATTTGACCCCTTTGACTTAGTACTTGGTGGCAAAACCCTTGTTGGCAATCACAGAGGTCAGACGTTTCTTGTAGTTGGCCACCAGGTTTGCACACATCTCAGGAGGGATTTTGTCCCACTCCTCTTTGCAGATCCTCTCCAAGTCATTAAGGTTTCGAGGCTGACGTTTGGCAACTCGAACCTTCAGCTCCCTCCACAGATTTTCTATGGGATTAAGGTCTGGAGACTGGCTAGGCCACTCCAGGACCTTAATGTGCTTCTTCTTGAGCCACTCCTTTGTTGCCTTGGCTGTGTGTTTTGGGTCATTGTCATGCTGGAATACCCATCCACGACCCATTTTCAATGCCCTGGCTGAGGGAAGGAGGTTCTCACCCAAGATTTGATAGTACATGGCCCTGTCCATCGTCCCTTTGATGCGGTCCAGTTGTCCTGTCCCCTTAGCAGAAAAACACCCCCAAAGCATAATGTTCCCACCTCCATGTTTGACGGTGGGGATGGTGTTCTTGGGGTCATTCCTCCTCCTCCAAAAACGGCGAGTTGAGTTGATGCCAAAGAGCTTGATTTTGGTCTCATCTGACCACAACACTTTCACCCAGTTCTCCTCTGAATCATTCAGATGTTGGCAAACTTCAGACGGGCCTGTACATGTGCTTTCTTGACCTGGGGGGCTTTGCGGGCGCTACAGGATTTCAGTCCTTCACGGCATAGTGTGTTACCAATTGTTTCCTGGTGACTATGGTCCCAGCTGCCTTGAGATCATTAACAAGATCCTCCCGTGTAGTTCTCGGCTGATTCCTCACCGTTCTCATGATCATTGAAACTCCACGAGGTGAGATCTTGCATGGAGCCCCAGACCGAGGGAGATTGACAGTTATTTTGTGTTTCTTCCAATTGCGAATAATCACACCAACTGTTGTCACCTTCAAACCAAGCTGCTTGGCGATGGTCTTGTAGTCCATTCCAGCCTTGTGTAGGTCTACAATCTTGTCCCTGACATCCTTGGACAGCTCTTTGGTCTTGGCCATGGTGGAGAGTTTGGAATCTGATTGATTGATTGCTTCTGTGGACAGGTGTCTTTTATACAGGTAATGAGCTGAGATTAGGAGCGCTCCCTTTAAGAGAGTGCTCCTAATCTCAGCTCGTTACCTGTATAAAAGACACCTGGGAGCCAGAAATCTTGCTGATTGATAGGGGATCAAATACTTATTTCCCTCATTAACATGCAAATCAATTTATAACTTTTTTGAAATGCATTTTTCTGGATTATTTTGCTGTTATTCTGTCTCTCACTGTTAAAATACACCTACCATTAAAATTATAGACTGATCATTTCTTTGTCAGTGGGCAAATGTACAAAATCAGCAGGGGATCAAATACTTTTTTCCCCCACTTTAGGTTATGGGCTTTGGACATGACCTCCCTTACAAAGCACGGAGTACTCGGTAACCCACAGTCCTCTTTGGGAGTCATATTCAACTTGAAAGATAATGATAGGATGCAACCCTGGTTATCTGAAAAAAAAAGCTGTCAAAGCTGTGAGGTCGCTTGGGAGCTTAGGTGTCTGTGCATTAAAAAGATGCTTAAAGATGTTTATGTCATCTATATGCCTCGTAAATAACAACTATGAATTAACATGTCTTTAAAGTGGGGGAGACATGTACCACCCGTAAATTACATCTGTGGGCAAATGTTTGACACTCTATCAATCTTTACGTCCCCTGCACCTATGGAGCTGGCCATACATTATTTGAGGGGGACAATTTCACATTCTCTCAACATTGGGGGGGACATGTCCTTTCAAAGTTACACTCCCAGACTTTGGAATTCTCTTAGAACATCAGGAATATTTATTTAAAACCAGACTGAACAGACTGACTGGTATCTTTCAGGTCTGAAGTACTGTCCAAAGGGGGAGGGGTTATGCCAGTCCCCATGGATACCTATTGAAAACAATCTTCTATCAAAACCACCCATAGGCCCCTGTGTGTGTCACTAAAACAGTCCCCTTCCTGTTTCCTTTTGTATAAAAAGTGACGTGCACACAGGAACTTCCTCTTTGATGTTTTCACCCTTCAAGTACCTTGGTCTTGTATGCAAGAGCCTTCTTTGTTGTCTTTTTTATAAAAATAAGACAACTTCTTCGACCCTCGACACTCATCTCAACATCGCCAGAGGAGACACTGGTGTCGCACTGAAATATATCTGACCTGCCGTCTTTTGGAAGAGAGACAGAGAGGCCACTTGGACTCACCCGTCATTTGCTCATGTGACCTCTGAGCAAGCAGGTGCCATGTGCTAAACGGCGGGGGCGGACCAGAAGGGCCTGGGATACTTCCCACTGATTGGGGACTTGGTGGCTAGGCTTGTGCAGGCCAATGCACTGTTGAGCCCCTTTGCCCCAACAGACAGTGTAGGACCACCAACACTTTGCTTGGAAAGCATACGTGGCCAAGACCTTGGCCAATGCACAGGCCATTCTGGTCCTACATTCTGCGCCACTTTCGTCATGTCCTGTCAAACACACGTCCTAGTTCGGAGAGACATTAGTGGCTTATGTCAACCACCAAGGGAGTTTGCGCTCCCCTAGGCTACATCGTGTGGCGTGCAGACTTTTCCTGTGGATGCAGGGTAATCTCCGATCAATAAGGGCAATATACCTGCCAGGTGTGTGGACATTCTCTCCTCGGGAGGTCCGGACAGCTCAGAATGGAGATTGAATCCTCAAGTGGTGGAACAGATCTGGGAGAGGCTGGGACGAGCTTGGGTGTACCTCTTTGCCACACAAGTGACGACCCACTGCCTCTTTGGTTCTCGCTGGATACAGGAGGGAGCCCACTGGGCATGGACACCATTGCTCACACATGGCTTCAGGAACTGCTGTATGCCTTCCACCCACTGCTATTTCTTCCACTGACACTGGAGAGGATTCACCATGAAGGAGCTTACAGATGCACAGATGCTCAGTGCGGAACCCTACACAAGGACTTGCTCAGTCAGCAGAAGGACTCCTGTGGCACTCCAACCCAGCACAGCTGCAGGCACTGGTTAATGTCAATGGGACTGCCAGATAATGTTGTAGAGACACTACAGTCGGCCAGAGCCCACTCTACCAGAGCCCAATATACTTATAAGTGGTCAGCCTTCCAAAACTGGTGCATAGCCAGACACATGCATCCAGTGTCGTGCCCCACGATGAAGGTTGAGTTAATCACTTATGGCTACTAGGCTGTGGCTCCTGTATGTATCCGTTACTCCTGCTCTTCTAAGGCCGAGTGACCTACGTGGATGTCTCCTCAGGACAGCCATACAGATAAGCTGCTGCAGGTCGCATGAGTACTCTTACTCCACAGTGCCTGTCAGGATATGAACAGCAGACGTGTACCTGAAGGAACATCCTTTTTTTTTTAGCTCAAGCACTTGTTTGACCTAATGCACTTGAAGCATGTACCTGTCCCATCTCTCTCTGTGGGTTTTTAACACTCTCCATTCAGATTTAATCATTATGTTTGAAACCAGAAGGGAAATTACCATACTTCCATTGATTAAAAGCATTAGCTGCTATAATAGGTAATGGGTGATACAGTTTAATGTATTTAAGCATGAGAAAGATTTAAAACTTTACTTTTCAGAGTTCAAGTAAATGTATAATTTATTCTATGATGTATGGTTTTTGGTATAGCTTGATAGGCAAACAGACTTAGAAGTATATCTTTATTTTCAATGGGGTATAGATAACATAAATATATAGATAAGCAGTTAGATTTTGTTTTGTAATTCTTCTTATTTTTCTTAATTATAATGTCCATTATTAATATAAATATCTAAAGAGGATTTTAATATTTATGGATTTCACTGACATTATCCAAGTTATGTTTAATATTGTCCACTAAAAGCATATTTGCTCTCTGTTTTCTAAAGGAAAGTGTAAAGTGCTTATGAGTCCATAATGGAACAGAAATGCCATTGCACCAAAGGATTTGATATGCATAAGCATACCATTTAATTCTATACAAAATGTATATGCAAACTAGTAAATTAAAGAGTCTCCTTATTTGTACCTGCTACTTGGGAATATAACTTGCTTTATTCCCAGCCTCTCCTTATAATTCCTGGCTGCCCTTGCTTAGTAGATAAATATCCTAAAAAAGTCATTGTGCACATTATCTTTGTTTTTTTTTTCCAACTGTGAAAATGCTGACTGCAGATCATGAAGGGGGTTGGGGGGGGGGGTGCAGGTCAGTCTTTTCTCTCACTGGCAAAGCAGTCATGGCTCAGAATTCTTTCTTGAAACTGTTATTTAATAACAATAATACAAAAATACACGGTCATTGAAAGAAAGGAGTGGGGGGAGGGGTGTTTATTTTCAGTTGAAAACCCACTACAAGGCCCTGGTAGTTAATCTACATAGTCGTGACTACTTGTATCTGTCAAACTCTCTCCAAGGATGGATAATTAGAGCTGCAGGAAACAGTGGAGATTGGAAGTACGTAGGTGTGGAGGGCATTCATTTTCAGCCAATCACTGAACAAAGAGTACAATATTCCTGCAATCTTGCTCATTCACTGCAACGTGACTTGCACCACAAAAGAGACTGCAGCATCCAGTGAGGAAATAGAGCTGCTTCACCAAGGGCCTGCAAACAGACAAGCAATCACAGAAAAAGGGTCTGCTTTCCCCCCTGATAATGCAGTAGTCACAATGAAACATTCATGCCTGGGGTCACCATTTTCCACAAATTCTGTTTTCATCTTTTCTTTTTCTTTCTTTCTTTTTTGTAGAAGGGGAAGGTGGTGGGTAGCTAATTTAAAAATGATACAGATAGATACATAGATACATCATTCAAATAAATGGAACACAGGTACAGTTAAGATGAGTACACACCAGAGATGCACACCTACACAGAGAATTAAAGCCACAGACCTGTGTCAGGCAAGGACATGCAAGTCTAGACAGATTGTTTATTTAAATTAATTACAGGCTAGGCGGACAGGACAGATGCAATGCCTTTAACGTAGCTTAAGGGTTTTCATCCATTTATTAAGCTTCTATAAAATTTGAGGGGCAAATCATAGAATTACATCTAGGTAATCGGTAATAATGTCTATTATATGCAGTTTTGAGCTGGACATACATGTGAATGGGATGAAAATGCATGTTTCTTTAAAGCATAAAAATGGGAATTTTAAAATGGCAAAGTTAGGGATTTTTCCAGCTCATAATGAGTATGAGTATTTGTATGTAATTTACATTTGTAAGGGTGCAGAAAGTGAATACATTTAATAATTCTGAGTATGTTAAGAGAGACAAATTATTTTTTTAAATTATTTTACATACCACTTCTTATCCACTGTATGAGTTCAAAACAGTATGGAAAAATTAGGTATTCGGTAAAATCGGTATTCAATCTTTAAAAAATAAAGCTACCTTACAATTTACACAATATTTTTAAAAATAATATTACATTGTAAATATATTTAATAATCTACTTTCTACAATCACACCAAGACAAGTGTGTAGCTAGGTGGAGGAACAAGTATTTGTTCTATAAATTGTACTGCCAGTGGCCAAACCATATTTGTTTGCATATCTATATGTTGAATGGCTTTGGTGTCCTTTAAAATTATCCTTAAATGTAAAGTCTACCATGATTTGGATCTGACATTGCTACTTTACTCTAGAGAAATGAACAATTGTTACAGGTGGCAAGTCAGGAAAATGTCATGTCTACAGCTCTGCTACCTGTGTCAGTTGCTTGGTATTCAATGTCATGGCAGAGTACCAATACCTACAGGACACTAAGATGCCAAGTGTAGCAGCCTTCTTGTATCCACTCAGCTATGATTGACTGGCCTTTTTATGCACATGGGAGATTAATGGTCATCCAAAAGCAGTGTTCCATGGTGAGCTAAAAAGGGTTAATGGCAAGCTGGCAGACATAAATTGGAGTATAAAGATATATGAAGCAAAATAAAGGCAAGAGTGGAAAAGAATAGCACATGAAAGCATCAGAGAATAGAGATTCTACTGTAGAGAAACAATAAAAGTTTGATTACTCTCCTCACTCTCATCATAAAAACAAATGACAAACAGAACAGAGGAAATATATCTATACATATATCTACAGTATATGTATTGATTTATATATATATTTTTCCAGTTTGATTTCCTTGAAATCCTTTTTTTTATTTGTTCAAAAAGATCAAAAAATATTTGTTTATACTAATATGAATAAAAAATCCCAATTTAAAAATCTGGTCCAGTCTGTACCTGTTTACTATGATAGCAATGGTCACAAATTCACAATATTTAGTTCTTCTAATGCTAGTTCATAGTTCATAGATTTTTTTTTTTTTTTTAATGTATATGCATAATGACATAAATCATTATTACATGAACCATCTTCAACAGTGTCTGGGGTGTATTAGAACCTGAGCAATTATGAAGTGAGCAAGTAACCTTTTTTTCTTGTGGTGCAGACACTATTTTATTCATAACAGAAAACCAAAGCTGATGAAGTACCTTTAATACAGGAGTATAATAGACAAATCACACAAAATGCAAAGGTCAGACACAAGATAAATATTAAAGAAAATCTGTAACAGTGGAGGGGTTACAAAGTGGATGTTACTAATATTAATGTTAATTCTACATAACTATTTTAAAAAAGCCACTTGGGCAGAAAAAAAATGCTGAGGGAAATCAGACCAAATAAGAGTGAGGGTGTAGTGGGAAATGGCCTCATCTAGCAAGAATATAAGTGGGTTTACTTCCTCCCTTACATGCTGGTTGTGAATTATGAAACAGTGAGAATAATTGAAGGTCTCTTTTACAGCTTGTTCCTCTTGATATTTAACCTTCTCTGTACACTCTCCTTTGCACTTAGGAAAACCTTTTAGTTTGCATTATCAAGCCAGGAATCACACCTCTATGCTTCTGTGATGAGGTTCACTGGATAAATGTAGCTTGCAGTTCTGTACTTAATGTTCCAAATGTGGCATGAAATGCTCATTATTTAATCCTTCCCATTTTATTCTTAAATGGTTATTTTTGTACTTCATTGAATCTTTGTTTATGATTGTTAGGTGGAGTTTAGTTTTTTATTTAGTTTTTGGGGCAATGGCTGAGAATGAGAAACAAAAGTAGAAAATGCTTTCAAACTGATATATACAGTGAGGGAAAAAAGTATTTGATCCCCTGCTGATTTTGTACATTTGCCCACTGACAAAGAAATGATCAGTCTATAATTTTAATGGTAGGTGTATTTTAACAGTGAGAGACAGAATAACAACAAAAAATACAGAAAAACGCATTTCAAAAAAGTTATAAATTGATTTGCATGTTAATGAGGGAAATAAGTATTTGATCCCCTATCAATCAGCAAGATTTCTGGCTCCCAAGTGTCTTTTATACAGGTAACGAGCTGAGATTAGGAGCACTCTCTTAAAGGGAGTGCTCCTAATCTCAGCTCGTTACCTGTATAAAAGACACCTGTCCACAGAAGCAATCAATCAATCAGATTCCAAACTCTCCACCATGGCCAAGACCAAAGAGCTGTCCAAAGATGTCAGGGACAAGACTGTAGACCTACACAAGGCTGGAATGGGCTACAAGACCATCGCCAAGCAGCTGGGTGAGAAGGTGACAACAGTTGGTGTGATTATTCGCAAATGGAAGAAACACAAAATAACTGTCAGTCTCCCTCGGTCTGGGGCTCCATGCAAGATCTCACCTCGTGGAGTTTCAATGATCATGAGAACGGTGAGGAATCATCCCAGAACTACATGGGAGGATCTTGTTAATGATCTCAAGGCAGCTGGGACCATAGTCACCAAGAAAACAATTGGTAACACACTACGCCGTGAAGGACTGAAATCCTGCAGTGCCCGCAAGGTCCCCCTGCTCAAGAAAGCACATGTACAGGGCCGTCTGAAGTTTGCCAACATCTGAATGATTCAGAGGAGAACTGGGTGAAAGTGTTGTGGTCAGATGAGACCAAAATCGAGCTCTTTGGCATCAACTCAACTCGCCATGTTTGGAGGAGGAGGAATGACCCCAAGAACACCATCCCCACCGTCAAACATGGAGGTGGAAACATTATGCTTTGGGGGTGTTTTTCTGCTAAGGGGACAGGACAACTGCACCGCATCAAAGGGACGATGGACGGGGCCATGTACCATCAAATCTTGGGTGAGAACCTCCTTCCCTCAGCCAGGGCATTGAAAATGGGTCGTGGATGGGTATTCCAGCATGACAATGACCCAAAACACACAGCCAAGGCAACAAAGGAGTGGCTCAAGAAGAAGCACATTAAGGTCCTGGAGTGACCTAGCCAGTCTCCAGACCTTAATCCCATAGAAAATCTGTGGAGGGAGCTGAAGGTTCGAGTTGCCAAACGTCAGCCTCGAAACCTTAATGACTTGGAGAGGATCTGCAAAGAGGAGTGGGACAAAATCCCTCCTGAGATGTGTGCAAACCTGGTGGCCAACTACAAGAAACGTCTGACCTCTGTGATTGCCAACAAAGGTTTTGCCACCAAGTACTAAGTCGAAGGGGTCAAATACTTATTTCCCTCATTAACATGCAAATCAATTTATAACTTTTTTGAAATGCGTTTTTCTGGATTTTTTTGTTGTTATTCTGTCTCTCACTGTTAAAATACACCTACCATTAAATTATAGATTGATCATTTCTTTGTTAGTGGGCAAACATACAAAATCAGCAGGGCATCAAATACTTTTTTCCCTCACACTAATACCACCAGGCCGGCCACTCTCAGCTCTAGGAATGTCTGAATATGAGAGGATATCTGAAAATTACCTCATGTGAAATGGCCACATAATCACAGTGCAGTATTTTCAATATGCCTAAAATGAAATGGAATGATTGCATACATTGAGTGTTAAACTTTTGCTGGCTTTTCATTAGACAGAATTTTGCACAGTGAAATGCAGTACAATTAAACAAATAACAGACATTTTATTTTGTTTGTATATGTATTTTAGGACCTTTTTATTTATTAATAATATATTTTCTCTATAATAGCCTTTCCATAGATATTATCAATTTCTTTCAAAAGCTTTTTTGCTGTTGTTATTGTTTTTATTGTTGTTGTTATTATGATAGTATGCATTGATTGTCAGTCTAAAAAGCTTAATCTAGGACAAAACCTTCAGATGCACTGTACCTTTTCTAAGCAAGTTACTTTTATAAAGAGAAGAAAAACTGCTTGCTCCCTTTTAATTGGCACCTGTTCTTCCATGAAGTTAAATACATCACCTTCGAAAACCTTCATCCTAACTGAATTTCAGAGAGAGAAAAAAAACCTAAAAAATCAACAAATCAGAATTAACAAATTATTTCAGGCTGCATTCTTATATTTTATGATTTACTTTATTACATCTTTATTAATTCAATTAGATGGAGTCTTCTGAAATTAAAATTTGATTGGATTAAGTAATCTTTTTGTCCACAGAAATCATATTTTAATGGCCACACTATGATTCCGAGGTAATAATATGACAGTAATGATAAAAATATAATGTGGATAGAATTGTATATATATCATCACTTGTTAAAGTGAGAGCTTGTTACCAGGATGATGCTGATGGTCAATTCAATTCTCTTAATTCAAATCTCAAAAAAGTTGAATGTCTAGTTCGTTTTTTATCATTGGGTCTTCATTGCACTGTAGATGCCCTTTAAAAAAAAAAAGACAATACATTTTCTGTGATTCCATATTATGATTAAATGAGGAAATATACTCATAAAGAGCATTCCCTAAAGGGCCCTTTACCGTAACCATAGTTTCAAAGACAGCATAGCAACAAGCAGGGGGTGAGGGCTGGATAAACAAATCGACAACCCAAACAGAAAATGCCATTCGCTTTTCTTAGAGAACCTCCTGGAAATACACCCAATTATTACTGTGTGATTGTGTAAATATAACACTGAGGTTTTTGTCTGTATATCTTTGGTGTTGGGGGAAAGGGAGTGGGTTTGTTTGGAAAATATGTAACTAAGGTACTGGTAAGAGCAAGCTTCCTTCTGCTCCATAAATAAACACACATTTTCCATTACTGTACCTAAAGTGCACCATAAAAGCTTCTATTTTGAACCGTATACCCTAACAAAATCTGAAAACCTTTTGTGGCTACTTACCGGTACCTGTATGTCTGCCTTTTGTGCCTAACATTTAACATGGCTTACCTGATCATGCTCTAATTTTATTTGCAGGAAATATGAGTATGTGTGCGTGTGTGTGTTTCAAGATTTTTGTTGTTTTTGTTTTAGAAAATACACACTTGAAACTACCTACGCTATTGCAAGTTGCACTAATCCAATAGTCAAAAACATAAATAGTTTTCTTTCAAATGTTGCTTTGGGATTAAGAAAACAACATGTTTAACTTCAGCTATGGGAATGATTGACTTCTTTTATACATTTTAATGTGTGCAAGTATTTAACAGGATGTGTATATATTTATCAAAGATGATGTATTAGCGTTTCACACTATACAATGTTTTGGATGGATGGATGATATTTGTTAATATGCAGGTTAACCCAGAACATTATATATAAGACATGTTCATGAAGTCACTAAGTAGTAATAGTTTATGAATTGCAGCCCAGGACTCCAAAGTCTCCAAAGGAGTTGCTTCTAACTGGAGTGAGGTTGTTAGTGGAGTTCCACAGGGATCAGTACTAGGGCTTTTTCTTTTTCTAATCTATATTAATGATCTGGACTCTGGGATAGTTAGCAAACTTGTCAAATTTGCAGATGATACTAAAATAGGTGGCTCAGCAGATACAATCTTGGCAGCACAGGCTATTCAGAGGGACTTGGATAATATTCAGTTGTGGGTCGACACCTGGCAAATGAAATTCAATGTGAACAAGTGCAAGGTAATACATGCAGGTAACAAAAATGTCCACTATAATTACACTATGGGAGGTACAGATCTAGATGAAGTAACGCATGAGAAAGACCTAGGAGTCTACGTGGACTCCTCACTTTCTCCATCCAAGCAATGTGGGGAAGCAAAAAAAAAGGCAAAAAGAATGTTAGGATACATTGTCAAAAGTGTAGAATTGAGAACAAGGGCAGTGATGTTCAGACTGTACAATGCGCTAGTTAGACCTCATCTGGATACTGTGTACAGTTCTGGGCTCCACATTTCAAGAAGGATATTGCTGCTCTAGAGGCAGTTCAGAGGAGAGCAACCAGACTTATTCCAGGTCTGAAGGGAATGTCCTACTCGGAGAGACTGAGGGAACTGAACCTTTTCACCCTGGAACAGAGGAGACTTCGTGGGGACTTGACCCAAGTCTTCAAAATCATGAAAGGCATCGACCACATCAAACCAGAGGAGCTTTTCCAGATCAGCAGGGACACACGCACCCGGGGACACAAATGGAAATTGGGCTTCAAGGCATTCAAAATGGAAAACAGGAGACACTTCTTTACACAGAGAGTAGTCACAATCTGGAATAAACTACCCAGTGATGTGATAGAAGCTGAAAGTTTGGGAACATTTAAAAATAGACTGGACAGGATCCTTGGATCACTTAGATATTAATGGACACCAAACGAGCACGATGGGTCGAATGACCTCCTCTCGTTTGTAAACTTTCTTATGTTCTTATGTTCTAAAGGGTTTCCAGGACACTTTTATCCAAGTAAATGGGGCCACTCCTACAGACATGTGCAGAATGCGAGTACTTTTTCCTTGAGCTGGACCAAATCTTAGTTACTGTGCTACAAAGGTGGACATGAAAGCTGTCCTGTACCAAATCCAAAAAAATATCCAGGTATCCAAACCCAATTCACATTGAAAATTGGCAGTCTTCACCAACTACTCAACTTCCTCAACCTCACCAACTGCACAACTCGTCATAACCCTGGTTCTCTCCTGCCTGGATTACTGCAGCTCCCTCCTGGCTGGCCTGCCTGCAATTGCTACCTGCCTGCTCCAGCTCATCCAGAACTCGGCTCTTCATCTGGTGTTCTCTCTTCCCCCGATTTGCATAGCTACTCAACAGTGGCGGCTGTTGACTCAAAAAACCAGGAGGCAAACCAACCCACTGTGTCATGTTATTTTACACTAGTTGGCTACTTATCTGTACTTTCTTATGTTCAGATGTAGCAATAATCCAACTAGCAACCTAATGCAAACTTACTATACAACTAAGGAAAGGTAATGCACCTGCAGTTTATCCTCATCTTCCATAAGGAACAAATATCATATTATCATATATCATATTACAACACAAATGATGACTATAAAAAAGGGGCCAGGTGAACAAGAGGGAAAGACGCATCTAATCACTGCGGGCTGTGGATGGGAATGAACCTCATGTGTGCGTAATGTGTCACTAGAAGCCTGTCAGTCCAATTAGGGGTGACCCAGCAACCAGTATGTTACAGTGGGAATTTTACACAACACGGGACTGCCCGTTAGCCAAGAATATCTCTCACACCAGACCTTATTCAGCTTTGAATCTTTCTGGTGACCTGGTCTAGAATTTTTGATCATCGTTATCTGTGGAGTTGGTCGTCCAGCAGTCTTAATCCTTACCTTTGCTGTGTAATCCAAACTGTGGAATGGCTGTGACAACAAATAATCTACAAGTGGTTCTTCCCCATCCCGCTCTCTGCATCCATGCCTCTCTGTGACCCCCTCACTAAGGCTGCTGTTATTTGCCTCGTTAGCATCCATTCTAGCCATTAGCCTAACGGTCCTTCAGGGCTGCCACAAAAAGCTAACACTAGCTAGCTACTTCTTGATTAAAAAAAAAAATAGGGGAAACGTAAATCTGAAAAATCTGAAGGTGGTTCGGAATTTGAACTTATAATTTCACTTTTCTAATATGGTACTGTATCTATCGCTATCTGTCGCTTTACCACCAGTTCGTCACACTCACGTACAATACAGTGGTAGAGAATTGAAGATGAAATGTGGAAATTATAATTGGACAAACGCGATATCAATATTGTATTGTGGTTGTTGATTGGGTAGGGAGGATGTCCTCCCTTGGAGCATCATTTTACGTGTTTTGGCCAACAGATTAGCATGAAAAAAATGAAGTACATTAAATTGATATAAGAGATCCCGCCCTAAGGAGGACAGCAGGAGCCCGTCCTCCTCTGCACCCCCCACCACTCCACACAGCCTGCCCTTTCCCCTCTGCCTGTAGGTGTCGCTGTTGAAGCATTTTAATCAGAATTTCAATAATGGATTTTTTTCCATTAAGAGAGAAATTATTTTATAAATTATACTGAGATTTGGTAATGGTTTATTTCAACCAATTACACTTTTTTATATTTTAATCCCCCTCTTGCCTCTCAAAAATAGAGGAGGAGCAACCTCTCTGCCTCTATGGACCAGCCTCCTCTGCTACTCAACTTCTCTGCTCCCTTTGCTGGCTCATGATCTCAACTCGACATTTCTCCTTATCCAGATCCTCCAGATCTTTCCAGTCCTCCTGCAACTCAAGACTCACTGTACCCCCTCTCCACTCCCCTTCCTCCAGAGCCTGCTCCTTTTTAACCCTGGCCCCTAAGTGATGGAATGACCTTCCCACCAAGGTCAGGACTGCACAGCCCCTGGCCACCTTCCAGCAATTACTCAAGACATATCTGCTCTGACTTCACTTGTAATACAGCAGCCTAATCTTCTCGGCTGCTCAGCACTCTTCTGTACTTTATTTAACTATGCTTCCTTATGCTCCTGTGTACTTCTGTGTAATAGTACTTCTATTGTTTTACTGCCCCTCCCCCCCCCCTTTAGCTAGGACTTAATTGTATGTGTCTGCTCTTGTTACCTCAGTGTACTAAGATGTAATGTATTTTGTACTGATTGTACTACTGAACTTTTGTAATGAATTAACATTTATTTTTTACTGATTGTATTATTGCACTTGTGTAAACTGTAAGTTGCCCTGGATAAGGGCATCTGCAAATAAATAAATACATAAAGGATCTGTCTTGGAGGGAAAAGGAGAGTGGTTTCACATTGCTGTACCAAATTAAACATCATATATATATCTTTTGTAAGTCCAATTTTATTTAGTATACAACATCGAAGCTTTCAAAAAAGCAATAGTTGCAAAATCCCTTCTAAAAGTCTCAAGTTTAAGTAACTAAGAACTTGGTTGGAACAAAAACCAGCAGGGTAGGGGGTCCTCCAGGAGCAGGGTTGGGAACCCCTTCCCTAACACACATGTATGCAAAAAGATTATTTCACTGTGTGCCAGGTTGATTTGGGACGACAATGAGCAAAAGCAGTATAAATGATAATGGCATTGATTGCAGACAAGTTTATCAATTGGACAGGTATGTCTGGATTGAAGCCCATTTGAGTGATCCAAAGCTGAGAGTCAAGTTTATCAAGTGAACAGGTGTATCTGGATGTTGGGCCCCTGGTATGAATGGTATGAATGAGAACAACTGAAGGACAGTGTCCAGGGCAATCAGAGACACTGAACAGAGATACTTGTCTTCTTTAGGCCGAGTGCACACAACAAACAGTTCCACCCTGGAATCAGAGAGAACAAAAGGTATTCCCCATAAAGAGACTGCAGATCTGTATCCCAATATTGAAACTCACTCCACTGAATCCAGAGGTGGCATCCTCTGCTCTGCTGCCACTATGTCCTAATATAGACCATTGATTGACAAGATCTGAGTCAAGCCCTCAAAGCCTCATTTTAGACACGTTTACATTACACATGTAGGCCATGTTGATCTAATTTAACCTTAATTTTATTCTCTGTAATATTTTGATTAATTCTTATAGTGATTTTGGTATCCTTTTAATGTGTATATGTTAAACACTGTATATGCACTGTATACACTCACCTAAAGGATTATTAGGAACACCTGTTCAATTTCTCATTAATGCAATTATCTAACCAACCAATCACATGGCAGTTGCTTCAATGCATTTAGGGGTGTGGTCCTGGTCAAGACAATCTCCTGAACTCCAAACTGAATGTCTGAATGGGAAAGAAAGGTGATTTAAGCAATTTTGAGCGTGGCATGGTTGTTGGTGCCAGATGGGCCGGTCTGAGTATTTCACAATCTGCTCAGTTACTGGGATTTTCACGCACAACCATTTCTAGGGTTTACAAAGAATGGTGTGAAAAGGGAAAAACATCCAGTATGTGGCAGTCCTGTGGCCGAAAATGCCTTGTTGATGCTAGAGGTCAGAGGAGAATGGGCCGACTGATTCAAGCTGATAGAAGAGCAACTTTGACTGAAATAACCACTCGTTACAACTGAGGTATGCAGCAAAGCATTTGTGAAGCCACAACACGTACAACCTTGAGGCGGATGGGCTACAACAGCAGAAGACCCCACCGGGTACCACTCATCTCCACTACAAATAGGAAAAAGAGGCTACAATTTGCACAAGCTCACCAAAATTGGACAGTTGAAGACTGGAAAAATGTTGCCTGGTCTGATGAGTCTCGATTTCTGTTGAGACATTCAGATGGTAGAGTCAGAATTTGGCGTAAACAGAATGAGAACATGGATCCATCATGCCTTGTTACCACTGTGCAGGCTGGTGGTGGTGGTGTAATGGTGTGGGGGATGTTTTCTTGGCACACTTTAGGCCCCTTAGTGCCAATTGGGCATCGTTTAAATGCCACGGCCTACCTGAGCATTGTTTCTGACCATGACCATCCCTTTATGACCACCATGTACCCATCCTCTGATGGCTACTTCCAGCAGGATAATGCACCATGTCACAAAGGTCGAATCATTTCAAATTGGTTTCTTGAACATGACAATGAGTTCACTGTACTAAACTGGCCCCCACAGTCACCAGATCTCAACCCAATAGAGCATCTTTGGGATGTGGTGAAACGGGAGCTTCGTGCCCTGGATGTGCATCCCACAAATCTCCATCAACTGCAAGATGCTATCCTATCAATATGGGCCAACATTTCTAAAGAATGCTTTCAGCACCTTGTTGAATCAATGCCATGTAGAATTAAGGCAGTTCTGAAGGCGAAAGGGGGTCAAACACAGTATTAGTATGGTGTTCCTAATAATCCTTTGGGTGAGTGTATATCCACTTGCCTTGGATAATCATCATACATAATACACACATACAAAATATATATTACAATATACAGTAATGTGAAGAAAATATATAATATATAATCTATTTAATAAAAATACATCACCCAATACTATGTTTTAAATTTGTGATTGCCAGGTAACATACCATTTTTATTTTTATTTTATTTTTTAAATCACCCAGCATGAAAATAGAAACATACACTAGACAAGCCCCTATTTGTCTTAAGTGGAATTAACTTCCCTGGCTTGTACTTTCTGGCCCAATTTGAAAGTACTGCAATAACTACTATACTGTTAATTTTGTATCCAGGTTCTATACACCAATCAGCCATAACATTATGACCACCTGCCTAATATTGTGTAGGTCCCCCTTTAGCTGCCAAAACAGCCCTGACCCATCGAGGCATGGACTCCACTAGACCTCTGAAGGTGTGCTGTGGTATCTGGCACCAAGACGTTAGCAGAAGATCCTTTAAGTCCTGTAATTTGCGAGGTGGGGGTTCCATGGATCGGACTTGTTTGTCCAGCACATCCCACAGTTGCTCGATTGGATTGAGATTTGGGGAATTTGGAGGCCAAGTCAACACCTTGAACTCCTGATTGATCAGACCAGGCAACCTTCTTCCATTGTTCCATGGTCCAGTTCTGATGCTAACGTGCCCATTGTAGGCGCTTTCGACAGTGGTCAAGGGTCAGCATGGGCACCCTGACTAGTCTGCAGCTACGCAGCCCCATACGCAACAAACTGCGATGCACTGTGTGTTCTGACACCTTTCTATCAGAACCATCATGAACTTTTTCAACAATTTGAGCTACAGTAGCTCGTCTGTTGGATCGGACCACACAGGCCAGCCTTCGCTCCCCACGTGCATCAATGAGCCTTGGCTGCCCATGACCCTGTTGCCGGTTCACCGCTTTTCCTTCCTTGGACCATTTTTGATAGGTACTGACCACTGCAGACCGGGAACACCTCACAAGAGCTGCAGTTTTGGAGATGCTCTGACCCAGTCGTCTAGCCATCACAATTTGGCCCTTGTCAAAGTCAATCAGATCCTTACGCTTACCCATTTTTCCTGCTTCTAACACATCAACTTTGAGGACAAAATGCTCACTTGCTGCCTAATATATCCCACCCACTGACAGGTGCCATGATAACGAGGTTATCAGTGTTATTCACTCACCTGTCAGTGGTCATAATGTTATGGCTGATCGGTGTATATACTTATCAAAAAAAGAAACGTCCCTTTATCATGACACTGTAAAGTGTAATTTTATAAAATTCCAAATAACTTTACAGATCTTTATTGTAAAGGGTTTAAACAATGTTTTCCATGCTTGTTCAATTAACCATAAACAATTAATGAACATGCACCTGTGGAACGGTCGTTAAGACACTAACAGCTTACAGACAGTAGGCAATTAAGGTCACAGTTATAAAAACTTAGGACACTAAAGAGAAATTTCTACTGACTTCAAAACACCAAAAGAAAGATGCCTAGGCTCCCTACTCATCTGCTGCAATGACTGCAGATGTGGCCAGGGAAATAAATTGCAATGTCCGTACTGTGAGACGCCCAAGTGCTACAGGGAGACAGGAAGGACAGCTGATCGTCCTCGCAGTGGCAGCCCACGTGTGACAACACCTGCACAGGTTCGGTACATCCGAATATCACATCTGCGGGACAGGTACAGGATGGCAACAACAACTGCCCGACCAGGAATGCACAATCCTTCCATCAGTGCTCAGACTGTGCGCAACAGGCTGAGAGAGGCTGGACTGAGGGCTTGTAGGCCTGTTGTAAGGCAGGTCCTTACTAGACATCACCGCCAACAACGTTGCCTGTGGGCACAAACCCACCTGCGCTGGACGTGATTTCCTGCAAGACAGGAATATCAGTGTTGTGCCATGGCCAGCGAAGAGCCCGGATCTCAATCCCATTGAGCACGTCTGGGACCTGTTGGATCAGAGGGTGAGGGATAGGGCCATTCCCCCCAGAAATGTCCGGGAACTTGCAAGTGCCTTGGTGGAAGAGTGTGGTAACATCTCACAGCAAGAACTGGCAAATCTGGAGCAGTCCATGAGGAGGAGATGCACTGCAGTACTTAATGCAGCTGGTGGCCACACCAGATACTGACTGTTACTTTTGATTTTGACCCCCCCTTTGTTCAGGGACACATTATTCCATTTCTGTTAGTCACATGTCTGTGAAACTTGTTCAGTTTATGTCTTAGTCGTTGAATCTTTTTATGTTCATACAAATATTTACACATGTTAAGTTTGCTGAAAATAAAAGCAGTTGAAATGTGAGAGGATGTTTCTTTTATTGCTGACTATATATCTCGTGTTTTTTAAATGTTATTTATCTACTGCAAAGGGATTTCATAACTAAAACAAAATCACACAAACTATTTCATACATCGTTGTCCAAAAAATGAAAGACTGACTATATATCTCGTGTTTTTTAAATGTTATTTATCTACTGCAAAGGGATTTCATAACTAAAACAAAATCACACAAACTATTTCATACATCGTTGTCCAAAAAATGAAAGACTGACTATATATCTCGTGTTTTTTAAATGTTATTTATCTACTGCAAAGGGATTTCATAACTAAAACAAAATCACACAAACTATTTTATACATCGTTGTCCAAAATATGAAAGACTGACTCAATTACTCTTTATAAATTCATAAGAATAGTATTTCCGCAGTTAGTTATAGTGGTTCTCATCTTCTATGGCTGAAGGGGAAAACAGACGCCAAAAATATTGTAAGCTAATATATTTCTCTGACTTTAAAAGCAAAATTTCTGAAAGCTCTATTGTGTTATTTCAGTATGATTTCGGTCCTGTTATGAGGTGAACAGATGTTCTACTTGTGAAATCAGTGTTTAATCAATCTGTTATCTCACCCAGAAACACTGTATATGGATGTTTCAAAAGAGAAAACAAAAATGAAGAGGGCTGTGTCCTGAAAAAATATTGCTTTATCTACATACGTGTACTGTGTATTTTGTTACTCATCAGACCTAGTTCTCTTACCAAGGTACTTGGAAATGTGATAATACATACTGGAGAGTACATTAATTAAAGCAGAACACAGATTATGTATTTGATAGTTAAACAAAGGGTAGTACCTACATCATAGTAATTGAGTGTCTCCTAGTAGTGTTCTCACAACTACAGATTGAAAATGTTACAAGTTAAGTTTTTCCAAGTGGTTTTCTCTTTATTTAAAATTGTACTGCATTTTAAATTTATTTTTTATTTAAATATATAGATTTAATTTTAAATGGTAGTTCATTTTAAATGCCACCAACCCACCTTGATTTTCAGCATATATAAGCTAATGTTTAATTAAATTAATTAAAAGTATTTATATATGTATTAAACAATTCTGAACGAAAATGTACATATTCCTTCCTATAAATAAATGAGGTATTGCTAGCATGAAATTAATACATTTTTTAAGTAGATATTTATAGCTATCCATATATTTTGGATCAAAACAAAAGCACTTAAAAAACTTAAATATCCCCCAGAAAAAGCAAAATATATACATACTGTTTTTGTAACATTAATATAATTAATGAATGAGTTATTGATCTAGCAGCAAAATATGCAAAAAACATACATACATACATAACATTTGGTTGATTTTGCTTACCTCTTTAGAGTTTCCATCTGTACACCTACTCTGCCATTTGAGGAAACTTAGGCAATACGACATCTTCTCAGGAAATCAGCAATGAGCAATGGAATGGAAATTGAATGAGGCACTATGTTTAGTTTAGTTCTCACAGAGTAGCCTGGCATTTGAAGCTTCCAGTAACTCTATAACAGATAGCCCAGAGAATCTCTTAACAGTCAGTGTTTCACACACTTGAGACATCACTGCATCTGTGTCTATGCCTGAACCCTTCTTACAGAAACAGTCCACTTGGTGTCTAAACACATGACAGCTAAAAGGCACAGTTAGATAATACAGTAATCATACTGTTTTTAAAAGTTCCCATACATCTTCTCTCATTGTTTGAGGATCAGGAAAGGACTTCAGCTGGTTAATTATATCCTGCTCACACATACAGAAATATACGTTTGTGACAATCTGGTGTCAAAACCTGCACAACAGACCATTTTCGAGGAATTAACATTAGAAAGTAGTAATTTCTGTATGTAATTTTTTTCTCTAAATCTGGACACGCACAAAACACTTAGTTCTCCGCACTGCTGTAATTAAAAATGCTTCTTACTCCCCCTGACTGTACACCTTATAAAAGACTATATTTAAGAATATTTCAAAGATAGCTATATTGCTGTCATGGGTGTCATTTATCTAAAACATGTATTAGATTATATACTATAGCACAAAGATAAGTGCAATAAAATGAATATATGAATGGGAATATAGGCTTTGGGCAGGATTAAATCAAAAATGTTCGCAAAGTGCGAGCGCGAAATGTCGCGGAAGAGTCGCAGGAGGGGATCTCGCAGCTCAGCTCCTCCTGAATTAAAGCTACACTGTGCGGACCTGCGCACTGGGAGGAGTCTGTGTTTCTGGCGGGGCTTCCAGGATGGGCGGGCAGCGCGAGAGAAACCGCGAGCCAATCACAGCGTCTGACATTTGAGTGACAGCGGGGCGCGAGAGCAGGACGGGCTGCGAGAAGAGCGACGCGTCAAAAAAGCAGAGAAATCAAGCTGTGACGCCCGCGAATAGAAACTACAAACTGTACTCAGCTGCGGCTGCATTTTCAGTAAGATGACACTGTCTTCTAATCAGAAATGTAACCGCTGTGATGTACAGGTGTGCAGTTTGCTATTAGCGGGTGGGTAAAGTTTTCAATTTATCCGGCCCCACGATGGCGCTTGAAGGTACAGAAATCTTCCGCTCCGCGCTGTAAATCGACGGCATGAATCTACCGGCTGAAACACAATTACACACCTGTACTGTGTAGCGGCTACAAGTATGAGTAGCAGAAAAAATAATACAATTATAAAAACAAAAGACATTGTTGTATGTATTCGCTGACAACCTTATCCAGGCGGTATGTATTAGCCGGTGGATCAATGCTGGTATCTTCGAGTATTTTATGAATACCAGAACAATGCAAGTCTCTTATTCAGGGCCGCTTTACACCAGCCTTTACTTGGCATGTGCACTTTGTATTGCTCTGTTTTGTAAGACTGACAATAAATAACAAATAATTAATAATATGTGTAGCGCGGTGCATTCAATAAAAACGGACCCACTGGCTAATACAAAACTACGAAATGAACATCATAGTGGTTACATTAATTATTAGAATAAACGATCAACTGAAGAATGAAGCCGCACTGAGTCCAGTTCTGTAGTTTTGTATTTGCGGGGGTCAAAGATTTGATTCAATGCGGCCCCTAGTTTGCCGGTATAATGTCGGCTGATGTGTGATTGTTCACTGGATGTGTCCCATTGTGGTATGTGATTGTAAAGCAAATATATATTTCATGGAGATATTGATATAAGTTGTTCGACTCAGAATCGCTCATTTCAGGTGTTTAATTTTCTACATGTTGTGGTGGAGGACCCCCAGACCCCCGCCGTGAATCCCTCATTATGCCTCGCCCTCATGTTCCTGGCTACGCCACTGATCCATACACAGATACTCTTTACAGTACACGTTGTAATATGACATTGTAATATAATTGTGTATATGTCAGTTGTATAGGTCAATGTACATCATTGATTTTCCACAGTGCCAGCTGTGATAGCGCTGCTGATAGTGGCTTGGCGCTCCCACAACGTCTAGCTCTAGGAAGTTCCGATGGATCTGAAAGTGTTGGGCTGGCATCGTCTTCCACGTCTACGGGCATCGATGTCTGCCATTATAATTTTAATTGTCATAATAGTCCACTTTCTCTTGTATAGATGGCGATGCGTGTGTGATCTGTGATTAGTAATGAATGATTGACTGATGTTACATTATTACAGGTTTCGTTATGCTGTTGCGTAAATGTTATATATATATATATATATGAAATTGGCCATATCTCCCTTTCGAAAACCTAGGAAACATTACATTGAATAGTTTTACGGGTTCTTGTGGCAATTCATTCGACCAATTAGGGGCAATTGCTATTAACATTGCAACCTTCTTTCTATATTGTGTGTGTCAACGTAACGGTGCAGAGCAGTACTGCAGAGTATCATTATCATTTCTGTGTTATATAGGCTACTGTGTCTATGATAAAGCCATAACGTTGGCCACCTGCTACTAGATAATTGATTGTTCAGATTATTCAATATCTTTCTAGATTATTATTATTATTATTATTATTTATTTATTTATTTTTTTGCACCCAACGTGCAGTGCCTAAACGTCACACACTTGTATATGTACTGGCTTGCAAGTTATACAACCATATATGCCTATAACAATATTCTATGAATGTCATCCAGATGTCTCCAGATGCTTTACCTTTTTGTGCACATCTTCATAATGGCAATTATACAGTTGCTGACAGTGTAATTCGATGTAGTCTTCGTGTCTTAAAAGTCGCCTTCACTCCCAAATATACCAATAGCCCACGGGCGTCGCTGGACCCTATTGAGTGGGGCTTCAGCCCCCCTATATTTTCTGTCAGCCCCCCTAAAAATATTACGATCAAAGACGTACGAAGCGACGGAGAACAGCGTCCAAACTCCCCCCATTATCCATCTGTAGAAACACAGTTTTCCAGCCCCTATAACTGTCAGTGAGAAGCGCCGAGCAACATTGGGCGCAACATCTAATGTATTATTATCGCGCTGTGCAGTTATTTCACTGACGCAGAGCTGCGCTTTCTCTCACTGCGCGCAGCCGCAGAGGCTTCAGACAATCCGCAGTGAGAGACACTAGAGCAGCTGAGCGCACAGTCAGCGGGTTTTCTCCACATATTTTCTTGATTTCATGCAGCGAAAATGTAACCACTCCCACTGTATTGTTGGGCGGGATTAACTACAACTTTAACCAGCCGCTAATAGCAAACTACACAACTGTACATCATGGGATTTACTTTAAAAATTAGAAGAGAGTAGCATCTAACTACACATGAAAGCGCGACTGAGTACAGTGTGTAGTGCTGTAGTAGCGGCTGTGAAAGCTGTGTTTTATTCTCTCGCATTGGGCCAGAATGGAGCTGCGAGTAGGTCGTTTTGCAGCGCAAATCGGGTCAGATTTAATACCGCGATAGTTTAGCAGCGCGATTTCCATTCGCAGACATGCGCAATGCTTCTGCGAGCGACTCGCAGCGCCAACATTTTTGATTTAATCCTGCTCCTTGTTTTGATAAAGCACAACTAACCTAATGTAATAACTGAATGCAAACCAATGGTTAGAGTAGAACCAACTAATAACATAACCCACAAGGCAATAGACAAACCTAAACAGATTTGTTTACAATGTATTTAATAGGGTCAATATTTGCATTTAATGGCTGCCATATGAATAGATTAATGCTTTGCCATTTCTCCCAAGATGTAGATTCTAACGCAGTCTGAAAAGATGATCACAGCAGTGTGTTCCTGTTTTGCAATTTCAATTAATCCCAGAGATGTTCTATGGTATTGAGATCAGAAATCTGAACAGGTTACTTGAATAACAATATTACACCAATACTGTGACAGTGTATTTTGTATCATATTGGTAGCTGTACATGCCCTCACTATAAAATTCCAACAATGCTGGCAGCATATTATTTTACAAAATCTCACAATACTTTCAAGTGGTTACAAGTATACTTTCAAGTAGCAAAAAGCAGCCCCTATGTGTCTGTGTCTGAGGGGATGGTTATCCATTACTCTTGCAAATAATGTTAACATGCCTCATATTAACCATTCTTCTTCAAACAGCATTTGTACCAGATCATAATTAATATCAGAAATTACAGTTAAGTTTAACCATGACCAAGATTTATACCAATACAAATAAAACCTGTGAAGATGGTGATTTGTAATATACATTAAAGCATCTTCCTTCACTCCACAAACAAGGTGACATAACCTGATGTTTTGTAAAATATTTCAGTTTTGAAGAGCAATTCTATATATGGCTATGGGTAAAAGTAATGTATATTTAAAACATATTACTTTTATATTTGTCTAATTGTTTCTGACCTCAAAAGTCATGTTGAAAATATCTATTATCTGTTTTTCCCACAACACAGTTCCTAATCCATAGCCATATCTAAAATTAATAATAAAAAAATATCTGTTTGCTATTTTGTTTGCACTGTCTTCATAAGGATCACACATATGCATATTTTTACAGTATTAAGTTAAAAAAAGGTTTACTAATTACACATAGTTAATAAAGGTTATACAAAACTTTGACGCATATATAATTGATTGATTTTTTTCATTAAAAGATATTTTAGAAAGTGAATGGGCCATAATAAATGGTGTTCCTTTTATAGAAAACAGCACCATCAAGTGGACGCAAACATTAAGACTTTCCTGTACTACAGCTTTTACAGTTGATATACTAAAGTACGAGAATCTGAGTGTTATGTGCAAATTTGCTGAAGGCAATATAGTTGCATTTTAGAAACTAGGTGTACTGTATTATTATTTAGTTTTACTAGTCCATATATCTCTGGAAAACATGTTGTACAACCACTCTGCTTATTGTTTTAACAGATCTTGAATATATATTTTGCTAAACACCTTTTCATGGACGACTACAGTTGTATGTAATTATTTATACTTACCATTTTATTTTAAAAATGTAATAAACATTGGATGTTTATTTCTTTAATGACCCAAATACTGTAAATCTTCATTGAAACGCTCCCGGCGTATATTCCTAATAGCAAGAAGCCCCAGCGTCAATTGGATTCCGGCGTTTGTATTAAACATTCATAAAGACATTGCAGACTCATCGAGGGTAAGAAGAGCCTGGAAACTGCTTCATTGTAGAGGTAGGCTAATAGGTCAGGCTTTTATTTATTTTTTTATTTTAATTATTATTATTATTATTATTTTATTAATTTGCTTTCCAAAGATGCAAGCAAATCACATTAAATGTTTGGTGAACTGCAAACTGGATTGAAAACAAGATACCGGCAATTCTGTTCGCAGTTTAATATACAGCAATCTCTCTCTCTCTCTCTATATATATATATATATATATATATATATAGTTAAAGTGAGAAATACATTAATAAAAACACGTGATGGTGGTTTTTTTTTTTATTAATATACGGTATATATATTTCCTGAAAACAAAACTTATTTCAAATGTGTTACTGCATCTTCAGAAACTGTATCGATTTCACTTTTCTTTATTTATAAAACATTGTCAAGTAACCCTGCGTTTAGAGACCGGCTTTTGTTTACATGATGATGAAAATCATCCCGGTGACTACGTTACATTGTCCCCTCGATTCTGAAATGAAACCTACGCCCCTGCTGATACCAGTATTTGCATACTCTTGGTGACAGAAAAGATGACACGATTTTCGTCCTTGTTAAATAAATAATTAAATTAATTTAAATTACATTAAATTATATTAAGTGTTTTTTTTTTTAAAGATTGATTACTTCATTTCTGACTTTTACCAGCCAAAACACTCAAAATGTCCTCTGGTGGGACTGTGTATGTAGTAAGAAAACTCTTAAAATTGATCTGTTATATTTAGTAACATAAATGTAAGGCTCCTACACTAATTGTACATGGACTAATTCTACTGTACTATAAGACACATAGACCAAAACTTAAAATTCCCACTGCTATTATTTAAGAATTAAAGTTTATCACCAAAATCAGTGTCCTTTGTGTGTGATGATTAATCTGAGCAGATTTGTGGAAACAACTGAACTTCTGATTTTACACCAGTATGTCAATAAACTTTAGGTGAACCTAATGCATTTAATTTTAGGTAAATTAATCACTCAAGTCTAAATCATAATCTATGCCTCTGTGCAGGACATGTCTTTTTGTATGTTCTTTTATGTGACATTTAGAAAATAATATTATTAAACGGCCTGCTCAAGAGGTGGCTCTGACGGTGTAGCTCCGTCCAAACTGCAGTGTAAACACAGCCTTAGGACAGTCCATGCACAATGTGAGGGTCTCCAGACAACACCCCATGGCTTGAGCATCACTTCAACCACTCTTACAAAATAACAAATCTATGACATTTTCAAGTACAAGATAACTTATTTGTCAAATCATTTACTGTTGTATTTGGTGAGAACTAATGAAAAACTTTTTTTTGCTTCTACATATAATTTGTGAGAAGGAGAAACAATGCACCAGGCAAACAGGCACATGTTTTTGGTATCTTGTGTTTTTCTTTCTTTTTTTTATGTTGTCAAACTACCTTTAACATAAGTTTTAAAGAAATACCCTTGGTGAAATGCTTTCAAGTTAATTTTATCTATTGTAAAATATGTTTATTGTTATATTGTTAGTGTTGTCATGTTAATTTAATTTTGATTATAAAGCAATCATTAGTTTGTACTTTCTTTATATCAGTGGGATACTTTTTAGTTTCTTGGTGATGTATATAGCTATTGTCTGTGGATTATTTCAATCAGCACAAACAGTATAAAGGTTGTGTGTTTCGGGGCTTGTAAACACAGGTATTTGGTTGAGGGCTTTAACAAAGGCTTTAATCTTAACATTTGCTGCCTGGAGTCTGCTGACTAGCAGTAAAGGCTGATATCCTTTTGACCAGTGCCACATAATCACTTTTCAAACACATCACACACAACTACAACAGTAATAAATAATCACAGGCATATGTTAATTATTAAGCATATGGTAATTCAGTTTGTACAATTGGATTTTAACAAGGTGTAGTCACTTCTTTTTTCAAATTCATGTGAGAGGAGAGCTGTATTTAGTTTATGTAATAAACATGTTACTTTTGACTGGTGTCTTCTGAGAAGTTCTGAAACCTCTACAGATCTTTAATAATGATTGTTTATAATAACTGCCCATCAACAGTATAAGCACGACACAGAATGTTGAAAAGACTCATGCTGGCTGTTGGACCAATGTCACTGCAGTGGATACCTTGGAGTGTAAACGTAGCATATGTGAGCAAATGTCCCCTGCAGTGTTGAATAGTCTCTGAAACAGATGTTGCAAAAGGGGCAGAGGTACTGTACACCTGGACTATTTTTGCCAGTAAAAGAAAATGGTATCTGTTTGTCTTCCACCACTGCACTGGATCCTGTTCTGAAAACGACAAGTTCTAGATAAAAGGCATTCAATTGTGACTTGACAGCACCTGTAGCCACTTGTTTGGCACTGTAAAACAGTTCACCCCACAATGTGTGCATTGTTTTAGCAATAATGTTACTCGAAGCCCACTGCTGTTTTGGGGCTGCAAAGTCAAGCATCCTTTCTGTGTTTGAGGGTTATGTGGCAATTTCCAAGGCAGGGTTAGCAGAATTACTGCCACTGCTATAGATCATTTTAGCAGGCCCAACCACTTGCAATACATATGTTATTCTCCACTGAATGCTTCAGACACAAGAGTTTTAACAATGGTGGTGTACTGTTTCACTTCTTTTCTTCCAGGAGATAATTCTGCACTGCATGAAGATAATGTTTTTTTACTAGAATCAACCTCTCTCACAGATAAATATTTCCACACTGAACTTGTTTTAGTTATTTTTTTCACATTCCAAAACAACAAAATGCACTGCTGTAGACAAAAGCCAGAAATGAACTGCCAATAGACCTCACTTTGCATAAGTATGTTTGTGCTTGTGAAGACAAAGTGGGTTTGGCTCACCGAATCCTAAGCATTTGGCAAGATCTGAATACCTCAAAATATGGAAGGGATTCGACAGAATCGGAAACCGAATCCTGGATTTGGATGCATTCCTACTATAGGCTGCGTAGAATGATTTGGATAGGTTATAGAAAAGTGATATGGTATACCTGATGACAGGGCACTACAACAGTTTAACTGGATCCACCACACAGTAGTTTAGCATCCTTAAGTAAAATTTTAAGAAATAGTTAAATAGCTCTACATTAAGACTTTTCTGAAAATTGTAACTAGTTAGTTCAGAGAGTGAGTTCTAATTCTTGTAACTAGTGAGTTCAGAAGTCCAAGCATTATTGGGGAATAGGGGGCAGACAGCAAGCTGCAATAAATTGGCAGTACAGATGTGCTCAATTTTGTTGGTACCTTTAAAGCTCATTGAAATAATGCTTAATTCCTTTAAATTAAAAGGTATTGCATCATGTATACTTGCATGCCTTTGGTATGTCATAGAATAAAGCAAAGAAGCTGTGAAAAGAGATTAATTATTGCTCATTCTAAAAAGATATTGCCACATTTGTTGGTACCCCTTAGAAAAGATAATAAATAATTGGAGTATAGTGATTTTCTAAACTAATTAGTTTCTTTAATTAGTATCACACGTCTCCAATCTTGTAATCAGTCATTCAGCCTATTCAAATGGAGGAAAGTAGTCACTGTGCCGTTTGGTATCATTGTGTGCACCACACTGAACATGGACCAGAGAAAGCAAAGGAGAGAGTTGTCTGAGGAGATCAGAAAGAAAATAATAGACAAGCATGGTAAAGGTAAAGGCTACAAGACCATCGCCAAGCAGTTTGATGTTCCTGTGACAACCGTTGCAAATATTATTAAGAAGTTCAAGGTCCATGGAACTGTAGCCAACCTCCCTGGGCGGCCGCAAGAGGAAAATCGACCCCAGATTGAACAGAAGGATAGTGCAAATGGCAGAAATGCAGAACTGCCAAAGAGATACATGCTGAACTCCAAGGTGAAGGTACGTCAGTTTCTCATCACACCATCCATTGCTTTTTGAGCAAAAGTGGCCTCCATGGAAGAAGACCCAGGAGGACTCCACTTTTGAAAGAAAAACATAAAAAAAGCCAGACTGGAATTTGCTAAAATGCATATTGACAAGCAACAATCCTTCTGGGAGAATGTCCTTTGGACAGATGAGTCAAAACTGGAGCTTTTTGGCAAGTCACATCAGCTCTATGTTCGCAGATGAAAAAATGAAGCTTTCAAAGAACACCATACCTACAGTGAAGCATGGAGGAGGAGGCTCAGTTATGTTTTGGGCACAGGGTGCCTTGAATCTGTGCAGGGCACAATTCAATCTCAAGACTATCAAGGCATTCTGGAGCGAAACGTACTGCCCAGTGTCAGAAAGCTCTGTCTCAGTCGCAGGTCATGGGTCCTCCAACAGGATAATGACCCAAAACACACAGCTAAAAGTACCCAAGAATGGATAAGAACAAAACATTGGACTGTTCTGAAGTGGCCTTCTATGAGTCCTGATCTGAATTCTATCGAACATTTATGGAAAGAGCTGAAACTTGCAGTCTGGAGAAGGCAGTAGAAGGAGTAGGTTGAGGGTCCCATCATTTTTGTCCATGCCATTTTAATTTGTTTTATTATTTACAATATTATGTTGAAAAACAAAATCAAAAGCAAAGTCTGATTTCTATTAAATATGGAATGAACAATGGTGGATGCCAATTACTTTATCAGTTTCAAGTTATTTCAGTGGAAATTGTGCATTCTTCATTTTTTGTGGCAGGGTACCAACACATTTGAACATGTCTGTATATTTCATATCTGATAGTTGTCAGTATTATTCAGAAATCTCAGACATCATGCACGATTTTGAGATACAGCCTCACATTGAGGCAGAACATCAAGAATTAGATGCAGACATTGAGAAGAATTGAGTAATCCACTCCATGAGTCCAGACAACAGTAAAACTAACTGTCATATGATGTATTTTTTCAAAACATACATCTTACCATGTATCATTATTATGAGTCTAGGTCAGCCTCATTTAAACAATTAAACTGTCTTTGTAAAAAATAATGTATTGAGCCATAAAGGACAATGTTAAAATTGTTTCCCAGAATTAATTAATTCAGAATTAATATTACAGTTTTTAGTATTACTGAAAATTGTTATAAAGTAACTTAAAACAGAATAATTCTAAAAATTATAGTTTTAGTGGAGTTTACAAAATTATGTTTTTAAATTTGTGTCCATATTAAATTCCAATATTTACTAAAGCTAAGATATAAAAGGTTTGTTTTGTTTCAAAATGATTCCCATTGTCTATCTTCTATTGTCTCATTTGTTGCATGACAAATCATTACTAAATATATTGTGTTCTATGATGTGACATTGCAGTCTTGTGGTGTGACATTAAAAAATGTGTAAAATACACATTAATCCAAATTTAATTTAGGAAATGTGTGCAATGTCAAGACAAATATCATTAATCTCATTTTAGCTAGTAAGAGTTTTCGATTAAGACAATGGTGTCTATGACAAAAAATAGCAGTCATTAAGTTTTTTTACATATAGAAGACTTTCCAAATACAATGTCCAAGCTAAAAGTAATGCAGATTAACCCACAAACAATAATCATATACCAATCTTTTAAAATAAAATGCTGTGAGACCGTAGCAAATTTCTGGCCCATGACTGTACTAAATCATGTTAAAAAGGAGAGGAGGTTTTAACCTTTTAGGTTCCCTGTGCATTGCGCCGAAAACGTATGCTCGTTTGTAATTTGTTAAAACAGCACGTTGTAACTTTCTTTCTTTAATGAGTGCTGCACTAAATAAACAGGCGAGCCAACTTTCAATTCAAATAATATCCATAATAAACAAACACAAAAGGATACAGAAGTCAATGTACACTACAGGAAAATGCTCTTCCGACAGTCCTATCATAAATCACGTTGCAGTGCCCCAAACCTTTCCCGTGATCCTCTGCTTGAGTCGGGTCACATGGTGTGATTCGTCCAATCGGACGATTGTTATTCCTGTTCAACTCGCTGGTGCTTTCCACTTTTAAATCTGTGTCAGTTGGAAAAGCGTGAGGGGAAGAAGAAAATACTTTTCAGAGCAGAAGGAAACTTAATTTCTTCCCCTAAACAGTGTGTATCGTCACCGCCATAAAAGATGGCTCATAAGCAAATATACTATTCTGACAAATACACAGATGAGTACTATGAATACAGGTAAGGGTTATTTAGACCATTAGTTCAAATGATTTACTTGGCCGGTTAAGTATTTAATGAAATCGCGTTGATACTTGCTGCGGCAGACAGCGGGTTCGGTATTTATTTATTTTTTAAAGCGAGAATATAAACGTTACCTTTTTATACCGATTTATAGACCTATGTGTCAGTTTGAGTTTGTTTTTAAAACACTTTAAATGCTTTGATGGAAACGGCTAAATGTAGGTCGTAACCATTCGTGATGCCTGTAGTAGTTTCGGACGGCGGCGCAGCGCTCAAATTGTCCTGTCCGCCATGCGGAAGTTGTGCGGCGTGCTTTTCGTTCAGTAAAGGATGGTTTATTTCGTTTAGGATGGGTTATGGTTAGTAATTCTTCTTTTTATTAGTTTTCTAAGGCAAAATAATCAGAGACAGATTTATAGAAACTTGTTTTTAAAACTTACAAAAGTCGTTGAAAATGGACGCCATTTCGGTGACCACTACCCAATAAAGAGGAAGCGCTTGGAGTTTATTTCCTGTCCCCAGAAAGGATTTGGAGTTGATAGAAAAGCTCGCATTGCTGTCGAGCATAGAGAGAAAGGTATTACAGTTTAATATGAATGTGCTGTTTTTAATGTGCGTGTTTTTTTCTCTCTCCCTCCCACCTAACATTCCCAAAATACTTAGGCCCCAACTCATAGCAATACATTTCTTATGCTATTAACATATGGTGTCTCTTGGTTTTCGCTAGTCCTAAAACATTTTTATGGGAATTAAACGGGCATTTTGTGTTGTACAGCAAAAGGCTTCGAAAACATTTTAAATTCGATGTGTAAATATGTAACCCGTAATTTTCATTCGTGTACTTAAGTTTAATCAGGTCGTGTGTACCTCAAAACATTCATCTTGTTTACATAACATGGATAAAATGTAGGTCTAGACACATTTTCTACTAGAGTATGACTAGTGACTAACAGTCCCCTGCTTTCCCAATGTTTTTCAAAACTATTAAGAATTGATGTCTGATTTTCTCCATGTGCTTTGAGGTGGTGTATTTTTCAAAATGTTAAGTCATTAATTGAAATGGGAATCTTAACTCTTGAATTACACGATCATGCATGCTAACCTTTAGTGATTTATGTTTTAGAATGCATTTTCATTTTTTTTATATATAAAACAGGCATGTAATGCTACCGAAGGAGCTGGCAAAACAAGTACCCAAAACCCACCTAATGTCTGAAGATGAATGGAGGCGATTGGGAGTGCAGCAAAGTCTTGGATGGGTTCACTACATGATCCACGAGCCTGGTATGTGCTTCATGCCTTCATGCATCCTTTTCATGCCCTTACACCAGCGGTGGTATGTAGAGACGTCCTTACACTGTTTGTCCAAATGGGCTTGATGAGAATTCCTCTTAGTAACAGCACCCTTCAAGTGGAGGAATTAATAAAACCTGTAATGTATAGCTGCACATGGATACAAATGTTTAAACCTAATTTGTATTGTATATCACTTTCATTATTTGATGTTTTCAAATACAATTATTATGGAATTAGTCTGTTCGGTTCAACTCAAACCTAAATGTCTGCCTTACTCAGAAGTGTGGCAAGACCATCTGCAAAAAATAGTAAGGACTTGCTTGTAGCACCACTCTTCTAATTCAACCATATAATTTTTTTATTTGTCATTTAAAGCATGACTGAAACTTGGGTGTAATGCTCACAGCTTTCGTTATTACCAGATTTGCCTTTATACTAAGGTAAAACAGGGTTTAAAACCTCAATCTGCATTACCACTTTAAAGCACCTAATCAGTGATTCGGTGGACTGTAATCATGGCATGGATTGATTGTAAATGCTCTGAAACACAAGATGTGTTAAGGTGTCTTGAGCAATTACATTTCAGGGATAATTTTGGTTTTGTAACAAAGTCCATATAATGGTGAAGTACTTAAATTTAAATATAGGCAATAATAAATAATTTTGTATGACATTTTAATCTTGTACAGATTATAGCATGTTTAAACCCATTGTAAATTCTTATCAGACACACTTATGAAGGACAACATGCAGCTGTCACAACATACATATTCGATTAGATAAAGTTGTATATTGTAGGTTCTTGTGTATAATGTACTTCACCTTAAAAGTGAAACAATGTGCTGTTGCCTAGGTAAAGTGATATGAAAACACTAATTTTGTAGTCTGAATACTCAAGGATGATAACTCATTTTTTTATTTAAGAGCTTTCTTACTTTTTAGTTAGATTTGAGAAACCTGGGGCAGGAACACTGAATCAAAATAGTCACAATATGGATGTTTTATAAGTTTGTGTATATATTATATATATTTTAAAGTTGTTTTTTTCTCCCTAATTGTTTAGAGCCACATATCCTTTTGTTCAGAAGGCCTCTTCCAAAAGAATAACGTGGACTTCTGGAATCTTCAATTGAATCTTCTGGGACAATGTTCATTAAACTGGTATTCAGTGAATACTTGGGAGCGTACAAATTGTCAACTCCTGTGCACGAGCTGTATTCTTCACAGCAACAACGCTCAATCAACATACAGAGGACAAATATAAATTCTGCTTTGTAAATGTCGAAGGGGAGGGGGGTATACAATTTAAAAGAAAATGTTTTTTTTTTTTTGTCAGTGAAGCAAGTGCCTGATATTCGCTTTTTGTTCAAGTAGGATTATAAATATTTTCAATAAAGTTTGTTACATTAATTGTGTGAATATGTACCATTGCTGAATGGGTTTAAAAATAAACATCTACCCATGGTATGTGCCAAAATATTTACTTATCCAAGTTTTTTTACATTTCTTATGCATTTATATACCAGTTTATTGTAATCCGAGTTTAGAATTGTTCTCCTGCAAAGCACCCAAGATCATTATGTAAATGAAAATAGCCTTCTAGGGTGGTGTTTTTGTTTTTTTTCACCACCTTTTATTAGAAAGTGATATTCTGTCTGAAAATCTGGAACAAGCTTTATAAATGGGGGTATTGTACTTTGATCAGCATGATCAAATTCATAATATTCATTGGCAATTAATCATTCTACCCTGGATCATTTGTAATGGTTTGCTGGAATACATTGCATATTCATTATTTGATAGTTTACATTGTTCCAAAAAATAAAGAAATTCTGACATTGTGTATGAGATCTCAAAGTATTAGTCCTTCAAAATGTGTACATAGTTGTGAAGGTTTGCCAAAATATGACAGCCTGAAATGTTTATAGGATAACATTTGCTTAAGGATTTGATTGAAGTAGCTTTTTATTTTTTATTAAATGCCCTACCTTTCACTTACAAAAATAGCCTTATGAAGTTGAATGCTTTGAGTCTACATTTTAATAGAATGTTGGTCAGATTACAGTTGAGCAATTTGTTTGCAACCTGGAATAAAAGTTGATGAAGTTGAGTGTATATCTGTACCAGACCTTCCGGTTTAATCAATGAACTGTGTGACAGTTAATGTTTTATCAAAAATGTATTAGTGTTACAAAATGTAACGGAAGTATGTCATAGTATATATTTACTGTGTTTCACTTACAAAGATATTAAGCAGTGCAATATGTATTTTTTTGTTTTGCAGTAATTCAGGATTTAAATCTACTTTCCTTGAACACTTTATATGATGATTTTAGATGGCAAAGAACTGATTCTCCAAACATTTAATCTGATCCTGAACATGAGTTTGGTTTTATATATGATGTTTTCTACAGTATTTTGGTAGAACTTCTCTAATTCTGTATTTCCTGCAAGGTCACTTTTAAAAACGTCCAGATTATTGAGGGAAAATTACATCTACATCAAGGATGTTCAGCTGTAGTACAGAAAAACTACATGAAAGATCACGAATGTTGAGTGTAGGAAAATAACTTACAATTCACGAGTGATCAATTGTGATATTTTCTTTGTTAACTGATCTATACCAGGATCTAAACAATATTGCTGTTTTTCACTGAAGAATACACCAAAATGTGATTTAATATGCAATATTGTATAATGAAACTTCCAGTACACTAAAACAAAGTGAATTCTTTGTACAAGTACTTACCATCACTTTCGCATCGCTTGTAGCAGATTATATATTAAAAAAAAAAGAATCCCATACCTTGGAATTTGAAATTGCAGACAATGCTAGACGTTGATATTGATTCCGCCTGAATAGCAGAACAGTTTGTCCCTTTCAGCCTGCCGTAGTCACAAGTTGATTAAAACAAGATTTTAGCTGCGGAAAACCGGAAGGAGTGATATTTACAGCGCTAATATGGAACCCTGCGGTTCGGCTGCTTGACACCATGAAACCCGAAACACGGGCACCAAACAGGGTAACGTATAATTCATTAATTATATATAGAGAGAGCTGTTCTTTTTTTAAACGATTTTTAGATTGTTTTATTATTTAAGTTGTTCGTTGTATATTTGAGTTTTATTTACGGTGCACCAGCTAACGTTGTTTTACAATGACTTCGATATATATATACACACACGACATGCGTTCATTCTGAAGTCTTGCAATTAATAATACTTGTAAACGAGAGACGCGATTTGCATGTCCCTTGAGTTAATTTTAATTTTGAAACTTCGCGTAATGGATAATTTTCATTACGCTTTTTCTGCAATCAAAAGTAAAGTGTAATGTTAATGAGTGACTAGGTTGTCTAAAATTACAGTTATCAGAAGAACATGAACCACAACCGCTGCACATTTTCAACAGGTTTTCAGAAATCCTTAGCAAGTTCTTCCTGCTGCCAGTTTGATCACGTTACTTGTTTAGCTGTAGGTCCTATATCTGATTTAATACTTTTAAACTACATTTTTAGTGATGTATTGCGTCTTTATTGACTGTCAAGATAAATTCATATACTTTTAAATAATGTCTGTTGCCTCGATTTATCAGAGTTCTCATTTCGTTTTCAAGCATTTGACTAGAATGGTTCGTTGTATATAATAATGTTACAGAAAGGGAGGAAGACGCTTCACAGTGTGTTTGTTGTTCTGTAATGTTTTTTCGTCGATACGACATTACACAATTGAATGCAGGCGTTGCTTACAGAATCCAGAGAGTCTTAAGTCAAGTGTTGGATACTTACTTTCTGTGTGAAGTCAAGACGTGCGTGAAACCCATCTGTGTCACTCGTGTGGTTGTCCAGGTCGTTTCATTATTGAGCTAGATTAAAAGTTCATGGGGACGGTGAATACCTTCCACGACTATATGTTGAGGTTAGAAGTCAGTTTCCCATAACTTGTCAAAGAAGAGATCGCAAATTAGCACAGGCAGCAGTATCATTTTCTAACGTGGGCAGCAGTATTTAACTACTTATTGAAAATACGATATTTAGAATTTTAACAACCCACGACTTACTTTTTTCTATACTATTTTATTCCAAAGTTATTTCTTAATTTTATTTTATTTTTTGCAACACCACATAGTTTAGAGGAAGACCAATCACTCTTCATTAAATCTAGATGAACAGCTTGCTTTGTTTGTTGGCCACCATTTTTGATTTTATAATGTAGGCTACATTCCTGTTACATGCACATTGTTTTGCATATGTTAAACATAATGTATTTTGACAGATGTTCGTTCAATCCTAAATAGTTTCCAATGTTTATTTATTTATTTTGCCAGTTAGTGTCATCAGCTTCTCCCCAGTATTTGTGTGTAATGTGTCAATGTATCAAGTGTACCATTGAGTAAAGTTGGATAAATAAAACCTGGCCTTGTCAGTATTTGATTTTGACGCAGATAAGCATTTGTCTTGGACAACAGTCTTTTTTTTTTTTTTAAGGTTGGTTTATCTAAGACTAGTTCTAATTGAGGCCTCTGAAACTAGACCAGCTAAATTCATTCTGGAGGACAGTTGATAATGACATAAATGTGAACATGCACCTGTCTTTTCATAGGCTCTCAAAACATGCTTTTCCTGAAAGTTTCAAAAGTGTCTTTTTAGAGGATGTGACCTTGCAACTCGTAGTGCAGACACTGCAATGGTGTAGACTATATTTGTTCAGTTTCTTAAAACTTTAATTATGTTTTTGTTGAATGGTTTAATTAGCTAGAGGTCAATTCCTATGACACCTTTGGTACTTTCAGAAAGAGTAGGCTACATAGCACTAACCTCTGAAATGACAGGCGAATGTTTAAATTTTATAAATAGTTTAAAATTGCCATCCAGAATATGAACCCATGAAATCTTCAAATTGAGATTTAATACTATAGGGTGGTTCTTGAATGTTATTTCATTCTTTCAGTATTGAAACCAGTGTAAAATGACCAGTACATTTGCCATTTCCTTTGATTTTGATTCATTTAGTCCTCTGCTTTATAGGATTTGGTTTACTTTAGGATGACTATATTGTATTGTTAAAGATAATTGAAGTCTGTCTCCACTGGCAAGTACCAGAGACTGTCCTGTAGAGATGGTGTAAGGCCCTGCAAAATGGGTTTTGTTGTAATATTGCATTAATTGGAGTAGAACATATTTGACAACAAGCCAACCAAAGGTGTGATATTATAAAGGTTATACTATGTCAGCTGTTACATATAGAATACATTACAGTTTAAAGAAGGAATATAACAATTGTATTTAAAATAGTTTATCAGAAACCCATCACACAGCCTCACCCTGTTTTTCTGTTATTTTGAAATATTTTGTTTTTAAACACTTTTCACAGGGAAGCAAACTATCACCTGATGTTGAACCATTTATACCAAAACACATCTTAAAGGAATCCAAACCTGATACCACTGCATTTTCCTACTGTACACCATCCTCCTTTCTTGTTAATGAGCCAGGTTTGGGAGGGTAAGTTTAATTATATTTACCTGTATCTCATTTAATTATTATAATCTTAATTCTTTGCAAATAATTAGAACATTAAGGGAATTATATTCACACAATATCCAACCTATTTACAAGGTATGGATACATTTTATCATATATTGATATATTAATGATAGATATACAACTGATATGTGGTATAGAAGATTTGGGTTCAAATGCATTTGTAAAGTTGTTCAAGATTGGTATCACCCCAGTTTCATCAAGGTGATTCCAATTCAAGTCGATAAAATGTTATTTCTGTTTTCCGCACGTTTATCATGGCATTTGTGCTGTTTTTATTAAGTCTTAGAGTTTATGAAAATCAGAAGCCATTTTTCTGTTCATTCATAAGACACTTTAATCTGAAGGTTTTTTTGTGTTGCTTAGACTTTGCACATTAAAAGAAAATCTCACTGAAGGCTGTTGTCTGAGAAAGTCTCCTCTGAATTGGAAGGAACCTTACTCCCCTCTGGGTTTTCATCAGCATATGTCCCAGAAAAGCACAATTAATGAAAAGCAGCGACCTCAATTTCAGAATGAAGACAACTACCAAAAAAAGTATAGCAGCACTCGCCGAATCCGAAAGACAGACCAAGAACAGGGTGAACCATCCTTTGAGTGTACATCCAGGGAACGTCCCAGGGAGGTCAGTTAACATCCCAGGGAGTATCAATGCACTTGATATGTGAATCACTTGGAGTTCTACTATGAACGTATACACTGTTTTTGTGTTCAAATGTTTTTGTCCTTCATTTAATTCTCAGCGAGTATTGAACTGCTTTATCAATCTCATTATTGTTGCACAGGTTGATTGGGGAGATTAATACTTAAAGTTAAAAAGGGATTTTGTTTGTTTACAATACTCAATTCACATGGTTTACAGCAGAATCATTGTTTCACATCACTGTTCTTTGTCGCTTCATATTTCCCCCATGTTGCAGATCTGCTTTAATTGTTTGTTCATTATTCTTTGACGTTGATAAACCAAACTTCATTCAAACTGCTAAAAAGGTAATTGTTCAAAGAAGGCTTTAGCCATGCAAATTAAACTGGTTTCTCTTAAAATATTGTTTGTAGGGATCAAGGCCAAATACTGAACCAGATATTCAAAAACAGAAGTTAATGAGAACAACATTTGAAGAATCTACAATAGAATGTCGCCCTAACAAATCGGGTAAGCTTTTGGTAACACTTTGAGAATAATTGCTACCATTTACTTAAATTATTTTACTTTGCACATTATTATATTATTTGTTTTTGTAAAAGTGATAGCCTATCAACAGATGTTTTGGCCCAGGATGTTAATAACTGGTTTCTGCATCTCACAGGAAGTATAAAGTGGTTTAACCAGTTATAGGAATTGTAAGTGTATGCATCTGATCTGCCAATATACTGGGTTTTTCCTATACATTGTGTATTCTCTTCAGTTAAGTGTCTGGGACCTCTATGTTCAGATTTGTCACCTAGTCACTCCCTGCTGCAATTGTTACCCTGAATGGTCTCTTTATTTCCACCCAGGTAACAGAAGTAAAAAAGATATGCCAAAGTCAGCAGAGAAATCCAAACCACAGTCAAGAGAGGCTGACCGATTTGAAGTTACACTTGCAGATTTTCCTCAGCTGGAGTCACCTGCCTCCCATGACTGTTCTGTCCTGCCAGCTCCATGGTCTCTCTGGGCATCAGCTGAGACCTCTGGCTTAGTCCACAAGCAGTGTGCAACACTTCCTGCATTTAAGGTCAGTGGATTAAACATTTTTTGAATTCCCAAAAGATTAATTGTGGAGAATTAGTGTTGATTGTTTTCAGATACTTTTCTTTTTCTTTTTTTTTTTTAATTGTTAAACCAGCTGTTGGTTTCAGATTTTACATTCTATGATGTATTGTTTTTCCTCCATTACATCCTAATACTAAAATTGATACCATTTGTGATTATTGCCTGTCACTTGTGTTATAAAATATTGTTCATTGTCAGTGGGTTTTAGTTTCAATTTTTTTATCATTAGAAGAAAGAAGCAAGGACTCCACCACTGCAATGCAATTCTGTGGATGATGAGGTGGTATTGGCTACACCACTATCTTCCCAAGGTATTATGTCAGAATTATTTATCCAATTTAGTTTATTTATTATTGTTGGTGTATTGCAAATGTTACATTTTTCCAGTGATTTGAGGTTTCCATGTTTATTCATGTTTTTGAATGTTTTGAGAAGCAGGTGTCTTTTATTCAGTGTATCAGGCAAAATATTTACCTTTCTCAGGAAACAAGTTCCAAATTAATCTGAGAGTTGGACATTATCCAAAGCCATTTTTACTTCCTGACAGATATGAGACAATTTAGTTTAAAATAAATAATCCTAGGGTATAATAATGATTATTTGCATATGGGTATTATACCTGAAGATAAATTTACAGGAGTTATGTTTATAATCAGAAGTTTTCAGTGTATAAAGTTAGAATTATGAAATGTTTTCTGCCCTGAGCAAGGTTATCTGGAGTGTATTAAACTTCTAACTTAGAATATGTGTAGTAGTGTGTTTAGGATCATTATCCGGTTTAATTTAATCTCTTCCTTCCTGAGCATGATGTTGTACAATGCAAGAAGTTGGTATCTTTATTAAGCCCCAGATGAAATTGAGAGCGAGAGTTTGATGGGATACAATAATTCTTGTTAAACTCTACATAATCTTAATTCCAATAAGCAAATCAATCATGTTTTCGACTGTAATTTCCAAATAACAAGTGTTTGAAAGTTTTGATTTAATCTGGCCCGCAGTATTACTTGAGTTTGCAGTAAACCCGATTTTAGAAAACTAATAAACTCTTTTATTAGTTCAGCCCACAGTGCCCACCTCGCAACTCTCTGCATGTTCTGCATCCTCTTGGGCCCGCATTGCTTCTCAACCACCACGGAAACCCACCCTTAAAAACACGACCAGTCAGGAGCCCCTGCAGAACACATCACAGGTACATTGTGTGCGGTGTGGATGCTGTATAACATAATTTTGACCAGATCCAGAAAAGTTCCTTATCAAAACAAGGCTTGCATATCTTTTTCATTCAGGATACAGTGCTGTTCTGTAAGGTACAGGACCATCTAATTGTTGCTGTATAGAATGGTTTCTGTATGTATTTATTGGTCAATTAAACCCTTCATTATACATTATAGAAGTGTACATATTCTATGAACATGTAGAGAATCTTATATCTACAATTAGTTTAACGTTTAAAAAATAAAAACATGTAACTGATTAACAAAAACTGTAATACAAAATGTGTACACGAGGACACGATTTCAAATGAACGCCTCCAGAAAATGATGTGAAGACAGGTGACGTTTTCTACAGATGATAACCTTTTTTTGATAGTATTTAGATTTTTAGATTTTTTTAGAGTAATGTATGAGGCATTCTTGGCAATCCTGTCTTGCACACTTTGTTTCCAGCTTCACCAGGGCCTCTATCAAGAATAGAGGCTTACTGATAATACTATTTGATCTGCCATTTGTATTTATTTGCAAATATTGATGCTGTCAGTCTGTTGGTATTGAAGGCAAATTAATCAATTGAATTTTGAACCTTTCAACCTTGGAGGTCTTTTCCGGGCAATTGGTACAATAGCCTGAAGTTCATTATACCTGAAATACAAATGTAATCTATGTAGTTGCTATCTTCTTTCCATCTACTCTCTCAGGCACTAAAGTCACAAGACCCTGGGTGCAGGATGCAACACTTTGCCTGTAAAGGCTGTGGTTATGCATGTCGAATGTATATTATTACAAAAGCCTAAATTGTGTCACTTGCAGGAAAAATCTATTGAAGGTGAACGGGAGCAGAGCTCTGAGAAGAAAAAGAAGAAAAGGAAGAAGAAAAAGCCTAAACAGCCATGCTCCACTGCAGGGACAGATCAGTCAGAGACTCCTATCATCATTCAAGAACCACCAAAGTTTGAGGTGAGAACAGAGGCTGGATGTTAAAATCTTGATCTATAGCTATCGATCCACTGCTGGATGAAGGCATCTCCAAGATGTTTCCACTTCAATCTACAGTTTCTCTTTTCTATGTCACTCCTGCAAAATGTATTTCATCTTTAATGTGGTAGTCTTCTAGGTATTTTATCTCTTGGAATCCATTTGATAGCTTTCTTTGTCCATCTTTGATCTGTTCTTTTATCTGTCCTATTGCCATTTTAACATTTCTCTCTGTCACGCTCTCTCTCTAGATGGATATATTTTTATACAGCAGGGGTTTGGGATTGTCTATAGGGATCGCGGTTGGTGATTTTGACAGATACTTGATTTTGGGAATCCGAGCTGATATGAAAACGCAAAAACTGGCTGTAGAATACAAAACAAAACCTAACCCCGGTGTAGGGTGCAGACTACACTCACCTAAAGGATTATTAGGAACACCTGTTCAATTTCTCATTAATGCAATTATCTAACCAACCAATCACATGGCAGTTGCTTCAATGCATTTAGGGGTGTGGTCCTGGTCAAGACAATCTCCTGAACTCCAAACTGAATGTCTGAATGGGAAAGAAAGGTGATTTAAGCAATTTTGAGAGTGGCATGGTTGTTGGTGCCAGACGGGCCGGTCTGAGTATTTCACAATCTGCTCAGTTACTGGGATTTTCACGCACAACCATTTCTAGGGTTTACAAAGAATGGTGTGAAAAGGGAAAAACATCCAGTATGCGGCAGTCCTGTGGGCGAAAATGCCTTGTTGATGCTAGAGGTCAGAGGAGAATGGGCCGACTGATTCAAGCTGATAGAAGAGCAACTTTGACTGAAATAACCACTCGTTACAACCGAGGTATGCAGCAAAGCATTTGTGAAGCCACAACACGTACAACCTTGAGGCGGATGGGCTACAACAGCAGAAGACCCCACCGGATACCACTCATCTCCACTACAAATAGGAAAAAGAGGCTACAATTTGCACAAGCTCACCAAAATTGGACAGTTGAAGACTGGAAAAATGTTGCCTGGTCTGATGAGTCTCGATTTCTGTTGAGACATTCAGATGGTAGAGTCAGAATTTGGCGTAAACAGAATGAGAACATGGATCCATCATGCCTTGTTACCACTGTGCAGGCTGGTGGTGGTGGTGTAATGGTGTGGGGGATGTTTTCTTGGCACACTTTAGGCCCCTTAGTGCCAATTGGGCATCGTTTAAATGCCACGGCCTACCTGAGCATTGTTTCTGACCATGTCCATCCCTTTATGACCACCATGTACCCATCCTCTGATGGCTACTTCCAGCAGGATAATGCACCATGTCACAAAGGTTGAATCATTTCAAATTGGTTTCTTGAACATGACAATGAGTTCACTGTACTAAACTGGCCCCCACAGTCACCAGATCTCAACCCAATAGAGCATCTTTGGGATGTGGTGGAACGGGAGCTTCGTGCCCTGGATGTGCATCCCACAAATCTCCATCAACTGCAAGATGCTATCCTATCAATATGGGCCAACATTTCTAAAGAATGCTTTCAGCACCTTGTTGAATCAATGCCACGTAGAATTAAGGCAGTTCTGAAGGCGAAAGGGGGTCAAACACAGTATTAGTATGGTGTTCCTAATAATCCTTTAGGTGAGTGTATACTTATGACAGAATTGCCTGCCTAAGAAGCTAGAAAACCTTTGTTTGTCAGATGAGCCACAGGTGCCCCGCAGGTATCTTTCCATATGGTGGGCTGTCCTGGCAAGACAGTGCCAGCAGAGGGATCCATTCTGTCTTCATGTACATTCCTTTGTGTACTACACCCTGCACGGTGTCACTTTTCTCCACCATATTTTATAATATTAAACCTTATTGAACTTTATATGACCTTTTGTTATGTAAGGACATGGGCCCAGACTTGCCAAAACCCATCGAAAAAACATCTATCTAATGCTGGATTTAATTTGCTAGAAGGCTGAATCTTTTTTCATATGAAAAGCCACTTTTAAGTATGGAATTTATGGTGTGTCAACGATTTCATTTGGCCATAGTCAATAAGCCCATGTATGCAGGTCATACTCTTTGTTCATTTATCTGAACACTACAAGTGAAGAAAACAACCCAATGTAAAAAAATGTATCTTGAGAATCTGTTACTTTTGCCATTTTATATGGTGATTTGTCTTTCTGTCAATAAAGAGGTTTATCGTGTAACTTGCATTTTTATAGACTGGTAAGATTGTGGGTTTTGTTCTGGAATTACTGACTTTTATCGAAGGACTGTTGAAATGTTTCTTTCCCTGTACCCTTTGTTAGCATTTTTCTTTCGGTCATGTTAGCAATATAGTTACTCCATTCTAAACGATGACCCTGAAACAACCCTCACTTCTATGATTAGTAACTCACAATGTTAATAAACAATAGTTTAAGCTTGTGAGGTTTCAAATGGAAAGTGTAGCAATATTTAGAACACTAAAGTGGTTTAATGATCAGCCTTGAACCACTTGGTGACCGGATGAGTATACATCTCTGAAAGTGCACAGTCTAAATGCTAAATTTGTAGGCTTACAGTGTTTGTTCTTTGATCTAAAATGCATTGCTGCCCTAACAGGCCATTAATGATCTACTACACCTTGTTTAGCTGTTTAAAAGCTGACATATCCAATTTATGCACAGAGCTTTTTCATACATTTATTAAGGTTTTAAGAAAAATCTAGTTTTGTTCTTTTAACGAAGACCTAAAAATGTTGCCCTATAAGTGATCTGTAACGTTGTATTCTATAGGCAAAAGGGCTTAAAAGCCTTAACATGAACTTTACAAATGCAATCAATTCCATCATGAACCTGCAGCTTTTAAATGCTTTAATGGATCAGACTGTCATCTAATCGTAGTCTTAAATTTGTAACCTGCTAGTTGACACTTTGCAGTTCTGATAGTGCTGTTGGGAAGTTGTTGTTGTTGTTGTTGTTTTCTGTTTCTTAAAGACTAATTTGTTTCTAACAGGATGAAATGGAGTTTCCAGACTTGGCAATTGCCTCGGCTAGTCCTGGCAAAACTCACAGCCCTGCAACACAACCTCCATTCTCTTCCAGCAACAGAACAAAGAAAATTAAAGAGGTATGTTGATTTCTTTTTGTAGTGGTTTTAATCCAACAACAGATCATAAATAACATATTAGTGATACTGCAATTTAATATGATTACCAGTTTTTCTAAATCCTATGTCTATTTTTATTTGTGTTTAAAGACAAACTCGAAGGGTTTTGTTTTGTGGAGTAACTGGCGCAGGAAATCTTAAATCCCGTCCCCCAATTTGTAAGGAACATAATCCAGCTTCTTTGAATCTAAATGTTAGAATCTTATTTTGCTATATCCAAACCACATTGTTTTTATATAATTCTGCTTTCTTGCTTCAATTTGACATGTCCTGTGCAGCTTTCAGAGCACAAAGTTCCTGCATCTCTGGGTTCTACAGCCGAGACTGCAGAGTCATGCAAAGACAGGGGGAAAGATCAGAGTGTAACTTGTCAGCCTCTTCCTCACACCACAGAAGTAAAGAAGGGACAGGTACTCCCAGCACTAAAATGTTTTGTTGATACTCTGCATCCATTTATTGTCATGTGCAGATTACTGAACCTTGTAACCTATACAGGAGCAAGCCACTACAAAGAGAAATAGATTTTTTTATATATATATTTCTTAAAAAAATTAAATCTAATTATGAGCCGGTTTGGAGCAAAGATTTGATTTTCTTCAACACTCTGTGCCTAATTACAAAACTATCATTTCAATAATAATGTTTTAGAAATAAGCCTTGTCTGAAATGCTAATTATGTAAAGTAATTAGTGATGGTAAGCATTCACTTCCTTGGACCCATTTAAAAAAGTAAAATTCCACCAGCAGATGTCAGTATGTTCATAGATTTTTTTTTAAAGGAAAAGAAGGATAGCAGTAAATATCTCCGTGCATTGTAAAGTTTCAGATTTTCTTGCAGTTTTACATTTTAATTTACTAACCTAGAAATCACTCCATGCACTGTACTTAATTTTCAAGAAATTAACACTGAAAGGTTTTTGGAAAGTAAACAATGTGACAACTTTGGTTCCTTTTAAAACTGTATAGTGACTTTCAGAAAACTAGAGCAAAAGGCTTTGCAAATATTTTCTGTCTGTGTGATAAGTAGCATAAAATTATGAAGACTATGTTTTAATTTTGGTGTTAATTTTGTATGTATGTATTAACCACCACCAAATCCATGTAAATGCATCAAAATTTGAGGTTGTAACACAACATAATGTGGAAAAGTCCAAGAAGGGGTGAATACTTCGTATAGCTACTATGAGAATTAGAAGTATGCTACATTTTGTTTAAATTAGAAAACTGAAAAGACCAGTGGCAAAAAGAGCAAAGTGCCTGTGCAGCTGGATCTGGGGAACATGCTGGAAGTGCTGGAACAGAAGCAGAAGTCGCAGCAATCCAAACGGGACCCCAAACCTATTGTACTTTCCGGTAGGCCACAAACTGAAATGCGTTGTTGAAAACGAATGTGAAATGCTCAGATTTCTACACCTTTGCAATCTTTTTTTTTTTGGACCAGCTTTACATTATGCATATTTCAAAAGACAAATGTATTATACACTGTGTGTGTGTTTGTGTTTTATTTCTTACAAGCACCCTTTGCAAAAGTGCAGTAAATACAATTGGTACAATTAGCACACATTCTAGTGTGAGTGAGCTAACCAGTGCAAACCTAATAGTTGACATGTGCTAAGGGGTGGGGTATATATAGGAGAAGTTTCAGTAAAATTGTAAAGTGCTAAAAAAAAAAACCACAAATAATCCGGACCATGAGGGAGCATAGTTTGTGCATAAGAGCAAGAGTGCTGAGCTCTCCAGGAGATTAGGCTGCAGTATTACAAGTATAGTCTGAACTGATGTGTCTTGATCGGATACCGGAAGGTGGTCAGGAATTGTGCATTTCTGACCTCGGTGGGTAGGGCCTTCTACTACTTAGAGGTGAGGGTGGAAAAGGAGTGGGCTCTGGAGGAGGGGAGGGGAGAAGTGTGTAAAGTGCGTCTTCGATATTGTATCTGTTATTGAATTGTATTGGTTATATTTTCTATGTGTCACTGGTATTGATGCTTGTTCGCCCTGTGTTTTGCAGTTGGAGGTTCACTTCCAGTAGTTCCTAAAGATCCTTTCATACAGAAGAAGCACGTCCGACAGCCTGAGAAAGTGGCACACAACCCCCTGGACTCGACATGCCCTTTGGTAAAGAAAGGCAAGCAACGAGAGGTCCCAAAAGCAAAGAAACCTACTCCTCTAAAAAGGGTATGTTTTTAAAATTCAAGTTTTGTTTTTCCTAGTATGATTTAAAGGTGGTGAATCAGGGACAAAATGCTAGATATGCTTTGAAAAATAATACCGAATCACTTGAAGTACAGCGTTTTAATTTAGTAACATTTTTAACATTGGTGACTTGAGATTTTGTAGCTGTCTTCCAGGTTGAAAAGTGAGTGTTCATTCCAAATTCTGCTGGTTACAGAAGGGAAAAAAATAATTATATATATATATATATATAAAAACACAATTCTGTCACAAAGAATATGTACCATTAGTTTGCTTTGTTTTCTGCAGGTCTACTTTTAAATCAACAATGTTGGAGTCATGTGTAATGGTCACAAAACACTTGCTTCTCCACAACTGAACGTTCCTTGTTTTATATCACAGGAAGCAGCAGAGCTCTGCATTTTAACCCCATCTCCTAAAACAAGTGGGGGTGATTCCAGTCTTTTAGGTAGACCATTTCACAAAATTCTTGCATTTATACAAAAGGTCCACTGTGACTCCACCCACACCAATAGAAGACCTCTTTTGAGACCTACTCTCCAAAGATCATCAACTTGATTGGGTTACAGCAAATAACATGACATGAAACAAAGCACTGTTTAATGTTGTTTTAGGTACACGTCACAATCGGATGCTTAATTAATTAATATATAATAAACACTTTGTGCTTTATTTAAATCTAACCAGTTTACGTCAACTGATGGGAACTGAAGTCATGAAAAGCAGTTAATGGAAATGATGGTCAGTCACCTTTCCAGAGTAAGATGTTTAGCAGTGAACATATCCAAAAGGTGAAATTCAGTTTAAAAATATCTGTTACATATTTAGTGTTTCTCTATTTCAACTATTCTGTCTAAAATATTCAGCTTTGTTGTTTTTCATATTGGGCAATGCAACTTCAAAAACATTTTCCCCTCAGGCCTAAATTTGTGAGTATTAAACAAGAGGAAATGAATGGACAAACTTGACTCTGAGATAGGAAGTGAAATTAAAGTTCTATGAGAATTAATATCAATTTATTTATGAATTTGTCTTCAATAACAAGCCTTCTTCCTAAGTAGTTACTGAGGTTATGAACACAATCAACAAGTGTTTCCCTATGGACATTATTAAAATGCATTCATTTAAAAAAAATTGATATAAACACAAAATTGTCATTTCAGTTCAATGTTCGGTATGAGTAATTGCTCAAACGTGAATGGTGATTTAGTAGAACCTGGTGTTTCACAACATTTCGAAAGCCACAATGTTTCACTGAGGTAGAAGCAAAACTTACCTTACAGCTCTGTTTCATGAAGAAATCATTTTACCTAGTACCTAGTTTCTTGTCCCTCATGAGTGTAGTCATGACATCCATAACGTGTGGTTTAAAAATGGAGTTCCGAAATGCAAAAAAAAAAAAAATACAGGATTTTAATACTGACAATGAAACCGAGGTTAAAGCACAACTAAAACTAGGTTGTTAAAATTAAGTAAGCATATCAACCAGTACATATTCAGATTAGTTATATTATTAGTTACAATTGGAAGAACACTAGCAATCTGGAGTAATTTGTGTGTGGGGGGGAGGGGGATTCGAGACATGGACAGTAAATTATAGGACATATCCTACAGATGTTTATCTTCCACAGTACAGCAACTATTTCTTGAAAACCACAGTATATTATTTCGGGGTGTATACTTTTTTGGGTTATATAAATGTATGCTTGGTTTTTATTTTTTTGTTTACTCCAAACAGTCTGGTTGCAATGAATACCCCAGTATTACTCCTACATGTACCCTACAAATGTAATATTTAATTCATAATGTTTTTAATAATTCAATTTTAAAAACGCATATCCCCAAATTCCAATAATCTACAGTCACTTATTATACCAAGGCAAGCAAGTTGGGTTATTGTGAAATTTACGTTGCCTTTTTTCCTGCCAATGGCAATGGATAGATAACCTTATTTACTCAATTCAAAGTGATTTGCTAGACTACAAATGAATTAACAGGATTGTATCAGATTCAGAATATCTGTATCTGTCACTTGCACCACCGATCTCCATTGAAATGTGTATTCCTAATTCAATAATCCTAACCTGAAGGTAATGTAGCCTTCAAAGAGTTTTCGAACGCTGAAGTGTGTAAATGGTGTGTATTGCATCAATATCTAGATCATCTTGAAGGAAAGAGAGGAGAGGAAACAACGACGCCTTCAGGAAGAGCAAGGGCTGGATCCTCCTCCTCAGGATTTCGTCTCCAGCACAGATCAATGTGAGGATCCGTTTGAGAGCAAAGAGGCTGAACAAGACCATGACAACTCTGCAGGTGTGGAAATGAGCACTACAAGATCTTGCATTTCAGAAATTGCTGAGCTTTGAATTTCAAAGCTGTTTACATGTAAGCATGTAATCATGACACTGTTCTTACTACTGAAAAATGGTGTCTAAACACTAGCTAATATTATTTTGTTGTTGGAAATGCATCGTAATATGGAATGTTCTTGCTGTTGAGTTTTGATTGGATAATTTGCTTACCTTTGAATTGGAAATTACAAAATTCTTTTTATGAAAACTAGCATTCTAAAACATTATACTTGGGTTTTTTCCTGTGTTGTGTAGAATTTGGTTGGTAAACGATGAGCAAATATTAAAGGTCAGAATACTATTCAAATATGTACTTCTTTACAGATTCACTGGAGGAAACCACCACTATGGTCTCTGAGCTGCCTGCAGGAAATCTGCAGGTGGAAGATGAAGAGCCAGATCTTAAGGTCACAGAGGAGGCAGTTTTCTCAGAGGCCCAACTCGTGTCTATTCGCCCCAAAATTCACAGCAGAAAATTCAGAGAGTAAGAGACTCGCTTTAAAAACCTTACTTCAAATTTTGGCAGAATTTGGCCCAAGACATGTTTGCTTTTGACATTCCTTTTGGTACTTGATATTTAATAAATACACAGTAGAAATACACTAACCTAAAGGATTATTAGGAACACCTGTTCAATTTCTCATTAATGCAATTATCTAAACAACCAATCACATGGCAGTTGCTTCCATGCATTTAGGGGTGTGGTCCTGGTCAAGACAATCTCCTGAACTCCAAACTGAATGTCTGAATGGGAAAGAAAGGTGATTTAAGCCATTTTGTGCGTGGCATGGTTGTTGGTGCCAGACGGGCCGGTCTGAGTATTTCACAATCTGCTCAGTTACTGGGATTTTCACGCACAACCATTTCTAGGGTTTACAAAGAATGGTGTGAAAAGGGAAAAACATCCAGTATGCGGCAGTCCTGTGGGCGAAAATGCCTTATTGATGCTAGAGGTCAGAGGAGAATGGGCCGACTGATTCAAGCTGATAGAAGAGCAACTTTGACTGAAATAACCACTCGTTACAACCGAGGTATGCAGCAAAGCATTTGTGAAGCCACAACACATACAACCTTGAGGCGGATGGGCTACAACAGCAGAAGACCCCACCGGGTACCACTCATCTCCACTACAAATAGGAAAAAGAGGCTACAATTTGCACAAGCTCACCAAAATTGGACAGTTGAAGACTGGAAAAATGTTGCCTGGTCTGATGAGTCTCGATTTCTGTTAGAATTTGGCGTAAACAGAATGAGAACATGGATCCATCATGCCTTGTTACCACTGTGCAGGCTGGTGGTGGTGGTGTAATGGTGTGGGTGATGTTTTCTTGGCACACTTTAGGCCCCTTAGTGCCAATTGGGCATCGTTTAAATGCCACGGCCTACCTGAGCATTGTTTCTGACCATGTCCATCCCTTTATGACCACCATGTACCCATCCTCTGATGGCTACTTCCAGCAGGATAATGCACCATGTCACAAAGGTCGAATCATTTCAAATTGGTTTCTTGAACATGACAATGAGTTCACTGTACTACACTGGCCCCCACAGTCACCAGATCTCAACCCAATAGAGCATCTTTGGGATGTGGTGGAACGGGAGCTTCGTGCCCTGGATGTGCATCCCACAAATCTCCATCAACTGCAAGATGCTATCCTATCAATATGGGCCAACATTTCTAAAGAATGCTTTCAGCATCTTGTTGAATAAATGCCACGTAGAATTAAGGCAGTTCTGAAGGCAAAAGGGGGTCAAACACAGTATTAGTATGGTGTTCCTAATAATCCTTTAGGTGAGTGTACTTAAGTCCTTATCTCAGTTTTTAATTGAATAGCTGGAAGCGATTTGGAAATATCTGTGGACAAAAAATGATGAGTGCAGATTACACATGCTAAATTATTGCTACAAATGAGTATACAATGACACTTGCAGTTTTTTTTAAGCTTTATATTTTGGAACTACTTTTATCAATGGGTTCTAAAAAAAATATTGTGCAGTATAATTGCTTTAAAATGCAAATGTATGCCAAATCAAAAAATCGATGTCAGGCATACTTTGTAGACTGCTTTGTACTAAATGCTCAGTTGTAACAAAATAAAAATGTTCTTGCAAAAATAAAATTAAAGTATAGCACCATTAGAATTATAAATGTAGTCCTTTAAATACTGTCTTCCAAGTCAACATTTTTTGTTCATTGTGCACTGATGTCTTGCCTTTGCAGTTGTTATTACAATATAAACTATAGATAAACAAAAACATACACGCATTTCATATTTTTTTCCGGTGTTCTATTGTTTGATTCTCTTAATGTCTTTTTTTATTAAATCTGTGATGTGTTTCTGAAAATATAACTGGAAATTAAATCTTACTGACTCATTCAGGCTTTCCTGCAAACCATAAAGCATATAATCATTTTAAGTCAGTAGAAGTAAGTGGTAAGTTATAAAATTACATACTGTCCTTACTCATTACTACATCCTTTACCAATGTAGGGCTAGTAGGCCCCAAATACTAAGAAATGCAATGATTGTATATTTGTCATGGCACAGCAACTATTTTAGTTTAGGTATGTTGTGGATCTGAAGAGGAAAGCTGTGTTTATAAATATGATCTTTGATTTGTTCAATTTGTGGTGTTTTTTTTTCTCTCCAGGTACTGCAGCCAGGTGCTTAGTAAAGAAGTAGATAATTGTGTGGTCAGTCTGCTGAAGGAGCTGGTTCGTTTCCAAGACCGCCTGTACCAGAAAGATCCCATGAAAGCCAGAATGAAGAGAAGGCTTGTCATGGGCCTCAGAGAAGTCCTGAAGCACTTAAAACTCCGAAAACTGAAGTGTGTCATCATCTCTCCGAACTGTGAAAGGATAGAATCCAAAGGTATACTGTCTTGGGATTCTTCACCTGTCTGTTCTGTCCATGGCACTTTCCCAAGGGGAGGACGTTTAACCCCTGTATTTTAGCTTAATTTAAAATCGGCCTTTCTAAATCTGACCTACCTAAATAATCCCCCTGCAGTTAAATTGACTGAATAACTATTTATTTCTGTATTTGTCTATAGACAAATATAGAGGGGGTGTGGTTGAGTCATGCTAGGGAAGATTTTTATTTTTTTTAAACACCCAATAAATGTTTTGTTACTTGTGACATTTTAGAGGGGGATTTAAGCATTTTTAAGCCAGTCATGCTCTGAATATACTACTTGTCATCCAAGAAAAAAAAAAAATCACTACTTGACATACATCAAGTAAATATTAAATGGCACACACCACTTCATAGATCATTTTGTTTCTAAACTGACTGTTACTGTAGGTTATTGTATTACTCTAAGGACACAGACTCCAACTTCAACTTTGATGTACTTAATATTGTTGGGAAAGTCAAATTATAACAACAAGAAAGTACATAACTACATTTCTAGTAAAATAACTAGAAAGTACATTTTATGGGGAAAGGGCAGGTGCAAAGTGTGATTATCTGACAACCAGAGAAGAGATAAAACTTAAGTTACTGAAGCAGCGGAATATTATCTTTTAAGGGTATAAGTAGCTCATTAACAACAAATCATTCAATTCATAGAGCAACACAGTAAAAAGTGCAATGTTGACAGAGGAAAACCTAGATTGTGCAGTTTGCCTAAAAAAGCATTTTCATTAACACTGAAGTCCGGAGAATTCAGTTTCCCATTCCCATAAGTAAAAGGTAGTACCGATGATCTAGGATGCCTGATCTGCATATCTATCAAAGATAATAGCAAGCGTGTCATGTTCACGCAGCGAGTATTGTGCGCACGCAGACAGAAATGCATGTGTGTAAACGGTATTGAACAGTGCACAATGGAACTGGGCGTAAAATAATAACTGCAAGTGTAGAAAATGCAGTTTTACATGCACAAGTTGTATTTTTGTGCTTTCGAATTTTGACAGTGAATTCACTCCATACATCAAAACATGCTCACACTCCTGTACATACGTACGTACACACATCATGATTTAGCTGTGAAACAATAGTGAGCCACCAAGAACATACGCCCCCTGAAATGTATTTTAACATCTGCCCCCACTTATAAATGAACTTATAAATAAAGAAGGCCTGAATAGTCACACTGTCTATTCAATCTAATAAACATGATGCACTGTTTGAGTGTGATTAAAAACACTCTCTACATGGCCCCTGACATCAAAACATGTCAGATGGTTGTCTTAAGTACTACTTTATTGGTATCATCTACACAATTACATCAGTTACACCATTTCTGTTGGCATTGAAGATTTGTAGAAATCCAGCAAGAGAGAGCTATTTCCAATCAAAGTTTTTTTTATTTTACAAGCAGCTGCAAGGAAGTTGTTCAAGAGGTAATCTCAAGAACAGTCTTAGAGAAGTTACAAACTACAGGCACTTTTATGCAGACCAGACAGGAGAGAGAGATAATAGGGTCCACATGTCTGTCACGTGATGAGTGTAAGTTTGGTTTCTGCCTGACAACTGCTCAGGAAGACCCATATATAGTCAAACTGGGGAGAATTAAGGCATATGTAATTTTTAATGTAGGGGGGGCTTGTATGATGTATCAAGCCCAAATTGCTGGTGAAAACTGGTTCTTATCAGACCCTGTTCTTCTAGGTATCGGGGTTGAATTATTGCACAGTACTGTAGCACAGCAAGACCGTGAGACGGTGACCTTGTTTACACAGACGTACAGGGAAAGAAATGCAGTTCTTCAGCATATTGATTTTTACTTATTTTAGTTTGCACTAAGGCCCCATTAATGTAGGTTGGCATAGTCTGAAGAAAAAAAACCTGTGCACGGATGTCCTCAATATGAGGTGCCGTTATGGCAGATGGCCAGTAAATCTGGTGCAGCAGGAATTTTTCAACCAGCTTTGGATTAGTCAGATGGTGGATGTGTAAGGCAGTGATATTTGTAAAGACATGAAGCCAGGGGAGTGATCTTCTTATGATAGACATGGTTACATTCAGCTGGGTGTCCACAAGATGTGGGTGATTGTTTTTGTCAGACAGATGTGCAGTTAGTATGCCCCAGAATATGATATGGCAAGTGCTGAAGTCAGGGTGTTGAGGTAGCAGTGCCCAACATTGAACCAGGAAGCTTGATTTGCAGGTTATTTGTAGATTTGAACTTTACTGCAGTTTTCTTTCCTAAAGGTCAAGGTCCTATCTATAGTCACTCCCACATCTGTTGGGTTGGGATGATTCTTAAGTCTCAGACCATCCACATGAATGTTCAGATCTTAATTGGTGCTAGAAATATGAACGTGGGATACGTTGGATACGTTGGATAGAGTATTGGGCAGAACTTGGTGTGAGCCATTAGCCAATGGCTAAAGTCTTGCAGGGTCTGGTCAAAAGACCAAGGATGAGTGTATTTACCCACGTTGGAAGCAGGCCTGTCTGCCTTACTGTGTCATAGGAAGCTGTGAGCTCCAGTAGCACAATGCTTGTCTTTAGGGTTTTCTGAAAGTGCTTTTTGATGTAGGTGATTGAGTGCCAGTGCTTGATCACATGCTACAGTCCTCACGGAAAGCTTCTGAGCATATGCAGGATGAGGCGTTCAAAGATCTTCTAGCATACAGACAATAGTGAGATTGTTTGGTAGCTGGCTGCCAGTGTGAGGCCCTCTCCAGGTTTTGGAATAGCACTGAGTTTGGCTATGGGCCATTTCTTCAGGAGTGGGTTTGAGCTGTGATTCATCTGTAGAATTAGGTCAGCCAGACAAAAGGACAGGGACCAGTTTGTTTAGGGAATTCTGAAATGTCCTATCATACTGCTTTTTCCACATGTCATACTCTTAAAAAATGATCCAGCTGTGTGACTGAATGAATTGGTGCAATGGTATTCATTAATAATGATGTATTTGTTTTTTTTGTTTGATTTGTTGTTTTAACCTGTATTTTCCAGGGGGTTTGGATGAAGCTCTGCACACAATTATCGAAACGTGTCGAGAGCAGAACATCCCATTTGTATTTGCTCTCTCTCGCAAAGCACTGGGCCGATGTGTCAATAAGGCAGTTCCTGTCAGCCTGGTGGGGATTTTCAGTTATGATGGTGCACAGGTGGGTGTGAAGGCTTTTGTTCCTAACTTCAGAAGTAGATCATATACTGCTTCTTCAATGTAATGGGACATACTCACACCTTCCAAAGTGGGAACAGTGCCAACATTCTTTTAGAAACTGCTTTTCACTTAGTTCTGTTAGTGTTATTGTGGGTGTACACTGTGACCTTAATGCATCTGTACTTACCAATAATGAGAGCACTGACATTTTTTAATTGAATAGCATGGCAATATTGCATGCCAGGTGTAATGGCTGAGAAAGAAGCACTGAATTTTGAATAAAACATACAGTTTATATGACCAGTATATCACATTTTATCCGATGCATGTTAATCAAAGATGCTTTCTGAATATTAATTGGCAGTACTACCTTTTAAGATGCAAGTTATATATTTTGAAGGTACATAAGTGCATTTTGATAGGAGCTGATTCAGAAGGACTGTCTCTTACGTGAACAAACACAGAAGCATTGTACTGATACTTTGTAAAAATTGGTAGAATGTTTTAAGGGAATTATATTTTTTCAGGATTATTACCATAAAATGATTGAACTGAGCTCTGAAGCCAGAATAGCCTATGAAGAGATGATTGCAAGCTTAGAGAAAGCTGATGAATTTGAAGGGACACAGGAGCTTCCTGTAAATCAGCCAGCATTATCATCTAGTGACTTGACCCAACACCAACCAGAAACTGAGGAACCAGAATACAGTAAGTATAGCATGTCAAGTTAGACCTTCCTACCAGAGAGACCACTCAGTGGACCCGATCCATACTGCCCCGAAAGTGACTAATTCCCTCCACCAAAATACCAGTACCCTGACATATGCAGCTTTTAAATCTTCAGAGTTGAAGGGAGTGACATCACTATAACAAGCTTGTATACACACTGAGCGCTAAGGTTTTGTGATATTCTGGTACAAAATGGAGAACGTTTAAGAAATCTGTGTAATAATTCCTGAGGCCTTTTAAGGAAAACCTCCCACTCTAATTAACACCTAAAATGAACCTCAATTGTCTCAATTTTGTGACCACAGACACCCTTTTCCAGGGTGACTCCCAACTAGGAAATAAATGTATAATCCTCAAATAGAATTGCTTCAGAAAACCTAAGATTTCTCTCTTCAAGTCAATTTTTACATTCTTTATTTCTTCATTGCAGTAAAGATGTGGAAGAAGATGCTTGAAAAGGAATGTAACCATCAGTTTTTAAACTTTGAAGAACAGGTGGCTACAATGAACAGTGAATCCAGACTGCACGTTGATGGTACTGTAGACAGTTGATGAGAGTGAACGGATTCAGAAATCCGTAATTCTAGTTTAAACCATTCAGATGTCTAATTAACTTGATCATGCACTAAAGACCTATTTAGTATCAGCTTTGATATGATCCAGTAACTTGTGGGTTGGAAAATTGGGATTGGGGCCAGCAAGGAACCAAAGACATACTGTAAAATGTTCCCATACCTAAAATATCTCTACATTTTGTCTCCATTGTTTTGCATTTAGATTTTTAAAACTAGAAACTGATCATAACATGTTCGTTTTCACCACATGCGGTTATGGAGATGTGATAAACTTGTCCTAATAAGGAAAACTATCCTATTTACTCATACTGGGCAGTTGCATCCAGCTTCTCAATAGCCTGTTGAAGACAAGAAAACAACATTTCAATTGAAGAATTTTTTTAACATGAAGTACTTTGAATATGAAGTCCAGAAACACCCAAAGGCAAATTGGTTTATTTTCTGGGCTGTGTATATTTTACTGACTTAAGACCAAATATGTTAGTAAACCAACAAAACCAAAACCAAACAAAGGTCAGATTCAGGGTTATCTTGATTACAGCACAACTAAAAAGGTAACATCAGTTGTAGTTCTGATCTTGAAGATGTTTCTGCTTGTTAACGATTAATCTCAGCGTGTTAAGGCTGTTCAATGTAGAGTACCTTTCATTTTTCTATTTTCCATTAGCATTCCAATATTTGTGACACTTAATGTTTTCAAATTCACAGCAAAGATCACTTTGGTGTCTGGGTTCTGGCTTGCATAGCACCTATTGAGATGTTATTTTTATAGAAGATATCTTGTATAAATCTAATTTAATTTATTTTGGATTAATTTATTCACATTTTATTTGATTTTGATTTTCACATTTTAAAGTGTGGAGTCTTGGAATAAGAGACCACACACCAGTTGGTCTGGCATTCAAGGAGGCAGTAACTTAGTATGACCTTCCAGTTACCAAAACTGATGTCCAAGTCTTCTGAGATTTGCTACTGACAAAATATAATGACTGTAGAAAGCTATACATACACAAATAGGATGGATTATATAGTCAAGTTCAAAACTTGTTTGGTGTCAAAATACAGAAGTGAAACTCCAGGACGTGAATAGATCACATGCTACTGTGGTCCACAATCTCATTTTCTACCAAGGCCATCTTTAACTGGTGTAGGCCATGGAATTAAAACTATTAAGAGTTAGGAAGTATACAAAGATCTAAATTACAGGTACATTACATTACTAATTGAAGGAATATGGGAGCAAATAATGCCTAGTTTGTAAGCCTCGTGCAAGATATGAATCTCATTGAATGGAGAATTTTTAAGTCACAAATGTACAAACACTTTACACTCAGAGTGATCAGCTAGTTTGGGACACACAAAAATCTAATGCAGGCTCTCTATCCTGCAAAAGCATTAATTGAGACAAATCTATAAAGGATCATCTTAGGCAATACTTACACTGGACTTACCTTAAACATTTAAACTTTGCACCTCTCTCACTGTGTATCCTGATCTCACAGTCACTCTTAAAATCCATTCCGTGTCCATGATACGAAGTCCATATAATTTATACAAGATTTCAGAAGCAAAGCAGGTTTAAATGTTATTGCACCTGAACAATTATTTTCTATAGAAATGTGGCTTTTGTGGTACACAGTGTGAACCTTTGTTATGACATAAATTCACTACGATGTGGCTGTGGAAAAACAAAATAAAATTGGTGTATGAAGGTGCAGAGGCCATGATTTAGTCAGTTTGCTTTCTCTGTGGTTGTGCTGTGGGAGAAACTTAGAATGATGGGATCTGAATAACCCTGTAGTGCTCTAGTAGTGACCTCTTGTGCTGCACTATCACTACAATGAAATTACAAATAAGTTGAACATCTTTCACAGTTTTTTTGCAATCATTACTGCCTTTTGCTAGTGCTCTCCAATGTACACTACTAGATGAGTTTGATTTGTATAGTATTAAGGTATCACCTAGATGCTTTATTAAATATTTTGATTGTGCATTAATGAAGATGATAGTTTTATAGGCCACACAACTGCAGCTGAGTATATTGATAAGGTGTAATTTTAATCCCATTGAGAAAAATGAACAGTGGCTTAATGTATCCATATAAAAGGGTGGGCATTTTCACTGGTGAAATTACACAGGTTAGAGTACTCCATATGGTTAGGTTGAAGTTAGTTGGTTTTATTCTGTTTTCTAAACCATCAATAAAAAGATTTTTCAAATTCTCTGCCTAATTTTCATTTTGTATTAACTGGGTAGTAGAGTTTGGACGGACAGACGGGATGGACATTTCAAGTGTTTTCATTATTCAAATATGCATGTGTATACAATTTTATTTTATTACCAATTGTTTAATGTAGCGATTAATTTCTGCCATAGGTACATTTAAGAAACCTCTACCTGTCATGTTGTCATTTCGTGTTGGTTTTGTAGGCAATTGGAAGTGTGTGTGCACACAACTCTGATACATTCTTGTTTTATGTTGTTATCCAGAAAATAGTCTATACTAGCATTACCATATTACATGTAGTTACCGGTAATAAGGTTTTAGCCATTTAATTAAAATATGCATACACATGTTTTTAATCTCGCAGAATGCCTATTCTCAGACTTATTCAAATACTAATGTTGCTTTGAATATGTGACCCATCCCTAATGTATATATTTGGAGAATACATTAGATCAATATAATTTTACCAAGTTAACTGCTTCATTGTTTTATTGCTCAGGGAAGAAGATGGCTGCATTTTTAAAACTACAAAGTTTTGAGATAAAAATGAAATGCTTGCTGATTAATGTATTGTTATAATCTGGATTGCTGCTTTAGAGTAATCAAAACTTGAGCTCATTGGCATTGATCTATTTTAAATTTCAAGTATGTATCATACGTAAATGAAAAGTAAGCCTCCACTAAGTGGGCAGCAACTAACGGTGCAGGTAAACTCGCAAAATGGTGAACCCAGTCCTACTACTGTGGAAATCATGCGTTAAAAATCACTTGGGGGTTGTTAATCAAACCACATATAAAAAAAAAAAAAAAACATTCACATTAAGTGTAATTAGCCTGTAACACCTTTACAGATGGTTCCTAAGACAATGCTTCCTAAGATTACCATATTGCCAAGTTACCATAATTGTTTAGTGGGAATCTCTAGCTGCAATTTATAATGGCTAGGGGTCTACACAGATTGCACCTTGTCCACAGTGCCTATAGCAAAATAAATTTGTAAATATTTATGAAAAAGTACTTGCGTTTAAATTGATGCTATGCTGTTTAGAAACATCTGGAGGTTATTTGGCTGCCTGACCAGCTACAGTTGCAATCCATGCTCTCTTAGCCTAGAAATTAAAATGTTGAATATTGAACTCAAATAGTAAGGACTCTGGTGTTAGGTAAGTGTTTTATTTTGGCAAGCCTGTTCCTTAGTTTTGGTTAAAATTTGTTTTCTGTAATTTTTTACTTGATTTTCAAAAAATCAGATGTCTTTATTTTCCTTAACTAAGTCTTACATTTTGCCTTAAACCAAGGAGCTTTCAATCTTTTCCTAGACTGCTTGGTTAGGCTCACCACCAGGGAGTAGTATACTTCATCAGTATGTGCTAATCAAAAAACATGTTCAGTAACCAAAGTTTTATATTTATAGGAAAAAGTGCACAAAGTTCCCTAGAAGTTCAAGTTTAATTATATATTTGGAAATGAGGTGCATGGAACCATTCAAGATGGTTCCAAGATAAAGCGTTTTTTATGATGGATCAAGCACAGCCAATGACCTATGTGACTTGGGTGCTTGTTGCAGCTGGCCCACAATAGGAGCCAACAGTTCCAACCCACTCATTAAAGTGTGGAGTCGTAATTGTGTTGGAATACAAAAGACCACACACCAATTAGTTTGGCATTCAAGGAGGCAGTAGCTTAGTATGACCTTCCTGTTACCAAAACTGATGTCCAAGTCTTCTGAGATTTGCTACTGACAAAATATAATGACTATAGAAAGCTACACATACACAAATAGGATGGAATATTTAGTCAAGTTCTTGGTTTCAAAATACAGAAGTGAAACTCACAAAATCATATGATAAGAGGAAGACTCAAAAAGTAGACTGATATTTATCGATATTTAACTGAGCTTTGTATGCAACAAGATCAAAGGCCCAAATCTACCAGTAAGGAACAAAATCTGGTATTAAACAGTGTAAATGTGATTTGATAGGATTTAAGTTTCAATTTTATTGCTACAAAACACTGTCCAATAGACAGCATGAAAATTTGGTTTAAGAAACAAGGGTAGACAATGGTTTATAATTCCATCAATACAGGTAGTATGACATTGCCCTTAATGGCAGAAAATTAACTACTTCCCCATATTCAAATCATGTTGACTACAGGCTCCAGGAATACATAACCTTAAGATAAACAAGGACGAACATGGTTTAAATGTTGTGACATACAGAAGCAGAAGCAATGGTTTTATAACCGTAATATTGTTTGACAGCTGTTTTGCTTTGGTTGTTCCAAAATTGTAATTGTGTGTTTGTTTTATTCAGAAAATAAATAAATAAATAAATAAAATACATTTTTAATGAGTTGAGGTTGTACATAAGCTTAGGTGACACTCTGTTCATGTCCACTCTTCTTTGAATGGAGAATGTCATCCTGGGATTCAAAAAGTATTTGAAGTTAAAACTATAAAATCATGGCTCATAGGTCTTTTTAAGGTTTCATCAGGATAATTAGACATTTGGGTAAACATTTTAAGAAAGGCTTTTGATCCAGTGCAGGATTTGAACTTATTTTTCTTTAGTAAAAAATATATATAAAGGAACAAGAACTGGAGAGTAGTGCAAACGGATCAACAGCAGTAAAGACCATGTACTGAACAGTATTCTGCAACCGTCTGCATCCAGTCTCATGTGTTACAGAAGCTCCTTGTGCAACATTTTCTTTTATGTTCAGTTATTCCCAAGTATTTCAAGAATCAAGATGGAAGAAAACACAGCTTTCCAGTCTTCTGACCAGCTATGCAAGTGAAGCCATCTTAAACAAGAGCACAACACAGGCACTGGTGCACGATCAAATGCATGCTCCCGGAAGGCACTTCACATCGGTTGAGTGTTAATCAAAAGGGTTTTAACAGCTTCAGCTTGGCAAGTGATTTAAAGCATTACTCAGGTGCTGCAGAATTCTTTGGAAACACTAAAGAACATCATTTTGGTCACAGCTTTCCTAAAAGGAAGAAATAAAAAAATAAAAAAGTTATTCAATTGTATAATTTCTCACCTTTGCACACAGGCAGTAAACATAAGTCAGGCACCATCCATACATACTGTACTATACCATCCATAAACCAATTAACTGAAAAGTGCAGAGTTTGTTTAAGAAAATGGTGCATCTATAGGCTTAAGTTGAAGTACCTGCACTCACTCTGTTCGGTTTGTAAACTTTCTTGAAGTGGATGGTACTGAACCATGAATAAAAGCATAGCCATCCATCACTGTTAACACCTCATATGCCTGATAGTCATAACCTCCATAAATTGTATCATTTGTTCAGTATAACAAAAAAGTGATGCAATTTTTCATTTTTTGTGTTTGTCTACTTTCACACTGAATTTGTGTTTAGATTAACTTCCTTCTCTTCTCCCTTCATTTTATATGGACTTCAACATCTATTTAATTTAAACTTACTAATTATATTATATATATATATATATACGGGGAGGGGCAATGCATTTTTTTTTATTCCTGTATGCATTACCTGGTGTTATTCATTCTATATATATTAATAATGTTACACATTTACAGCTCCCCATTTATTACCGTAGTATTTTAAACTCTATATAATGCTCAATCATTAATGCAATACCTTTATTTGAAAATGGCACATCAGTGCCACAAAATGTCTAATATAATATAAATTAGCTATGTCAGACCTATTGCCAAGTACAACTAAAAGTATGTGACTACAAGTACTTTGTTGAAGGCTGAGTAGGTGTAAAGGTTTAAGTAGGTTTTTATCTAATGTACTCGAATACAAGTACAATTACTTTCAACAGTACTCGAGTGCAAGTACATTTTAACTATATTAGTATACATTATGAAAATGTAATTTTATAATATTAAGTTGAACATTATATTTGAAAATATAATCATGACTGAATTAACTCCATATACAACTTTTAAATAAGTAAACAATTTGAACACACAAATAATCCTGAAAACACAAAAATAAATTGAGAACATGAAAAGAAAAAGGAACACAAAGGAAATAGATGTTTGGCAAGTGTTGATGCGACGTACACTACTTGTGCCCTACCCAGAAGTACAATATTTTCCCCCCATAAAACATGGCCTGAATAAGATTTAATGTCAGAATTTGTGTATAAATGTAGGTACCTTAAAGGTTCTGACATTATTTAAAATGTTATTCACACCATGTTGCATGGTGGAAGAGACTATACTTTCTTCTATGCAGAGTACAACTAGTATGCATTGCGGGAACACTTGCTGAGAGGAACACTGTAAGATGCATTTAAGTGCACTTGGTACTGTCCTTCAGCAATTGGGCCATATATATATATATATATATATATATATATATACATACACACACTCACCTAAAGGATTATTAGGAACACCATACTAATACTGTGTTTGACCCCCTTTCGCCTTCAGAACTGCCTTAATTCTACGTGGCATTGATTCAACAAGGTGCTGAAAGCATTCTTTAGAAATGTTGGCCCATATTGATAGGATAGCATCTTGCAGTTGATGGAGATTCGTGGGATGCACATCCAGGGCACGAAGCTCCCGTTCCACCACATCCCAAAGATGCTCTATTGGGTTGAGATCTGGTGACTGTGGGGGCCAGTTTAGTACAGTGAACTCATTGTCATGTTCAAGAAACCAATTTGAAATGATTCAACCTTTGTGACATGGTGCATTATCCTGCTGGAAGTAGCCATCAGAGGATGGGTACATGGTGGTCATAAAGGGATGGACATGGTCAGAAACAATGCTCAGGTAGGCCGTGGCATTTAAACGATGCCCAATTGGCACTAAGGGGCCTAAAGTGTGCCAAGAAAACATCCCCCACACCATTACACCACCACCACCAGCCTGCACAGTGGTAACAAGGCATGATGGATCCATGTTCTCATTCTGTTTATGCCAAATTCTGACTCTACCATCTGAATGTCTCAACAGAAATCGAGACTCATCAGACCAGGCAACATTTTTCCAGTCTTCAACTGTCCAATTTTGGTGAGCTTGTGCAAATTGTAGCCTCTTTTTCCTATTTGTAGTGGAGATGAGTGGTACCCGGTGGGGTCTTCTGCTGTTGTAGCCCATCCGCCTCAAGGTTGTACGTGTTGTGGCTTCACAAATGCTTTGCTGCATACCTCGGTTGTAACGAGTGGTTATTTCAGTCAAAGTTGCTCTTCTATCAGCTTGAATCAGTCGGCCCATTCTCCTCTGACCTCTAGCATCAACAAGGCATTTTCGCCCACAGGACTGCCGCATACTGGATGTTTTTCCCTTTTCACACCATTCTTTGTAAACCCTAGAAATGGTTGTGCGTGAAAATCCCAGTAACTGAGCAGATTGTGAAATACTCAGACCGGCCCGTCTGGCACCAACAACCATGCCACGCTCAAAATTGCTTAAATCACCTTTCTTTCCCATTCAGACATTCAGTTTGGAGTTCAGGAGATTGTCTTGACCAGGACCACACCCCTAAATGCATTGAAGCAACTGCCATGTGATTGGTTGGTTAGATAATTGCATTAATGAGAAATTGAACAGGTGTTCCTAATAATCCTTTAGGTGAGTGTATATATATATATATATATATATATATATATATATATATATATATATATATATATATATATATATATATATATACACACACACACACACACACACACACACACAGCTCTGGAAAAAATTAAGTTGACCCAGTTGACCTCAATTTTGGATCAAGATAGCAAGAGGAAATGATCTAAGTGACTTTGATAGAGGGGTTATTATTGGGGCACGAATGCCAGGAGCTTCAGTCACACAGACGCTCAACTTTGACTGTTGGTCCAGAGGCTCTGTTATGCTGTGGGGGGCATTTTCCTGGCATGGTTTGGGTCCCCTTAGAGGGAAGGGTCACTGCAAATCATTACAAAGTTATTCTGAGTGATCACCTTTATCCTATGGTGACACATTTCTATCCTGATGGGAGTGGTCTCTTCCAGGATGACAATGCCCCCATCCACAGGGCATGAGGGTCACTGAATGGTTTGATGAGTATGAAAATGATGTGAATCATATGCTATGGTCTTCACAGTCACCAGATCTCAACCCAATTTAACACCTATGGGAGAGTTTGGACCGACATTTTAGACATCAAATGTCATCAAAACACCAAATGAGGGAATATCTTTTGGAAGAACGGTGTTCCATCCCTCCAGTAGAGTTCAGAATCTCGTAGAATCTGTGCTGTTCTGGCGGCTCGTGGTGGCCCAACACCTTACTGAGACACTTTATGTTGGTAGGGAACACTTCAATCACACATCAGATCTCGAAATATATTAAAGATCAAAATCTTTACTGTACATTGTGTAATTCGTTGAGAACAAAATGACGTAACAACGGTTAATGGAAACCAAAATCACGAACCGATTGAGGGCTGGATTCAAACTCACACTGAAAATCTAAGTAAACTATTGAAATCACAGGCTGTTCCAACTTGTCTGAATTTTATCACGGCAACTCATAATGCGACTCAGTAGTATGTATGGCCCCCACATGCCTGTATGCACTCCTGACAATGTCTGGGCATGCCCCTGATGAGACGGGGGATGGTGTCCTGGGGGATCTCCTCCCAGACCTGGATCAGGGCATCAGTGAGCTCCTGGACAGTCTGTGGCGCTACTTGGTGGCGTTGGATGCACCGATACATAACGTCCCAGAGGTTCTCAATTGGATTCAGGTCTGGGGAACGTGAGAGCCAGTCAATGGCATCAATGCCTTCGTCATCCAGGAACTGCCTACACTCTCTGGCCACATGAGGCCGGGCATTGTCCTGCACCAGGAGGAACCCAGGGCCCACTGCACCAGCATAAGGTCTGATGATGGGTCTGAGGATTTCATCCCGGTACCTAACAGCAGTCAGGGTACCGTTGGCTAGCACGTGGAGGTCTGTGCGACCCTCCAAGGATATGCCTCCCCAGACCATCACTGACCCACCGCCAAACTGGTCATGCTGGATGATGTTGCAGGCAGCATAACGTTCACCATGGCGTCTCCAGACTCTTTCACGTCTGTCACATGTGCTCAGTGTGAACCTGCTCTCACCTGTGAAGAGAACAGGGCGCCAATGGCGGACCTGTCAATTCTGGTGTTCTCTGGCGAATGCCAATCGAGCTGCACGGTGCTGGGCTGTGAGCACAGGTCCCACTAGAGGATGTCGGGCACTCATGCCACCCTCATGGAGTCTGTTTCTGACAGTTTGGTCAGAAACATGCACACCAGTAGCCCGCTGGGGGTCATTTTGTAGGGCTCTGGCAGTGCTCCTCCTGTTCCTCCTCGCACAAAGGAGCAGATACCAGTCCTGCTGCTGGGTTCATGCCCTTCTACAGCACTGTCCAGCTCTATTCGTGTAACGGCCCATCTCTCAGTATCTCCTCCATGCTCTTGAGACTGTACTGGGAGACACAGCAATGGATGTGTATGGATGTGTATGGATGTGCCATCCTGGAGGAGCTGGACTACCTGTGCAACCTGAATGGGCTGCAGGTACCGCCTCATGCTACCAGAAGTGACAAGGACACTGGCAAAATGCAAAACTAGAGAAGAATCAGTCAGGAAGGATAAGAAGAGCGCAATTGTCTGTAGCCACCACCTGCAAAACCATTCCCTTTTTGGGTGTTGTCTTGCTGTTGCCACTCCAGTGCACCTGTTGTCACTTTCATTTGCACCAAAACAGGTGACATTGATTCACAATCGCTTAGGCTTCCTAACTGGACAGTTTGATATGCCTGAAGTTTAATTGACTTGGTGTTATACTGTGATGATTACGTGTTCTTGTAATTGTTTTGAGCAGTATATATACACACACACACACACACACAAACACACATTATATGATATACATATATATACATATACAGTGAGGGAAAAAAGTATTTGATCCCCTGCTGATTTTGTACGTTTGCCCACTGACAAAGAAATGATCAGTCTATAATTTTAATGGTAGGTGTATTTTAACAGTGAGAGACAGAATAACAACAAAAAAATCCAGAAAAACGCATTTCAAAAAAGTTATAAATTGATTTGCATGTTAATGAGGGAAATAAGTATTTGATCCACTATCAATCAGCAAGATTTCTGGCTCCCAGGTGTCTTTTATACAGGTAACGAGCTGAGATTAGGAGCACTCAGTTAGGAGTGACAACAGTTGGTGCGATTATTCGCAAATGGAAGAAACACAAAATAACTGTCAGTCTCCCTCGGTCTGGGGCTCCATGCAAGATCTCACCTCGTGGAGTTTCAATGATCATGAGAACGGTGAGGAATCAGCACAGAACTACACGGGAGGATCTTGTTAATGATCTCAAGGCAGCTGGGACCATAGTCACCAAGAAAACAATTGGTAACACACTACGCCGTGAAGGACTGAAATCCTTCAGCGCCCGCAAGGTCCCCCTGCTCAAGAAAGCACATGTACAGGCCCGTCTGAAGTTTGCCAATGAACATCTGAATGATTCAGAGGAGAACTGGGTGAAAGTGTTGTGGTCAGATGATACCAAAATCAAGCTCTTTGGCATCAACTCAACAACCCGTGTTTGGAGGAGGAGGAATGACCCCAAGAACACCATCCCCACCGTCAAACATGGAGGTGGAAACGTTATGCTTTGGGGGTGTTTTTCTGCTAAGGGGACAGGACAACTGCACCGCATCAAAGGGACGATGGACGGGGCCATGTACTGTCAAATCTTGGGTGAGAACCTCCTTCCCTCAGCCAGGGCATTGAAAATGGGTCGTGGATGGGTATTCCAGCATGACAATGACCCAAAACACACAGCCAAGGCAACAAAGGAGTGGCTCAAGAAGAAGCACATTAAGGTCCTGGAGTGGCCTAGCCAGTCTCCAGACCTTAATCCCATAGAAAATCTGTGGAGGGAGCTGAAGGTTCGAGTTGCCAAACGTCAGCCTCGAAACCTTAATGACTTGGAGAGGATCTGCAAAGAGGAGTGGGACAAAATCCCTCCTGAGATGTGTGCAAACCTGGTGGCCAACTACAAGAAACGTCTGACCTCTGTAATTGCCAACAAGGGTTTTGCCACCAAGTACTAAGTCGAAGGGGTCAAATACTTATTTCCCTCATTAACATGCAAATCAATTGATAACTTTTTTGAAATGCGTTTTTCTGGATTTTTTTGTTATTCTGTCTCTCACTGTTAAAATACACCTACCATTAAAATCATAGACTGATCATTTCTTTGTCAGTGGGCAAACGTACAAAATCAGCAGGGGATCAAATACTTTTTAACCTCACTGTACATACACACATATATATATATATATATATATATATATATATATATATACACACACTCACCTAAAGGATTATTAGGAACACCTGTTCAATTTCTCATTAATGCATTTATCTAACCAACCAATCACATGGCAGTTGCTTCAATGCATTTAGGGGTGTGGTCCTGGTCAAGACAATCTCCTGAACTCCAAACTGAATGTCTGAATGGGAAACAAAGGTGATTTAAGCAATTCTGAGCGTGGCATGGTTGTTGGTGCCAGACGGGCCGGTCTGAGTATTTCACAATCTGCTCAGTTACTGGGATTTTCTCGCACAACCATTTCTAGGGTTTACAAAGAATGGTGTGAAAAGGGAAAAACATCCAGTATGCGGCAGTCCTGTGGGCGAAAATGCCTTGTTGATGCTAGAGGTCAGAGGAGAATGGGCCGACTGATTCAAGCTGATAGAAGAGCAACTTTGACTGAAATAACCACTCGTTACAACCGAGGTATGCAGCAAAGCATTTGTGAAGCCACAACACGTACAACCTTGAGGCGGATGGGCTACAACAGCAGAAGACCCCACCGGGTACCACTCATCTCCACTACAAATAGGAAAAAGAGGCTACAATTTGCACAAGCTCACCAAAATTGGACAGTTGAAGACTGGAAAAATGTTGCCTGGTCTGATGAGTCTCGATTTCTGTTGAGACATTCAGATGGTAGAGTCAGAATTTGGCGTAAACAGAATGAGAACATGGATCCATCATGCCTTGTTACCACTGTGCAGGCTGGTGGTGGTGGTGTAATGGTGTGGGGGATGTTTTCTTGGCACACTTTAGGCCCCTTAGTGCCAATTGGGCATCGTTTAAATGCCACGGCCTACCTGAGCATTGTTTCTGACCATGTCCATCCCTTTATGACCACCATGTACCCATCCTCTGATGGCTACTTCCAGCAGGATAATGCACCATGTCACAAAGGTTGAATCATTTCAAATTGGTTTCTTGAACATGACAATGAGTTCACTGTACTAAACTGGCCCCCACAGTCACCAGATCTCAACCCAATAGAGCATCTTTGGGATGTGGTGGAACGGGAGCTTCGTGCCCTGGATGTGCATCCCACAAATCTCCATCAACTGCAAGATGCTATCCTATCAATATGGGCCAACATTTCTAAAGAATGCTTTCAGCACCTTGTTGAATCAATGCCACGTAGAATTAAGGCAGTTCTGAAGGCATAAGGGGGTCAAACACAGTATTAGTATGGTGTTCCTAATAATCCTTTAGGTGAGTGTATATATACACACATATACACACACACACACACACACACACACTGTAATGGGGGAGCTTTGAGACCATCAATGTACAGAAGGTAGATATGTAAAAAGCTCATTTCAGACATACAATTCTGTTAGTATAACAGAGAAGTCTATTTATATTACAGTTTGTTTGTTTTTAAATAAACATTAAAACCATTATTGGTAAAACAGGTCCTTCAAAAGTAAAATGTGGTTTGAATGCCATGTTTTATGTGTGAGCAGAAAAACCCAAAGTGGAGTCTGGTGTCCAGGTGTCTACAGTAATGTTTCATGCATAAAAAAACAATTGGCTATTAAGGTGTAATACATTTTTTTAACAATCTTATGATTTATGTTTTAAGAAAAGCAGTTTAGATATATTCTTCAAATATGTCCTGTCAATATGAGTCAGTGGCTTTCAAGAGCAAGAAATGTTTGAAATCCTAATGATCTTAATTACATAGTTGAATTACTACTTGACAAAATTGACTGTGTGCCATACCACTGAATGCATTGCTGGTGGTGAAATTAATTTGCTTTATTGGCAAGGAAACCAATGTGCAAATATTTAATGAAAACATACCCAAGCCTGCTTCCAGTTCTGCAACAGTTTCTCATGGTCATTTAAAGCATTCCTCCATTGACTTAAGTCTTTTGATAGACCACCATCTGCAGCTGCAGATGAATAAGAAATATTATGATTTGGGGGTAAAACACAGTTAAAATCTACTAACAAAGCAAAGCATTAAACATCTAAAATTCCATGCAAATGCAAAATGTATGTTTATGAAAATAAAGTTAGTTTTAGTGCCATATTATAAATTACATTATAGTTTTATGATTCAGGCTCATATTACCTGTACATTCAGTCCTATTTTTATTCTAGCGTATATTTAACTACAATTATTTCAGAATTAAATCTTTTTTTTTTAATTGTCTAGGGGTATATATGAAGACCTAAGTATTGATAACCCTTTCTCTACCACTACTCACAAGGATGAAGCAGTGTTCAATTAAATTACTGTCAATGCTTAAAAAGTATGATTTTATAAACAATATTTATCAAATCAAATACATGACTGAATAACATGGTTTCTAAGTGAGGGTGCTGGTCTGAATGTGTGCATGCGTGCGTGCGTGCGTGCGTGTGTATATATATATATATGTATATATATACACACACACACACACACACACACACACACACACACACACACACACATACACCGATCAGCCATCACATTATGACCACTGACAGGTGAAGTGAATAACACTGATAATCACATTATCATGGCACCTGTCAGTGGGTGGGATATATTAGGCAGCAAGTGAACATTTTGTCCTCAAAGTTGATGCGTTAGAAGCAGGAAAAATGGGCAAGCGTAAGGATCTGAGCGATCTGAGTGACAAGGGCCAAATTGTGATGGCTAGACAACTGGGTCAGAGCATCTCCAAAACTGCAGCTCTTGTGAGGTGTTCCCGGTCTGCAGTGGTCAAAAGTGGTCCAAGGAAGGAAAAGCGGTGAACCGGTAACAGGGTCATGGGAGACCAAGGCTCATTGATGCACGTGGGGAGCGAAGGCTGGCCTGTGTGGTCCGATCTAACAGACGAGCTACTGTAGCTCAAATTGCTGAAAAAGTTAATGCTGGTTCTGATAGAAAGGTGTCAGAACACACAGTGCATCGCAGTTTGTTGCGTATGGGGCTGTGTAGCCGCAGACCAGTCAGGGTGCCCACGCTGACCCCTGTCCACAGCCGAAAGTGCCTACAATGGGCACGTGAGCATCAGAATTGGACCACGGAGCAATGGAGGAAGGTGGCCGGGTCTGATGAATCACGAGTTCAAGGTGTTGACTTGGCCTCCAAATTCCCCAGATCTCAATCCAATCGAGCATCTGTGGGATGTGCTGGACAAACAAGTCTGATCCATGAAGGCCCCACCTCGCAACTTACAGGACTTAAAGGATCTGCAGCTAATGTCTTGGTGCCAGATACCACAGCACACCTTCAGAAGTCTAGTGGAGTCCATGCCTCGATGGGTCAGGGCTGTTTTGGCAGCAAAAGGGGGACCTACACAATATTAGGCTGGTGGTCATAATGTTATGGCTGATTGGTGTATATACAGCACTGTGCAGAAGTTTTAGGCAAGCGTGAAAAAATGCTGTGAAGTAAGAATGCTTGCAAAAATAGACGTTAATAGCATTTAGTTAATTGATAAATATAATCTAAGTGAGTGAACATAAGAAAAATCTACATCAAATCCATATTTGGTATGACCACCCTTTGCCTTCAAAACAGCATCAGTTCTTCTAGGTACACTTTCACAAAGTGCAAAGGTGCTAATGATCATCAATTTAATATGTAGGTTGAAACACAATCATTAACTGAAACAGAAACAGCTGTGTAAGAGGAATAAAACTGGGTGACTGAGCACAGCAACAAGACACAAGGTAGTTATACTGCATCAGCAAGGTCTCTCACAGGCAGAAATTTCAGGGCAGACAGACAGGGGTTTCCAGATGTGCTGTCCAAGCTCTTTTGAAGAAGAACAAAGAAACGGGAAATGTTGAGGACCGTAGACGTAGTGGTCAGCCAAGGAAACTTACTGCAGCAGATGAAAGACACATCATGCTTATTTCCCTTCGAAATCGGAAGATGTCCAGCAGTGCCATCAGCTCAGAATTGGCAGAAAACAGTGGGACCCTGGTAACACCCATCTACTGTCCGGAGAAGTCTAGTTAGAAGTGGCCTTCATGGCAGACTTGCGGCCAAAAAGCCATACCTCCGACGTGGAAACAAGGCCAAGCGACTCAACTATGCATGAAAACACAGGAACTGGGGTGCGGAAAAATGGCAGCAGGTGCTCTGGACTGATGAGTCAAAATCTGAAATATTTGGCTGTAGCAGAAGGCAGTTTGTTCACTGAAGGGCTGGAGAGCAGCACACAAATGAGTGTCTGCAGGCAACAGTGAAGAATGGGTGGAGGTTCCTTGCAAGTTTGGGGCTGTATTTATGCAAATGGAGTTGGAGATTTGGTCAGAATTAATGGTCTCCTCACTGCTGAGAAGTACAGGCAGATACTTATCCATTATGCAATACCATCAGGCAGATATCTGATTGGCCCCAGATGTATTCTGCAGCATTACAACAACCCCAAACATACAGCGACAGTCATTAAGAACTATCTTCAGTGTAAAGAAGAACAAGGAGTCCTGGAAGTGATGGTATGGCCCCCACAGAGCCCTGATCTCAACATCATCGAGTCTGTCTGGGATTACATGAAGAGAGAGAAGCAACTGAGGCGCCTAAATCCACAGAAGAACTGTGGTTAGTTCTCCAAGATGTTTGGGAGAACCTACCTGCCAAGTTCCTTCAAAAATGGTGTGCAAGTGTACCTAGAAGAATTGATGCTGTTTTGAAGGCAAAGGGTGGTCACACCAGATATTGATTTGATGTAGATTTTCACTCACTTTGCATTTAGTTAATTGATAAATATAATCTATTAACATGACTATTTTTGAAAGCTATAAAAATATACACACACACACACACATATCACAAGAAAGAAAAAATATATTCTATTGTCCCACCTTTACTGTCCAATCTGATGAACACTTTGGCTGTGTCATTTCCTGTTCTGGAAGTGGCTGCACACTGATAGTGAGTGTCAGACCATAAGTGGTCCTCTCTCACCCAACTGCTCACAAGGACACTGCCATTCGTCAGTGTTAGCTTATGTTCTGTGACAGAGCTGTCTAACTGCTGTCCATTCACTTGCCACTGAATGCGGAGATCATGGGGACCTAAGAGACAAAAAGCATTTTACTACTTTCAAGGAAAATAAACAAAGAAAATTCTCTCACAAAATATATATACTAACTAGTCTAACATTAATACAGTCCTAATAGGTCAAGAATAAACCACTGATATTTAACAAAAGTATTTACATTAAGACAGTAAGTGCGTAATGAAAATGATTCCCATACCTCAATTGCCTTTCACCTCTGATATCACAGACTATAAAGTAGCTGCCTTTTCAGACATGTTGGCAGAATTAGAGGAATATTCTCACATTAGGTACAATAGTATGGTTTGTATTTGTCGACGTCAGCTTAAGTTAATACAGGTTTTTCTTGCTCTGAATCCCCACATTAACACTGCAGGGTGCTTTTAAAATGAGTTGTCCCATTCAAACAACTGTGTAGTGAAAACTGTGCACCATGCAACAGTGGAGTTTGGTGTATAGAAGCTGTGAGACCGTTAGAAACAGGGCCTTCCCGGTGATCCCCATATAGCTTCACATAGCTGTCATGTCCTTCCACACATGTACAATACACAAGCAAGCTACTCTCTTGTGTGTTCCTCCTGGTCTCATTTTTATGTACATGAATTTTATTGTTCCCCATGAAAATATGATATAGTTTTAATACACCAACTAACTTCATGAGCATCCCACATATTGCTTTCTACATCTTATTGGAAGAGATGCATAGTATTTGTAGCCTTTATTTTAGATTAAGGGTCTCACACCCATTAACCAGAGATGGTCTCAGTTTTGGTCCTCTTTTTGAATGCCATTCATTCTTGCATTCACGTAAGGAATGAGAACTGTTCACAGAATCACTAGATGAATTTGGCACTGTTCTCTGCCTCCAACAGACTACAAATGACATTTAAGACGAATCTATTATAAATATTTTTTTGGTTTCCGACAAGTTGGATTAGGAACGACCATGTTTTATGGAACATTTAAATTATAAAATGCTTTCATTACTCATATCTAATGTTCTAATTTAGATATTTATTATATCCTATACAGTCTATATCCTACACTATTACAGAACTGTCATATCTTTAGTGGTGTGATATAAGACCTGTAGCTCCAGTTTCCTTGGGGTAACTAAGACAGACAACTATGGGACACTAAGAATGAAACTAAAACTTTGTTAAAAAAAAACATTTTGAAAAGTGTGAAATTGAACTTAGTTCATCTAACCTGCATGCAAAACATATCTGAGTGAAGACACCGCAACAGATACATCAACCTATACAATCTGAAAAGCACACAAAATGACTTCCAAATCAATATCTGGGAGTTGATTTATTGTCTTCACTCCTCCCCTCTGTCATGTTACACAGTCAACCTTATTGACACTGAACAGCTGTATTAAATATGAGTTTTAATTCCAGACTTTTTTTTAAAGGTTCTCAGATTTCATCTTGTAAAAAAAAAAAAAAAAAAAAAAAAAAATTGATACTTCCTCACAGGAGTAAATTAAAATTGCTAGGATAGTCAGTCACAAAACAGGTGTGTGAAATTATGATTCAATACATTCAATTACACTGAGGTGGATAAGCTTAATATTAATACATATTACAATTATAAAAGATTTAATTAGGCCCACAAAGTGAGAGACAGAAAGGATCCCCATGGTAACATGAATGACTAAAAACACGAACATCTGAGGTATTACACATTTACACGTCTAATCTTGTTTTAAAAATCTGTCCCCTTTTACTTTCTCAGTTTAGTCTTTAACTTGTTCTGGTCATCAAGTTAAGCTTTTTAGCTTGGTCATGGTTACTTGTGAGAATATATATATATACACTCACCTAAAGGATTATTAGGAACACCATACTAATACTGTGTTTGACCCCCTTTCGCCCTCAGAACTGCCTTAATTCTACGTGGCATTGATTCAACAAGGTGCTGAAAGCATTCTGTAGAAATGTTGGCCCATATTGATAGGATAGCATCTTGCAGTTGATGGAGATTTGTGGGATGCACATCCAGGGCACGAAGCTCCCGTTCCACCACATCCCAAAGATGCTCTATTGGGTTGAGATCTGGTGACTGTGGGGGCCAGTTTAGTACAGTGAACTCATTGTCATGTTCAAGAAACCAATTTGAAATGATTCAACCTTTGTGACATGGTGCATTATCCTGCTGGAAGTAGCCATCAGAGGATGGGTACATGGTGGTCATAAAGGGATGGACATGGTCAGAAACAATGCTTAGGTAGGCCGTGGCATTTAAACGATGCCCAATTGGCACTAAGGGGCCTAAAGTGTGCCAAGAAAACATCCCCCACACCATTACACCACCACCACCAGCCTGCACAGTGGTAACAAGGCATGATGGATCCATGTTCTCATTCTGTTTACGCCAAATTCTGACTCTACCATCTGAATGTCTCAACAGAAATCGAGACTCATCAGACCAGGCAACATTTTTCCAGTCTTCAACTGTCCAATTTTGGTGAGCTTGTGCAAATTGTAGCCTCTTTTTCCCATTTGTAGTGGAGATGAGTGGTACCCGGTGGGGTCTTCTGCTGTTGTAGCCCATCCGCCTCAAGGTTGTACGTGTTGTGGCTTCACAAATGCTTTGCTGCATACCTCGGTTGTAACGAGTGGTTATTTCAGTCAAAGTTGCTCTTCTATCAGCTTGAATCAGTCGGCCCATTCTCCTCTGACCTCTAGCATCAACAAGGCATTTTCGCCCACAGGACTGCCGCATACTGGATGTTTTTCCCTTTTCACACCATTCTTTGTAAACCCTAGAAATGGTTGTGCGAGAAAATCCCAGTAACTGAGCAGATTGTGAAATACTCAGACCGGCCCGTCTGGCACCAACAACCATGCCACGCTCAAAATTGCTTAAATCACCTTTCTTTCCCATTCAGACATTCAGTTTGGAGTTCAGGAGATTGTCTTGACCAGGACCACACCCCTAAATGCATTGAAGCAACTGCCATGTGATTGGTTGGTTAGATAATTGCATTAATGAGAAATTGAACAGGTGTTCCTAATAATCCTTTAGGTGAGTGTATATATATATATATATATATATATATATATATATATATATATATATATATATATATATATATATATATATATATATATATACACACGCATACAAAAAAAAACAAGTATTAGGATATACAATAATTATCTTTGTATTTAACAGCAATAAAAAAAAAACTATTCTTTAAAGTTTGTTTATATTCAATGTAATTGCTGGTTTTAATGCAGTTAATAATTTTCAAAGGAAGTATGCATTTTTCAGCAGTATTTCAGCAATTGTTCTATTGACACAATCAAATACAAATAATCTTACCTATTAAATGCCAACTAACACAGGCATTAAAAAATAAAGTTCCATAATCTAAAATTATGTTTATGATTAGCACAAAAATGTATTATAGAAACCTTTTCTATCTATGTGTACATTTACAAAAATAAATACATAGTGCCAGGTTTTGGTTTGACAGATGATTCTTAGTTCTACCAGCTGTAACCAGCCAAGATATGTATAATTGGATACTGATGGATCTAGGTCTTATTGTTCAGAATGTAATCAGTTTGAATTCTTGTCAATTACTTGAGATCGTGCATAATTTTACTCTCATTAAAATGTTTGTAAAGTACTTGGAAATGGTTGTTATCATGAAAGTATACTATGTAAAATAAGGTGGATGAGTGATTGAGCCCTTATCACTCGAAATGTGAATTCAATTGCTGCACTGAGTATGAGTAGCACTCAGATTATGTGTTTTAATTTCAGAATGTATGATCTACAGACCAACTAACATTTGATAAAGGAGAACTATGCAAAGAAGAACAAGGTTGTTTTTTTTTTTAAATGACATGGAAACATTCAAATACAAGACCATAATACAGGAAGCACAATGTGTGGCACGTAACATAGCCAGATCAGAAACTACACAAAATATTTATAATTTTTCTCTATTAAAAAAGTTTACATTTAACTATATAGGTTTTGGGTTTGGAAAGCTGAATGTTCAATATGAGCCGTATTCAAGAGTACAGAAACGTAGCATATTTTAACATTTTATTGAATCTTTTGATCATGGGAGGAGCAGAAGGCAGTAGGAAGAATGTCAAAAATGTGAACACCCTTCTGTTTTTGAAAGCAAGGCAGGAGAGTACACTGTAATCCTTTTTAATATAGTTTACATCCTAAGCATCTGTAGCAGGTAACTATTTACTTATCGTTACATTTTAATGATAGTTAAGTCCTAAAAGACCACCACAAATGATAAAATATAACTTTATGAAATGACCAATCTAGCAAATAAATAACTTCAATGCACGCCAATAAAAAACTATTACATAATATAAACAAAGATATAGAATTCTTAAAAAAATGATCACATTCCTTCTGCTGAACTAAAAGTGCAATAACTATAAACGCTAAACATATTTCTCAAACATTGGTTTTGATTTATATATATAAAAAAAAAAAAAAAATCCACACAACAAATCTCAGGTTTACGTTAATCCCCACCAGGTCATCTATTTTTTTTATTTCAAGATCTGTGTACATCTTATGTATATATACACACATTCACACTGTATTACTAATACTACTAATAAAAACAAGTAAATTAAAATAACACATTGGGCACAAAGCACTTTTTCCAGTTCTGTACCACACCGATGCATTGTTTGACTTGTCACTTGTCTGTGATTGTTTTGAAAGTGTGATTTCAATGAAGCATACATCAGAAGCCATCCTTGCATCTGTATACTGTTGGCTATGAGATGCTTTCAAAAGAAGATACTTATGGTAACCAACATTCCTATTTATTTTTTCCTTTATTTCTTAGAATGGAATGAAAAAAACTGTTAATATCTTGCATTCTGTAATCTGTTATCGCCAGCTGAAGAGCCATCATGGTGTGCAATTCAAAGACAAGAAGGGAAGGGAAAAAAAAAAAAAAAAAAATGCAAAAAAAAAAAAAAAAACGTTTCAGAGGCCCTCTAGGATTGCACAAGGGTGGCAATTGGAAACAAAGCATGAGAAGGAACTCCATTAGAAACTGCACACCAGGACACACTATGTTACGTGGTCACTCACCCACAGCTTGGCAGAAGAGGAGGAATGTCTCATGGGCTTGAACCCTCTGTGCCTGATCGTTCAGCAAAGGAGGTAAGAAGCGCACTACTGAGGTCTCTGCAGCGGACCACAGGTCAGGAGAGGATGGTGAGGGAGAGACAGAGGGAGTGTTTCCAACAGAAGACAAGGATGAGGAGTCAACAGGAGAGAAAGGCAAAGGAAAGGCTGTGAGAAAGAAAGGGTGTAAAAAAACAAAAACAAACAAACAAACAAGTGCTCTAGGGATAAGGCTCTGGAAAGAGCTGAAAAACATACATATTTAAATGATAAAAAAGGCTGGGAAAGACAGGGTGAGAAGGGTGGCATTCAGACCTCTCTGATCCCTAAATACTGCCACATTATGTTACCCATGGATCCAACAAGAGATGTTTGTTTTTTTTTTAATCTGAGAGTACTACTCCATTTGTATAGTTAACTACTTTGCAAGAACATGTAAAGTTACTGTTAGCCTAATAATCCTTTCACATATAATAATACTGCTTTAACCTCATGATTTTTTAAAACCTATATTATTTTCTTCTCCAGGTCCACAGGTGAGGGCAAACACACTGCGCTATGTAAGTTGTGATCACATCAAAGCATGATTCTGCGTATGGCATATTTCAGAAATCTTACAGGTGGAAATAGAAAAATAACTCCAGTACAAGATAAAATGGCCAAATAATATGAACATAAAAATATACTTTTTAGAGTTAGTTTTTTTTTTCTTTTTTACAACAAGAAACCTTTTTACAGGACAAATAAACATTAAAACATTTCAATATTAACAAGGACAAATCAGCTGAATGGGTCAAGCTGTGAGTTCTGGAAGTCCTGATTTGCATGGCTGGCTTCGTGATTTGTGATTGCAGCCATTTGTTTTCCAGTGTTTCCGTCTAGTGGTGCATCTGGAGTCACAATACACTGTTAACACATATGTGCAGGTGCTTAATAACTGTGACCATCTACAGTAACGTACTGGATGGCAGTACAAGCAGAATATGTTCCCACAACTCCAAAACATCCAACATCAGTGGTCTCAAAAGTCTTCAGTCCTTTGAATCCCATATCCAGTTTCAGTTAAAAACTCAATTCACAGGAAGAGAACCTTTTCATGACTTAGTTCAGAATGGCTGTATTTACCAGTTCCCTTTTCCTTTCCATTTCCCAATGCCAGGCCTCCTTTTCTAGTTTTTCCTTCCCAGTTAAGCCATTTACTTTCAGCTTTAAGCATAACACACTTGTGACCCTAAGAATTACATGCACTGAAGCAACTGCATTTGCAGTAATATAATCTAGCTAAGGTCACACAATATAAAGAATCCCTGAGAATGTACTAGAAACATAGAACAACAAAAAACTAATTTAAAGAAATAAAATTGTCAACCTACATCAATTACAGCATGATGTATAGGCAATTTGGAATATACCAATTGCATGAAAACCAATTAAACTCCTTATAAAATATAAAATGACATGCTCCAATTTGGAAAACAAATGGTTACTTACCAATTTGATAAACTATGTTTCCAATTTGGAATTAAAACTGAATTACTGACAAAAAAATGCTGAATATAATGCAGGTTGTATGAATCTAGAGATTAAAAACAAAAAGGTGTTTTAGTAAGTCCTTGATATTAATCAAGCTGATAAAAGACATTTCTGTACAAACAAAAGGTGACACTTGTTAGAAACACTGCCCTGCTGACTTGAGTTAAACTCTTGTCATTTGTCTGGTTTCCAACAGACATAAAGGCTGCACATAGACCCCTCTACAGGGGCAGGTACTTAAAATAAATACAATAACAATAAAATAAAATAAATCAAAACAAACATAAAAGCAAAGCATTCATCAGCAAGGTGCATCAGCATCTGCATATTCAATTGGCTGAGATTCACAAACAACGTCAAAAGGCTTCTCTTTGGGTTCAATGGTATCATCCAAGTCTTCGAGAGTGGGGATTTTGCCATTCCCGCACTCTGGTTCCGTCTCATACCCTGTGTCCCGCAGAGCTTTCTGCTGGCCCTGGTTCTGGCTGTGGGCATCAGTCTGCTCCACCTTCTCCACAATCGGCTCCATCAAACCAGCTTCACACGTCATGTAATCAGGCTGGGGTTTCTTCTTGTTCCCCAAGAGTGCTGCACGCACTTTGAGGCAGGGGGCTGGCAGGTACTGCATGTAACAGTTGTACGTGATCAATGCCAGGAAAAGTAGGAAGAAAAGCAGAAAGAGAAAGAGGAGGGCATTGCCATTGTCTGTCTTCAGGTACTCTGTGGAAGGGTCCCGAGTCTCGAGGATAGGAGAGCCTGAACTGGGGAAAGAAAGCGTCTGCAATGGTGTTACCGTTGTGCTCAATAACGGGGTTAGTGTTGTTTCAGTTTGGGGTGGAAGGGTGGGAGAGCTTGGCAGGGTTGAAGTTAGTGGGGGCCCTGCTGTGTTACTATTACCTTCTGTTGCTGGCTTGAGGGCCAAACCGGATGTGAGAGTGGAAGTCAAGGGCCCCAGCGTTGTATACCGCTCCCCCAAGTCAAAACTTAAGATGTAGCCGCTCATCAGCTGGGTAAAATTCTTGCCTTTCGCCTGCTCTTCCGCCCAGCACTCATAGACACCCAGGTCCTCTGGAGAGATACTGTAAATGAGCATGCCTGTGTCACCGATCAAGTGAAACTTGGTGGCTTCGGTCGACAGCACTGTGGCATTGAGCTTCCAGACAGGGTGAGCCAAATTGGAGGTTAACTGGCATGGGAGCTCAGCAGAACTTCCAGGCTTGACTGTGATTGGCTGATAGTTTTCAAGAGAGAGAGATTTTACTGTAAAAGAATAGGGTGGAGAAGAGTGAAAGGTTAACAGTAGGCAGAAGAACACTACTATTTAGCTCTGCTTACTATTAATGACAACAGTTTTCCCTGTCCTACAAGCATTTTTCTCTCTGCTCTACAAACTTATCCAGTTAGCTTTATTGTTATTATTTTTGCTCCCCGATGTAATACCAAAATTATTAATCAACCTTTTGCTAATCATTTTTGTCCATCATTCAGACTTAAGCCATCAATGTGATTATTCATTCCCATACCTGAGGGACATTGATGTGCATCTCCATTTAAGTTCTGTATCAGGTTCCTGCAAAATAAACAAGTTTGTTTGATAAGAGGCTGGAAAAATGCATGCATGCATAAATGGAAGAAACCAATAGCTTTATTTTATTTTTTGCTGGGATGCTTTCCACTACAGAATCTGATCGTTTTATAAGGTTAAATGAAGACTGAAGAATGATTCATTAGAAAAATGTATAAGATTATATTGGGCAGTGGGGGGGAAATATAATTTTTTAAATGCATTGTGTTAAGGCCTGTTTAGTTCAGCTTTCTTTGTATTTAGAAGTGTTATACATTATGTACCTTCGATGGCTAACATGATCTTGCAATATGTTCACGCATGAACTGACATCCGAATCCCAAGCACAATATGGGTCACGGGCTAAAATGCAGTCCTCACATGACGAATACTTTTCACAGAATGCAGTGGGGGACTGAATCACTCCAGCATCAGAACCAGCATACAAGTACTGAAAATACAAGTATTCAGTGTTACCATTGTAATCAATAAAACAAAAACAGACATTTTCTACATTTCTGTTTGATATAAAACGTAAGAGAAAATGGGTGCAGGCAGTGGTGAGCACTGAATTTCTATGAACCCCAGTGTGCTGCTGCTGTAGGAATTCAAGGTGGTTAACAAGTAGAAATGTATTACATTAAACAGTTTTCAAACAAAAATTTGTCAAAACCAAGCTGCTTAAAATAATAAATAAAAATTCAGTGTTCAAAATCAAGTCACTGACATGACTATTCGTGGTAATGAATAGTTACAACACTGCACACTGAATAATGTGATATTGTGAACTTCACTTTAATTTAGAAAGAAATGCTGAGCATGTATAATGTAACAAGGAATGTGATTACAATTTCCTAGTTCCTTTATTTAAGCAGACTGTCTCTTGGGACTTTTCCACAGAATGAGACGAAACATTTTAACATTCTGTATGAAATATTATTATTCATATATTCAGGGATATCCTGGGTTTATGTAAAACCACCTGTATGCATTTATTATCTAAATCAGGGGTTCCCAAACTTTTTGACGCAAGTACCCCTTTGCTGCCCAGAATTTGGCTGAGTACCCCAACCAGAAAATAGCTTGAGAGTGGGGGCACATAAAAATAACGTGACAGCGGGAAGGTGTGCTCACGGCCAAATAGCGTGAGAGTGGGGGGGAAGTGCAGACTGGAAAAACTGAAAAACTTGCGAGAGGAGTTGGGCTGACAGTATAGTTGTCGAAATAACTGATCACTTACATCTGCCATTACATTTTATTTCTTGTGCACCCCTTGGGGTCAGCCTGCGCAGCACAGTTTGGGAACCACTTTTCTAAATCAAAACCAAAACACACAGGTAGCATCTCTCTCATTGTCTGGGACACCCACATAGGGGCTATTTTTATGCAAGTTGAAATTGCTCTATGAGCATGCATTCATGACAAATTATGCATAATTTTGATTGTTCCTAAAGTGCACAGTGAAAAAAGTGTGGCACTGAAGTGACTTTATACTTTGGTGATCGCTAAATCTGGTTCCCTAGTAACAAACTTGACATTTGTTCAAAGAAATTCACAAGTCATGAAATAACACTGAGACTACTTCCACTTCCCCCATATAAAGAATGCTTTAGGCATGCAGCCTAAAGCATTTTTGAGTGCTTTATCATATCATATCCCTTCCTGCTCCAAAATCAGTCAGTAACTATAGTGAAAGATTGGGGTAGCCTACTCTTTCATAATCTCAGTCCAGCATTAAAAACCCATGTAAACTGCTGCTCATTCTTTGAAGGATATCGTTTATAGTGCAACATCTCTTTTCAGCACATTCCATAATATTAAAAAAACACTCCCATCACCAACTCACATGTAAATGGAGAAACAGAATGCTCACAACCACAATTGCTGGAGAAGTGTGTTGACAATGTTGTACATACCCTTTGAGATGACAGAAGCAACGTCTTTATGGGTTCTGAATTTGGCAATAACTGTATTTCTTCAACTATATGCACTTCCCCCTCATAAATTATTGATTTGTGCAAAATTCCTTTATCTATAAGGAGGGAAAAAAAATAGTATTAGCTGCCTTTATAATCCATTGGCTCATATATAGACACAATGAACATTTAATACCACTATGAACATTAAGGTTATATTATTGCTATACACTGCATTTGTAAGACCTAATTAAGAATGTGTAAAATTTTGGTTGCCATATTTCTAAAGGTTAAGCCCAGACCATAATGTAATGTGCCACAAAAACATAAAAAATGAACATTATCTCTTCATAGTCTTGTGAGATTATAATGCAATATTAAAAATCATGAAAGGTTAACCCAGGGGCTTATTACAGCATCAACGGTTAAAAAAAACTCTTTCCTCCTCAGGAATAAAAGCTTCAGAGAGTTTACTACAAATTAAATGGAAAAGAAGCTCCTAGTGTTTTAAAATGAACATACATTTAAAATGCATTGAGAGGAATTTGAAAGGGCAATTACAAAGATTTGGCTGAAACCTTGCGCCATTATGTGATTTAAACAGGTGTTAACATGGTGGCAGAATTGGTACTCTGCAACTTATTCCACACCATTACATTACATTATTTGTCATTTAGCAGACGCTCTTATCCATTTGTACCCATTTATACAGCTGGGTATTTTACTGGAGTAATCTAAGTGAAGTACCTTGCTCAAGGTACAACTCCACAGTGCTCCCCATGAACAACCATGAAGTTGTAACTAGATGATGCACATTTTTATACTCTTAGAAAACCCCCAGAGGAATCAGGTTTTTCCTGAATCCAACTGTCAAGTCATACACATCTGCAATTTATAAATGAATTTAAATGAAAACTCTAGAGCAATTTACCAGTTCCTGTGAATATAACATCATAAACATTCTTGTCAAGGGCCTGTACTCTGTCCACGGCTATCTGGGTGTAGTTGACATCCTTGGTAACAAGCTTTGGCCCATTTCCTATTGGCAGCACAGGGTCTTCCAAGAGTGGGTGATCTCTAACGAACTGAAGAGTTTTGTCAGGCAAGTGTAGAGAGCTGTTTATATGCTGCAGCCGGTCATTGTTATTTATACACTAGAAACAGAAGTGGAAGGAAAATAAGAAGTTACAATTTACTGTGACTGAACCTGTGAAGCCAATCATATAGGCCTGCTCTGGGCCTAGCTTTTGTAACAAAGGCCCTTCCAAAGCAATTCTAGTACTTTCTTTTTTGATTTTGAAATGTATTATCCCATTAATGTCTCCCATTTGGAATTGCCAATGATATCAACTCTGAGTCATCTTCAGACATACTACTAGACATAGTACCCCCAGAAACGATGCCATCTTGTACTGCAAGTACAGAATCCAACAGCCTAGCTATTATGCTATTTGGAAACGTTGATATAGTCTGATTCTAAAGTCTGAATCTGCAACTGCCCAAGAAGCCATAGGAGTTGCCAGAGCACAGAGCATTCTACACATGTGGCCTAAACATGTGCATTGTTAATGATTTGTTGTAATCGGTTTAGACCTTTTAAAACTTTATTTTCAGTTCAGACTTATGAAATTTTATTTATGCATCTTTAATTTAGGTCACAGCAAACCACTCACAGCTCCAGGCCGAGGACTTGGTGGAACTCCATTGTACCTCACCCACTTAGTGTGGGACTGTTCAACTGTAGCCTTTTGCATATATTTTCCCTTTGAGAAAACTTCATCCACAGATGTCATATTGTAGGCACAGACAGCAGACAGTCCAACATTTCCCCTAAAAGAGAAATATTTGTGTTGTCATATAAATAACAAAAATAGGACCATCATTTTTCCATAATAAAATCATACATGTACAACTCACCACTGAGAAGTGAAAACACCATAAATTACAGTCTCCTTCCAGTCGGGTGTTTTTAGGATGAAAACATCATGAACAACATTGAAGACAAAGTTCAGTTCTGGCATGGAGCAGACTAGTTTGGCCTTGAGAAAGGATGTCCATTTCTTTTGCAAAGTTCTTTGCCCTCCTAAATCACCCTAAAAGGAAAATAAGTAAAATAAAATTTTCTTTTTACTGTAGAAATTGCTTTATACTGGATAAACCAAGTTGATAAGACCACTCTGGAATAAATATACCATTATAAAATTATTTGAGTCCATGGCAACTTACAACAGTTTAAAACAAGGAAAATAAGATGCACAAACCCAAAAATATAGGATGAAAAATGTGAATGCACCAAAAACAAAAACACAGTTTAGCTGGTGCAGAAGGACACGCAGAAATACAGTAAATTAAATCTGTAACATGCAATTAAAATAGCTATAGAATGCTCTTACTGACCAAACCCAATGCACAAGAAAAACTTGGGTCTGATCATTACGAATCATAGGAATGCATACATAGGAAGTTGCAGGGTTAGTGGAGGTGGTGGGGAGTCACAGGCCAGGAAAGAAGGCAATTAATCTCTTACCTTGCAGACCCGGGCTATTCTGGGAATTAGGAGCTTGCCGAAGAACTCATATTCCACAGACACTTCAGTGAAGAAGAAGTAGATCTTGTCATCCTCACCTTCTAAGCTGTTTTCACTTTCTCTGATGACATCCGCAAAAACAAAACTGGGCTCTGTGGGATGGGAGTGGATAGATGGTAAGTCGCAGGTCACTTCACTTGGCTGCACCAGGAACAACTTTCTACAAAGTGGATTATTGGGCTGAAACCAAACTAAATGTTCAAGAAGACTGTACAACTACTTGGCTGCTAGAGCTTTATTTACATCTACAACTTGGGGGAGATGAATACAAGGTCAAGTTGCTCATTATTGACATGCATCTTAGAGGGACAGCAAAGCCTGGGTACACCACAGTGTAGTGCACAAATATTGGAAATGTGTTTGTAAATGGCATAACCTGAGGGAAACTCACTCTCTCTTTATTATATATATAATATACTATAAGGGCTAAATATTAAAGCAGTTACTGTAAACACACTTAATGTGAACAACAGATACTGATAATTCAATCTGTGGACTAGAAACCATTTTACTTACATTGTAAGTGGCAAACAGCGGACATAATAAGGAAGTCATACACATTTTAATCCACTGCAGTGATCACTGAGTACATTTTTCCTGTATTTCTGTAAAGTTGCTGGTGATGATCACTTACCATTCAACCAGGACGTGGAATATTCTGTTCGCAATAAGCTTTGAGAGAGCGAATTTCTATAAATAATCGGTTCACTGCCCAAGAAATTGTAGGCAGTCCCAGAATAAAGTTCTCCATCTGAAAAAACAAAAAGGCATTTCACTCTTACATGAGAATAACTTAATTATACCTACTGATATTCTCTGTTCAAAAATAAAATTGCAAACTGTTTAAAGTTTAAAAAAAAATCCAGGATAAGGCAATCTTTTCGTACAGCCACAAGATAACATAACCATACTTACCAACCATAACCGTTGTGAAACTCTGGGCTGGATCAAATGAGCATTTCCCTCTGCCATCTTCAGGTTTGTTCTCCAGTTTAAATTCTTTGAGAGACTGCAGCAACAGAGGAAGTCAAGCATTGTTATTATCACACACTAGAAAGAAAACTTTCATGCAATAATTGGGACAATGGGGCCATACCCACCAGGTAATCACAGGAGGGTTGAAACGCATGTGTGCCACAGACGTAGAGACTGTCACCATCGAGAACTTGCAAAACTCTAATGTAGTTAAGGCATTCTGTCTGCAAATACAAACCACACATTAAAGATCAGTAGCAAAATAAATGCCAAACTATCTAAACGAGTACAGCATACAATTAGTGCATCCAGTTTTTCCTCCATTGTTTAATAGCTTTATATCAATTTTCTCATACTGACAAAACAAGCTTGTTTATTTAAGACCTGTACATTTATTAATGAACACTTATCAAATCATGCTCTCAATAAGGATAGTGAAGTCCCTATAAAGCATTTTCATTACAAGAGGAAAGATTGGTAAAATGACAGGAATTCCAGACATACGGGGAATATTATATATTTGTGTGTGTGTATATATATATATATATATATATATATATATATATATATATATATATATATATATATAATATAAATTGTAAATTAGATGAAGAACAATGACCCTATAAACTGCTCTTCATTATTTTCCAGTGCCTAAAGAAAAGGTGGTCTTTGAAATCTCACTGTTAATAGATTTTAGTCAGTACAAAACACATTTACTGCCACATAGGACACAGGACATAGGAGTTGAATAAATGTCAAAAAGCAACCCTACAAGCACAAAAAACATGGAATTGTTTCCTCGGGATGTCAGTGTTCAAAGGTCATCTAGTCCCCTGTATAATTAAACATCAGGCACAGAAATAAAACTATGGGAAGTATGTGTAGGAAAGTTTTGGTACAGCTTGTCATTAGTAAATGACTCAGGCACGCCATTGACTGTGTCACTGCTCAGGAAGTCACGGCACACAAACAGTCTGTGTGAAATTCTGGAAATAATTTCATGTTACTTCATCCTAAAATCTAAAAGTTTGGTAATAATGCCTGCTCTGACTCCACTGCACAAGTATGAATTGTATTGCTTTTTATTACTTCCACTTATTGTATTGTGACATGTACAGTGAGGGAAAAAAGTTTTTGATCCCCTGCTGATTTTGTAAGTTTGCCCACTGACAAAGAAATGATCAGTCTATAATTTTAATGGTAGGTGTATTTTAACAGTGAGAGACAGAATAACAACCAAAAAATCCAGAAAAACGCATTTCAAAAAAGTTATAAATTGATTTGCATGTTAATGAGGGAAATAAGTATTTATACATTAATTAATTGAGGAAACTACTGGTCACATTAACTTCCCATATAAATAGGGATTTAACTTTTTGGTTTTTTATTTTCCTTAAAAGTTTCCTTTACACTTTAATCAGTTGTCATTTAGACATATTTGCATCTTCATTAAGAGAAGACTGTTGAATTCAAGGTTGGAAACGAGGCACACTGGGAAAACTGGCACACTGGTAGTCAGATTAGACAAAGTGTACAAACAAAATGCTAGTTAGAACAGGATCAGGTAGAGGAGCAATTGTTGTGTGTTAACGCGTGAGAATGACAAAGAAGGGGCGAATTCAGTGACCCAATCTAGTTATAAAAGTAAAAAATAAATCCGTTATAAGTTACAAAAGCAAATCAGCATCACGGGTAAAAAAAAAAAAAAAAACTAACAATAATCCAACCATAAAGTATATAAAATATATTTCCAAGTGAGTAAGTGACTGGCTTTGCCACAGAGAATGATAACATGTCATGATAACAGGGAATAGGAAAGCAATTATATCATTATAAATCAAATGTAGATTACACACTTTATCCTTTATGAAGAACTTCAATTTTGGTAATAAAAGGTCCTTTTTCAAGAGCGAAGTACGACAAGGGAAGTATCCCAGTAATGCTTATCTGAATGACTGTGCTTGAGGATGATCACTGGTGTGCAGTAAAGACAAGTTTCAACATACCTCTTTAGATTTTCCTTTTAAAATACACCTTTCCATCTCGGTTTCGGAAACTTTCCAAATCACCTTAAATAAAACACAGTGAGGATAAAAGGAACAGAACTGAAACCGCATGTGCAACTCATACATGTTTGGAGTAAAAAACAGAAGTAAACTCTGTGAAACAAATACTATGTAGTGTAATAAACATTCAAATGATGTAAAAGTATGCATCGCATTAAACAGATCTATAGTATTAAGATAATGACAAAAAGTCAGAATCAGACTTTGACTTCTTACACAGCATGCAAATCTTTTTTTATAGCTTTGTATGAGTTTTTTTTTCCTATGCAATTTCTTGCTATTCTTTAGTGCAAACAGCTTTGAGTTGATTCAAAAGGGTGTATTTTGTGGTACTTTTTCCATTGTAGGCTTCTCTTTTTCATCTCCATACAAACCTTATTGCCTGCATTGGAGACAAATCACTTTGTGAGTCAAAAAACCATTGGGTTGCCAGGATCTTGCCAGGATTCCATTTTAACATGCTACAAGTTTTCTGTCTTTTTTATTTTTTAAAAAGGAATGCATGCCCTACATCTGTGGAGTTATTGCTGTATAATTTTCTTGCAGACAGATAATCCATATTCTGCATGTTCAAGGTCTTACCAGTGTAATCTTGCTTTTATAGATATATTACTCCACCAAATGCCATAATGTGGCTGTTGGGATGCAATTATAGTGAATGCATGATGTAATTTTTACTGTGCTTCAATGAATATTCAGATTTTATATTGATCAAGTGAGCTAAAGGTTGCCTGGATATAACTACAAGGTGTTACATGAAATTGATAAAGGAAGATCAATAAAACAGATTCATTTATCCTTAACTAACACTGAAATTACCTTAAGTGCAAAATATTGTATTTAAATCAATACATATAATATAGTGGGATTTTCCAAAAGCTGTACTTTTAAAGCAGGTGAAAATTAAACATTTTGGGATGGAAGAAAAACAGTGAATACTAGTCTTTAGTTATCCAATTACAGAAATTACTGATTTGCATTGTTCTAGCACTTTTCTTAATAATCTCAATTTGCATAAATACGCATCTCATACCTTATTATTCTTGACTGAAATATTTCCCATGTTTAGCTCAAAAATGGCTTCCCTTGCACCAACATATAGCACCTGTTTATCTTCATTAAGCAACAAAGTGGAATAATTGAAGATTCCCGGTTCTACAAACTCTATTAAATTGATATCTGCACAATAAACAAAACAAAAAACACACATTAGAAGGGTTTACAGTGCATTTATGATCAAATAATTTCAGAAAATGGCACAAGAGAGACATAGGGGAAAACACAATATGTATATGTGTGTGTATATATATATATATATACATATATATATATATATATATATATGTATATATACATATACATATATATACACACACACACACACACACACACATATACACACGTTAATCAATGTTACCAATACTATTTTGCTGAAATACAACTAGAATATTCCACAACATATGATGTGTCAACCTTTATAAAATCTGTTGGAGTGGAATTCAAGTCCTGTCAGCCTAGGACAGGTGATACTTTCATTTTTTTCATATACTATGGGATATTATCCAATAATCTCAATTAAAATGTTATACTAACTGGATTGTATTAAGCACAATGCAGTACAGACACATCATAAACTGAGAAAAAGCTGCACTTCCATTAGATTCAGTATGAAGTCCAACTCTTTGGTAGACAATTCATGCTTCTTGTATTTACCAATTTATTTTTAATTAATCAAAACCATGTAAAAATTAGAAATGTACAGTTTTATATATAGTTTTAGAAAGTAAAAAAAAAAAAAAAAAAGACAACCGAGAGGAAGAAATGCATTACATTACCTTGATGTTTCCAAGACGTCCTGGGTATACCAGTCGGCCCATGCGTTGACACTTCAAGAAGTAACCCCAAGAATACGCCAAGAATACTCAGGGCCATGTTTGACTCTGGGATCTTAGGAACAGTTAGGTTTCCTCTGGAGAAAACAATAAAATAAAAAGCAATTACAAAGAAATAAATAAAAACACAATCAAAGCAAAGAAAAAATATATTGAGAGCTCTGGATTATGTTTCTGTCAGATCTTCACTGTCATTTACATTACACATGTACTTCCTCTAGACATGCTGTCAGCAGTGTCATTACCACAACATCCTTGTCATTGAACACACATTTCCACAAACTTTTCTTCATATTTTAAAGAGACGGTGTTTGACACCTAATCTAGCATAATATGGTCTTGAAGTAGACAAAATAACTGGAAAGGGAGATTACTTTCTAACTAATTGAAGAGCAGTTAAAACCATGTAAACATTCTGTGAAAATACATTTCTGATACTTGGACATACAAAGTACATTAAAGGCATCAAACTAATCTGAAACACAAAATAGTGAATAAAATACATAAATAAAAAATACAATTGAAAACAAAACCTAAGAATACAATGGCAGTATCAGTCACAACCTGTATTAAATTTCCTCATCAGATCGATCAGGTATTTTAACCTGGCTAATTCCACATACTGAAAAAATTAAAGAACTTTAAAACATACACACACAGGTTTGGCAATTATATTGACTTTCATATAGAAAGCTGGACTCTCTCCAGTTGTGGCAAAGGGTGTGAATACTTCTGACTACAACTGTACATATCAAAGCTGTGCTGAAGAATGTAACTCAGCTTAACTACAGTAAACTATCCCGCAGGATGCTAGCTCAATCTTTTGTTGCAGGGCCAGAGAAGAGCTCCTGATACTTCGACTATAAAAACACTGAAACTGAAAACATGCCAATGCATTCATCACAATGCAAATAGTCAGTGACACAATGATGGTTTTTGTTATGTCAACATCCTTGTCAGTGTCCCGATGACGTTTAGGAATTGTGCTTTCATACATGTTGCAAAATATCCTCCACCAAGCTAGTCAACCGTTTATATACACCATGTTATATATATACCGTTAAATACACCATGTTATGAAGAAAAATCACTCGATCAGAATTGTGTACTGTAAAATATCACAGAGCCCACATATTTCACTCAGGGTGGAGAAACGTAAAATCAAAATAACACGTATGCAATTAATGACAGGAACATACTTCCCATATTCAGATAGCTGAATATGCCCTATTGACCACCACATTCAATTTTAATGAAATGGTTATCCAGTTTCCCAATAAATAAAATATAGCAAAGCACTCTTCAAGGCTTTTCTTTCTTTCACAGGGATCTCACAGTACTGACAAGCATCTCAAGTTGCATTCCATAGACTAATACTACTTAAACCATTCTTCTGCCTGATTACATACAGCTAGGCATAAATACAACTCTTTAAGAGGTCTAAATTATAAAATAGCTTTATTTTGAAATGTATATGTGGTGAATGGACATCTTTTCAAGTTGCTGCTTTGTTGTTGTTGTTTGGTTTTTAGGAGAGATTTTATCTTGTGATGCTGCTAAAACCCTCTGTCAGGGGTGTCAGTCTGAATTTTACCACAGGTCACATGATATCCTCCTGTTATATTTGCAGACAGCATATATTTTAGATGTATAATCATTCACTATTTCTACTATACTATTCACTATTAAAGCTTCATGAAGCTTCACCACACTCTGAATAAAATAAATGTGTTACAATTAGACTTTGAATACATTTGAACACAAATCTAATTTGAAGACATTGTTTATGTACCCTATATATACACACACACAGTATCAAACTTTGCCCTATGTGCACTTTGCCCTATGTGCAATTCGATCAGTTCCATTTGAATTTCCATTGGAGCACTGTACATATAACCACACCAAATGGGTTGGAGAAGAACTGGAAACTGAATTGCAGTTTGTCATTTAAATAACCGAAGTGGCGCTGAAATTTTCTGTTCTGCCCATGAATCCTGCACTTGGAAAGATGACATTTGTGAGAGAGTTGGAGTTGACTTGGCAAGCAGGGACATGTGAAAAGTTATATATCATCATCATCATCAGCCCATATCAATCCACTGCTGGATGAAGGCCTCCCTAAATGTTTCCACTTACTTCAGTCTAGAGCTTCTCTTTTCAATGTCATGCCTGCAAATTGTATTATTCATTCTTCCCATCTTTTATGTGGTCATCTTCAGGATGATGCCATCATCATGCTTGACTGTAGGGATGGTGTCAACTGGGAGATGTGCTGTGTTGGGTTTGTGCCAAAAATAATACTTGGCATTTAGACCAAAATGTTCAAATTTGGTCTCGTCTGACCACAACACATTTTTGCAGGATTACTCAGGTGCTTTGAGATGGCTGATTTTTAGTAACAGCTTTCACCTTGCCACCCTACCACACAGGCTGGTTTTATGAAGTGTTCTGGATATTGTGGACATTTTCTCCCATCTCCCATGTAGATTTTTCAACAGTTTCCTCCTTGCCTGGCTGTTCACTTTAGGGGGACAGCCTGATCTAGACAGTGTCTGGGTGATACAATCTCTTGTTGATTGAGAAGATTGAGCTCACAGGAATATTCAGAGACTTCAATATTGTTTTGGTACCCTTCTCATGATCTGTGCTTTTCAATTAATTTATCCCAGACTTGCTTTGAAAGATCCTTGGTCTTCATGGTTGAGTCTTTGCTTCAAATTCAATATCTGACCAAGGAACCTCACAGAGACAGGTTTTTTTATTCTGAAATAATGAAAACCACTATTATTGCACACAGACAGAGGCCACAAGTTTATGTGCACCTGAATAAATGTAGGTTTGCACACAGCAAAGGCTTGAATACTTACACAATCATGACTTTTCCATTTTGTATTCAAAGTTAATTATCAATTTAGTTGTTTTTTGCTTTGAAAGCTCTGCATCTTATTTGGTTGAATGGGTGTAGCAGTGTAACATATTATTCATCCTAAATGTTAGAATTTATAGTGCGTAACTTTTCTGAAAATAAATAAATGTCAACATATGGGATTGTATAGCGTGCGGTTTTCTTTGTTCTGTTTTTCACCCACCAAGTTTGATCACATTCAGCTATAACCATACCATGATTTGACAGTGATTATCATATGGCAGCGTACACTTCTACTTCAATACACATTATTTTGTCTGTCATAGATAGTGGTTAATATTTCATGCATGTGCGTTTGTGTGTATATTAGGGCTGCCTCGATTCATCAAATAATTTGAATTATCCAATTACAACAAATCGTCAATATATATCAAAACATACACACTTTACTCTTAACATACAAGGCATGTACTGTAGTTTTCATTTGATACATTTTTTTATGTTTTAAAATCAATCATAAATGTTTAGAGGATCCTTTTTATACAACAGATCTAACTCATCTGTGGGAATTTTCATTATGAAATGACTGATGACTTATTTTATTTATTTGGTCTGCCCTCCAGCAATTTCTGATATAAAGGCATCTACTGTGATAGCAAGAAAACTAACACAGCCACAACAAATACAGCCATTGTTACAGCCTGACCCTTCTACTTCAAATAACACAAGGAAAAAACAACAAAACAAAAAACAAAAAGCTACAAAAATGTAAAACTACACTACATTATTTGTTATAAAATAAAACATTCCCGTCATGTCTGTTAATAATGAAAAGGAAAGTGTCTTGCAAAGTTTCTGGGGCCAGTGTTTAAAAAAAATGTGATCTGAAAATTCTGATTAGATTCTCACATTCAAATTCAAATTCCTAGCATACAAGGAAATGTAAGCTTGCAAGAGCATATGGTGGGGGAAAACAAACAAAAAACATACCACAACTATTCACAGAAAAGTACGCTAGAAAGTAATTTTAAACCCCAATGACGTCTCTGTATTTTTGCACTTTGTTTGCACTTATGTTGTAAGTCGCCCTGGATAAGCGCGTCTGCCAAGAAAAAAAAAAATGATTCAGATAAATTGAGAAAACTGCCCACTGTACAGATTACCACATATTTTATCTGCGAACCCACAGTCCTGTCAGTGACAGTTGATATGAGCTTAATGTATGACAATATTGCTCTGCAGTTTAAACACTAGTTTAAACTAGTTCCAGAGCATGATGGTTAGCTGCCTACCTCCCTATTTTAGCACAGGAATTGTAGCTGTGAGCTGAGATCATTAGAAAATGGCAAATGCAAGAAAACAATTATTGCCATTCCAAAATAAAAAATAAAACCCTTTTTGTATCTAATTTCAAAACAAAAATCCAACTAGTACTGTGAAGAAAGATATCATTTTCAATGCAATTCTAGCCCACCCCAACCCCACCACTCAATAATTGGCTCATATTACTGCATCAGTTTTAACCCAGTGAAAACAACTCAATTAAATCTTGAGTTTAGAGCCTTAAAACTTAGTGCCTTAAAATTCCTAGCATTAAAAAAGTGGATATGGTATGCATTGTGATTGTATTGCATGGAAAGGATATGTAGTGCAGTTATGGTAAACACACATCACACGCATACTGAGATCTGCAAATTGTCGAAAACAGTTGGAAAAGGAATGCAATTTTTGATGCTGGGGAAACTAGACGCAGAAAGCAGTTGCAAAGGCAAAACTTTGAATTTTTCAAAGCAATCACTAATATATCATGAACAGTTTAGAATAATAACATTTAAAAAGATGACGAGTCTGTGGGGAGAATAATAAAATACTAGGTTCTTCAGTTTCAGTTTCTGTCTATATTCTTATGTTTTGGTGGGTTTGAGAAGCATGCAAAGAAAGTTTATACGGGAAGCTCTTTTACAGGCTGCATGTCAGCTTAGCTGCAAAGGTATCTCAACTGAGGTTTATTTGGTTTTGTCAGCATTGTTTTGTGCATTTAAAAAAATCCCATTATTAACCACAGAACAGTCTCTCAGAGCATGCCACCACAATCTGTATGCACTACTTAGAGGCTGAACCTCCACGGTAGTTTTCTCCTAAATTCTTCTGGTACCATGTGCATGGCCAGGAAGACAGGTAGAGATTCAAAAATTTAGAAAGATAAAGATTAGATTAGATTAGATTAGATTAGAAAGAACACATGGTTGAAATCTTGGTGTAGAGGGTTTTAGAATTATGGAGCACTGGTCTTTAGTCTGTGATAGATGGGACCTGTACAAACCAGACGGTCTACATCTAAACAGAAGGGGGGATAATTCATTGAATCTTTTAAACTAGGGACCAGGGAGCTCTGACAATGGGAGATGTTCCACTAAGGAAAGAAAACCAAGGGAAACTACTAGTAGGAAAGTCCTGAAATGTTTGTACCTCAATGCCAGGAGTATAAGGAACAAGATGTTAGACCTAGAAAACACAGTGCTGGTATGTGACTATGATGGTTTAGGAGTGACAGAAACATGGCTTACAGAAAATTATGGTGAATACAAGTTGAAAGGATACACACAGTTTAGGAGGGACAGGCAAAAATCAAAGAGGGGGTGGGGTAGCATTATATGTCAGAAACGACACTGAGGCAGAATAACTCAATTTAGATCCTAGTAATGAAACAATCTTTGTAGGTTAAACTTTTGAATAAAAGATCCGGAGGATTAGTGGTAGGAGTGTGTTACAGACCACCCAATTCAGATACTCAGAAAGATGTTGCATTGTACAATGTAATCAGGACTGCATGTAGCAAGGATGTGGCTGTTATAATGGGGGATTTCAATTTCCCAAACATAGACTGGGAAAGCCCAGTTGGGACTGCAGAAGCAGAAACAGAAATGGTTGACATGGTAATTGACTGCTTTCTAACTCAATTTGTCAGGGAACCAACCAGAGAGAGCGCATACATTGACTTGATCTTTTCAAATGACCAAGATAGAGTCAGAGGGACACTAGTTAGAGAACCAATGGCAAACTGTGATCACAATGTGGTTAGCTTTGAGGCATTCTTTCAAAAAACAAGGACCAAGTCTAAAACAATGATCTACAATATTCAAAAAGCAAACCTTGAAGGTATGGTGCAGCACTAGAGGTAGACTGGAGCACACTGGATACAGATTCAGTCAAAAATGGATGGTTATATTCAAGGTTTAATTTGTGCCGGAACAAGCTGGATCCGGATCTGGCACCTGTTTTGGGGGATCCCCAGTGCTTAATTTGTGCCGGATCTTGGGTTTTGAGCGTCTGTGTTCCGGTACGCATTTACCCCGATCCTGTCACAACCCCCCCGCCCCGCTCTCACGTTTGTTTTACCATCACCCAACCCCCCCCCCCCCCCCCCCCACATCGTCAAACATCCGCTCTCATATACACTTTGCGTTCCGGCACCTGCGGATTTACAAATTAAGCACTGGTTATATTTTAAGAATATATTACTCGAGGCTCAGGAGAAATTTGTACCAAAACTTTGCAAATTGAGGACCAAAAAACATTGTCCAAAATGGCTTAGAGGTATATAAAGAAATATCAAGAGAAAGAAATTGTTGTATAACGCATACAAAGGGGACGGAGATGAAACAAAATACATAGAATATGTTGATCTGCAAAGAGATCTTAAGAAAGGAATTAGGAAAGCAAAAAGGGAAATAGAAAAAAAAACATAGCTCTTGGAGCTAAAACTAATGCTAAGAGCTTTTTTCAATACCACAACAGCAAGAGGTCAATAAAGGAGGAAGTGAAACAGATAAAGGGCAAAAATTGAAGTATCTTGGAAAACAAACAAGATGTGGCAAATGTTCTAAATTAGTATTTCACAGAGGTTTTTACAATAGAAAAAAAACTGATAACATGCCACAGGTTAACAACCAGTCCAGTCAAACTCTAAGAGAGATCAGGATAAATGAGGAGGAGGTACTACAGGGACTAGCAGAATTAAAAACAAACAAATCACCTGGGCCAGATGGTATATTTCCAACAGTACATAAAGAAATGTATGGAAATTATTTATAGGCCACTAACTCAAATATTCCAAATGACACTTAGAACAGGGGATATGCCAACTGACTGGAAGATGGCAAATGTCATACCAATCCACAAGAAAGAGGACAAAACTGAGCCAGGAAATTACAGACCAATCAGTCTCACCTGCATCACTTGTAAAATGTTGGAAAAAATGATTAGACAGAAAAAGCTTAGATTAGGCAGTTCAGAGGCGAGCAACCAGCCTTCAAAGCACATCAAAGCAGAGGAGCTTTTCCAGATCAGCAGGGACACACGGACCCGGGGACACAAATGGAAATTGGGCTTCAAGGCATTCAAGACGGAAAACAGGAGACACTCCTTCATACAGAGAGTTGTCACAATCTGGAACAAACTTGCCAGCAATGTGGTTGACGCTATAAATTTGGGAACATTTAACAATAGACTGGATAGTATCCTTGGATCACTTAGTTAATAATGGACACCAAACGAGCATGATGGGTCAAATGGCCTCCTCTCGTTTGTAAACTTTATGTTCTTATGATACATTTCACATGTGTAATTCATGTGTTCCCAGGGTTTTAAAATCACAAAACCATTTGAAGCTTCAACAGTTTTTCACCACAAATTAATGTCACAGAGAAATGTAAGAATATGATGACTGCTGGAACAACAAGTACAGTACAATATTGAAATGTTATGTTACCACTGTAAATACTAATATTGCTGAATATAACAAACTAATAAAAACATTGTGTCCAACTGGCACACATCTGCAATGATGATGAGAGCTGGCATGAGTATTGAAATCATTTAATCATGCTATTACCTGCAAAGTTACAGAGCAACCCACATATATATATATATACACTCACCTAAAGGATTATTAGGAACACCTGTTCAATTTCTCATTAATGCAATTATCTAACCAACCAATCACATGGCAGTTGCTTCAATGCATTTAGGGGTGTGGTCCTGGTCAAGACAATCTCCTGAACTCCAAACTGAATGTCTGAATGGGAAAGAAAGGTGATTTAAGCAATTTTGAGCGTGGCATGGTTGTTGGTGCCAGACGGGCCGGTCTGAGTATTTCACAATCTGCTCAGTTACTGGGATTTTCACGCACAACCATTTCTAGGGTTTACAAAGAATGGTGTGAAAAGGGAAAAACATCCAGTATGCTGCAGTCCTGTGGGCGAAAATGCCTTGTTGATGCTAGAGGTCAAAGGAGAATGGGCCGACTGATTCAAGCTGATAGAAGAGCAACCTTGACTGAAATAACCACTCGTTACAACCGAGGTATGCAGCAAAGCATTTGTGAAGCCACAACACGTACAACCTTGAGGCGGATGGGCTACAACAGCAGAAGACCCCACCGGGTACCACTCATCTCCACTACAAATAGGAAAAAGAGGCTACAATTTGCACAAGCTCACCAAAATTGGACAGTTGAAAACTGGAAAAATGTTGCCTGGTCTGATGAGTCTCGATTTCTGTTGAGACATTCAGATGGTAGAGTCAGAATTTGGCGTAAACAGAATGAGAACATGGATCCATCATGCCTTGTTACCACTGTGCAGGCTGGTGGTGGTGGTGTAATGGTGTGGGGGATGTTTTCTTGGCACACTTTAGGCCCCTTAGTGCCAATTGGGCATCGTTTAAATGCCACGGCCTACCTGAGCATTGTTTCTGACCATGTCCATCCCTTTATGACCACCATGTACCCATCCTCTGATGGCTACTTCCAGCAGGATAATGCACCATGTCACAAAGGTTGAATCATTTCAAATTGGTTTCTTGAACATGACAATGAGTTCACTGTACTAAACTGGCCCCCACAGTCACCAGATCTCAACCCAATAGAACATCTTTGGGATGTGGTGGAACGGGAGCTTCGTGCCCTGGATGTGCATCCCACAAATCTCCATCAACTGCAAGATGCTATCCTATCAATATGGGCCAACATTTCTAAAGAATGCTTTCAGCACCTTGTTGAATCAATGCCACGTAGAATTAAGGCAGTTCTGAAGGCGAAAGGGGGTCAAACACAGTATTAGTATGGTGTTCCTAATAATCCTTTAGGTGAGTGTATATATATATATATGTGTGTGTGTGCATTTAAAAGCATATAATGTATAGTCTATTCTTATTAATGTAATATTTTATAAAGTTGACTGTATGATGTAAATTATGTATGTCTTTTTTATATATAACCATAGTAAAATCGCCCCACAAAAAGTTACATGGAATAAAAATAACTCCCTACCATAAAGTCACTGAACAAAAACATCTCTTTATGATGTACATGTACTTGTAAAATGGTTTCTGTAAATAAATAATTCAAAAACATAAATGTTCAAGATGTGAAATGCATTTATTGGCCAATGTGTTGGGCCTACTGCATTCAGTGCGCTACACTGAAGCTAACTTGAAGCCTTAATCTAAATCTTCATCCCAATTTCAAATTAAAAACAAATTACTTGGTAGTGGATTTGAATTTTGAATATTGGAATTGGAATTATAGTTGGTTTAAATTATGATTTTGTTGGATTCACTACAGGCACCCATTTTTTGAAATACTTTGGTTTTAAAATCTGAAAACTGGTTAAAAATATATAATAATAATAATAATAATAATAATAATAATAATAATAATAATAATAAAATAAATTTTGTAATTGAAAATAAACAGTGAAAACAAATGTGCAAATATCACAACCAGATACAAAGAAGAAAATCAAATTTAAGTAGACAGTAAAAGAGCAATCTGATGCAGGAGGGGGAGGTCTTATTTGAAAATACAATGTGCTCTGTTCAGCTAAAAGCGTTTCTGGCTGGAGTACTGTATCCTGCTGCTTGACTGCCACCTGGCAACAGAACAGTCCTGATGAGACCCTGCATGTATTACACATGCGTTTTCCTGTCAAATGTTTTTTGCTTACCAATCTATTCAGTGGAGATAATTACGGTGTTTGAGGAATTAGACATTTCTGTCTACTCTGTAAAAAAAATATATCTGATCTTCCCTAACCTATACAATAATATATTACACAAGTCCATTGAAATTAATTCCACCCCTGAATACTAGTCATTGGGTGTAACTGAAAACACATATGCCAGAACAAGCAAGAAAATAGATCACTCTTAAAACACAAAGCAAGCACTAACATTCAAACTCTAGGAATGTCATCAAGTAACCATTAACAATTAATTTTCTGAAGCTTGGCTGACACCCTGCCTGTAGGAAAGGCATCTGTGTACTGCTTGGCAATTCACAGTTTATCAATTAATTCATTTGTCTGTGCTCTCTGGATTTGACTATTGACCAAACATCAATATTGGCACACTCAAATAGTGCAAACTTATTCGATTTGCCTTCTTTTTAGTACTACTTTTAAAAACATTTTTTGTTGTTGTTTACATATGTTTAACATACCACTGTTCAACCATTTCCTATGTCTCTACCATTGATTCTACATCAGCACAATAGGCCTATGTTTCAGAAATTAGACTGTACAACAAATCAAGTGCTTTGAAAATTAACCTCCATTACCCCCTAAAACATCACAATACATCAAATAATACTTAAGTTAGATCTCTTATACATTATACGATGCCCATGAAAGTGTATGAAATGATACTGAGAAAAAGATTTTAACCACCATTTCCATACTTTCTTGTGATGCAGATATTGCTCATTTCCAGGTCAATGCTATTATTCTGATACTAAATGGCACAGATGATGTGTACAGTTAATAATTATAACACTAAAAATGGACAACAGAACAGCTAACAACTCCTCTGATTTTTTTAGTTTTTATGTTAACGTGATTTCACTACACTCAACTACTGACTTTAACCTTTAAGATCTCGGCGGGGGGGGGGGGGGGGGGGTGGGGGGTGGTGGTGAGAACTGGTTGTTGTACTGGTCTCCCATGGGAAAAGAAGGATAAACACACACACACACATAGTTGCTTCAGAGCAAATCAATACAAACCAAAGCAATCTACCAGCTTAGCGACAGACTTTTCACATTCTGTACTCTTTCCATTATCGGTGATTAAACTCACCATCACATTAAAAGGACACCAATGTAACATCATCTTCTTAACTCCTGGAAGAGACCAGAACCACACCATCCTGATTCTGTTTCTTGCAGCCACAGCAATAATAATCACTGAGGTCATATAGAAACCAAAGGCCAAGCAGGAGAAGTTTTTACATTGTATATTGCATAATTCCTACAGTGATGACAAGACAGGACAAGCTGACAGCACACACCCCTGTTCCATGAACTGGCATCTTGCATAATTCTTTAATATGGATTTTAAACTTAAATGTGCGAAACATTGTTATGAAGACGAGTTTGAAAGCCACAACATAATCAGAAGTCAAGTTCCGGAGAGTCAACAGCTTGCGTGATCAGCGGCTCACAGGACAACAGCTTCAAGCACAGCTTAACACTGGTCAAAGTAAGCAGGTCTCAGTTTCAACTGTGAAGAGAAGACTTCAAGCTGCAGGTTTGATAGGTCGAGTGGCAGTGAGAAAGCCATTGCTGAGATGGCAAAATAAGAAAAAGAGGCTTGACTGGGCCATGAAGCACCGACAGTGGACTACTGAGGACTGGAAGAAGGTCTTATGGACCGATTAATCAAAATTTGAAATCTTCGGTTCATCACGCAGGGTTTTTGGCGAAAGGATGTTTCCTCAGTGTGTGACACCAACTGTCAAACATGGAGGAGGTGATGGTCTGGGGCTCTTTTGCTGCATCCAGAGTTGGCAAATTGCACAGAGTGAGTGGCACCCTGAACCAAAACAGCTACTACAGCATTTTGCAGCGCCATGCAATACCCTCTGAAATATGCCTAGTTGGTCAGGGATTCATCCTACTGCAAGATAATGACCCAAAACATGGGATGAACTGGACAAAATGGTGAAAGAAAAAGCAACACATTTGTGGAAACATCTGCAAGTGTTGGGAAGAACTTTCTGAACAATATTTCAGAACAAAAATTCGAGTCACATGACTAGATACTAATAACATTTGAATCAACAACCCAAGTTAATTAATTACCACAAATAGTTATCAAATCAATCCATTACTGCAAAACCAGTATTTGAAAGAGTTTTGGATAAAATAAAAGTGAACAATGGCTTTGTTTACATTGCAGTAAATCAGAAGATACATGGGGGTGGTGATTAGTTCAATAATCCATGTTTGAAACACTTTACAAATTATACTTCAGCCAGTTAAAAGCAGTTGTCACCAACCTCAGCTGGCTGGCTTGACAAGCCTTCCAAACCATAGAACTGAATCCGGAAGCACTGGGCAAAAGCAAATGTTACATTAAGGATACAAAATGGATAGTCTTGAGCATAATTACTATATGCAGGATATGTGCTGAGTTTGCAAGTGAACCTTAAGTGACCACACTAAAGAAAAATTAAGGGTCAAACCACACTTAAAAGGATATCTTTAGCTAGCGGCAATATACATTTTAAAATAACACACCCTTTTGGTCCATTTTAGGTGGAAATAAAATACATTTATAACTTTTAACTACAACAAATTAGTCTTGAAACAGAATTTGCCTGAGGATAACATGTTTTGTGAGGAACCTCTTGTGTGTGTGTGTGTGTGTGTGTGTGTGTGTGTGTGTATATATATATATTTATATATATATATACGCATTATATATAAATAATTTTAATACAAATGTACGTGATTTCTCACACACGCATATATATGTGCATCACACACACAAGTATTTTTTTCTAGAGCTTAATTAAAAGCTTTGCTCATTCACTGGAAGAAGAGATGGTCATTTCCAGTCTAAACATTTTCCAACACAAATCTGGTTCTATTTTAAAGAGAGGGGAAAACGTGTGCAGTGAGATTCATTTTGGAAAATGTCTGGAAAATACAAGAACAGATTAGGTCTTTTAGAGAGCTTAGGAAACCAGTGTTTATTTCCCATTTTGTCATGTGACAGTTTTTATTAAGCACCAGCATTCGCTCATTCTGCCTCAAGTTTACCATCGAGATTGTTTTTCTTTGTTTGTTTTGCTTTGCATAACTCCTTTATTTGTGCTCAAGGTTTGTCATATATCATATATACACACACACCCACGCATACATGTATACACACATGCACTATGAATGAAGTCCTCCCAATAAAGTTTATTATTCAATCTTCCCATTATGTATGTGGTCTTGCTCATGGTCTTTTTTCATCTCTTGGGATGCATTTGTTCATCTTTATTCTGTTCTTGTAATGTGTACAGCTCACTGCCATTTTAACACTCACTTTCAATTAGGTTTTTGCTTGTTATTGGATCAATTAATTTCCTCTTCTATCTCTTCTTGTTATTCCACACACACATACACATATATATGTTGTCCATAGTAATGACAATGTATTTTTATAGTGAATCTGTAACCTTTGTAATGCAAAATTACATTATTTTTCATAATGGTATATTATGTTCACAGTAAATTGTTCAGACAACTTTAAATAATGTATTGCCTAAAGAATGCAAAATTGTGTGTTTTATTTTTACAATATTTTAGTACTATAAACACTTTCTAGAAACCAGTTCACAAATGTAATAGTCTGCAACATTGCCATACAGATTTATGACATTCTATTTTACTGCAATTTACAAACACAGTGTTGATTTTCTTGAAGTAAATCTGATCTATCACACCAAATAACTTAAGCATGCAACCTCCTATTATTTTAGGAAACATGAGCAAAGGCGATTTTAAAGCCTAGTGTTTCTGCTGATGATATCCAGAAGCAGCTGCCAGGATAACTACAGTAGGTACAGGGCAATTAACAGGACAGTATCCCATTTAATTGGATCCTTTATGGTCCAAATGATGTCTATCAACAGTGCCTGCATGTGCTGTACACCCAGAAATACAAACAAGTCAGAGCCTGTACTGCTGGTGAAAGGTAACAAATTTGAAGATGGATACTTATGTTGATCAAGATGACATATGGTGATCCATAACAAAGATTTTACAACCCACAATTGTTTTCATATCTAAATCCATCATTTTGGCGTGAGAGAACAAGTAGTACCGATAACAATTCAAAGAATCGCTTTTGTACCTTGTACCTACACGAATAAGCTGCTAGTAAAACAACGACTTAAGTTGCACACAATTATTCCATGTTACCTCAGTGACTCGTGAAGTTATATCAAATTCATGCTGGAGGAAAAAAAAAAAAAAAAATGCCATCTCATCAAAACAGGAAAAGCTAAAGAGAAACCATGAACACTTTAGACAACTAAATTGTTCTATACCCATCACATTACACTTATGTGGCCAGGACAATTTTTCATAATAATATGGAACAAAACCTTAGCAGGAACAGTAAAAGGTAATTACTGTAAATTACCTTGATTTTTACAGTTTGAGCATTCAGTGGATAAGAAAACACTGCACTAGCTATGACCTTAAATTTCCACAAGTACAGTACACTATGCAAAAAGCACATTACATTCTAAATGTTGCTTGCTAGCTTAAATGGCACAAATACAGCCATCAAATATAATATTAAATACTTCTGCTTGCTTCTCAGGATACCCAAATGATTCAATATGATGTTGTTTGCAATATGTGCAATATCTGGGCTTGAATGACAATTGTAAACAGCCTGTCATTTTGGAGGCTATTGAACTAAAAGTATAAGGCAAACATTCATCTACAGCACATCCAAAATAATTACAGGCCTTAAATTATATATATATATATATATACACATACACACACACACACATATATATACACATATACATATACATATATATATATATATATATATATATATATATATATATATATATATATATATATATGTGTGTGTGTATATATATATATATATATATACATAAACATATATATATATACACAGGGCACGAAGCTCCCGTTCCACCACATCCCAAAGATGCTCTATTGGGTTGAGATCTGGTGACTGTGGGGGCCAGTTTAGTACAGTGAACTCATTGTCATGTTCAAGAAACCAATTTGAAATGATTCGACCTTTGTGACATGGTGCATTATCCTGCTGGAAGTAGCCATCAGAGGATGGGTACATGGTGGTCATAAAGGGATGGACATGGTCAGAAACAATGCTCAGGTAGGCCGTGGCATTTAAACGATGCCCAATTGGCACTAAGGGGCCTAAAGTGTGCCAAGAAAACATCCCTCACACCATTACACCACCACCACCAGCCTGCACAGTGGTAACAAGGCATGATGGATCCATGTTCTCATTCTGTTTACGCCAAATTCTGACTCTACCATCTGAATGTCTCAACAGAAATCGAGACTCATCAGACCAGGCAACATTTTTCCAGTCTTCAATGGTCCAATTTTGGTGAGCTTGTGCAAATTGTAGCCTCTTTTTTCCATTTGTAGTGGAGATGAGTGGTACCTGGTGGGGTCTTCTGCTGTTGTAGCCCATCCGCCTCAAGGTTGTACGTGTTGTGGCTTCACAAATGCTTTGCTGCATACCTCGGTTGTAACGAGTGGTTATTTCAGTCAAAGTTGCTCTTCTATCAGCTTGAATCAGTCAGCCCATTCTCCTCTGACCTCTAGCATCAACAAGGCATTTTCGCCCACAGGACTGCCGCATACTGGATGTTTTTCCCTTTTCACACCATTCTTTGTAAACCCTAGAAATGGTTGTGCGTGAAAATCCCAGTAACTGAGCAGATTGTGAAATACTCAGACCGGCCCGTCTGGCACCAACAACCATGCCACGCTCAAAATTGCTTAAATCACCTTTCTTTCCCATTCAGACATTCAGTTTGGAGTTCAGGAGATTGTCTTGACCAGGACCACACCCCTAAATGCATTGAAGCAACTGCCATGTGATTGGTTGGTTAGATAATTGCATTAATGAGAAATTGAACAGGTGTTCCTAATAATCCTTTAGGTGAGTGTATATACATATATACATATATATACATATACATATATATATACATATAATAAACTAAACTAAACATCCTCTTCACAGAAGTGTTAACTTTCTATAGCTCTTCTTAGTAATGGAAAATTGTAGTTCTGTACAAGATATTCTGTACTGTGCGTATATTATTTTAATATTATTTAAATATTCACTAGAATGTAGCCAAACTGGGAAATGTGTACAGTTTTAATTTTAATTTAGTTTAATTTCAACAAAATAAAAGACAAATATGCTTCTACTGAATCCAGAAAATTGAAATTTCAAGCTACCTTATGGTTTATTGTTAAATTTAAAATCTACCAAGAAAAACAACCTTTTTTTCTTGTTTAAGCCAGTTTCACACTGTTCATGTGTGCATCTGTATTTTTCTAGGCAAAAACTATGCACCCACAAATCCAAATTCTCACAGATACCCTTAAGTATAGCAGCAGTAAGTGAAGGCTCCCTATTGTAAACAGAAGCTATCTTTAGTATGCCACCAATTTCATGGTCTGATTTAGTTTGGCAAGAACAAAAAACCCTTTTGTTTCTCTTGTGAAAAATCACACCATTTAAATTAAAAGCATTCAAATGTATCCAGTTTCTGTCAAACTATAGTCATTGCAACCCCCCAACCCCCATTAAATAAATACATTAGAAAAACACACTTACGTGACATTTAAACCAGATAATGTTTTTTTTTTTTTTTTTAATTTACACTTCTTTTTATGCATACTACTTTATTTCTACACAAACATAATTCTGGATTTTAATGCTGAAAATCACTAAGTCCTGTGCATGACTGACCCTCTTGAGACAGGTCTTGGCACAACTGAAAAGCATGAATCCTGGTATTATTTTAAAAAGTTAATGCAGCAGAATGCATAGGGCAAGGACATAAGATACTGGGAAATTGATACCACTTTACGTCCATAAAGCAAACACTGTGGCACCCTTCAAGAGCCATTGAGAAGCTGTGTTGGGATCAATTAGCGTACAGGACACAAGCTGCCCAGAATCCCTAGAATCCTTCTGCACAGATTAAACTTCAGGGGACCTCGGAAAGAGTTAAAATTCTACAGATGAATTTCCCCGGATGAAAGGGTACAATGGCAACAGAAGAATCGTGTCGTAGCCACTTTGTCTGTAAATAAATCCTCAGCTTTACCAAAAGAATATTGCCATGGAGATCAAAGTTATGCACCAATCAGCCCTTGCTGCAGAGATGTCCAAATGCAGAGAGAAGGAGTATTTAGAAGTACCAGTGGTAGGCCTTCTCTTCTTTGCTCTTACCACTGTAATGCAACAAAGCCCACATTATTCTCTTAACCACAACCTTTAAGGCATTGACCTCTTGGGGTTATTAAAACATTCAGTTTCAAATTGGCCTTGTTTGTACCTCTTTAATTTGTTTTCCCTCAGGCTATGTTCTTCCTTAATATTGTATTTGGTTGCTGAGCAGGGTGTGACCATGGGGTCACACCCTGCTCAGCAACCAAATACAATATGAATCAGGCACAATCAGGCAAAACATGTACAGTGGATCCTCCACTGCTCTTCTAGTCTATGAATGCTTCATTCCTGATGACCATAGGAAGACTGGCCATTGGGAAATTCTAGCAGATGCCAGAAGGGCCGGATCATTTTTTAGTTTGGTGGGCCACTCAACTCCCATGGGAACTGGTCGTCCTGTGTGGATTTCCGGACCATAATTTATTTTTATAATGGAGAAAAGGGGTGAAGTACAGATATAGCCTGATAGTAAGAAGCTGGGAAAGCAGAGTTTTACTCAAATCAGTGCTGGCAGAATACATGCAGGACAGCTTCTATTACCCCATGATAGACTTGGAAAGAAAATACAGAGGTTTAAGCCTTTCATTGATGAAAGCTTCATTGTACTCCCCATGGACAGGACCTCGGTTTAGAATGTCACATCAATATTAAACCACAAGGTGGCACTTCCTTGGACCATCAACTTCAACTGTTAACTGCATGTAAAATAAATCAACTTGCTTAAGTCACTGTACATAAAACACATGAATTGCTTCTTGTGATTTAGAAGTAGGAAATTGCTTATTGAAAGAAAGTCATAAAAATTAAAAGAAAGAGATTGGGTTCATGCATAATAATGAAAGAAGGCTTTGTAGTTTGTTAATAAACATGCAGCATTCACTTTCCAACCTGCCTTTTTGAGACCTTCTAAAACTGTTACTCCAGGAAGATCTACACACGAGAATAGATGGAAGGTTCTTCTTTCAGGATAATTATGGAATTCTCATGCTACAGGGAAAAGAAACAAAACAAAATTAAAAAATATTTTTGCCATGATGTTAGCACCTTTTTTGCAGGAAGTGTGATTTGAAGAGTAACTTTATAGTTAGATGAAGTAACAGACTAAAGACTAAATGAAATTATACCATCACAAGATGCAAAGAGTTTGAATTCAAAGCAAAGCCAATCAGTGTTACTGTGCTGTGATATCTGCAAACAGAAAAACAACAATCGTCATCCAATTCCATAACTTCTGACCCAATTTTTATTTAAACCCAAATAAAAAGATTCCAAAGATGTACCTCTCTGTAACAATATTCCTGTAATTTAACTCAAAAACAGAATACCTTATACATGTTTAACATTAATGTATTTATTATACTGAAGAATGCCAGTCAAGCTGTGGTGAAGTAGCATCTATATAAATGGTGCCAGATTTTAATACATAGCTTTCACATTCAATATCCTAAAACCTGTAACATTTAAAAAATGTGATAAACCATTTTTTATATGTCCAAGATTGACTGTGGTTTCTCTATACTTTAGAAATCCCTTGAAATATGAAAAATGGAAATTAAATTAATAGCATGCACACACACACACATTATATAGATATACAGCTCTGGAAAAAATTGAGACCACTCCAAGTTCAGAAATCAGTGTTAAGTGGTCTCAATTTTTTCCAGAGCTGTATATATATATATGTGCGCACGCACACACCGAACAGGGGTGTTTCAATATCTGTATTGTATTCTTGACATTTAATATTTTCATAGTTAGTATGAAAGTGCTAAGCATTAGGCGTCTTTTTTTGTTTGTTTTATTAATCAGTTATAAAAACAATTGGGTTATGCCACTAAATCAAAAGCATGTATTCCTTTATATTATGTAGAATGGCCTATCACAATAGTTTATGACTATGTGCCAATTTAAATGATCTAGACGATGATGGGCATTTCCATGCATCACGGCCCATTATTTCCGGACTCAATGACAGCCTCTTTGTCGCTGTGCACCTGCCACAATCTCCCAACAGCTGGGGGCTTTATGGCACTGACAACAGGAGTATTTTCATTTCAAATGACAGAAAAGTGACTAAGTTCTAGATGCCATGGAAGGACAAAGTAGAGTGCAAATGTTACATCATCATGGATCAATATGAACGGAAGACCAATCTCTGGATATGAAAAGTAGGCAATGAAGCATAAAGTAGTGAAAGTCATGGAAGAGTTCTCCAAAGAATGCATTTGATGCACTGTTTCATAGTTGACCCTACATAAAGCATCCTGATGTCCTTATCTGCATTTCAGCTACTTAAAGACATTGATCTTAGAGAATAGCTGTATTAATGCAATACTGACATTCACACAAAACTAAACATTTCAGAGCCACACACTGTTTACCACAGTTATTTGTTCTGTATCAGATGTGTTAAATGTCTTGAGGCCAACTTATTGGGAGAGCATGATTCAGTTGTTGTTTCTTTCGTGACAAAATATATTTTAAAAAGTAATAATTTTCAGACTAAACACAGGTAGGACCCTTGACAATAAGTCTTTTTACTTTTCTCAATCTAAACAGCATCCCACATAGACTTCCCACATGCACTGAAGAGGGCTGGGGCCTAACATTTCTCCACAGTTTTCATAATGTCAATTCAATGCATCACCATAAAAAGCTGGTAATATAAATTATAATTATAGACCAAACTTAAAATGTTACTTATTTTTGCTCTTGGCAAATTCTCAGAGCTTCTATCAGACTGATTTGCATTATGTTAAAACATGAATGTATAATGTAAAAGACAGTGATATGCAGAAGACATCTTTAAATTAATCATCAAAACACTCAATCCCACTAGAATTTTTTTTTATATCCCATTCATTAATAATATCATAGTTGACTGACAATGTGCTAAGGCTACAACAGGGTATGGAAATAACAGCAGTGCTAGTTTGCCAGGTGACAAGATTTAGATCAATAGATCATGGATGACATTGACATTGGAAAACAACACTGACTCATTAACAGTTCAATTCTAAATTAAGGTTTTTGTTTTTTTTTGTCTTCAAACTTTGGTCCCTACAAAATTAGATTACTTTCTCTGCAAGTCAGTGATATTGTTTCTTTAAAGATTACAAATATCTAAATAAGATTTTAGTTTAAATTACTAGATTTTAGTTTTATTTACTTCAGTTAGTACAGTATTCTGTAAAATGTGTATATAGTAAGTCACCCTGGGAAAGGGCATTGGCCAAGAAATAAACAATATGGTAATTAACATTTTGCTGTATGGTTTTATTCCTAGGTTTAGCACATGGGTAATTTAAAAGCAAATCAAAGTTGTGAAAAACAATCAGTGTTTCTCACCACACTCAATAAACCTAAGCAAGAATGGTTTTGTGGATTCATTTGAAATGTGGTTCCTCTTACAAAGAAACTAATATATTAATTAGCGATAATTTTGTATGAATTAAAAATGTGAAAAAAGCTTTTTCTGTTGCTGCTTAACAATCTAAGGCTGGAATTAATTAAATTAGAAGTTTGACTCACCCACTAATCATAATTACAAACCTGTAGTTAGTAGGCACTTTTGGTCTTGTCAGAGGATTTTTTCTGCTATGCATTAAAGAAAGCTACCATCAAGTGCTGGGTAAGAAGTATTGCAAAGTACTGACATGAAGTACAGCTGCTTGTATTGGCAATGTATATATTACATCGCACTGCTATCAGAAACAAAATACACACATATATACATAAATAAATAAATACAGCAGGAGACCGAGAAAACTATTTATACTTGTTATGCTACTAAAATGTTATTACAATACACCTGCTTATTGTCTGCATTGTACATAAAAAAGACCATAATACATTTTAGACGCACATTACAAAAAAAATTCTATGATACTAAACTTAAATTGAGAACCAAATTCAAAATGACACCCATGACTATCTAAAGTGGAAGTAGCCTACATGTATATGTGCACATATTGTACATGTTGATTTGTATATCTGTATATAAATCCCATTACTTTATTATGCTCATTTGCTACACATGAAGTTCATATTTTGTATACGGTCCACTGTGCTTCTGTCTGTCTTATTCTTCTCACTAAACACCATGTTTCCTATTTAAAAATAATGAAGGGTACTTTGCTTCAAGTAGCTTTCTTACCGTCACAAATATATTAAAATTAGGTGCAGCCAAGTTAAAAAATGGGCAAATGTGCAGAGCAGCTTGACTCCAGCTCTGCAACACAGTGCTGAAAATGCATAGCTAAGATTACTAACAGCAGTAATTCAAATAAACACCTTATGGGTGAGACGAGATGACTGTCCTCCAAATGAATGAGCATGGAGGTCACAGGTCAAGGCTCTTCACACAAGCAAAGAGAAACTGTTTTCTTTGACCTTGTGTGACATCTCAATTCATTTCAGAGTCGACAAGACCAAGTATGATACTAGTTCTAACCACAAAACCAAGGAAGTATAGAATTAAATCTCTGACAACAAGGTCCTCTGCAAATCTTCTTAAAACACTTTTACAAATCAACTCAGTGTAATTCAGTGTTTAGAAGCAAGTCATTTTTGGAACAGCATTTTACATAATTAAGGAGTTCAAGTTGTGTAGAACATGCATAATACCTTAAACTGTAGATATGTAAATTATTTCAGATAAAACAAAAGTAACTAACCATATTGGTACAAGAAAGTTTAATCTTACAAATAATTAAGCTACCACTAAGATCTGTACTTTTGTATTAGCAGGTGGGTCAACGTTTTGTTTTAATCCCAAGCCTAAATTTGATATGTACACCACCTTTAAAACTATTAGCATGAGTTCCCTTCCCTCAGGAATGCTGGTCAACTGGTACAACTGAAAATTGCTCTGAGGAATGAGTACATTTCAGCCCTCTATCTGTCTGGAGAAGAGGAGTAATGACATGCATCTGCTAGCTGACATAACCCAGGATTTCTTCCTGTCTCCAGAGGAAGGAGTGGCACCTAAGACATTCATGGAGACTGATGTGTGAACAGACCCTGTCAGATTCCCTTGGAAACCACTTGAACCATCAACCTCAGGGATGTGTGGCCTCCACCTGCTGAGTCTTTATCACAATCACTTGCCAGCGCTGATATATATGGTGGCTGTATACTCATATTCTCCAGGCATAGGCTGATTTCTAATCCGACAACCCACTGACATGTTTCAGATGCATATTAATCACACCGCTGATACAGTGTTACAAATAAATACAGGAAGGGAGCATGCTCACTCAGCTATAGCCATTCAATTATTAAAAACTGACAGCTTGTTTGCAGCTTGACGGGTCCAGTTTCAGGAGGAAAAGAACCATTCAACTTAAGAGTTGCATCACTACACTCAGCAGTTATTGGATAATGCCACGATTACGTTTGTCCTACTTTCAAAATCGCAGCAATGTAGCAGGTTGACCTCCAGTTTAAAAGCTGGCCAGAGAAAACTAGGTGAAAGTCCATCACGCTTTCCAAAGAGTGATGTCTCTTTCTGCAGTGCAGTTTAAAGTGGATTACAGAGGCTTTACTTACAATAGAAAGGATCCTGGTCTACTGATATTAAACCAGCAATGTGACATTAAATGCAGCAAACCAAAGCCACTACCTCAATCTCACTACCTTACGTAGCTTAAAGTAGTATCACAACAATCTTATTTTGTTACTACAATTTGTGATGACAATTAAATTCCTTTGACCATGTGCAATCTTTCCTTGCGTCTTTCTCAACAGATGAAGGCCTGGTCACATGGGTCATTTTCTTCCAGGCAGCAAGAAATGATTAATAGCAGTTTCCAAAGCTATGCCATTCAGAGTGGGTGGTCATACATGACACAAATAGGTAGACAACAAGAAGATGTCAATAACAAACCACTTTGACCTCTTGCCCCACTCATATTATGAGAAATTGCACTGAATACAAGTTCATGTTCAATCATGTGAAATGCTGATTACCAGTTTGACAAAATATCTATTTATAAAGTAATAATAAAGAGTGTCTGTTTTTCATAACATGTGTGTCCAAAATCTGATATGGTCTTGATGCCAAGAGTAATAGCACTGTTAAATATCCTAAAGCTATAAATTGTAAAATAAAATGTACACATGTCGTTGAACAGGTCATAAACCTTTCAACAGCAAAACACTAAAAAGTTTAGTTGCGTAACTTATTTTTCGTTTTTTGTCACCTGATGTTGTATACAACATATCTAAAATATACAGTATGTATGAACTCCCCACTTCAAATGTATTCTACCAGAAGTCAGCATCTTAAGGGGATTATATTGTTTTCTTATGTTGAATTTTACTGGCGATATTGAATTTTTTAATAAAGTTGAGAAAACATACCCCTTAAGCTGCTGACGTCTGGCCAAATATCTTGCATTTCAGTTCATTCATACTGTATATTTGCATGGTTTTAGTAATCTTAACATTTCTGTTCATCCAGGGGGGTGGGGGGTTTTCCCTTGAACAAGAGCAACACAGCAAAATCAGGTTGTGTGTGTGATGCTCATGTGTTTAGGAGGTTGTTCACACGAGGCAACAGAATGTTACCAGGTCTTAAGAAATACCTTTATACTTCTTTCAATTTGCACCAAGCAGGTCTGCTTTCCACCTTGCTTGTGAAAGCAACATGCTTCATTTTAACTGTTAAAATCTAATAACTTAAAGTATATTTAAAATACTTCAATAAAAATAAATGATGTGCTTTTTTTAAATGTATGTTAATCAGAGTAACACCTGACAATACTTTATACAAATGATAGCCTGCTGACAAGTATATACTACAGGAGAATTAAAAACATTATTTGTACTAAGTACACATTGTGCTAACTCTTGGCTGTGTCAGTTCAGTGTGCATCAAATTAACTAAAATGCTAATCACAAACCACAAGCTGCATGAATTTTAAACAGTTCAATGTAGAGGAGAGCTTTGTTTTGTGGCAATGACAGGGTCAATTTCGGCATTTTTCTTCACTTCCTTTTGGCATAACATTTATCATTCTTCCAGACGAACAATTGTACTCCAACACTGACTAGCACAGGCGGAACAATGGACAACGAAATCTGGCCCTCCATCACTCCCAGCTATGGTTGCTAGGATACCTTTGATCCTTTAGGCAACTTGTCAAAGCTCATCACTTATTTAAAATTTAACCATGAAAATTATATTTTTTTAAATTGACTTTTGAATTATCCAGTTTTACAGACTGTGAAATCATGTTTTTGGGAGGTCTTTTCATCTTGCTTAGTTGCAGATTATGTATATAACCTTTTAAATCCAATTTAGCTAATATAGCAGCAGTTCAGAACAGATTCAAATGCAGAACAGGATTCTTCAGTTTGATACTGCAGAAAAAAAGTTTCTTCAATTTAAAGAGTTAATTTTCTTGCTTATCAATTATGTTTTTGGGTTCTTCTAAAGTACTTGGAATAGTTCATTATGAAACCACAATTTGTCTGCACTGCGCTTATGTTTTGTATTTTCATTAAACTTCAATTATCTTGTGTTAAAAATAATACAGTGCTTGTTATATAAAAGAAACCATAAGCTGATGTAAAAACATTGATGTAAATGTAACTGAAAAACTTGAAAATGTTATGTGCTGGGGACTGAGTCAACAGACAAGTGCAAACACACATAGGACCCACCACTTCCAAAATATGTTAAGCAACATGCTTCAAGGGCAGAATAAAAATAACTACAGAAAAACTAAAGCATTCAGCTGAGCAGTATAGGAGCTAGAATACTTTGCACAAATTAGGTTATTTCCGAAAGGTATGCATTATTTATTGTATTTCAATGTACCCAGTTCAAGATTGTTTAGAGGCAATTCATGGAGGAAAAATAATCTAATAAGACAATGTGTACTAGCTAATAGCCTGCAAAATCAAATCTATGCATGATGAGCATTTGTGTGTCTACACCCCAATATTTTGACCAACATCCTTTATATTAAAGGCTTTGAGGTTGGTTTTTAAGATGCTATATTAAAGAAAGGGGGTGGTGATGCTGCTGTCCGAACACCAATAGGTTAACGTTGATTGTATTGTGCTATGTACGAACAGGTGTAGCACTGTATGTTTCAGGAAGGAACGGTGCCAGCACACAACATGACCAGCAACTGCCAAAGCACAAAAGTGTACACTGCCTGCCTGTGAAATAGCGAGAGACAAGAGACCAGATGGGACCGGACAAAATAGGTTTCAGTGATTTATTTTGGGAGAATGTGGAAAACAAGAGCTACGACCATTCTCTACCAGCCATTTCTCTTTTCACGTACTACGTAAGTTCGGAGGTCAGTAGCGCCATGGCAACAAACAATAAGCTGGGGAGGAAACCCAGCATGCTCAGCCTTAGTGAGGGAGCAATGCCTTTCTCTGCAAGAGTTGCATATACTAAGACTTTAAAAGGCAGCATGTTTTAGTAAGCACCCTTTTTGCATATTGAAAATGGACTGTAAAGAAAATAGGCTGATAACACTTAAGGCTAGAAAACTAAATATCACTGCTAAAGCTCCACTGCTCTCTCTTCTAAACTCTTTCAAGCACAATACATATATTAATAAACAAATACTGCAAAACATTCGGCACCTTCAAATAATGTTGTAATTTATTTTATTACCATTATGCTTTGAAGACCAGTGGTAGAACTGTGCTGAAGTGGGGAAATCAAACCTGATTTTTTAAAATGCGTCACAATACTATTTAAGTCCTTCAATACTGATATTAACAATCATACAAAAGAGAGGAAATACCAAAAGTATTTCCATAAGCATAGTACAAACCCCAACTTCAGCCTCAGTTTCAACTATTTTTTTATTTTATTCAGTCATTGTCAAGGCTGCTCATTTGAATATGGTAGGACTCTGTATGTACATGTACAATCACAGAGAAAATTATTGGCACCCTTAATTTCAAAACAAGGTTAATCACTGATGCATTAAGTTAAATTAATATTGTATATTGGACTCTACTTAGCAATGATTTGCTCTTTGTGAGCATTACTAGCGAGTTCTATTTACAATTCCATTTGAGTGATTGGTGTCCAAACAGGGGGTGGCAATACTGCAACCAAGTAAGCATTAGATAGAGTTTACAAGGCTATCACACAGGCCATATTTTAGATTGATGAATCTCAATAGGCAGACAAAGTGACAGGCATTGAAGTGCGGGTTGACCCCTTTAGTCCAGATATCAATAGAATATGGACTGTGTCATAGCTTACTGCGACTCAGATTCCCCTCAGGGTGGCATGCAAGTGGCTTGTATGGATCTTCAATCAAAGCAATACGATGGTTATTACTTTATTTATGTAGTTATGCATGTTGTTTTGAAAGCAAGGTATCAGCAAAAGAAAGTAACTGGCAACCTGCAAATAACACTGCAGATTTACAGAGAGACATTATTAAAGATAATTATATGAAAATAATAATGAAAATGGGTATCAGGAAAAAATACCCATTGTTAGAACTAATAGCAAATAAAGCATTTCTTTCAATCTAAAAGCAAATGCATTTACTGATACGAACATGCATTTGTGTAAGAGCCATGCTGGATTATAACCTCTTTCCTTAGTCATTTCTTTTAGTGAACAAAATTGGTTAATGTTTCCATGGAAAAAGCATTATGCTTGGTTTAATTTATTATCCCAACAGTTGCCTATATATTTGGAAATTCAGCTTTTAAACATATAATAATTAACCAAAACACACCATACAGAGTCGTTTGAGTCTGCGGTTTGCTACATGTTATTTCCTTTCCCAGTCAGCTGTAAGATACAATGGACTACAAGTTGCACTAATTTTTGTGGCCTATTTTTATTCATTGTTTGCTCTGAGAACTAAGAGATCCCAGGACTGAGCAGCAAGCTGGTGGCACTGGTTCAATGTTTCCAAATGAATGATTCTTAGAAGAAAAAAGGCAGTCAGCAGCAACTGCAAACATACCAGAGCAAATGAGGATGCAAATGAACTTCACTGCAAAACACGTACATTTCTTTTTTGGTTTTTAAAAGGGCCCTTTATATTCTTTATTTTTTTAAGGTCTGTAATGTCAAATGATTATAATCAGAAAATCAATACAGTAGCATAGAGTTAGTTATCTAAATTGATATACAAGCCTTAATGCAAAGTGGTAACTGCAACAAATTTGGAAAAACATTCAAATATGAAAACAATACTTACTTGACTGTCATAGCTGCAACTGGGAAATATTCATTCATAAGAAATTTGGATTTCTTCTGTTCAAAGATTTGAAAGTCGATTTTTTCCCAGAAGATTAAACCAGGGTGATCCTACAAAGAAAAAAAAAAGCAATGTTAACATCTGAAAGTTACATTTACAAAGATGTCAATAGACATTCCATAACCAATGCACTTCTTAAGAAAAATAAAAATGTAATTATACATCCACAAACTCACGTTCACTGTGCAATTCAGAAAAACACAAAAACAATGCATCAATTATATGAATTACATACAATTATCTTAAATACAAGGCTAACTACATCAAGAGTTTCATACTGAAATTAAAGTGTAAGTCAATAAGATTAAAATCTAAAAATCTAGGGATCAGGTTACTCTAGAAATCTAAACACTTCATCCTCCTGTATTGGTTGGGCCTGATAATTCACCTTCATTACAAATAAATGTTGTCATATAAAGTGTCTTTCTGCATGATTGACATCCATAAGATAAAAAGGTAATCTGAAATCAGTCTTAACTACATATTCACATCAACAAATGCTTAACTCTTTAGAATGCTATTTTAAAACATGAGAAACCACAGCTTTTAGTATCTCCTTACAAAAGACACTTCAGCAATCCAGGATAGCTGGCGGTTATGCCTGACTTGCTAACAATTAGTAAAGCGAGAGTAAGTAGTCACCAACTTTGTGGGGGATGCCGTTACCATGACTACTGGAGGAGTGACTGGGAACAAAGTGCCTGCACAGCAAAGTCTAATAACCATGATCACATTATTGCCTTATGGTACCGAAGGAAGTACCAACAGAACATTACCTCACAAAAAAGTACTCTACCATATGATTTACTAATAGCACGGATCGATAGACAGAGATACTGACAGATAAACAGACAGACGGTTGGACAGAGCAAGCTTTTTTACCCCACTTGAAACAAAAAAAGACAACCGATGTTTTTCAAGAATTCAATACTTTTTCAAGAGATTCCAAAAGACCACCCAGACCTTTAAACTCAGCGCACACAGTCTAGGAGCAGAGGGCATAAATAGCATACACAGAAAATAAGCTAAACTAACTTCAGCCTTCATAACAGCAGTCACTTCAACAGGGAATAGGCAGCCTACTCATGTTGTGAACTCTGAGTCACCGGGGGTAAACAAGATGAGTCTTGGATCTTTAAGCTGTTAATAACTAGATGAGCAAAAGAGGATGAATAACTTTTTCTTCCTCTCCACTCCCTCTAGTCCCCGATACACAATCATTCATTTGGCACACAACACATCCGACAACGAACCCAAAATCAACAACATAGGCTATAGTTTGACATTAGCTTCCATTTCTTTCAGATTAAACCTTTAAATTGAAAATAACCCAGGCCCATAGCTGACTGTCACTACTTTGCACAACTGGCAAAAATACGATCAGGCCTGGGTTGGCTTGAAATTGGCCAAGATGTCTTCACTCAACAGTAATATCAGAGAGAGTTGTTTTTGCCTGATTAATACTTTACACTCTTGACAACATTTCTGGGTCTCACTCACTGGAATCCAACTCTGTCTGACAGGTTGGCGATACATCACACGCACTCCTGCAAGTGGTGTCTTGAAAAAGTTCCTTGGCCTTTTGATGTGGGTCTACCAATTGCAAAACATACAGGGTCACATGATGCAGAAAAATGTAAACATTTTCCACATGGTAGCCTTCCCAAAGCACAATGGAACAACTTAAGAAAGAAGCTGTTGATAAACATCCACATCTATATAACCTCTTAAGAATAGAGAGCAGCTCTTCATATGCTCTTTGATGCATTATGTATAATATCCCTTCAATGCCATCCTACATTTAGGACTACACCAAATCAAAACTTTGACCTAGTTGTGAAAAGCAGACCATCAAATTGTACCCATTTGTGTTTTGATATGAAAGTACAAAGTGGTTTCTTTCAATAAATTATTGTAATTAGGTTAAAGTTTTGAATAGGCCTGGGCCTTAGTGCAAAGGTTGTAAAGATGAATGACTGAAATTTTAAAGAAATGTAACGACAATATGAAAAAATACTTCCCAGTCACTATTCTTTTCAAGAAGGGTTTTTATTCTTATTTTACAATAGTTCTACATTTAATTTTTTTTAGAATTTGAAAACCATAATAATGGGTTCCTGTAGCTCTTTTTTTATCTCAAGGACAAGATGTCTCATGAGGTGTGATCTTTACACTTGTAACTTTCATTATAATGTAAAGTGCTTGGTTTTAAATTAAAGTATTTTTGAAGAGAGATGACTCAAAGGTTGTCTTGTCCTTTAATGAAGGATAACTAAAAACTGTTTTTTTATTCAAGTAGCAAAACAAAACAAATATGAACATTTGATTTCTGAGAACACTGGTGTTAACACTAACACTGGGTATTTGACAATGGACAAACAGCATTCTAAGCTGCCTCTTGCTCGTTTGGATGGGGTTTCTGCTTGTCTTGAGTTAAGATGGTAACATACTGTATGTGCTCAGGGTGTGATCAAGTCTTGCAACAAGAGACAGACTTACAAAAACAACTGTTTGCTGTGTATTAGGTTGTGGAAACACTTAATCCCATTTGGTTTGCATTCTGAGTCACTCAATTCATTTTGTCCTTAGTTTAGAAATTAGAAATTTAGAGGAATTTCAAAAACATTTGTAAGAGTAGATACAACTTGTTTCATTTATAGCACATTACTATAATCTATTCATTAAGACGAAGTCAATGTCAAAGAGGCATAATAATGCAAAATAAATAAATGGGAAGAATCAGATCTCTTTTTTTTTTTTTTTTACACAATAGTTATAGAAATTGAAAAACAGAAACAAGGAACTCAAGTTCAAGGTTTCATCTGATTTTAAACACCTAAATCCAGTTCTCAGCTATTTTAAGTGAAGTTGTTGAATTGGTTTCAGCTGCCATAATAACATTTTGTTGACTGATAGCAAGCTTCAAAGATAGTCTGTCATTATCCCTTTGCCCGTGTGAAAGGGCTATGATGGCAGTATGCCAGTTTAAATTACGAGGTCTTGTGCTGTCAGTAGGTTCTTAGAGATTTTTTGATAGTTGTTTTTGAGGTTTATTTGTGAAAGGTCTGTGCACACTGGGCTACAGAGGAAGAGATGTCTAAAGGAAATAAAAGGATGGGATGATAAAGGAGAATTGGAGAGAAGAAAAACTGAAACAAGGTTCACAGAGGCACACAGTACAGCTGTACAATAAGTCAGGGAGACATACATTTTCACTAAAACAGTAAGGAACACCAATCTCTTTCAAATGTTCAATGATTGAATGAAATGCACTAAAATAAAAACTTTAGCAGAAAAAACACAGCTGTAGCCTTTTACACAAGTTACAGTATGATTAACTTGGTCTGCAGTATACTGCCAAGTCCTCACCCACACAAACCATGAGCTGCTAGTCAACTGTTCTGCATTGTTTTCCCTCCTGTCTTTAACAAACAAAGCCAAAACAAAACAATACAAACAAACAAAACCTGAAGCAATGGCTGAATAAAACAAGCACAAGTTTGTGTGGATTGTTTTTATGCAAATTAGCCTACTTTACACTGCATATTTCAGGTTGAATGGTTCTTTTTAGCAAAGTTTTGGAATGGAAATACAGCGGCAACATTGCAGCTACATTCTACCATATTTCACCTTTTGTAATATTTTTCCAGGCAAAGTACTTTGCAGAAAAAAATATATGGAGCTGTAATGGTTACTAATGCAAAATGTTAGGACTCTTGACCAAAATACTTGCATTTATCCTGTTCTCTGGATTGTAGTCTATTTTAAACAGGAACCACCATTTGCAAAAACACTTCGCTATTCAACGCCTCCCTCATTAGGTTTTATAAAAGATGGTGACCGATTTCCATTTAGCATGGAGATTTGGTAACATTGCAAGTACCCAGTAGAGTTTAACGATGCATGGATATGGATATTTGGATTTAGTTTGGACAGTTCCCCGCAGAAATGGAAACACACACAAGCCATATTACGGATTCCTTCAGGAATGTAAATTACAGAACAAATCATAGGTTTCTTCTTTTTTTATTAAAATAAAATGTCTCACTCTTTCAAGATGCCACCCTGACAAATAGCACAAATGATTAATTATATATCACTCGATGTCAGCAAGAATAAAAACCGAGATTTAGCTAAATCGGCAAACTGGAAGACTGCCATAGCCATGATTCTGAAAATGTGTAGATTACAAAGTTTTATAGTGCCTTCCCTAAAAAAGAACAATATTACAGTTTCACAGCTCCACAGTGTATCTTTGCTAGTGAGTGGAATAAGGTAAAGACCAACATAAAACACCTTTCTAAAGTACTTCATAGGTATGCATTTTTCAGAAACTCTCTCAATTAATTGTTTCAAAGCATCAGTTCTTATATGTAAGATTCAATAAGATTCAATAACAGAAATCAACAATATTTTCTATGTCCACCACTAGTGTCAACACAAAATGTGCATGGACTGGCAGATAGTCTGCACATCAACCACAGGGGTGTTCCTCCATTGAATAATGCCTGCCAAGCAACAGCCAGGTCTACTGCTTTATTTGGCATATTACTTATTCTGGATGAAGTTAATATCCAGTGATACAACAGACCAGTGCAGGACACTGATCCCAGCCGAAAGTCTTGAGCAAGCCCTGCTGTGTGAGGACAAGCCGTATCATGTTGAAAGATTAAGGATTACAATGGTGCTGGAACTACGGAAGAAACACGGGTCTCCACATATAGGGAAAAAAGCGTTGCCAGATTATGAACAACAACAAAACACAACAGGCTAACACACAAGTCACCTGTAACTTGTTTCCTACACAATTATGCCACCACAACCAACCAAAACTATTCTACTCACTGACACAGACCCAAGTAAACCCTTCATGATTGCTCCTGTATGCAGTGCTCAACCAATGACAAATGTGACTGGAGAAATCACCAACCTTTGTCAATAACCAGGAGGCCTGTGGTCCACGTAGGAGTGATAGAGCGAGGAACAGCGAACCAGGGTGCCTGTATCAGATAACAGTAACTCCAAATAGTCTGATGACTAATATCAGGCTTATTGGATTTCCACGATGCTCAGGCCAGAGTTTTACTTCACGGAAGCAAACCCCAATGTGGCTCTCTGAAATCTAAGGATCTTGTCACTTGGTTGTGATCTGAAGTTGACTGTCTCAAGAACAAGTGTTTACTGTCAGTTTCCCATTCCATTCTTTAAAACTTGTTTTGAAGTGTAGTAATTAGTTAAAAAAAAAAGTAACAAATGTAAATACAATTTAAAAAAAGAAACCACTCAATTATCTAAACTGTAATTTTAATCAGTTTCCATGTGTGGTTAGATATAAATATGCTCCTGACCACTAGATCACTTTGCAGCAATACTTTAATATCTATATTGCCATGTAAATTCTAATTGCTCCATACAAATAAATGATTGCTGAATTGTTGAATGATGTGCTAGTGGAAGAGAAATGCTACTTTTTTCATAAGAATTTAATCCAATTCTAAAATTGTCAAGCCTTACATTTTCCCACAAAAATGTATCATTATTATAATATCCTAGTGAAATTGCTGCTGTCAATTCAAGGGGCTCAATTATTTGGTTTAGCTGACAAATTGCAACCAAGAACTTTAAGATGCTTACAGTGCAACCAAGGACACTAAATAAACAACTACCTTATAGCATACAAGCTGCAGTTGGCTCTCTGCAATATGAACATCTTTAGTCCTTATCATGCACCTGTCATACTCAGATTACAAAAAAATACTTTCATTTCATATAATAAAAAATGTAGGTTTCCACACAAATTATGATCTTCTCCTATACCCTTCAAATGCCATTCAACTGTGTCAATTCAGTTTCAAAATTCAATACATAATATTATCGGCACATAACAGAAGGGAGTCCTCCTAGTAAGTCTGACATAAATTATATCTAATTGATGATTCGGGACAGTGGAAAGCCAGACACAGTGTCATTGTATTTAAACACAAGCATATTACACACACTTGCAGACCAGCGAACGCAGCTTGGCAAGGCTTCGTTAAAATGCCAGAGGACTGTAGGGGGAGGGGACTGCTATGCATGAGTGAGCTGGTTCAGTTCATACAGAATAGCTTTGTTCATATACATTCACACCACAATAAATAACATAAGAGATAAGCCCGGGTGGAGAGCAGAGAAGACATAAGAAGATTAACAAGACACTCTCTCTGTCTTTGCAAGAACTGTTGCCCTATCTTAAGGAGTTGGAATGTAACTACAATTAGTTTCAAAACAACTTTAAACCTTAAATCTTAAAACGGATTTGAAATCTATAGCATAATTAAAATAAATATTTACTCATAAAATGGGATAGATTTTATATAGCACTACTGTTTTTACACAGACAAATAAAAAAAATATAGGCATATATATGAAATTGCTAAGTAAATAAAATAGTGTGCACTTTAGGCCTATAGCCAAAATAAATAACTGTAGTACTGCAGGATGTAAGTGCTAAAGTACCATCTGGAAATAGATTTCTTGGTACATTAAACATTTGGTCCTTTACCTTAGGATGCAAAATGCCCATAGCACACAATTCCAGATGGAAGTGTGTGCTTCATGAAGCATTATTTCTCCAATATGCCACAAACCCATTATTGCCTTTTGAAGACAATAATTATGTGTAGCCCAAATTGCAAAAACATATTCCATTGACACCTTCAGTGAACATGAACATGAACATGTAGCCTACTTGGACAATAAGATGTAGAGGACATTAAGAAAACCCTATTGCCTTATGCTATAACTTAAGTGGATAAACAATTTAGACACATCTTTGGGATACTTTAGCCGTTTGAAAAACATCCTGTATTTTACAGAGCAAAGATCACTGACGTTTTCAATATCCAAGCTCAAGAAAAATCATTCTGTTGGGAATACCAAATGTATGTAGTTGGAAATTATTCCATCTCCTGAGAAAGCATTACCAAGCCAATTAGATGTAAATGGTCCAGGAGTGAATTTCACCCTTTTTCGGTCATTAAATGTTTTCACTTGCAGTTTATTGTGATTTACCCTTTCCCACAGCAAGTATACCAGATTAAAATTAGAATAAAAGCAATCTTGAAAATAAATACCCCAAAATAAGGGTTATTTATCAAATTTATTAAAGGCTAAAATTAAAGGGGAAAACATGTAAAAGACTATTTAATCCATGTACATTTCTCATGTTCATTTTAACCAGAACATTGTACACAATGTTAGAAATTTCTGCAACAAACATTATACGAGTTCAGAGCTCCCTACTATAAGTAAAGCGAGAAAAGTATTTAAGACAATACACTATCATCAGCAGGCAGCAAGGTGCAGTGTATTACCTAAATACACTGAACTCAATAATAAAGTTTCAACTGTATTCATGATTTTAAAGAACTGGTAAAGTAGCTACTTGCTGTACAAAAAGAAACAAATTCCCAAGTTTCTTGATAAATTATTTAGTAGAAACAAAATTCTACAATAAATTGTGGTTTTCCAAAAAATGACATCAGTATAATCTTGAGGTTTCACAAGCTGCCCTAAAACTCCAATATCTCATTCAATGGGATATAAAATATTCAGGAAAACTAAGCACATTTACAATCCAGACAAAAGGGATTTCACTACAATGCATTTTTATTAGTTTATAGGTCTAAGGTCACAATGAAAATGGAAGTTCACAAGAAACAAATTGTGTCAAGACAGAAGCAGCTATCAACTGACTTGACTATTTAATCCATGTGCATTTCTCATGGACTTCCTGAATGAAAACCGTTTTTTTCTTAGATTTTCCAAGTGCAGTTCCAAAATATTTAAGCACATAAAATGTGTTACTTTAATTAAATATATAAAATACTAATTTAACAACATATTTTTCCAATAGTATGTGTAGGAGAGGCACATATATATAAATTAAAAGCAATGTATCAGACCTTTATTGTGAAGATACACACTGTTATTCCAGAGGACATGCAGGAAACTCTACACAACAGCCAAACCAATCTTACACTACCTGAAATCACTGTACACAAATCTTCAAAATGCACTAATTGGCAGTTGTGTTGTTACAATCTGTCACTGAGTGAATACATCTGACTGTCTTCACCAATCTGTGCTCACAGGGCAGGCACCTAGTTTCATTGCCCGCCCTTCCCCCCTAAAAGGATTAAATTACTATTAAAAACATACGTAATTTCAGAGTAAAGAATAAAGGCTAAAATATTAGCTAAAATCATGTAAAAATAACCAGATCAAACAAAAGTGGTGCAAATTGTGCAAAAATGTATTATATTCACAGGGGGCACACAATGAAAAATAATTAAAAATAATATTCTATTTCAGTGTATCTGGCTACAGAACATCCCTTTAATGTGCAGATATATTTTTAAGGTGGTAAATTGTGTGTACTCCTGTTTATAGATAGAACTTGAATGACAAAAGGACTGCATGCCGTTCAACACTACTATTAGGACAGGGACTAAAAGCTGGAAGGCACAGGAAAAAAGGCTTTGATGTGTTGTGATTGCACTTGAAAAGACATTTAAGAAGCTTTGATCTCACAGAGGAAAATCCCAGAGAGAGACTGACTGAGGCAGTGTGTACCTCTTGGAGGCTCACAAGCAAGTGATACATCAAGCTAAAAATATGAATAAAATGTAAAGCACATATAAAGTGAGAGAGACCATCATTTTCAATTGTAATATGAATAAAACAGCTGTACTGTAAGTTTTTGCAGCTTGATTACAGTCAGCTACAAGTTAGATCTGTTTCTTTCACCCTTGCACACTTCTTAATATACTAATTTCTCACAGGTTTTCAACACCTTGCAAATCCTAATTTCCTAAAGCCTTGCAGATGTTTTATCCTGTTCTTGACCAACTATGTCCAAAGTGCATCAAATCACTGCACAGAAAAGCAACTTGTCAACAGTAAAGTAGGATTTGTAACAATAGCCTACCTGTATGTCAAAATATAATTCAATGCAAAAAAGCCCAATTATTCAAAATATTTGTTTTCCCCACAGTAAATATGGACACTGCTTTCATATGGTAAGTAAACCTGCAACAGTATAGAAAATTTGAATTTCTCCGAGTTCAAATTTTAACAGCTTTGAATGCTACAATAGAAACGGAGGTGATAAAGTCTGATGGTAGCAATTATGTGTAAAGTTACTCTGGATCAACCACATTGTACGGAGACAGAGCTTACAACTGGCAAACAATGGGAGGGTGTGTTTTGGCTCAGGTCCTTCCGTGTCTCTTCAATCAAAACCACAAAGAAAAATTATATGAAATTATATGAATGACTTGAATTGAGCATGTGGTTTGCTCCTGCACAAAACTTGGACTTATAACCCACAACAACTAACTAGCTGAAGACTTAAAATAAAAAACACTAAAATCAAACAGATTTGCCCTACTCATAACTAAAGATGGCATTCAAATCAAACCTGTCTATTAGCAATAACTGAAAGCTTCTTGAATGACCCCAATTACTGTATCTCTGCACTCTTAACAAGAATAGATCATTAAATAGACAATTAGTCCACTTACCTAAAAATTGCCAAGCAATAAGAAATCAAAAGTCACTGGACAACTGATGCTTTAAATTAACAAGATGAAAAACTGTTAAAACACAAAACTCAATTCAAGATTTAAGCTGCAGAATAAACAGAAATAAAAACATATTTAGTATACTGTTCCATGAAACATTACGCAGCAAGGCTCCAAAGCACCAGACAACACACAAGAACAACCCTGGATGAAATTAAAGCTTAATAAAACACACTTACCAAACAGCATGGCATTCTTCAATATTCCTACAGAGAAGTCAAAGGGAGCTCCAATAAAGCTCTTGATAACCTCCTACCAAGGAGTCATGCCCTTCGAAAGCTATGAGAATCATGACTAAATCTGCACTATTGCAAGCCAAAGTCGGATGCCTCTCCCACTCTCCCCTTCTCTCTTGCCGTCTCTCTGTCTCTCTGTCTCTCTTTCTCCTCCACCTCACTTAATTATTAAAGCTGCAGTATCCAAAGAACAGGGGAGAGAAGTCCATAACGTCACAAAGTACCCTGAGGAGGATGAATCCTCCTTAGCTCTGAGGTAACATAAGACAACTGTACTACTTCGTTGCCTTCAGTACAGGTCAGTCAAGCAGAGCTCGCTCTAGAGAGAGACAGCTGAAATGTTTACTCTGGAAAGCATCAGCACACACACCATTCCTTTGAGAAAGAGGAGGAGGGCTTTGGTTTACAAGGCTGCTCCACACTCCTTGGCAATGTGCATGGTGCTCAGTATCACAGCTGCCTATCTTCAGCACAGTAGTAAATCACATTCTGTGGTGAAAGGCTGGGCCGAGTGTGCTGCCATTCTTCCCTGGTGGATTGTACTGTGTAGAACAGCTGGCTTTGGCTGTTTAAAGAGCGGAAAATATGTGAATATAGGCTACACCAAATACTGAACTGTTATGGAAAAGAACAGTCTGCACTAGGTGCTTACTTTGGTGTCAAAAGTAATGTGCTATGTCAATAAAGTCTTCTCCGAAATGTCTCCTAAAGGGTAAATAAATGTTCAGTCAAACCAAATGTGCACATTTCTGAGACTGACATGTTTGTTAGCTGCAAACCGCAGTCCATCCATCAATGCAAGATTGAGGTTTTCTGTAGATTTTTTTTTTATCTTGGTCCTGTTAATACAAGACAAAATGGTTTGAAAAGAGAGAAGAACATAGATCTATATTGTAAAAAGTGCTTTGACAAATCCTTGACGTCCACAAAATCAATGGAGTTTTGCCAGGAAAATGTACAAGAAAATATTTTTTGACAATCACACCATAAACACGTCAATCAATAAAGCACAGTTATTTTTTAAACTGTGAACATAACAGAATAAGAACAAAGTTTACAAAAACGAGAGGCCATTCGACCAATTATGCTTGTTTCGTGTCATTAACAACTACGTGATCCAAGGATCCTATGCAGTCTATTTTTAAATGTTCCCAAATTGTTGGTTTCAACCACATTGTTCTGCGAGTTTCTTACAGATTGTGATGACTCTCCGTGTGAAGTGTCTCCTGTTTTCTCGTATTGAATGCCGTGAAGCTCCTCTGGTTTGATGTGGTCGATGACTTTCATGATTTTGAAGACTTGAATCAAGTCCCCACGTAGTCTCCTCTGTTCCAGGGTGAAAAGGTTCAGTTCCCTCAGTCTCTCAGTAGGACATTCCCTTCAGACCTGGAATAAGTCTGGTTGCTCTCCTCTGAACTGCCTCTAGAGCAGCGATATCTTTCTTGAAGTGTGGAGCCCAGAACTGTACACAGTATCCAGATGAGTTCAAACTAGTGCATTGTACAGTCTGAACATTACTGCCCTTGTTCTCAATTCTACACTTTTGACAATGTATCCTAACATTCTTTTTGCCTTTTTTAATTGCTTCCCACATTGTTTAGATGGAGACTGAGGAGTCTATGTAGACTCCTAGAGTCATCTAGTTCTGTTCCTCCCATAGTGTAATTATAGTGGACATTTTTGTTACCTGCATGTAATACCTTGCACTTGTCCACATTGAATTTCATCTGCCAGGTGTCGGCCCACAACTGAATATTATCTAAGTCCCTTTGAATAACCTGTGCTGCCGAGATTGTATCTGCTGAGCCACCTATTTTAGTTTCATCTGCAAATTTGCTAACTATCCCAGAGAGCTTAGGAATTTATTGCAATAACCTTTGACAATGCAATATTTTACTTCCTATTCCAATATTCTAATGCATACTTAATAGATTCTTATGATTTTATAGAAAACTAATGAGTTTAGCCATTTATTTTTTTATTCATCCTGATTTTTACTGCCAAACAAACTTGTCCAGCTTGACAAACAACAGGAATACAATTATTCTCATTCAGGTGTTTTCTCAGATGGATGTAGCATGACTCCAATGTGCCATTTGATTCCAAAAGGATTGCAGCTTGCAAGAGTGGGTGGGTATTAATCCACACAATGGGAAGAGAAGAGGGAAAAATCACCTGAGGAGAGGAATTTTCCTCATGACCATGTTTTAAAGGTGTATCTGTCTCTCTCATCAAGTGCATCTGGAGAAGAAGTAAGGAATTCATGTACAAAACAGCCAAAAAAGGCATACTTCTTCCAAACAGTAGCCCAAATCTTTTCCTTAATATCAAATCAAGTGCTTTAAGCTGTCTAGTGATGGCATGTAAAATAAACAATGTATTTACCAGTGAGAGCTAATGCTCCAGGATTTAGTTACAAAAGGATTCCATCCATTTCTTATGAAGGTCACTGAATAACTATTTATATTTTTCTTAAAAGGCAGCTTGTGAATCAAATTACCCTCAATACAGTATCTCAGACGCCTAGACCTTTGAAAGCTTCAGTGAAATACATTTAAAAAAAGACCCAGCTCCCACTGTTAACATACAAAGAATATGGAGGCTCACCATTATCCTACAGTAATTTGCAAAACTTCTAAATGGAGGACCAACACATAGCCTAACCTTTGTTACACAACAATCAATGACTGGCTTTGTGTCAATGAAAATACACTCACCTAAAGGATTATTAGGAACACCTGTTCAATTTCTCATTAATGCAATTATCTAACCAACCAATCACATGGCAGTTGCTTCAATGCATTTAGGGGTGTGGTCCTGGTCAAGACAATCTCCTGAACTCCAAACTGAATGTCTGAATGGGAAAGAAAGGTGATTTAAGCAATTTTGAGCGTGGCATGGTTGTTGGTGCCAGACGGGCCGGTCTGAGTATTTCACAATCTGCTCAGTTACTGGGATTTTCACACACAACCATTTCTAGGGTTTACAAAGAATGGTGTGAAAAGGGAAAAACATCCAGTATGCGGCAGTCCTGTGGGCGAAAATGCCTTGTTGATGCTAGAGGTCAGAGGAGAATGGGCTGACTGATTCAAGCTGATAGAAGAGCAACTTTGACTGAAATAACCACTCATTACAACCGAGGTATGCAGCAAAGCATTTGTGAAGCCACAACACGTACAACCTTGAGGCGGATGGGCTACAACAGCAGAAGACCCCACCGGGTACCACTCATCTCCACTACAAATAGGAAAAAGAGGCTACAATTTGCACAAGCTCACCAAAATTGGACAGTTGAAGACTGGAAAAATGTTGCCTGGTCTGATGAGTCTCGATTTCTGTTGAGACATTCAGATGGTAGAGTCAGAATTTGGCGTAAACAGAATGAGAACATGGATCCATCATGCCTTGTTACCACTGTGCAGGCTGGTGGTGGTGGTGTAATGGTGTGGGGGATGTTTTCTTGGCACACTTTAGGCCCCTTAGTGCCAATTGGGCATCGTTTAAATGCCACGGCCTACCTGAGCATTGTTTCTGACCATGTCCATCCCTTTATGACCACCATGTACCCATCCTCTGATGGCTACTTCCAGCAGGATAATGCACCATGTCACAAAGGTCGAATCATTTCAAATTGGTTTCTTGAACATGACAATGAGTTCACTGTACTAAACTGGCCCCCACAGTCACCAGATCTCAACCCAATAGAGCATCTTTGGGATGTGGTGGAACGGGAGCTTTGTGCCCTGGATGTGCATCCCACAAATCTCCATCAACTGCAAGATGCTATCCTATCAATATGGGCCAACATTTCTAAAGAATGCTTTCAGCACCTTGTTGAATCAATGCCACGTAGAATTAAGGCAGTTCTGAAGGCGAAAGGGGGTCAAACACAGTATTAGTATGGTGTTCCTAATAATCCTTTAGGTGAGTGTATGTTTTAATTTAGACCACTGAAGATACATTTGTCAGTCAATCATCAATGCAACTATTTCTTTAAAGCTTGCTAAAAAAAAAGGCACAGTAAGATTTAATTGGTTAAACTGCAAGATTTGACTGAATTTAATGTCTCATGGTTATCTTGTGCTTCCAATGGAATTCTTAGTTCACAATGTTCACATTGTTTGAAGTTAGACAACATACCAGAAGGAAACCCTATGCAACCTACAAACACTGCACTTGTACAAACAGAAGCATTAGAATGAAAAATGTTCTAATTATATAGTATATTAAAGAGTTAGAAATTATGTTGAAATACAATGGCTATGAATAATGATTTACCAACATTGGGATATTGCTTTAGATATCCACTGCATCAAAAAGAGCTAAAGAATTTCTGTATTGTTAGACCACCGTCTTTTAATTTAGATAAATATTTAAATTTACTTCAGATACCAACTGCTACAGGTATCTTCTGCTCTTTCTGGAGCTCAATTAAGTCTCAAGTATCACAAGAGAAAGCAGCTGACATTTCTTGAAGTCGTTTGTTCCACTCCCCAATAACTCTTCATGTGTTGTATTAATTTCAGTTTAGCGTTTAATAATGTGCTGTGAGGCTAATTAATTTGAAAAACTACATAAAGACAAAGCTAACAAGAGAAATTACACACACAAAATAGCCTATATATCATGCACTAAATCGATAACCCAAGGATCCAAAAAAGGTTTTTGCCACCGGTCTACGGTATTCAAGTTACAATTGAGCATACTGACAGTATACACCTAAATCCACCTATAAGACCTAAATCTACATTATGACTAAAACCCAGTGCGGCTATTTTCCAATTACACTTTTAAAACTGTTCTCTCAAATCAATTATTTCCAAATGTCCTTTGAGTCGCTACTTAATTTTCTCAATGTACCAAAAACCCTTTTGGCTGTGTACTGTTACCCCGATCTATGCTTTGTACTGAGAACCTATCATGGAAGCAGCCACCATAGAATCATTGAACAAAGCCTACTGTAGTGTATGTAACAAAGCTCCCATTGCTATTCTCCCTAGCCCATAGGTGCCCAACCAGTGCTTGCTGTCATTCATACATACCTCAGTAATCCTGTGGCTTCTGACAATAAGTTAGACCACAATAGGGTTCAAGCTTGTAATTTGCAATTGACAGGTAGGTCAACGTTTTTATGTGATCTAAAGCAAGGCATAGTAATGATGACTCATTCTCATAATTAATACAGCAACATCTTCCACATTTGCTATGCTAGCTTCTGAGGGCATTTGTTTGTATGAGAAGATCCTTATTTACATAGGAAAATAATTTGTTTTTCCTCAGGTTCACACAACTCACAGATAGCCAAACACACCTGCTCATTATATAACTTGAAAAGAAGTTAGATAGGGTTTAAATACATAAGACATTTTATGGCAAAATTCAAACATTTCACCATTCAAGATAAAATAACAAATGCTATGCCACTTTAAACTGTCTTCTAGTATGTGTACTATCTGGAAAGCCTTCATATTGACTAACACAGTGCCAGAAGGCATCAATGACATCATTCTGCCATGTGCAAGCTTAGGAATGAAGTGAAAGCTACAAATTATATTGACAAGAGTTGAGTGGCTACCCTGCCTACAGGACCAAACAATGAACTATCACCTAATTTGACAAGCACATTAAAAAAAAAAAAAAAAAAAAAACACAGGGGAATAATTCTTCTAGTATATTCTAGTACCGCATGTCTAAAAACAAGCACTTCTCTGTTCACAGACATTAGCTGCAGCATGTCAATTCAGTGTAAACAGGGAGGGAAATATAACAGGGTTATGCAAGCCTTTGACTTTAATGTTATGTCTGAAGTTAATTAATTCATGTCAAACCATATAGACCTAAACTTACTATTAAAAGTTTCAGAATGTTTGGGATTTTCTTTTCTTATCAGTTATTCTATTTGGCTGAGACCTTCTGAAGATCTTTATGCAACTGAAACCTTTTCATAACCAGTTACTGTTTTTAACCTCATACAGTTACACCTGTCACGAATTTGGCTAATGCATTACAACCCATAGAAATATAGGCAATTATTTCCATAACAGGTCCAATGTAAATCCACAATCCAATCAACCTGTAAGCAATACTTTGAGGATCGATTAGAGTATATGCTGTTGAAAAAATATAAATCTCCCAAAATAGAAAAATCTAATTCAGTGAAATCAGTTTCCATGTAACAAAGCATATTTGCTCCATTGACTCAGTTTCCATTAAAACTAAATGTATTGGGAGGCATCATGCCCATCTGTGCCTTTCCTGAGGCAGTCTCAATACTGAAATTATTTTTAAACCTTGATGGATTAAATAGATTGTGTATACAGACAAATACACAAGCCAATAGCTGTCCCACTATACTGTGTAGTGAACACATAAACTGGAATTCACATTGACAGTGGAAAACTGTGAAAAAGCCTCTGGATACACACACAGCATACATAAATACTCAAATTGTTGAATTATATGTATGCCTTCTGGCTTTAAATGCGGTGGTCAAAAGACAATTTCCATGGGGGAAAAGATTTTGCCTGTATTAACTGGATTCCTCATGAGTTTCTTCAAGGCCTTGTTCTTGAAAGCTACAATTAAATGGCAAATATTGGTGTTCAGAAGGCATTTCTTCAGTCATATGCAAGGATTCTTTCCACTTTCACATCCTCACATGGTTTAAAATGTAGAAGTCTAACACAATCACTTTCAAGATATCAGCTCACATTTGTGCAGAGGTTGTGTCCTCTAAGCTCCTGTCTGTGTGTCGTCACAGCAGCTAAAAAAGCCTTTCTCCAGCCCTTGCTATGACAGAAGCAACGTAGCCACATGAAAACACAAATGCTGCCATCATATTGGGAGTGACAATATTGAAATAATACTTTTAAAAACTCACCAGTGTGTGAACAAGGCAAAGATGAATTACAAGCATGGTACTTTAACAGGTGAAGCAACATATGATTCCATCTACTTTTTGTAAGTATGCACCTATCAAATGGAAAGTAATTGACACTGGTATTGACAGTACCAAATCCATTGTAGAACATGACCTTGTGACCCCTAGTACACATGCAAACCATCCTAATTACACAGTTCTATAAGAAGGTACAACAACTATAGTGCATAAACATTCAGATATTAATAAAGCCACAATCAATAAATTATATTAATTTTATGGAAATTTGAACAAATGTATAAAAATTGAAAGAATTGTTGATTCTATGCTACAGGCCACCAACTCACTTTCTATAAGGCAGCTGTCCTTAGCCTCTGATACGAAAGCCTTCAGAATGCCAATTTTTGGAAAATGATCTGATTGCATTCAATGCTTTGGGGATGCTGAAGTTATCAACGGTATAGTTGGCAGGCTCAGGTGAACTCTTTAAGGTATCTCCTATATAACCTTTGGATTTGTGTGCCTGATCAACAAGAAAAGTGGAAAAAATACAACTCAGTCTTTACAGTAACATACCTCCATAAACAAGCATTTCTAAAATGTCTTGCCTGGGTTTCACTTTGTCAGGCCCCTTAACTATTCCTATTGCAAAAAGATACAGAACTGTACATCGATTCAGACGATGACAAAGGAAGAAGCAAATGTATTCAGAACCATTATTGAGTAGATTTTGCATTGCCTTTTCATCAGTTTGCTTACAGTTTTCAGACTCCTGGGACATGTAAAAACAAATACAGCTTCCTATGAACTTCATTCATGCAACAAGATTTGTAACACTAAAAAATATATATATTTTAGAATTCAGTAAATTGTGTGCTGTAGACTGTGTGCACAATCAGGATATCAAAGAAAGGAGAAACAACCAATAACAACAGAAAAATGCAAGATTTCTCTGTATGATAACATTTAAAGATTACATACAATGAAAGTGTCCCCTTTAATCTTATAATTACAACTGGCAACACTATGGGGTGGTTTCACAGAGTCTCATTAGCACTAGTCTTGGACTACCCAATGTTATTTTAGGTAGGGTAGTCCAAGACTAAGGCTAATCAAGGTCTATGAATCCAGGTGTGTAAGTATCAAGTTTCATTGTTTTGTATTGCTTTTTGGAATAAAAATGCCTTGTTTTTTTATAAGATCACAGAGGATAGTCAATGGGGAATGGGGAATGGAAAAAGCTGTCACCAATTACACTAAAGAAATGATAGAATACGTTGTCAAGAACATCTGGACTACATCCCTTTCCTAGGTCTTTCTGTTAACATTTGAGCACTTTGTCTGTTTTCCATAACCACTGGTAACTGCACACAAGTTGCACTGTTTCTATTATGCATGTAAACCAACACGTGAATGAAGCTCTTCATAACTGATGTTTTTAAAAGGCCTTCACATAAGAAATATGTTTAATACATTAGGATTGCAGTCAATGTAGACACAAATGTTTGAAAACACTGCACTCCAGGCTGTTCACATTTCTTCTGCCTTACCAAAAATGTCTAATATTTCCGAATCCAATGCAAGTGTTCAAATCACATCACCTGTATGAGCTGCAGAGAAGATGTGCAGCACCAGCACGCAAATGGAGCAAAACGGGGCCACTCTTCATTAGTTTGCCCACATGAATAGCGCATAATATTTAATTTGCGATATGTAACTCTAAATGAAAATATTTTGACACAGAAAAACAGCTTGTTTATGGCTTGAGGTATAATATTCGCGTCTTGGTTTACTTGCGTTTTTATAATTTTACAATTTACGCAACTGCAACAGTCACGGAAGTATTATGTAATTAACTGAACCACAACGAAGCTTTCTGTTGCTCCTGCCAGGACTCCCTCAATCGCTGTCTCTTACAATAGATGAAGATCTTTTGTCAGTTTTTCTTCCTTTGCACATCTATAATACATGCTCCCAATGCCATTATCACTTGGAAGCCATCCAATAAGCTTTTCAACTGGATGAAAAAGGGAGGAAATTTAGCAAAGCCTTTGAAAGTACGTCAATCAATGGGAAACAATTGCCTATGCCCATCGTTTATTTTATATTTGATGTATACTTTTACTTTGTTGTTGTCACAGAGAAAATCTTACCAGATCGATCCACTGAATAAACGTTGTGCGAGGTTTCTTGCCTCAAACAGCCTGAATAAGACCCCATCTCACTTGAAAAAAGACGTTTCCCTCCTATTTCAACACATTTTGTCATTTAAATACGTTTTCCTGATTTATTTTAACTTTGGACAGCAGCCCCGAGATGACCCTTCCTTGCACAATTTTGAAAGAAATGCATTTTAAAATGAAATACCGGCACTGCATAGATGTATATATTGTCTAGCTATAGAGCAGATACAAATGTAGTCAACTGATCAATTCGTGCATTAGGACACAATTTCAGTAAACATTTGAAAACGTCGCACTCAAACTTATTTTATCTTAATCAAAACGAATCAAAAAAGTTTTTAAGGAAGTTTGCAATTAATATCTAACAGCACTTTGTAACATTTATTTGAAGATTTTGAGAGTTGTGCCTAGTTGTATTGTGTCCTGCAAAACAAATGCGTGGTAGATGTTTAACAAATACAAAGTAAAATCAAATAGATGGATGTTTTAATTGATCGTTACCGCAGAGTAATTAAAGGAAAACGTGTTTATATATATTTTACCATTTCAAATATGTGATGTAGTTAAATATGTTAGAAAGAGGTCCGATAAAAACAGGTGGTACTTCTTCAAAACTATTTTTTTTTCCCTATCTGCACATTTCAGCAAGTGCAGCAGCGCTCAAACTTGTGTGAATGATATTCAGAGGCAGGCAAACCGTGACCGCAAGCAACACGCAAGGGGGTTTGTAGCTGATATTTTCAAGAAAAACAAAACCATTGCACCGCTATATATTCATTAAACGTGTATATATTTCACATCGCATAAGAAATGCATACAAACTCACCAATTTAGGAAAAGCTTGCCTTTCGCCGGTCAGGGATTTGCAAATTAGGGAACCGTGCAAGAGTGTAACAAGTTTGTCTTTCCCAGCATGGCGGCTGTAGATCGGATTCAAAAAAAGAAAAAAACCTCTTTTGCTTGGGATATCAATCCAGCAGCAGGGAGGAGGGGTAGATCAGGGACCGCAACACAAACGCACTGGGTACGGTCCCTTGAGGGTATTTTCAAAAGCGTGTTGGTAGAATATCTCATAGTTTGTCAAGTATGTCAACACAATATTTTTCTATACCCCTGAACAAAGAGAACGATCCATGTTAAAAGACAGTAAAAATATGAATCATACTTATGCATTATACACTACTAGATATTTGCATAGTTAATCATTTTTGTTCAAACATATTAAAATGCACAGCGAGCATTGCAGATGATTAACAAATTTGTATTAAATTAATACAGTTTATAATATATCCCCTCAAATGATTAAGTCTGTCCAATTGAGTCTGTACATTAAAATCCACCATGTGAAGCATGTATTTCCTTTGACATTTGACATCTGAAAATAAGTATTGCGCACAACTCCTTATGACAACCTCTATACATATCCTAATGTACAAAGCATGCATAACAATCATGCATAACATTTAAATGGGAGATTCCCAAAGGTTAAATAAGGGCTAAACACTCCAGAGTATATGAACAGCAGTGGCATAGACATGATTTTATAAGCAGGGATACAAAAATGATTTGCACCTTAGGACTTCAATGGCATCTACTGTTGAATGAAAAGTGCAGATCCCACTGAGGAAACGTAATAGTTATGCAGTGCTATTATTATTATTATTATTATTATTATTATTATTATTATTATTAATAATAATAATAATAATTGGTAATACACTATGCCGTGAAGGACTGAAATCCTGCAGCGCCTGCAAGATCCCCCTGCTCAAGAAAGCATATGTACAGGCCCGTCTGAAGTTTGCCAACATCTGAATGATTCAGAGGAGATCTGGGTGAAAGTGTTGTGGTCAGATGAGACCAAAATCGAGCTCTTGGCATCAACTCAACTCGCCGTGTTTGGAGGAGGAGGAATGACCCCAAGAACACCATCCCCACCGTCAAACATGGAGGTGGAAACATTATGCTTTGGGGGTGTTTTTCTGCTAAGGGGACAGGACAACTGCACCGCATCAAAGGGACGATGGACAGGGCCATGTACCGTCAAATCTTGGGTGAGAACCTCCTTCCCTCAGCCAGGGCATTGAAAATGGGTCGTGGATGGGTATTCCAGCATGACAATGACCCAAAACACACAGCCAAGGCAACAAAGGAGTGGCTCAAGAAGAAGCACATTAAGGTCCTGGAGTGGCCTAGCCAGTCTCCAGACCTTAATCCCATAGAAAATCTGTGGAGGGAGCTGAAGGTTCGAGTTGCCAAACATCAGCCTCGAAACCTTAATGACTTGGAGAGGATCTGCAAAGAGGAGTGGGACAAAATCCCTCCTGAGATGTGTGTGCAAACCTGGTGACCAACTACAAGAAACATCTGACCTCTGTGATTGCCAACAAGGGTTTTGCCACCAAGTACTAAGTCGAAGGGGTCAAATACTTATTTCCCTCATTAACATGCAAATCAATTTATAACTTTTTTGAAATGTGTTTTTATGGATTTTTTTGTTGTTATTCTGTCTCTCGCTGTTAAAATACACCTACCATTAAAATTATAGACTGATCATTTCTTTGTCAGTGGGCAAATGTACAAAATCAGCAGGGGATCAAATACCTTTTTCCCTCACTGTATTTGTTCATTCTTTATAAATTATTGAAGTCAATGTGCATTAATATGTAGTATTGTGTGTAAAGAAACATTTATTTGTATAAATCTGTCCAAACACTCACCCCTATAGGTGAAAAACAGAAGACACCTATTACATGTATTCATCCCTATCCAACAAAAATGTAACAAATTCTTTGAACTTGTTTGATGACAGTACTGACCAGTTTTCAACAAGAAACTACATACACATTTGTATTGTGGTTTTTATGATGTTTTTGGTATTATTACTTTATATGATGTTTCTGGTGAGTAATTGTGGTTTTCTTTTAAGGTAAAGACAAACTTAAATTAGATGCTGATGTTTCTCACTGGTTGTGCTTTTCTTAAAATGGTAATTCAACAATTGTTTTACATTTTTTTAACTCCCTAAAATATATTGTAACAGTAGCAACCATGAATAACCATGTGTAAAAGTAAAATCGCTCCCATTTTGTATAGACTTGTATATGACCATGTAAAAGTAAAATAGCTCCCATTTTGTTTATACTCTGCTTACTGGATGAATTTAGCTTTTTCCATCCGCATATATTTCTGTTTTTCCTACTTGTATCTTCTCATGCTTCTTTAGCACTTTTACAATTACAAACATCATAAGCACATTCCATTCTGGTGAGATATAGCTTAAAAAAGAAGTGTATATGCTTTTATTTTTTTGTAAAAAGGCAGAAAGGGGAAGGTTAGACTTAAGTTCCATCAGCTGCTTAGTTCATCTTGAACAGCTTAATCTTAAAAATGTTTGTGGCCATTTTTACTCTTCCAAGGTTTCCATTGGAAGAATGGAATTGTGCCCACTGCCAGATGTGTATAGGCCCCGCACCTTCACTCAATAGCAAGGACGGCATGCCAAAGCCTCAGTTATTGGTCTCGAGTACAGCCTCCATGACTGAGGCTATGAATTGTCAGATCACTTTCTCCTGAGTTAATAGTTGTAGATTGCATTGAAGTACACTCATGTGATATATTTGAAAATCTGATGTGTTTTAATTAAAAAGTTGTTTTCTATATAAGCTACAGTAAATTGGCACAACTGAGAATTTAATGGAACCTGATCATTGTATAACAAGATACTATCTTTTTGCCCTTTCTATATTCACCCCGGCTTTTGCGGTCTTGGGCTTTATTCTGCTTTGGCTATGGTTGTAGCTAAAATATAGGTTATAAACCACAATGATGAAGTACTAGAGACACAAAAATATATATGTAATCTAAGGGTAAAGCAGATTTTCCCCAAACCAGTAGATTTGGTTTTGTAAACTGTGAACTCAAGGAGAAATTTGAGGCTTTGACATGAATGTGCATTTGAAATAGCTATACTGTATATATAAAAAAAACAATATATATATATATATACACCGATCAGCCATAACATTATGACCACTGACAGGTGAAGTGAATAACACTGATAATCTCGTTTTCATGGCACCTGTCAGTGGGTGGGATATATTAGGCAGCAAGTGTTAGAAGCAGGAAAAATGGGCAAGTGTAAGGATCTGAGCGACTTTGACAAGGGCCAGATTGTGATGGCTAGACAACTGGGTCAGAGCATCTCCAAAACTGCAGCTCTTGTGGGGTGTTCCCGGTCTGCAGTGGTCAGTACCTATCAAAAGTGGTCCAAGAAAGGAAAAGCGGTGAACTGGCGACAGGGTCATGGGCAGCCAAGGCTCATTGATGCACGTGGGGAGCGAAGGCTGGCCCGTGTGGTCCAATCCAACAGACGAGCAGCTACTGTAGCTCAAATTGCTGAAAAAGTTCATGCTGGTTCTGGTAGAAAGGTGTCAGAACACACAGTGCATCGCAGTTTGTTGCGTTTGGGGTTGCGTAGCCGCAGACCAGTCAGGGTGCCCATGCTGACCCCTGTCCACTGCCGAAAGCGCTTACAATGGGCACGTGAGCATCAGAACTGGACCACGGAGCAATGGAAGAAGGTGGCCTGGTCTGATGAATCACGAGTTCAAGGTGTTGACTTGGCCTCCAAATTCCCCAGATCTCAATCCAATCGAGCATCTGTGGGATGTGCTGGACAAGCAAGTCCGATCCATGGAGGCCCCACCTCGCAACTTACAGGACTTAAAGGATCTGCTGCTAACATCTTGGTGCCAGATACCACAGCACACCTTCAGAGCTCTAGTGGAGTCCATACCTCGACAGGTCAGGGCTGTTTTGGCAGCAAAAGGGGGACCTACACAATATTAGGCAGGTGGTCATAATGATATGGCTGATCGGTGTATATCCACATATATAAAGCAATATATATGTGTATATATATATATATATATATATATATATATATATATATATATGATATACTAGTTATGTATTATTTTGATATATAACAATATTACTTAATATTGCCTATTTAAATAATATACATTTCACTCCTCTCAGTAAACATTGGTCAAAAAAATAAACAGGTTCTTTAATTTGTACATACTGATCAGCAGATACAGGGAACTTACAATCCCCTCATACATCAGTGTCAGGTTTATGTCAGTACTTGTATATATACTGCTGTTCTAAATTTGGAACTACTTAATAGTGACGTCAATGCCCAGTAGCAGGTGAAGATAATCTATCGTCTGGATTCATCAAAAGGATTCCAAAGTCAGAGGTCTCTACTACCAGGCATTCAAGTTCTTTACAAGATCCCCAAACTCCTTTCTAATGATCCTGTTTGTTACATGTTTGAAATCATATTAAAAAAACCTCTAACATCATGTTCAATTTACCACCAATATTTATAAAATATAGAAACAAACATCCAACATTTCAAAATTTTGGCTTAAATTAGTCTTGTCTTGTTTCATTTCCTTTAGTTTTTCCCTCATTAAAGAAAGGTGTAAACTTTTCTCAATGGTAAATGTTTTATGAATATAGCTTGAACACAGTATTGAACTACAAAAGTATATTTACATATAGAAAGTTCACACCCCTTACTGTTTTGTACAGAGTTACAAACTACAAATAATCAAATGATCAGGTTGATGGTCATTGGAGTTACAGTGCAGTGGTCTGTATTGTACATTAATGTAAGTTATTGCAAATCAAGCTCATTGCAGTTCTGTGTTTTGATGTGTGTAATACTACATTTTCAAGAAAGGGAAGACCATTGGAGGCATCTTGCATGTTTGGATTGGATCCCCTGATGTCAAGAAATTACTTATATTTTAAATCTTAAATTATCCTAATCGTAATCGTTACATTGGTGACCTGTGGTCTCTGTTTCATTGATCAGATGGGTTTAAAAATACCTCAATAAAATACATTCAAATACACATCGGAGGTCTGCTAGCATTGGTCTTGTCATATACTGTCAGCTCTTGGAGATTAAACATTTAATATCAATAAATGTGTCTGCAACACTCTTTTGATAAATCTTTACAACTTAATGCACATTCTGGGTGATTTTGTTGTCCATTTTTCCTCATCCCCACAATAGTTTTTGAGTTCCAGGTCTCACTTATCTCTCGGATGTTTTTATTGTTGTACATTGAAATGGAGTTATTTGATAAGGAAATGAAATCATAAGCAAATTGTATTTCATTTTATTTGCTTTGTTGGTTTCTACCTCCAGGGTTTATTTATGTATTTGATCAAATATCATTAAAACTTCCACTGTGATGGTTCAGTAATCACTTAACTCAACCAGCGGAAAGGTATGCTGTGGGGCATTCTGCAATTAAAACAGGAAAAACAGGACACAATGCAGAAGGGTAGTAGAACACGCTATACCTACACATAAACAAATAGGAGTGACACAGTAAATATAGGCTCCTGACCTCAAAAACAATGGTATAAAAACTGTTTTAAGTACAATATAGATATATTCAAAATACTCACCTTATTCTGAAGCTTTTGTCTTACTTTTGAACTCCTTACAATATGGTAAGATAAATATACTAAATTAACATAGAATAATAAAAAAAAAGATTACAGTGAGAAACATGTGAAAGTGAATGCTAGAAAATCAAAATCTGTGGTTATTCCATACATATGTGTTATGATTTTATGTGTTAACTATTTATACTGTGCTTAAATTTATATATTGCTTGATCGAACAATAGTTTCTATTTGTACTACCTTTTTTCATGTCACAGTAAAGTTATTACTTGTTTGTTTTGAACATGGTCCACTTTAGATAAAAAAAAAACAATCAGCAAAAATAAATAAATACATACATAAACATCCATTTCCTACATACACAGTCACTACTCAATGGCCCACAATTGAGTACTAACTTCCCAGACTGCTGAATAGACTTGTATCTTATTAAATGTTTTCATAGTTTCATCATCAACATTGTTTTTGTTATGTTGTTATTAATAATGAGAATAAACATCAGTGTACTCTTAGAGAAACATTTTAATAATCCACTTTCCTTTTTGTTCTGCAAAGTGATAATTAAAGAGTTCTAGGGTTTGAATTGAAGTGAGAGTACACAGGCTGAAGCATGGGTTGTAAAACACAAAGGAACAAACAAACTGCTTTTACTGTATTTTCTCTCCATTATTGACTGCAGGCTCAGATATAGTTTAATATAAATAGTTGTACTGGGCCGGGGTTACGCCACAGCTATTCTTGGTATCCCAGATATGAACACACGACCAGCAACTGTTGTCTGCATAGCCTGGGGCACTAACATACTTCAGGTCTCATAAAAGTGTATGCAGTAAGATAGTGCTTGCAAAGTTTCAAGTGTCTGAAGAAATGTAGCATGCTTTAATATGAGCATGTTTATACATTTTGACATCTATTTTGAAGGTAATAAAAAGTGACGCATGATTTGTACAATGCATGCCCTCAGAAAACATTAAGTGAGGGAGATACCATTTTCACATATGGGTGTCACACTTAGGTCCTATTACATGCAGTATATTGGTTCATAGCCTGGTAAATGTTTGTAAACAGGTTTTAAATTTCCTTTTCCTGCACATTGTAGGAATGATCATGTCTGAAAATAGACATAATCCTTTCTGACATTAGAGGTTAATGTTTAAGAGTACTGTGATACCCTATGACAGCCTGCCAGTAAAGCAGTTTCTCAATCATCCCTGCCTTCCCTGTCATGTAAAAAACCTTGCTCCTTGTTTTAGTGAATGAATGAATAAATATATCAATAATGTCAGAATAGTGAAGTGACTTGTTCTTTCTAAAAGAGCAGTGTAAGTCTGCCTCACTCCTGCAATTTTTGTGGGGCCATAAATTCCAAACCCCTTACAGCAACAGAGGACTCTGTGCTGTTGAATATGCCATCCTTAAACCGCAGTGACTATTTCTGCTCTTGAAAGATTGTATGCCACTATTCAAGAGCGAAAGTTTACACTTTATTGACATTAGTCATTCTTTAAATCTTGAATAGTTAATATTCTCCTTTTACAAGGTCCATGAAAATGCCATCATCTCCAGGTCCCTTCCCATTCGATTTTTAGTCAATATTGTCTCCATATATTCAAAATATTAATGATCCCTTTAAATAAATGTATGGTTATCATAAATGTTTTCAACATAGGTAAAAAAAACTACCTTGGTGTCCACAAACCATTGAACACATTACCTTATTTCTCCAGCAATTGTATAATTGATACTTTCTCCATTAAGTAAATTACATTTCAATGAACATTTCCAATCCAAAGATAAATGGGAATGATAAGCATGTGATGCACATTCCTGAATAGTTTTAGAGCATTAGCACATGTTTTGAAGTTTATACAAATGATACACATACAGAATACATTTCTATCTCTGGGGATATTTGACAGCAGCTGTGATCATATGTTTGTGTTTCTATGTAACATTATCAAATCCTGATATCGTTAAAAAGGAAAAGCTCGCCATCAAGTGGTAATGTGGATATTTCAAATGTGACTTATTTCAAAGCAAATTATTGAGCTTTAATCAATGGCCAATATATAGTTAATATTCAACATGTTTATTTTAAAATGTGTTAATTTAAAATAAATGTATATCCATGATCCAATTCAAATGGTCAGATAACAATATTGGTGGAAGCAAAAATATACATTTTCTCAGCTAATCTGTTATTTCTAGAATTGTAACGTTTTTTTTTTTTATTCAGCCCTGATCTATCTGAAAAGTTGTGATAAGCTTACAGCTTTGTAAACTGAATAATAGTGAAATAAACTGCTAAATTGACCTAATAACGTTATACAGAATATCAAGCGCTCGTTTAAAACAGTAATGTTACAAATTGCTAGTCACATCTGGAAATGTTTCTTTAGCAACGGTAGTTGTATAACATCGATTCACATCTTTCGATTTAAAGCACACTAATGAAAGTGTCTCTCCAATAATAAACTATAAAAGGGTCTGGTATTATCTTACCAAATTAACAACATGTACACCCCCTCACTGCACTATATATACGTGTGACGTCCATGTCTGATAACGATAAAGCAGCGCGCTACGCGTCACTACGCCCCGCCCCTCAACCCGGAAGCTTTTGCCAGTATGCGCGCCGGGTCATCCTGCAGAAACAGACGAGAAAGGGCGGGTTCCTTAAAAAATACATATTTTAAGCGTGCACTGTTTACATTCCCTTTGCAGTGAGTATAACTATAAGTTAATTTAGTCAGTATAAGTTAATTAAGCGTTTTATTACGCTGCCTTGGTCATTCAATAAACGTTTATACCTACCTATCTGACCTATATCACCAGACTTGTGTAGTTATATTTAAAATAAGTATATATAATTATAAGTATCCTTTCACTTTCACTGCATTTTCATGCTGAACATAATATTGATATTCATTTTTTTGTTATGTTTTGTTACTGTGTCGGTAAATTAAACTGGTTTGTTGATTTGTTTCCTGTAATACTCCAATAGGCTTTCGGAAGTATAATAATAATATTGTTTAGTAAATGTGTGTGTGTATGTTGCAAGTGTTAATGGTTTTGCGTTACAGTAGAGATCATGCCCCTATCCACCCAGTCACAAGTGGCAGATGACCAGTACGTGTTCGTGGCTAGTTTGGACAACGTCAGAAACCTCTCCAACATCTTAAAAGCCATACATTTTAGAGACCACGCTCTCTTCTCAGCCACACCAAACGGGTTAAAGGTCACCGTGGAAGACTCCAAATGTTTGCAAGCTAATGCTTTTATTCAGGTAAGTGTCACTTAGTCATATACTTTAGATCAGTGCAAATGATCCCAAGTTGTTCCTTTTTGGCCAGAGGGAAGCAGACAGAATGCTCTGAGTTTTTGTGCTACAGTAGGCTATTATTTTATTGTCACTCATATATTCAGTGGTGTCACCAGTTTAGGTTGAGGTTAATCTAGGTTTAGATTTCAGAGTGTTCATGTGCTGTATTTTCTTTGAACAGGCAGAGATTTTCCAGGAGTATGCCATACAGGAAGATTCACTGAGTTTTGGAGTAAACTTGACTGTCCTTCTGGACTGCCTCACTATCTTCGGGGGAAGTACTGTGCCAGGTATTTAAACTTCAAGTGTTTTTCCTTTTTAAAATGCCTAATTTATATATACAAATGGTGCAAAAATAATTTGATGCGTTGGGGAAAGTAATGTGTTAATGCTGTTGAAAACTCAAACCTGTGTTCAAATAAAATATAACTTGATTAAAATAACCCCATTACTACTGAGGAAAAGTTGAGCCAGACCTTGGGTCTAAATTTGCCCAATAAGGTTTTAAAACACTTCTTGCCTTTCCTGTTTTTTGGAATGCATTTATTTGTTGATTGATTTATGTCATGAATCAACATGTCTGTCTACACTATCTCGTTTATAATACATCCAATGTGCAGTATTTGTAATCTGGAGTTTGTTAAGAAGAAGATATGAAACAATGAACAGACAAGCCATGTTATAGGAAATTGTTTGGGGGCAGATCCTTTGTCAAATGTGTAAATACCTGATGATTTATTGTATGTTCTGTAAGAGTTTGCTCTTTATTTCTGAATTACAGGGGTTACAACTGCTTTGCGGATGTGCTACAATGGCTATGGCCATCCCCTGACCTTGTTTCTTGAAGAAGGTGGAGTGCAGACAGTGTGCAAAATAAACACCCAGGAGACAGAGGAGCCCATAGACTTTGAGTTCTGCAGCACTGATGTCACCAACAAAGTCATTCTGCAGTCAGACAGCCTCCGGGAGGCCTTTTCAGAGTTGGACATGACCAGTGAGATCCTGCAGATCACCATGTCTCCCGATAAACCTTATTTTAGGTGAGTGAGAGTTTTTTATGTGTAGACCAGGCCTGGTCAGCTATTCTGAGTGTGTTGACCAGGAGGGGTACAGAAGGACAGTGACCATCAGAAAACGGCTGTAATAATGAATATTGATTAATTGGTGAAAATAAGATGGATTCATTAATCTGGTAAGAAAGAAAATCCCTGATGTGATTATTGGGAATAATCCCTCTCCTCTCAGCAGGTGTATCTTTTTTCCCCCTCATTTCTTTCCACAGCTGATTAATCAATCAATACAAACTCTAGCTTACTATCAATTGTTCGTGCCAGTCAGCTCCATCGGTGCTCTACACCCCACAGAAAACATAATCTGAATAGCTGATTAATATATATACGAATGTGGTCATGTAAAACTAGATGCAACAGTTGAAATTATATATAGTTACAGTTGAATCTTGTAACGCCTCCATAGTGGAAACTCCATTCTATGTAATTTATAATATAATTGGTCAAATACAATACCCTGGTTTTAAATGTTGTTTGTACATTTGTCAATGATTGAAATAAGTCAAAGTATTATTTTATCTTTCTTTTTTCCAATTCCATGCAGATTGTCTACATTCGGAAATTCAGGCAGTGCTCACTACGACTATCCCAAAGACTCTGACATGATGGAGCTCTTTCAGTGTAAACGGACACAGGCAAACAGGTCAGCCAAACAACATCAAGGGTTTTGCATCTTTGTACCCCTGTGCTTTTCCAGTTTGCATTTTAACTGAGATCTTCATTGCTCTGGCTCATGCACACTTTAATTAAAATATTTGTGTGACTAGACCTTCCTGAACTGTTTAAAGTTAATAATATATTAAACACTGTTTACTGACCCTGCACAAAGTTCTGTAGTTTCAGAACTCCACTATTGACGTGTAATGTTTCAATGACCACATAACGAGAATTGCAAAACCAAGAATGTGATTATTATGAGACTTAAACACAGTTTGTGTCTATATTAACATTTATGGGTGACTTATGAAAAGAGTTGTTTATAGGGCAGTAGGGCAGCAACATTTTCATTAACAAGTTAAGGGCAGATGGAACAGGGATGGTTTGTTACATTTCTTGGTGACTGTACACTTAAAGGACAAAAAAACAGTCCTTTGAACTTTTGCTGGAAACATAGGATATTGTTACCAAAATGGCTTCATTACTGTGATGTCATTAGGTGGTGCTCCTGTGCTGTTCTGTGTGGTACTATCAGTTTTTTGTAACAAGGAAATACCACCTACTGTGGCAAAACTATTATGGGTGACATTAATAATTTACAGTGCCGTGTAAAAGTATTTGCCCCCTTCCTGATTTCCTAAATTTGGCATTTTGGCACACTGAATGGTTTCAGATCTCCATACAAAATGTAATATAAGACAAAGAGAGCCCAAGTAAACACAAAATTCAGTTATTAAATTATAATTTTATTTATTTAAGGAAATAAGTTATCCAGCACCAACTGGCCCTGTGTGAAAAAGTAATTGCCCCCTTAGTTACTCAATCAACCCATTAACCAGCAGACACACCCAGGCTTGATTACTGCCAGCCCTGTTGAATCTAAACATGACTTATATAGGACCTTCCCATCGATGTGAAGTTGGCTACAAGGTCTCAACAAGCAACACACTATGCCGCGATCAAAAGAAATTCCAGAAGAGATGAGAACAAAAGTTGTTGTTGATATATCAGTCTGGAAAGGGTTACAAAGCCATTACCAAGGCTCTGGGACTCCAGCGAACCACAGTGAGAGCCATGATCGCCAAATGGAGAAAACTTGGAACACTGGTGAATCTTCCCAGGAGTGGCCGGCCTACCAAAATTCCTCCAAGGGCGCAGCGACAACTCATCCAGGAAGTCACAAAAACACCCAGGACAACCGCTAAAGAACTGCAGGCCTCTCTAGCCTCAGCTAAGGTCAGCGTTCATTATTCAACAATAAGAAAGAGACAGGGCAAAAATGGAATTCATGGGAGAATTGCAAGGCACAAACCACTGCTGACTAAGCGAAATATTAGTGCTCGTCTCACATTTGCAAAAAAGGCACATTGATGACCCCCAAGCCTTTTGGGATAATGTTCTGTGGTCAGACAAGTCAAAAGTGGAACGTTTTGGAAGACACAGGTCCTGTTATGTCTGGCGTAAAGCACAATAAGAACATCATGCCAACAGTCAAACATGGTGGTGGTAGTGTGATGGTGTGGGGATGTTTTGCTGCCTCAGGGCCTGGAAGACTTCCCATCATAGAAGGAACCATGAGTTCTGCTCTCTACCAGATAATTCTGAAGTAGAATGTCCGGTCATCAGTCTAATCTGAAACTGAAGCATAATTGGGTTATGCAGCAGGACAATGATCCAAAACACAAGGGTTTAAAAATTAGGGTTTTGGAGTGGCCTAGTCAAAGTCCTGACTTGATCCCTATTGAGATGCTGTGGCAGGACCTTAAATGAGCATTTCATGCTCAAAACCCTCCAATGTCACTGAATTACAGCAATTCTGCAAAGAATAGTGGGCCAAAATTCCTGCAAGCGTTTGGTTGCAGTTGTTGCTGCTAAAGGTGGTGCAAGCCGTTATTAAGTTCAGGGGGGCAATTACTTTTTTACACAGGGCTAGTTGGTGTTGGATAACTTTTTTCCTTAAATAAATAAAATAATAATTTAAACACAAAATTCAGTTTTTACTTGGGTTCTCTTCATTTTATATACACACATATATAGGTCTGAAACAATTCAGTGTGACAAATATTATATGAGCTTTTCAGAGCCTTTGTTTATTCCACTCCATTCCATTCCATCCACAAATGAGGTCCATATTGTGGTGACTACTTTCATAGAGAAGGATAAACAAGTCCTCCAATTGAGCCCTTCAGCTCATCTCTGTTTGAATGGAAACCAGTGCTCTCTCTTCGCCCAGCACAGTCAATCCACAAGCAGACCGTACAGACCAGCACCAACTTATTGTTGTCCTGAACTGCATTTGTCTTCTTTGCAGATATAAGATGTCCTTACTGAAACCTTCCACCAAAGCCCTTGCCTTGTCCTGTAAAGTCTCTGTGAGAACAGACACTCGTGGGTTTCTGTCATTACAGTACCTGGTGAGAAATGACGATGGACAAATCTGCTTTGTGGAATATTACTGCTGCCCTGATGAGGAAGTAGACGAAGAGGAGTAACATGCTCTTCTTTTCCTGTTACAGCAAGGACTCAACCTTTCAAGTTTTGTCTTGGGTAGTTAACATCTGCTGTTCAATTTGTTTGGACTTCAAAAGCTACATATGAACTGTTGTGTTAAATCAATAATGCCTTCAAAAACTAACTTTTGATTCTGTATAATCTATTCTGTATAATTTATGTTTTTATGAGTTTTGTGTTTAAATCAATTATCTGTAGAAAGCAATGTTTATGTCCTAAGAGGAGACTGTCCTGATTTTGTGCCCTGTTTAATATCCAGAAGAGTATTTTTATAAAGAAAACATTCATGTAATATTGTAAGTGGACTTTTATTTATTTAAAAAAAAGTAATATAAAAGAATGTAAATCTTCAAATTTAAAATAAAGCAAAATTGGATATGAAATGGGCAAAGTGTACAATGCATGAGTATGTATGAGCAATGAAACACTGCCAGCCAGAAAAAAAAACCCTATATAAAACCTTTATGTCAGCATTTCACACATGTATTGATTGAATTGTGCCCCGTTAACAAAAATGCTCTGAAAACCAGAAACGACAGGATCATTTCATTAGAATACGAAAAATAAGTGGTTCTGAAATCAAAACAACTTTGACCTCCACTCCTCAAGGTGGCGCACTAGAGTTTTCTCGTATTGTATGGGAAAGGCCATGGTGTTATTTTCAAGTGTCGCAGCTTTCTCTTTCCTGTATGATGGCGGCTTTCAAGAGAAAACGTGGATCCAATAGTGGAGTCAAGAAACCTGGGAAAAAAGCGAAAATAGCTGAAAATGGTACTCGAAAACAAAATATAAACAGCGATCAGGAGCCCGAGAAGGAGTACACCATCCCAGCGCCGGTTTCTGTGGTAAGGACATCACAAATCCTGGCATCGTGTGGCCATGCTGCTGGCACTGTACTGGGGTTTCTTTTACATGCAACGAGTACTAGTTTTACTGTGGAAATATTGAGTAAAACGGGTCCCAGAGTAAAAGTATTTTTTTTTTTATGTTTGTGGTAATAAAATACTTCGGGTATATGCGATTATTGGGAATTGGCGACTGCTAGCGTGTTGCATTCTGATCTGTTACTTTACAAACTAATGCAACTTTCTTTCTTCGTCTCTTTGTAACTTTCTCATGAGTTTAGTAATCGTCCTCAATATAGTAAACAGTTCAGTATGGGACTATAAATGACCATGTGTATATTCAGAGTAAGGTAGTTATAAGGAAAGCAAGCACTGTGCTGACCCCAAGTCCACAGTGATTAGTTAGGTTTATAAACTTACAAAATCGTAGTTTTTTTTAAAGAGAAGAGTTGAAATGGTAGACTTTGATAATACTTTCCAAGATACATTTAATTTAAATAACAAGAGGTCATATTTATAGCAGTGTCCTGTGGCATCAGTGTTACAACCATTCCTGTAATTATAGTATACAACTGCAACAAATATGATGAGATTAATTAGACCACATCACGCCAAACGTACATACCAACCTCATACCTTCTCGTTTTGATTTTAATAGTAGAATGTGGCTTCTAACAATACATTTAAACTCAATAGGACTGTGGTTTTCTATGCTTTTCATTAGGTCTAGCTCTATGTTTGGTAGTGGTGCTCACTATGTGAAAGCAGGTTTTTGAAGACCATTGTAATATGTAGATGATCTAGTCTGTATCTCTTGATAAACCACATTTACACCTTTTGCGCTCCAGGGGAAATGGAAGAACAAAGAACGAGTGCTGGTGTTTTCCTCCAGAGGAATCAGCTTCAGAACAAGACATCTGATGCAGGATCTCCGGACAATCATGCCTCACACAAAACAAGGTATTTCACAGGTTACAGGGGCAATGACTTGCATGATCCCTCAGTGGGAACAAATGAGGGAAAGTGATGATAAAACCTGAAAACATGGTTATATGGAGAACTCATTTTCACCAGGCGAATCTGTTTGCTTCACTTTATCCCACAGTGTTGATTAATCAATACAGGCTTTTATGAGGTCAGAATTTCCAAATGTCACTCACCCTCCTATAGCAACATCCACATAGTCAGATTGTCCAAATCACTTTGTGAGAAATGCTTTTATGTCCTAGCAATAGAAATTATTTACTTTATTTTACAAACTATCTTTTAATTATATATTTTCTACATTACCAGTTTCAAGGGCTCCCTGGGCCTCATCAACAATGAATGCAAAAAATCATTCTACATGAAATGTGGATGTTTTTAATTGTTTGCCTTGAACGTTAATAAACTCTTTCTATTTTCAGATACAAAAATGGATCGAAAGGATAAACTTTTTGTTATAAATGAGGTAAGTCAGCGCTTGGGAAATATGTAATTTATTTTATGCATGTGGCTCTTGCAGACTAATGGTTACTACAAACTCACTAAAAGGTCAGATGTACTATTCACAACGGGTAAACTGGATTGCCAGTATTTGAATCTATATTTCTATTCAGAAGAAAGGCTGACACCACTGCTTTATTACCTTAATCCAAATATTGATCTAATAACCACTCTAGAATGTATATGAACATGTGTAACAGGAAAACCACCCATAAAAAGTAGGTTTACAAATATCTAGACATGGTAGTTCAGTTACTTTCCTAATGAAATTTTCCTTACTATGATCATTTAAAAATCACTTTTTTTTTGTATCTTGGTAGTTTCATCTCCATTTGTTTTTAAATGAATGTAATGTATGTTTCAGGTTTGTGAAATTAAAAACTGCAACAAATGCATCTTTTTTGAAGCCAAGAAGAAGCAGGATCTTTACATGTGGTGAGTGTGACAAGCTGATACTTACTTGATTGATTGTACTAACATTAGAGGAAAGAAATTGTGTTAGTATGGCTGCATCTCTGGTTATCTGATTACATTTCCTTTCTTTACATTTGTAAAGGCTTTCCAATGTTCCCAATGGACCTTCAGCCAAGTTTTTGGTTCAGAATGGTAAGTATTATGATCAGAAAACCAGAACAGAAAATAAAGTACTGAGAAAAGCTGCCTTTAATTCTCATTATGCATTATTTTTATATTTGTTTTTGTAAAAATGTTATGTAGTTTTATTCAATGGCTTGTTTTAGAGTGGGGAAACTTGATTCATGGCATGTAATTGCATGAGTTTTTTAATCTAGTGTTTTAGTTTAAAATATTGCATTTTTATATTGTTTTCTTTATATATAAAATATCACCCCTTGCTTATGTTATATCACTTTACTTTGATGAATCAAAGATGTTCAGTTGTCTGTGTACTTCATGTATTTTATATTTGATTAGTGGATATAATTTAGTTTTTTTTATTTTTGTTTAACATTTAGTTGTTTTTTTTCCAAAGAGCCTAATTAAATGATCTCAAGGTTATTTCACTCCAGTTGTTCATGCTTTTGTTTTCTGAAGTTCACACCCTAGCTGAACTTAAGATGACCGGAAACTGCCTGAAAGGATCAAGACCACTGCTATCATTTGATCCTGTAAGATAACTTCCATTTTAACAGTTGACTTGTATGTAATATTTCATACTTTGTCATGGGATACTAATGTTTGTCTTTCTTATACCACAGCAATTTGATAAGGAGCCACACTATGCACTTCTGAAGGAGTTGTTCATCCAAGTGAGTAATATTAAAATACATTTGCTGAACATGCTATTCAAATGAAGAGTACCTACATTTCTTACATTTGAATTTTATGTAAAACTGAAATGTTTAAGGAAGACTGAAGATAAACATGAAACTTGAAACATTGTAGTGTACGGCATGGCTGTATATTCATCATTTAGTTTCATGGCTAATCTGAAATTGATTTTTATTAATTATTATTTTTCACTCCGAACCCCACAGATTTTTGCAACTCCTCAGTATCACCCAAAGAGCCAACCGTTTGTGGACCATGTCTTTACCTTTACCATAACAGATAATAGGATATGGTTCAGGAATTATCAGGTGAGTGGAGATTACTTGTTTTTTCTTTTCAGGTAATTATGGTACTTATGTCATAATAACTTGGAGACTTAGTGGCCATCTAAAAAATAAACCCAATTAAATATTTTTTGTTGCTGTTGTGGGAAAACTTCTAAGACATTAGAAACTCAAGTGCTGATACTTTACAGCGTGTGTTTCAGGTTCATGGTAAACCATTCAGAACGGTAAACAACCAATAATGGATATGTTAACACGTAAAACAGATGTAAAGTTTTCCTCCCTTTTTTCAATTTTGTTTGAACCTGTCCATTCAAGAAATTTAACTTTTGAGTTTGTGGTGTCATCTTTTATTAGTTCTGTGTCAGCTACCTTATTACTTGCCCGTAGTGTGCATAACATTTTATTGTAATAAATGTGTTGCACTTGTATTTCCTTATTTTGTATTTTTACCCTACAGCAAACTTAAAGGAAAATAAATGGGTGTAGTAATACTTTCCAACATCCAATTTAAAAAGACAAGCTGAACTAAATTACATTTTTTACATTGCACGAAAGTCAACCTCTGCAGTATTTGAGATGCATGTTCGACATGTCCCTATCTGTGAAGCCCAATATCTTATTGAATATGTATTTAAACAGCCTTTGAAGACCGTTCCTGCATTTCATGTTTCTTTTTCTTTCTTTTGTAACTCCACAGATAATTGAAGAAGATGCTTCTCTAGTGGAAATAGGACCTCGATTTGTGTTGAATCTCATCAAAATGTTCCAGGGAAGCTTTGGGGGTCCAACACTCTATGAAAACCCACATTACCAATCCCCAAATGTGGTAAGTGTAACTGTTTTTAATATATTCTAAAAATATTTTTTTGTTCTGTTAGTTATAATGTTCAGCATTGCCATTTAAAAAATGAAATCAAACAAATTTGTGGTTGCCAATTGTAAATCAGCTTGGCTTGCTGAGAAGAGTATTGAAAGGAATCCACAGGAGCACAGTGAATCAATAAGAAGTTTATTCGATAATAGTAAGAAAATAATAGAGAAACAGGTGACATGGAGACAAGAGAGGCCCCTGTATAAGGCAAAATGCTTGTATTTGGTTCAATCATGCAACATATTTGTCTTTGGACAGTATTTTTGTATATGCTTCTTATGGGTGGACACCTTCTGCCAGTCATCACGCATATATATATTTGTGTTTTAAATCTATAATTTAAATTGTTTTTAGCATCGCCGAATGATTCGCTTGGCTACAGCTGCCAAGCTCAGGGAGAAGCAGATGGTGAAGGAGCTCCAGAAGACTAGGAGGAAAGAGGAAAAGCAACCAGTGACCCATGACCCCACAGAGGACGTTTTTGTGACACCTGCAGAAGAGAAGCCATCTGATATACAGCTGGTGGCTCCGAAGCCCAGAATAATTAAGAAGAAAAAGAATAAGGAATTCAAACGGCAGAGAATGCAGAAGGCTAGATAATCTGTTTAAGCTCAACAGGGATGGAGCTTTGCACCTTTTCCCCGTTATCTTAGGACTCTGACATTTTCCAAACACCACTTCCCTGTCCCTCTCCCCATACAATTTCCTTATTTTTACATTTCTTTTGTGGTACTTACAGAAGTCAGTATGTATTTTTCTTCATGTATACAAGGCAGGTGCCATGTACCTGTGAGTGATTAAGAAAAGATAGTTTGAAGTTCGCCATTTGAGAAACTCCTTTTCATTTTAACTAAAAAAAAAAAAAAAAAAAAGACGTGTTGAATCTTGCATTGTAATGTTAGTGCTATATTCATTTGTATTTTTTACATTTAAACAACAAAACTATTCTGCACCAGTTGTTTCGGTTTTATGTTTGGCCTAACATATTTGGAATGAGTTGGATGCCCTTGAAAAGTGTCAACTGCAGATGTGAAGTGGTGTTTGTGTCTTTTACATTGTGTTTCCATTGGAAATATAGAAATTCTGTTCAGAGGAGCAATGCTTATTTCTTTTTATGAATGACTTATTGGGATGAAGGATCAGGGTGTTATGCTGCAAAAGTACTGAATGGGAGGGCTGTACCCTGGTCTCATATGTTGGATGGAACATCAATTGCCAAGTTCTACATTTGTGTCCTGAAAATCAACCAATAAAAATGCAAAATATACACCAAATACTTTCAATTCTTGTTATTAAATAAAAAAATTAAAAAAACACGCATAAGGTAAATGAACAAGGACTTAATATTGACTGTGCTACTTTGTAGCTGTCACATACTTTCATATGGAAATCTTGATTTGAACATTTTAGAAAGATATGAAATATAATATGCATAAAACATTAGAATCTCAATTTTTTCCATTAACTTTAGAGCTGTGTTCTACTTTTTAGTCTGAATATTATGCAGGAAAACGTGTAAACAAGAAAACATGTGTTGGCCCTCCACGAATCTAGTCTGACACCCATTTCTCACTGCAGACTGAAGCTGTGGCCTGTACCTGTTCTTTTAGCTATCAGCCCAGTGCCTATATAATGAAATAGCTTATTTGAGTCTATACTTACGCATGACCACAGTGTATTTTGTGGGAACACACCAATATCAGCTAATTTCAATAATTAATATTAAAGTATTGATATCATATATCCCATACAATATTTTCTGAAATATTGTTTTAGAGAGAAAATACCCAGGGGTGTTGGGTTATGTAATTCTCAGATGTATGAATTATGTATATTTTTTGCCTTCACTTTAATCATTTTGTTTGTGACTAGATATAAGGATCTCTCTCTCTCTCTCTCTCTCTCTCTCTCTCTCTATATATATATATATATATATATATATATATACACACATCTATACATGTTTTAATTACTAGTTTCAATAGAAATTACAGTCTGGTGGAAGTGTAGGCAACCTATATTTCCCGTTTTACGGTAATATCCCTCCATAATGACGTCACTTAAAAGCGCCAGCCGGCTGTTAAAATCTTGAGAGCCACATTGCCTAAGTGTGCAAGCTTGAGAAGTATTGATCACATTTTTTAATTAAAAGAATAATGAGGAAACATCATAATATTTAACAAGGAACATCCCAAAGTTCCTCTTCTTTTCATAAAAAAAATTAAGAAGCGACACTTCAAAACGACTTTCAAGGAAGTACATTTTGGAAGTTTATTAACTATCTGGAGCTTTGAGGGACAATTTTCAAGTTATATTGAATTAGATATCCTCGGTGGCTGTTCGTTCAGTGTACCACTGCTACATCTGACTTTGGTTTATTTATTTAATGTTTTTTACAACCTCGGAAAGAAGATTCAGTGGCAGCTGGGACTGATAACCGGTCAACATGAAGTGCCATTACGAGGTGTTGAGTGTCAAAAGGGACGCTACGGACAGTGATTTGAAAAAGGCCTATCGCAAATTAGCTTTGAAATGGCACCCAGGTATTTATTTTCATTAACTGAACTGTGACATTGAGCGTGTCTTTGATATGATGATATGTAACCTATGAAATGCATCATGAGATATGTATTGTGCTGGCATTGTTATTACACATTATGAACCAGAACTGATGACACAGCCATAAAATATTGCGTTAAATGTTATGAATACACTTGTATTTACTGAATCATGATGCTTACGTTTGTCTTCATTATCTTCCCATTTCTGTTCACAAGTTAGTTCTTTAAGCAAGGGAGTTGAATAATAGATTAATAGAGTAATAGAACTTCGTCCCAGGAGAAACATGTATTTTCCATGTTTTGACTCTTAATTCCAGGCATCACATCACTAAACAAGTCTTTTCAACAGTAAATACAGCTATGCTGCTGTTTAGGTTTCATATACACTGCAGCATGCGTGAAGGACAGATTGGTGACACTTTCTGGCTACAATTGTCTTTTTTACTTTAATATTTAGGCTTGGGTGAGCAACCAATCTTAAATTGAGTGTGCTCTAAGGCTGGTGTTTGTCCACATGTTTGATTCATTTGGATACAATTGGCAGGTTATTGATCTTTGTCTCTAACAAATTTAATCCAGTGCAATTTATTTCCAGCATAAGCTTACACTGCCCTTAGAAGCTCTTGTATTTAATGGAAACATTTCTTACACTTCTCTTCCCCATTGTAGATAAGAACCTGGACAATGCAGATCAAGCAGCAGAGCAGTTTAAACTGATCCAGGCTGCATATGATGTACTGAGTGACCCACAGGAAAGAGCCTGGTAAGAGTCCCATCTTCCTCAAAACTGCCTGAAGCTGGTCAGGTTTCTCATTTTTTCATGGACAAAAAATTGTTTTTCACTTTAATTTTTTCATATCGGAAAATAACCTCTACCATTAGTTCAGTTTATTTGAATTACATTTTTCGTTTGGACATGCAATACACAGCCATTACTATTTGTATTGGATAAAAGTTACTCTTTCTGCTATGGAAGTTAAAAATCTATATTTAAGCCATGTGTCACGTGCCTGCCAATAAATCCGCAAGAAAATATTAAAATAATTGTAACTGTGCACACTGAATGTGTGATTCTATATATATTTCTGCACCATTGTATTTGATTTACTTTACATAGTGTAAACTCCCCCATTGAAATTGGAGCACTTCTTATTTGTATTAATATGACCCAGGTTCTGCACACTAAGTCCCACTAAGCATGGAAGTGGAGTAAAAGGTTTGCCAGCTAAGGATTTCCTACTTCTCTTTCCCCATGAGAATGGCGCAGTTCAGTGGATAAAATGTTATAGCACTGAGAAACACTCTGTTGCGTGACAACCTTTCCAGGTACGACAATCACCGTGATGCGCTCCTGAAGGGAGGGGTGAGCGGTGAGTACGAGGACGACAGCATCGACCTCCTGCAGTATTTCACTGTCACCTGCTATTCCGGCTATGGTGATGATGAAGAGGTAGGATGGGCCCAAGGCCCAGTCTATGTATATTCAATATTTATTTATTTTGTAAGGGGTTTAAGCTCCTGCTTCATTTTCTAGTCCTTGTCCTTCTTTGTCATCATTTTCCGTTTCTCCTTCATCGTCCTTTTCTTCTCCTTTTCTCCATGTTTTCTTTCTTTCTTCTGCTTCGTGTTACTTTCACTGCCATTATCTTAATCTTTTAACTGCCTATTATTTTTCTTTGGCATCTTTAACTACCCTGGTCTTGAAACACTCCTTAATTCACCAGTTGTCTTTTATTGGAACAGATAATGTAATGGATGTTATAGCAGCAATAGTAGCCATTTTATTTTGTGGTAACATGAATCTCTAGCTGTAGCTTTCTTTTATCTTTGAGAGGTGCACAGACAAACTAATTAATTTTAGTATTTTTCTAGAAATGTCATGTTTCACAGTTGTTTAAGTAAATTGAAGCAGGCCACTAATCTGTTAAATAAGTAAGACAAACTAAATTAATCTAGTACATCTGTATTTAGTACCCTCTTATAAGGAAAAGCTTGCACATAAAATTGTGCATCATTCCTTCCAGCCTTAATATTAAAATAGTTAACACCGATATTTTCAGTGTTTATTACCTGGCTGTGATTTAGGTGTATAATTTACACAGGTGCTCCATTGGTACAACCCTTGTCTTTGATTGCTGTGCTGTTTAGTTCTTGCTCTTTTAGAGGCTGGTTGTTCATGTATGGCACCTTGACATGTTGCTAAAAGGATTTTGTGGAACAACAGTAATGTGTTGTGCAAAAACTGATATTTTACATTCACTGATATTTACTTAATTTTTTCTCCAGGGTTTTTACAGTGTGTATAGAAATATTTTTGAGGGCATCACAAAAGAAGAAAAGGAGTTCAGCAAAGAGCAGGATGAAGACGAAGAGGAGTTCCCAACTTTTGGAAACTCGCAGAGTGACTACGATACGGTAAAACAGACGTTGCACTGCTCAGGTTGCAGCAATTTGTGACTGGAAAGAAAATAAGTCTCCATAACAAGCATACATGCATATTGATAGTTTTCTCTCCACTTGTCAGTTTTTACAAGTCTAATCAAGATGACAAGTATAAAATATCCAACACTCTGTTGGGTTACATGAGCCTGGAGCCTGAAAAGATTAATTAATGTAAAAATAATAATACAGTCCAAGACCCAATTGTATAAATGCCTTGATAGATTATATTCATAATTGGTACAATGGTACAATTGGTGTTGTATTGTTCTCTGCAGAATTTGGTTGTCTAGCAATATATATTTAGTGTTTAGGAGCACTGAAACACATGTTTGCAGTCTTAGCTGTTCTATGATTTGATTTAAGTTATAAAGAGTTAAAAGGAGGAGATATTGTTCCATAGTGATGTTTTTAGGAACACTTTCTCCTCATATTCAAATGATTTAATTTTTTTTATGAAAATGTTTGTGTTACAGGTCGTTCACTTGTTCTATGCCTACTGGCAGAGTTTCTGCACCAGGAAGAACTTTGCCTGGAAGGAGGAGTATGATACCCGGCAGGCCTCTAACCGCTGGGAAAAAAGAGCGATGGAGAAGGAAAACAAGAAGACGCGAGAGAAGGGCCGGAAGGAACGCAATGAGCTTGTGAGGCAGCTGGTGGCGTTTGTGCGGAAACGGGACAAGCGTGTTCAGGCACACAAGAAACTAGTAGAGGAGCAGAACGCAGAGAAAGCCAAGAAAGTGGAAGAGCTCCGACGAAAACAGAAGATCAGCCAAGCCAAGTAAGTGACACTGAATACATGTATAAAATACTGGTATTGGCATAGTGTGCCACTTTTCCAAATGGGTTTCTGTTTCTGTTTTGTTTTATTTTGTTGTATAAGTTTTTTTTTTCTTGCATGTTGCATTCATGTGGATTCTGTGTGGTAGTATGGTATTGTGTAGGGGACTACATTATTGTAGGTATAGTTATTTTAACCTTGTTCTGCTGCACTAGCTATGCTAATATTGCAATACAATAGATTTGCTATAGACCTACAATAGATTTGAATATGTTTGAAACACAAGAGACCAATATTGTTGCAGTGACTTACTAACCAAATGGAATTGAAGACTATGTAATGAAAGCAGGTCTTCTTGTCTCAGCTCTGGTCCTCAAAGGAGATAGGTTGCATAGGTCTACCAGTGTTAAATTAATACATAATAGGTAGTTAATAGCTTGGGTGGAGTGAAAACCAACAGACCCTGTATCCATAGGTTAGTGGAGATGAACACTCCAGCATCAACTTGGATCCTATTTCACAAAGTATTGATGTAACTGCTACCACATTTCTGCTTGTGTTCGAATGATCCCTTACGGAATCCTGCACTGTATTTTATACTTCGGTTTACTTTAATAAGACTTAAAATGTATATATTTTTTAACAACTGTCACTCTGGATAAGGGCGCCTGCTGAGAAAGAAATAATAAATCTGATATGTGTCCTCCCAGGCTGGCAGAGGACTATAAAGAACAGAGCTGGGCAGCCATGTCCGAGCTGGAGAAGGAGCTGCAGCAGATGGAGGTGCAGTACGAGAAGGAGTTTGGAGATGGATCGGACAGCGAGGAGGACGAAAGGGAGGTGCCAGAGGGAGGTGAGCTGAAGGGTCAGTACATACTAACTGTCACCCTTACACAGTGCTGTCAGGCAGTCGGTTAAAATAACTCAATTTGTGGAGCTGAAATCTAACTTGTATGAGTTACAGGACTGCAGATACAGTGTCAGATTGTGTCCCAGAGGACATTATACACAGCCTGGATGAAACAATATGGAAATGAGGAAAGTGTATTTTACAGAATAGCTTAAACAGTCCAACCCTGAGATATGCAGGTGATACATTCTTGTAAAACACAAAGTTGAAACCATGTATCTCAAATCATTTGGTCTAGGGAGAAGAAAAAAAAAAAAAAAAAGGGTATAGGGACCAGTAACTAAGATCTTACTTTGCCTTTTAAAATCACATTTCACAGAGAACAGCTCTGAACAAATCTGTACAGCCTATACCTGCTGTCAGTGAATGGCTTGGTGTCACTACTTTTTCCTTCACTCCCAGCTAATTCATACAGAGACAAAGCTTTAGTCCTAATTGCAGCGTAATTGACGTTTGTTCCTTTTGTATCAGTCATTTCATTGACCCAAAGATTAACGAGTTTCTCAGCCTTATCTAAGGATTTCTTGTTATCAACAACTCTCTGTCTCACAAGAGGTGTTGTTGTCACAGTGTCTAATGTTTTTAATGGTACGCACATTGGATTGTACAGACAAGCAATCGATGCAGCTCTAATATCTTTATTAATAGAGTAATAGCAGGCTGAGGCCACTATCAGGATTTTTGTAAAGTCATATCTTCATACAAAATATTTTGATGTTCAATATCATTTTTGAGAGGGTGTGCACCATATCATTTTACCATATGATGTTGATAACTGTCTCAAAACACAACAAAACAAACACAGGATCTTGTTTTCACAAACCTATGTTCATTTATTTTCAAGAACTCCCAAGTGAACAAAAAATGCCACCACTGTGTATGACAGCTTTGTAGTTAGTGAATGGCTCACCATTTTGTTTGAAGAATGATCATGATCTGGATGCCCTTGCTCTTTGCAGCACTATCAGTAAAAGGGCTCATTCATGGTATGGAATGAAAGCAAATTAGACTACAAATTGGACATGTTTAGATGGGTAAACCCTTAAATGACCAGAGAAAACTAGAGGCTCTACCTTCTCTTGGAACTAATGCTTTTACTGTTAAAGCCAAACAGGAGTCCCTTAGATGGACTACTCTAATTCTAAGATTCTCCCAGAACCCACAGCCAACCTCCACTAAAGACATCCTCTCAAAAACAGAGGTCATATTTAATGTGAGGCTGGACAATACAATCCTAAAGAGTTAACTCTGTGGATTGAAGACTTTCGGTCTGTATATTTGAATTCCAGATATTGTGATGGATGGAACCGATGAGCTTGCTGCCTATTATGATGACCTTTACTGCCCAGCCTGCGATAAGATCTTAAAAACGGACAAAGCGTAAGTTATACTACCAGTGACTTCCTAATTTTCTTTTATTTTCTTGAAAGATCATCTTTCTATCATTATTATTCAGAAGTACAAAATTCTCCTAAAACAGAAACCCAAACATAGTTGTCACTCACTGCTTTGGCTGAGAACAGTGCAATGTTAAGGAATCTGTTTAAACTTTTCACAACATTTTAAATTCTACTCTCAGATAGGTAAACTGCTTTATAAATAACACAACTGTTTGTATATTTTGATAGACATTAGGTTAGTCTTATCTGTCAGAAGTGTTTACATCTCGATCAAATACAGTTATACAAGTTCAGTTCACCACATGCCATGAAAAGTCATTGATTAAGTGTCCAAATTCAAAAGTTGATTGAATATATAGAAGACAGTGGTTGCTTAAGTGCCCTCTCAGACAGTAGTTGGTTAAGTATTCAAAAGATAATGGTTGGTTAAAGTACACTCTCTGACAGTAGCTGTATACAATTCAAGAAACAATGAACCCTAAGGCAGAGACAGGGGTAATAATTAAAGTAGCTCCCGGAAAGGGCTAAAGGCAAACTAATAATTTGCTTTATAGACCAAACTAAATTAACATGAAACAATAATGTAAGAAAATAATAAAATAAAAAAATCCCACTACAGAATGAATGTTTAATAAACTCTGAATACATACCACTCTTATATAAATATAGTTGAATTAGCAATATTTATAAAACTAAATTAATCCTTGAAATGAAACCGTTTCAAGGGTAGGGTGTGCATACCTGACTATGGCTGTGACTGTGTGCTCCATTATTCTGAAAAATATGGTTTACATTTTAATATTATTAAAACCTTGCTAGATATTTGACATTACAATAAAATCCAATATGTCAAATTTTAAATATTCCACATCACATGCACATTTATTTGAGATGTATAAATATAGAGAGCTTCTCATTATTATATCCATTTGCTGGTTTGATGTATATATCTTTTCATTGTAACAGCATGAGGAATCATGGGAAATCAAAAAAGCACAGAGAGATGGTAGTGTTGCTGAGGCAACAGCTGGAAGAGGAGGAGCTTGCTCTGAGCCAGCAGTCTGAAGAGAATGGGCTGAAGGCAGAGGAGGGGGAGGAAGAGGAGGAGGACGTGCTGGATGAGACCCCAAGACAAAAGTATGCAGCTCTTATGTGGGATTCTGACCCTTTGAAAGTATTTGTATTTGATCAAATGTTATATCAATTGATTTGCTACTCTGCTCATAAAGGTTATTTTCAGCAAGTGTATGAAAATTATAAAAGCCAGGGCTGGCCAACCCTGGTCCTGGGGAACCATGTCTTCTTGCTTTTGTTATATTGAAACTGTTAACTACTTAACTAATTCAATTACTGGGATTCATAGGCACAATTACCATGTATTCAATAATTGATTTAGATCTATGAAACATGCAGGGCTGTGGTTCTACAGGATTAGGGTTGACCACCACTTATGTAGGCAATGCAGTGGTTTAGACTTCAGGTTACCGTTTCTCTTAAGTAAAAGGACACGTTGTTATGGTGAACAGGCAGCAAGTCATGATTAAATTAAAGACCTGTAGTTTGAACCGCATTGTCTTTATCATGCAGGCTCTCTAAAAAGCAGAAAAAGAAAAAGAGGCAACAGAAGGTGAAACAAGTAAGTTATTCTCATATTGAAATATGCCTTTCAATGTGTATTTCTTGTAAAAAAAATCAAATACAATTGTGCAAACATTGCTTGCCTAGAGCCCATCAGAAAGTGAGGAAGCACCTGCTCCCGGGCCTGTTCAGAACCAGACTACTCCTGAGGACAGCCAGCAAGCAGACGCAGAAGGCAGTGAAGAGGCACCCCCCTCAGAGTCCGTCCAAAATACAGAAGAGGTTGAAGGCGATGGCAAACTGGAGGATCCATCACCTGCTGCTTCAAAAAGGTCGGCTTCCTTTTCACAGTATCTTTCTAGGTTTCCAGATTGTGGAAGTAAACTTTATTTTTCCAGGTTTTGTGAAATAAGGCTTTCATTCTCCTATTACATCTTGTTTGTTTGTTTGTTTGTTACCAGTTCTGGGAAGGTTAAAGTAAAAAAGGCCGGGAAGGAATCAAAAAAAGGCAGCAAGTCCCAGGGAGGAACAGATCAGGTCCCAGAGGTTTGTAATTTACAGTATATCTTGTTATTTCCCAGTGCTTAGTTTAGTAGATTCATTTTTTTAATTAAGTACCCCAAGGGTTTTGGATAAGGGATTGTGAACCTGTATTGACATTTGTCAATGATTAATTTTACTGCTACTCAATGTATTTTAATTTCAGTTTTATTTGCCCACAAAATATAACTGTTATTCATCCACAGAATCTCCAACTATGGACATTTGTTTTTGGTCAAAACCAAACTCTTACCTTTTCTGCATTTTAAAACTTCACAAATTAATAGTCATGAACAAGAAGTGCACATCCAGGATGATCTGATGATATGGGATTGTGTGAATCTGATGATCAATTAAAAAAATAAATGTGGAGAAACTTGGCTTACATTGAGCTCAAGGGGTTATACTGAGAAAATATAATAAACACATCATATTTTTGTTTTTGCAGAAGGAAGTCAACCTGCGCTGCGTTACTTGCCAGTTTGAGTTCCCCACTAGGAATAAACTGTTTGACCATCTAAAGACAACGGGCCACGCTTCAGCAGTCCACTCCCTGCCCTCAGCCACGGCCAGTGGGCCGTCAGCAGGAAAGAGCAAGAAGGACAAACGGAAAAACAGATAACCAGCTGAATATGAAACAGCACAGCGCTGAAAGACTGCAACAATTAATTCTGAAACTATTTTAAATACTCTGCATCAATCTGTTAATTTATTTTAGAATGGACACAGAAGAGGATGAGACATCTTTGAAGGGGAGTTGATTTTTTAATACAGAAAGGAAGTAGCCTGTGTAAATAAAACAGGCAGTGTTGACCAAGATAAGAGGATTTCATTTTGAACTTGTATTTGGACTTGTTTTTTTTTGCTCTGGGTATTATGGCTTTATCCCTCTTGTGTGAGTATATGGATAAGTCAGCCTTCCCTAAGACTGATGATCAATGTCCATGTAATATCTAAATCAGTCCCACAGAGTATGTTGCCCCATTGCCACATATACTGTATTAAAACCCTTTTTAATTCACTGCTCTTTTAATCTTCTTTAAATCTAAATTCAAGAAGCAGATTTGTCCACATGTTATTCCTAAACCGATTTAAAAGTTGTTATTCAATCAGTTATTCAATAAATGGCAGTATATCCAGATTCCTAACAAAAAATTATATATAAAGAAAAAATAAAGAACCTATATTATTGCTTCAATAATTGTAGATGTAAGCTAGCTTTAAATATTAGTAGAAGAGCCTGCTGTATTTTAAGAAACTTGTCTGAACTTAGCCTAAGTTTTAAATTCCCCTGCTGGTTCCTTGTTTATTAAATGTGACATTTTTTATAATAATTTGGGGTGAGGTGATGAAGAACTTACATTTTATTTCAGATTTACAGTAAGGATATATAAATCACCAAAGTGTAATGTGGAGGATTAATTTTATTACAAGTAGTTATTTATACATCTTTATACATGGTTTTGTATATGGTAGAAAAACACAGTAGGAAGACTACATTAGTTGGAAAACTATGGCTCAGATTAATTCCAGACAATACACATGTCAAAAGTAAATTCCTAATCCAAGACATTGACAATTTCCATTTTGTCAAAGTCTAGTAATTTCCATAAATGTATGGTCTGTTACTCTGGTCCTGGAAAGCTAAATCCTATAACTCTGGTCCTTAATGCAGCTAAGCTATGACTGAATCAGACCGATTTCATTTCCAAATGAATACCTGTTTTTCAGGTACCCACTCATTGACAATTTAAAGCTGCCTGTAAGATTTTCAGGAGCATGGTTGTTGATCCCTCCATCAATGGTAACATTGCAACACTGTATATAACTAGCAGTATAATATACAAATAAATTGTTATTGTAAATGTGCTTCATATTTGGTTAAATGGCAGAAGGCCTTGTACTTCAACAAGATTAAAATCAATCAAGTTCCTATTTTATTCAGATTAGTTTGTGTATGACATTTCGTTATAAATTAATTCTGAAATCCCCCCCCCCCCCCCGAGAACCTTTGAAGGTGTGGTAGATAAGAGATGTGAGCCTTGAGTTACACAATTCATACAGTACATCTCTTCTATGTAATGTATGGGCTAACTCTTCCTTCTTAATATGAGATGATAAGACTTGCCCGAATACCACTATCTTCTCTCCATTTGCTTTTGCACGGCATGGCTGAAGACTGACAGCGCAAAGTCAACATCTTCTTTAGTGATGCACATAGGGGGCTTTATCCGGAATGTCTGCAATGGGAAAAGGGATGTGAGGAGGGGAGGAGGCATGCCACGATCACCTGCTAGTAAGTGGAAAAGATAAAATCCATACTGTGCATCACAGCACAAAACTTAAACATATATCATATGTGGAAATCCAGGTATTTTGTTTACTTTATTAACTAATTAGTCCAGAAATCTGCAATTTTGCGATCGTGAAATTTGCTGCAGAATTTGCCTTCTTATGCAGAATTCTCTGCCTCGTGAAGAATAAGCCACTTTTTGAATGATAGACCAGGAAAATTAAAAATGTGGTACCATATATAACCACTAGTTGTCAATAACATTACATAAAGTAAGTAGTACCTATTTTCCATTTAATTCACCTTTTCTAAATGATCTCCATCATGCATTTTTCTATTGTTTGATCTGCTATTATTGTCATAGGAGGGACAAATCTAAATAGCTTAACTTTGCCAACACGATCAGTTATCCATAGAGGCGGGTTTAAAACTGAAAGATAGTGTTGGTTCAAAAAGTAAAGTTGGAAATGTATCAGCTAAACAGAAGGCACGGGAGCACATAGATCTTCACAAGGATGGTTCTGTAGCGCTGGTTACTCCCAGCCCAAACTAATTTTAAAACGCCACAGGACTTTGGCAACAACCATACATAAAACTGTCTTCTGAAGAGCGAGAAAAGGTAGATAGCGTGCCCTGTGTACGCATGTGCACAGCTACCTAACGTTAATATGTTAACAAATGTATAGCTTTTATTATATTTAAAGTTTTTAATTTACAGTAATGCCATCTAAAAGTAATGTTTATGCATTTACAGTTAATTTGACTGCATTTTAAAATCTGATTATTCAATTCTATTTGATTTTCATATTGATTTGTCATCAATGATTGTCATTCAAAGTGGCAATCATATATTTTCATGTTTATTTTGAGACTTTAGACTTGAAACTTGAAAATTGTATACAAATTTAAGCAGTCATCGTCTCAGTTTATGCCTTTTAATTGTTCATTTCATTACACAAAACATTTTTTTTCTGATCTTAATCACTGGTACAGAACTCCGCAGAAAACACCTTTTTAAATTGCAGAATTTAAGAAATATTTTCACAGATTTCTGGGGGGACTATTTAATTACCTTAACGATTTTCATCACAGGTGATTTGTCTCATTGGGGCCTGATTTCCAAAGCCAGTAAATAATTTACTCCTGAGGAAGACCAGCTGTTTTAATACAATTCTTCGTATTCTCCAGTTTTTCAAATTAAGCTACAGCACACAGGCTTATAAGTATATATAAGCTGTACGTTCGGTCCTGTAACTGTAATAAACATATGTACTGCCCTTACTGGTTACTTAATCCTTTACAAGCTTTGGAAAATTGGGCCCAAATCTTTCTTAAATGCTCCAGTGTGTGACATTTCTAAACTACCCTTAATTAGTTTGGAAGAAACAAATTATCCTACCTGTCCATAAAGTCCCCCTTTTCCAATCAATAGGCCCATTTCTTTGCAGTCTTCAAAAATCTGGTTCACCTCTGCTACAGGCAGGGGGTCACGGCTTACCTGCAGAAAGTCATGTCTGTCATTATTGACATTATTAACTATTATTGATGATTACAGAGTGCATTGCACACGTACTATCGAATTTGCATTCCCTGAGGAGAGCATCTCTAGCGGCAATACATCCAGAGCACCACCAACCTATCTGGATATGAAAGCACTTTGATATTAAATGGGAGTGTTTTTTTCTTTCTTAAACTTTTAAGGACATTTCAAAGCTCTCATCAAACTGTTTGGCAACAAGTGATTTCAAGGTTTTCATACATTCAAATATATATAAAATACATTAATGCTTCCCAGTCTGTTCCAATTGAATTATGAAATAGAAGTGCATCAAACCATACTTTTGTTTTAGAAATGCATTTAAATTGATCAAAATTGGACAAAATATCCAAATAGTTCAGTGAGCACACACATATTTCTAAAGTGTGTATCCGATAACTAGAAGAGTTAAAGAAATAGACGAAAATAAATGAATTGCCAAATCCAATGAGTGCTCTTTCATCATTGCAGAACTAAAGTGTGGAAATTGTTTCATTTGGAAAATTATTGTCGCTAATGAAACTCAACTGAAAGATGTTTTTGTTGTATTTTAATCTAATGCACTAAACTTTCCTATGACCAATTTATGTTTTCAGATTGGATCAATACAATATCAGCAGAGAAAGTTGAAGCTAGGAGTATAACAGGAGTGAAATGAAAGCCAATATATAAACTGATTCGTTACTTACTTTGTCCTTAACCATTTCCACCCCAATCTGTAGTCCCTTTCCACGTACATCACCAATGATCTCATATTTATCCCTTAGGTGAGCCAGTTCAGTTAGGAAATACGTGCCAAGGGTTGCACTGTTTTGCTGTGTCTTATCCTGTTCAATAGTCTAAAACAACAACAAAAAAACTATTATTTTTAAGAACCCAAGTATGGCAGAGACTGTTACCTATTTAAAATGCCTATTTTGAAACCCCTTATTGATAGATTTTATATTGAAATGTAAAAATATGTACTTTTCAGTGATACAGGCTGTTTCTATGAGATGGAAATATGAGGTGTAATCCACAGTGAAGTGCTATCAGTACTGCTATGTGTATTGCTACAAAATGTGGGACCTGGGCATCTGCTGCTGTCAGATGGGAACATGTTGGCTGTGATGACTTATTTAAGATGGCTATGTCTGGTTACAGTTTTAAATAGTTTAATATCATTGTGTATCCACATTAAACAACAAATCAAGGTCCAAAGCAGGGACTGTTAAATTAATACAGTATTAACCAAAACACTCTATAATTTCACTCCAGCCACACCACCTTCAAAGTAGTCATGACACTACCTTTACTGTCATGAGTTTTCACCAGCGTGTAACCACAGCCATTGAGGTTGTGCTTTATAAAAACAGAAACAGCCATCAGGATTACTTTTCAAAATAAAAAACAATAATTCCAAAAAATTACAAACTAACATCAAGCACTGAAGATGCAATCGCACAGGCAAGTGGACTCCCTCCAAAGGTGTTGAAGTGTAACCCTTTAGCAAATGACCTGGCAATCTCTGAAATTCAGCAAGAGCAGTAAAAAGAAAAAACAAAAGGGTAAATGAATATCTACAACAGTAAAATTACAGTCGGACCTTCAATCCATATGTCTTCTGCTCCCTGTTTATTACAGTGAATAACATGATTTGTAAGTGACAGAAAATTGGTTAGGCGATAAAACCTTCACGCCTTTAAAAGCAAGTATGTATATCCCCACAATCCCAGAACAATAGATATGTACAAAAAAAAGAGTCTGGACAATGCAGAGCACTGAGGATGGTCACATGGCCGCACTGTTCACACGGTTCATAGAATATTCTTGCTAGCTCAGATTCATGCCTGTATTTCTGTTCATAAAACAAACATGTTTTGCATGATCATCTCAAATGTCTTTTAGGTCACTCTTTGGCTTTGCGGTGTGAAGATCTTTTAAAAAAAATATTATTATTATTATTATTATTATATTTATTTTTTTGTCTCACCTGGTGTGGTAACAACAGCTCCCATAGGGAATCCATTTGCAATGCCCTTTGCCAAGGTAACAATATCTGGAACAACATCATGAGCTGTAAATCCCCAGAAGTCACTTCCTGTACGGCCAAATCCTGTCTGAACCTAGAAAGGCAAATAAGACGCATGCTGATACTGTCCCCATGCAAGAGGTGTAAAGATAATTGAATGCATAGAATTGCACTGCAGCTGCAGCTCTCTACTTAATCTATTCTAAACTATACGGAACATTTCATCAAACAGTTAAAACCTGTTAAAGGCTATTCAATAATTGGTTTTAAAAGGTATATTGTGAAAGTATACAGGACCATCATTATTCCAAATACCATTTAACAATTGTAATAAACAACAACTTCAACAACTATGAAGCAGTGGTCGCCCACCCTGATCTTGCTGCCAAGTATTCAAAGCCACACATCTGACCTCATCAGCAATGCAGACCCCTCCTTTTTCCCTGATGAGGTTGTAGGCCTGCTTCAGGAAGTCCTTTGGATACTGCACAGCGCCACCAACCCCCTGCCAGAATAGAGCAATTCTGATCATTGGCTGCACTAGCATAAGGTCTCACTAACCAAGGCGATGAAGTATGAAAGAAGGTGTACAGGCATAATTTAAACAAGTATGTATTAAAACAATTATGTAACAGTACATAGACCTGTATCATGTATTTTTGTCAAGCCTGTTAGCTGTTTGTGAAAAATGTCACACTGGATTCTTAACAGTAAAGGAGGCTTGGATAATCATTTTAGGGCAGGGTGTTCATACCTGGATGGGCTCTGTGAAAAGCCCAGCGATCCGTTCAGGGACACTGGTGTTGAGAACGTCTTTCAGCTGCTCAATATACATGTCGTTTGCATTGCAACAGCCTGTTATTGAAGAGAAGTGTTCATGGAGATAGAAAGTACCTGCTTGGAATAATACTCATTTATCCATTACTTCAAACACATTTACATGAAGTTTTTACTAAAGTAAAATAAATTAGTATTGATATTTTTTTAATTATTTATTGAGCTTTGCAGACAAATTTTAATTTTACCACAGACCATGCATCAGTCGATGAAAATAAAGAGTGTAGCTGGTAAGTATAATACATGGAAGTACTACAGTGCCTATGTTTAGAAATATTCTGGATTTACAGTTACAGCAGACTGAATTCACTTTCACATTGATTCTCAAATCAAAGCTGCAGAGGTGAATGGCGAACTAACACTTCCTCAGAAAATCACAGAGAAGTGCTTTGCCTGAGTACTGATCTACTGTTATACACCTGAATCAAATGGTCTTTTGTAAAACAGCAGCACTCACCACTCTGAATGCAGCCCACTCCATTAATATATGCCTCTCTACATTAATGGAGATGAAGCTAGAAATGGACAAATGCTAATCCCAAAGGTGCTTAATCATGGGTAAAGTCCCCCTACACATTCACGAATCTAGAACACAGTTTACAAGAGCAAAATCTTCATATTTTTTAAACATTTCATATTTTGTTCACATCAGTCTTAACTTGATTTAAATACAGAAGTGCTTTCTAATAGAACATGATCAAATATATTTGATGTGTCAATTGCAACGAACTGAAAGCAGCATACTATCTGGAGATGAACCCGTGGTTTGTACACAGCTCGTACGTTTTAGTTTTTGACATTGACAACATATTTGTAATTTATGAATAGTGGCAAATGCTGGCAAATATGACTGACACCACAGCAAAAAAATTATAATAAAATAAATGATAACCATTGTACAAATTGTCAGTTGAAAGGTTTTATTAAATACAGTATTGTTAAATAACTGCGAATATCATGAAACTGAAAGCTCTACATGAATTATTACCCAGCTGGAATTGTAATGCAATATAATATGATGGTATATATGTTGTATTGTATGTAGGCTATAGTCGACTTAGTATTAGTATATGCCAATATAGTATATTGTAATGTATACCGTGCCCGGGCAGGGATGTGCCATAAATATATTTTCGTGGCTTGGCCCTCTTCACTGACTTCACTTCCTGTTTGATAGCATAACAACAAACCTAATCCTTAGTACCACACTAAAGCTGGGGATCAGCTAGTCTCCAACTTTCCTCCGCCTCTTTTTTCACTGCAATGGGTACTAATTTTAGTACGCAGTTGGGGATGATCCTGAGATAGTACCGTATTACCTAGTATGCAACTTAGTACAGCGCGCCATACTAACTGCGAGTTTCTTGCAATTGTGATCTATGTGATCATGTATATATTTATTGTTATTGTTTTGGGAGCAAACCTTCAATCCAAAAAAAACTTTTAAATGTTATTAATATTTCACAGAGTTAAGTTACAGTGAAATGCAAGAATTTTTGGAATTCTGTGGAATTCGATTTTCTCAGAATACTGTAAATCATTGAAAGACATTGCACTTTGTACATTTGTACATTGCACTTAGTCACGCATGTACCTGGGGAGCAGTTACAATCTCGAATGGTCTGGACAGGAGAATCTCGGCAGTGGCTTCCACCCCAAGGACCTCGGAAAACATCAGGACATATAGTCTGGGGTGAAAAGCAAGAAAAATTACATAATTTAAAGTTTTTTTTTCATTTCTGCCTAAAGACCAGGGAGTGTCAGGTTAGGTGGACACTGTCTGCAGTAAATAACCCAGAGGGCCAAAATTAATGAAAAATGAGCACCATCCTCAGCAGGAAGTATCCACATACCCCCTTAATGTACAGGACCTGGAACCCTCAAGAGAACACATTATTTATTTTACATTGCAAATTCAAAATATTGTTGTAAGACAAACTGAAACTTGAGGGGGGGGGAAGGGGGAGGCGGGAAATGATATTAATCTAAACTACAGGATTAATAATATTCCAGTCCTTTAATGGGACTAGTGGTGTTCCCTAGGTGTCTGACTAGATAGAATACAATAGAATATGTCTTCAATTTCATTTGTTTTGAAGACAGTAAGCAATAAAAAACATTAAGAACATTAAAACACCTTTTAAAAACAAAATAAACCATACACGTTCAATCACTTGAAACATACCAGGACAATACAAGAAATACAAACTGATAAATCACTTTCAGCATTACCACCTTAAATCATAAATACAATCTGATCGAAAAGGGCCAATCAATCGATACAGGTAACCAAAGACACACAATACATGTAACTCAGCTGAGTTTATTATTCATAAACTCAATATCTGAAGGGACAAATGATTTCCTGAACCTATTATTTCCACACCTAGGAAAGCTAAACCTGTGCCCTGATGGGAGCATGAAGAGGGTGCTACGGGTCTGATAAACTAGCCTGTGCCTTCTGAGTGACCCTCACTCGATTCAAATCTGAAGATTGTGGAAAGAGACACCAGTTATCTTGTGACACAGCTTCACAATGTTCTCAAGCTTATTTTTGTTCTTGACACTTATGTTACCAAACCAGCAAATCATCGAAAAGGTCAGAACAGACTCAAGAAAGAAAGAATTAAACAGTTTCATCACAGTCTTGTCCACACTAAAACTCATTAATTTCCTTTAATTAACACAACTAAATCAATGAACATTTCTTTAGTTTTAGAAATGTTGAGCTGAAGAAAGGACTGGTCACACCAACTTACAAATCTCCCAATAACCTAAAGAAAACTGATTCGATCAATCAGCCAATCAGACCACAGGAGACAGCACTCCAGCCCTGCACTCAATTAAGTGCAAATAAGCTGCCCTACCACAATAAGGCTAAGGGGCTACTGAACTGCCTTCATACAATGCTAAGCACATGCACTGATAGTACTTACAGTGCAGCAGCCGAGTCCAGAGGGGATGGGGTACTTATAGGGTGATTGTGATGTTAGACCCATTGCTTGTGGACTTCCACCATGGTATGACCCCCTTCAGAAAAAAATAGTGGATTATTCTGCTGATACAGACACAATACACACTACAGATTGCTAAAACACATGTGCACAGTGACTGTACATATATGATACACATTGAGACACACATGGAACACATTTCCTATATAATGATAGGCACTGAATCTAGCCATAATTAGATACACTTGAAAAGAGATACCTACAATAAAATACATTTCAAAGGCTGAACACATGAATACGTGGAGCTCCTAACAATCACTTTTCTTAACAAGCAGCATATCTACTCTGGGGGTATGGTCAGATACTGAACTCTGAAATCCAAAAGTGAATTCAAAGATTCAAAATCATTTCAGTTCTTGCCACACAAAACAGTACACTATTTGTAATTTAATCTTTCCTCCTTTAGGTCTGGGTAAACAAAATTACACCTTAGCCAGACTGTAATAACGTTTAGTAAACATTTAACAGTTGCCACTTAAGTTCTCAGGTTTAAGAATTTCCCTAGGTAATGGGGTTATAATGATACAAAACTATGAATGAACAGTTACAGTGGATGTAATGCTGCCATATTAAAAATTTAAAAAATAATATTTATTATAACAAAGTCACTTTCAATTTTCAAATGGAGAATGCAAGGAATCTTAAACTCCACATGGCAGGGCTCGAGTTACCTTAAGGTCATGATGTCAAAGTTTCCTGTGTGCAGCCGTGCCATGAGCATAGCAAGGTCATTAGACTCAGAACCACTGTTTGTAAAGTAAACAACCTGGGGAGACAAATAGGATTTCAATTGTTTTCCTACACTGGTTGAGATATTCTGAGCAATCTCACAGTAGAAATTAGATTAATTTACATTTCTGTCTCGTGTTGGATTTGCAATTTTTTTGGTAATTTAATTTTTTATAAATATATATACCTGTATATGTATTCTTACTATAGGTTATCGAACGAAAGTTGCACTTCTTAGTACTGAAGTTAATCTCTATTTGATCTGCTTTTATTGTAAAATATACATTTAATGTAAGTCACCCCGGTTAAGGGTATCTGCCAATTAAAAAAGAAAACCTAACGCAACAGATTCATGTAGGTAATTAAATTAAGTATTGTACGAGGTACATGTATTTTTCACAGACCACAACAAATGCATTGAGACACACTTGTTTATATTCATTTCTTATTACTACACAAATTATACCACTTGTAAACGTATGCAGACATCATACTTCAGCGACATAAATGCAGTACGATCTTCTACATTTTTATTTACTTATTTATTTGTAAGTAATTTAATTCCTGACAG